>NC_134644.1:127895647-129095647 GCF_030463565.1 Pelecanus crispus | reverse complement strand
CTGTGCACTTCATTAAACAGAGCAATACTTAACGCACACAAAATTTTGTGGCCTTTAGAGTGATGCAGCCAGATGCATGCTTTCCACACTAATATTTCATCAAATGTTATCAAGTATTATCAGCCCAAAGTCATGTACATTTATGGAAAAACAGCCTTTCCAATAAAAGAAAAAAAATCACATCGCCACCCATTCAATGCTTTCTACAGAAGAACCAGGCATTTGAACTAATTAATTTTAACTGATAATCAGCCAAAAACATGGAGAGTGGAAGGTTGCCTTTAATATCTTTAATATCTGTCACCTTTAATGGCTTCACCTATACATGAGACAATCATCAAGCTACAGATACAAGCTGAAAACAAAACAACAACATAAGCAGTTTCACAATACCTAGCAGACTTTAGTTGGACAATGTTTATTTTAAAACATGGTTGAAATGAATGAAATTATGTGAGGTTTTTCATGCTGCTGAAATCACAGGTAGCTACCTGAAACAAATGAGGAACAGTGTGGAAAAGCATAGTATGCTTTCTCCAGGAGGAGGTAGAGTAGAAATCACACTATCACCCTGAAACCACAGCTGTTTTCAAACAGTGTCAAAACAGGACCCACAGTTGAATGGGCTTCAGTAGGCTAACTTTCAGATGCCATCAGCATGAGTAATTACGAGTAGATCTGCACCAAGTGAGAAAAGATAACATGGTATTTAGCAAGTACAATAGGAAGGGCAGATGTGTACACTTCATCAGCAATGTTGGATCTAGCAAAATGCCAGGACTTACTTGCTACAACTGTTGAAGTATATGCAACAGCCAAGATACCTTTTCTTGAAGGATAGTGATTTAGGTGCAGTCTGATTAACTACTTCAGCAGCTGTACTTAACTAGTTATCAGGTAAAAGCACACATCATTGTGGAAGATCATTAGAGAGATTTTGGGTCTCATCTGATTTGAGAAATTCTCCCAGAGATACAGAATAATTTGCTAAAATTATACTCTGGGATAACTGAAAGGTGAGTCAGAAAAGTATCTCTTTGTTCACACCAATTAGGAATCACATCTGTATCAGAAACAATGCTGTACCAAAGGCAGTGGGAAATCCTTGAAAGCACAACTACATTATCAACACAAGTAACATTATTTGTACAAATTTAGGAAATCAAAAGGTCAAGAGAAGCAGAAAGAACTGGAAAATTCCAAAGCTGCTTTATTGCAATTGTGTCATGGCCCAGTCTTAAAAAATTAAAACTCAAGACGGGGGTTGATTCATTGTATCAAGGGTAGTTAATGTCCTACCGAATCTTTGGAGAAAGAGAAGAATTTACCATGTAAGGACCTGCAAATACTTCCCATATTATTACTGATAGATAATAGTAGTTCATAAGATTTTACTAGAAGGTCCGTCCAGGGGCATCCTCTCAGTTGGCAATGTTAGCTCTTCTGTAAGACACAGCTAAGTTTAGATAATTGTATTCATAACAGACAGGAGTAAACACTTCCCTCAGCAAGGCTCATTCATATATAAGTTGAAAATTAGCATTTTTGCACTGTTACCTGTGTGTAGAGTTAGTCTTTAGCAGCCTTTGAAGACCATTGGAGCTCTGGAAAATGGAAGGCCAAAGGTGAATGACAAGGAGATGAATATGAAAGAAATTATCAAACAGCAAAAGAACATTTGACATCCCCAAAATCCTAGAATTATCTTTAAATATAAAGACTCACCATATACTATTTTGTATGCAAGTCTTAATTTCTTTTTTCTATGTCATCTCAAAAATATTAGAACACACATATAAATAAAGCTCAAGACCAAGGGTGTTAAACAAGTGTATACAAAGTTAGCATTTGGGCAATGAAGTATAGCATTCACCCATAGCATTCATGGGGCTCTTGCTTAAGAATTTTTTCCTAAGTCCACATGTTAAATATTCTAACATTTAGATCCTAAAGAGATTAAAGTTATAGATGATTTCTAACAAAATAAAAAGTTAGTGCAATATAACCCTTAGTAATTCTACTGTGTTTTATGGTGTAAAAGTGACAGTGCTTACTCAGAGCAGAGAAGTGTGGGCAAAGAACTTAGGAGAAAATGGGTTAAAAATAAAGTTTGTGTAATTACACCTTCTCAGCTACTTCTTTGTGAAAGCACTCCACCCAACAGAAGATAAAATTTAGCAGTGAGTCATCTCATATAATTTTGTTCAAGAATAACTTGCTTTTTAAAAGGGGAAGTAGTGATTTTTATATTAGGAACTAAAAATTACTTTGTGGAAAATTCACTATTATATCTGCTATAAATAACTTGCTTTGTCAGATATTAAAGATTAAATTCATTATGATTAAGAAAAGTACAATAGATCAGAGGTGTGACTGAAAACTGACCTATTATCACTCAGGGCAGGCTACTGAATAGCTTCTGCAGCTAAACTTTGGGGGTTCTTTGTATTTTATATTAAACAGTTGTTATGGAAAAAAATATAGATTAGTATTCAGATCCTAGATCAAAGACTGATGATCTACTAAGACACAGTTGAGATAGTGCATTATTACTAACGTTCAGCAAATTTTATTTTATTCAATAAAATTATGGACAAGAAGTCACGTTAAAACCAAGAAGGGACTCAGGCCTTAAGAACTGTTTCTGATGAAAATAAAGGTAAATAACATTAAATTATAGGTGCCAAAAATGTATAAAAATAAAAATGTTACATTTTAAACATGAAAAACTATCTTATGGAGAACAGCAAATTTACTTCCTTAAGCGATTATAATATATGATCAAACGTATTTATGCCTGATGTCATAATAAGATTAATTTTGTTTATACCAAGAAACACACACAAAACTTGGATGATAGCAGCAGATTTATGATCAAGCAAGGAGAAAGTATGGAGACAACTGCAACAGTCCAACCTTCAAATATTATTTACTCTAGTTGCAAATTAATATCTTCATAGTGATATTTGACTATAAAGTTTAATTTTATTATTATTTAATGTATTTATGGTATACAAAAAAAAGAGGTATTTGGTTATGATCTTCATTTTAGAATTATGGAGTCAAGGAATGGAAGAAATGTAATTTGTAGGATCTCATCCTTCTTTAATCCTTAAAGAACTACTCTGATCAGTATTTTAAAAAATTTTAAAAATCGCTATCTCACAACTGCTCGTTCCATTGGCTAGTTCAATGCATTAGCAGAATTCTGAACAACAGAAAAAAAAAGATTTTTAAAGAGGGGCCTTTAAACCTTACTGATATAGGTGACAGCTGGAACCAGTGTTTTTTAAAAAAAATTCTTCATAATTATAGCATACAACAACATTGAATGACTAAATATCAGCTATAACATGATTTGTTATACCTGCCATGATTCATTATATCTACCACATCATATATATGTCCTCATTTCCAAATAATGATGAAATTATTGAAGCAGCTAACATGCTTTGATATAGCTACTATATTTATGTTAGCCTCACTTGAATTGCAAGGCAGTACTAGCTTCCTCACTTTACAAATGGACTGGCACATGCATCTCCAAACAGAAGATTTGGGACAAATGATTTGTGAATGATCACAGGACATTTTTCATCAAATAATATCACATCCTAAGTGACTGCCGATCACCAGTCACTCTTTTCCAGGATGGACAATTGAAATGGTTACATGGAGCTCATTCAGTGTCCTTTCTGTACCTTTTTTTTAATTCATGATCTAATAATTAACAGCAATAACGCATTATAAATCCCAAGGTACTAAATTTCCCATGTGATTTTACAAAAACTTCTGAAGCTCCTTTTACATAATGTTGATATCTTATAACAAAGAGAAAGCACTGAGGGGAGATTTAGTTAAGAATAAAAATCCCAGGACACTTGATTGAAACTTCGTCATACATGAGCACTAGGTCAGTTAAATATGTTGCTTTGTTTTTTCCAAGCAAGACACATTTCTCTGAAAGGCACTAGCTCATCCAAGGATGGTACAACATAGATACAGCAGTCAGAGTTAGTTAGCTCTGGGAAGAAGAGTACCTGGAAAATTCATCAAAACTCATACCTGCCACATTGAAAGCAGGACTTCAGTGAAAACCTCTATTGATTATTATAGAATCATAGAATGCTTTGGGTTGGAAGGGACCTTTAGAGATCATCTAGCCCAACCCCCCTGCAGTGAGCAGGGACAGCTTTAACCAGATCAGGTTGCTCAGAGCCCCAGCCAACCTGACCTTGAATGTTGCCAGGGATGGGCCCTCCACCACCTCTCTGGGCAACCTGTTCCAGTGCTTGACTGCCCTCATTGTAAAAAATTTCTTTCTTATGTCTAGTCTAACCCTATTCTTCTTTAGTTTAAATCCATTATTCCTTGTCCTGTCACAACAGGCCTTGCTAAAAAGATTCTCCCCATCCTTCCTGTAGCTCCCTTTAAGTACTGAAAGGATAGTTCCTCTCCTCTCTTGCAGGCAGAACCTCCACCATTTTGAGGAGTTCTGTGACAGACCTCCTTGGCAGTGGACTAGGGATCCCACAGATCTTGCCTTGAAAACAGCCATCCATCCCTCTTTTGTCAGAGACACACCCTCAGTGATCCTAATGAACTTCCCAGTTAAATAGAAAACCATCTTGATTTCACAGAGCACTACCATGATCTGGAGAACTTATTTTATAACAGAAATACTGGATGCTAATGTTTAAAAAAATATTTTTGTTATAAATTTTTTCCTGAAGGAAGTTTAGAAAACTTTTATTCCCATTCACACAGAAATGATTCTAGCAGCAACTAGAAATTTCCAGCAACAGAAATCTGAAATAGGTTGTTCACAAATTTGCAGCTTAGTGGAAGCAACTATAAAGATTCCCATTTACATCAATAAAAAAAAATATCACGCACGAGTAATAGTGTACAGTTTGCTCATAAGCAACATTAGAAATTCAAGGTTTTAGCCAAGAAATTTCATTATGAAAGATCTGACAGTCTAGCACAGATGTTAATTGTTTGCTGATGCTAAACGTAGATGAGCAATTGAAACTTTATGTATAATGTTATCATATGCCCACCTAATTGGCAAAATCCTGTTTATCATCTAGCTGTGTATATTGCTTTTACATAATGTTTTATTACTGTAATAAAATAACATTCAAATATGCCTTTAGAAGGACACTATAATAAAAATTCTTGAATAGCGTACTAAAATCTTAATGTTTAAAACTAAACCAATAATCTTAAATAATATTTATTGCAGCTAACAAATCACTATTTTGTACATTTTCTGTAATGTATACTACATAGTTTGGATAACAATTGTACTGCTTAATGTATACTTCTGTTTAGGATCAAATTCACCGCAATCAAGTTTTCTTTGAGTAGCACAGTACTACTTACAAGACTTATTACAGGTAGGTTCGTATCAGAGAAGCTAAATAATAGCGTTGTTGAAAATCATTGCTTTAGTCATCACAAGATTGTGAATTTGGTTAATGTTTACCAAATAGCTTTTATCAGATCGGAATGTTCTTCTTCCATTTGAGAGTTTGGTGTACAGGAGTTCCTGTATAGAAGGTAGAAAATCTGTATTCATTTTTCCCTTCTTTATGAGTATGTGAACACACGGTCTACACCTCTCATGAGTGTGATAGTCATACTGGATACTCTGGAGCTGGTGTGGATGCTCTCAGTCTCCTCTTCACCACGTTACATTCTGTATAATAATTGGATATTCCCTTAAGCAAAGGCTATAACGCATTTTTATCCATTTGCATTTATCAGCAACCAGACTACAGGATCCTTCTTTCTCCCATTCATTTTGCCTAAATTATTTAATTGATGCCAGAGGAAAGAATGAGAGAAAGGCATGGCAGAATTCTTTATTGCTTAACTGTTGGCTTCACTGACACCTGAGAAAAAAGACCATGAATACAACCTACAAACAATGTATTTGACTTCACAGTTCCACCTTAAGTTATTCAAAGAAATTTTTAAGTACTTAAGTTTTTAGAAGTGTAAGACATTCACTCCTGACCCTCCAAATTACTTAGAAATTTCATTCTACCTTAAAATCTGTTAATAACTTGTTGTTATTTATAGAAAAAGGAAAGAAGATGATTTTTTTTTTTTTTTCTGATTAATTTTTAAGAAAACAGAGTGTTCAATGCTGGGACAGTATAGGCTGATGCAGTGCCCTTACTGCTCAGCCTCTTCATCCAGAATCATAAATATTATTTCAGAGTTCACTCTTCCAAGCAGCAAGTGCACACTCCAAGTGTTTCATACAGTCTAATGACAGTGTGTCCTACACACGCAACATGGGGAGAAAGGCTGTATCTGCTGATGAGAAGTACATTGGTCTCATCAGGGAAATTAGCAGAAACTTGCAGGAAGAGTTTCATATCGTTCCAAGAGTAATGTGTAAAATCTTTCAGGAATAATAGCTCTCCTAGGGTGCTCATTTTGTTCCCCTGAGTATAAAGGCAGTTTATATGATCAGTTTATTGCAGACATTTCAAATAAGAGCAGATGGCTCTCATTCTTGGGCCTGAATTTCTTTTAGCCTACCATGTAGGATATATACTAGAGGACTAGTTTAGGTACACTGGTCCACCTCTCACTGAACAGATATTACCTTTCTTTTGGGGGGGCATTCAGCTTCCACAAAAAGGCAAGGCCTTTTGTTTGTTTTAAACTACTAAAAAGAATACTTTCCAGCTTCAATAAGTGAGTCATTCAGTTCCTTGCAAGGGGCAGTCAGACTACCCTATTGACAAGGACATCTTCAAGTTCCAAGCTTCTGTTGAAAGATGAGGGGCCTCGCATCTCCCAAGTACAAAAACTAGCCTGTTTCCTTTTCTGTTGGTTTATGCACAATTAACCATAAAGTGCACTGCAATAACTTGTGCCTGAGTACTGTGTGTGTTGTGTGTAGGCCACTGCATGGCATGGAGTTCTTGCTGAAGTGCCAGCAGGACAGCACGCCTGTGGACAGGCAGAAAAGTGACCAATGCCTCCAGAATAGAAAATGTGATTGTTAAAAGCTTTACCTTCTAATTTTCTGGCTCCCAAATCCCATTGACTTTTTTTTTTTTTTTTAATTTAACAATTCACACAGTATTTATGGTGGCATTTAACTTGATGTTTGATCTCATTGTCACTTCAGACTGATTCAGTAATACAGAATACCAGTATTAAGAGTTTTAATTGGTTCTACCCCTCTCTGCTTGCACAGGAAACAGACTTGGATTTTTGCTTTGGCAAACTGAAGGGTAGTTTAAAAAAACCCAAAAACTTCTAAAAATGAGCTTTATTCTCAGTTCTTTCATATTTTATACAGTCTTTCTTATGCAATGTATTTACTCTACTATCAAAAATAGATCTGTCTTTTGTCTGGTTCAATGAAATGCTATACTTGGAAGAATCTAAGTTTTAAACAGTGACAAGGATTCTTGAACTTCCTCTAGACAGTGAAAGAAAGCCAATAAGGCATAATAAGAGGACAGCAATGTTGATCATGTAACAAATCCTTTAATACAAATGGTGAAGAAATGTACACACAAGATAAAAAATTCAATATACTTCTATATGACATAATTATGTCTAGTGAATCCATTGGAAAAAAAAATGCAATTCAGGCATCCTGAAATCACAGCAAAAACTTACATATAGCACAGATATACATCTTTGCCAGTGATTTATAAGGATGTAAGGGTGATTTATTTAATTCTCACTACTTTAGCAAGACACTGTTAAACCCATTCAGGATCTTTGGGGTAGGAGATATCATGAGAAAGTTTGTAATTTCAAGGATCTTTCATGATCCAGACCAAGCAGAAACAAGTACTGATGATGAGCTTCAGACATGAGCTCATTTGTCATCAGTGTCAAGCTCACAGGAGTTACTGAGTGAGGTTCCATACAGCCACATTAGAAGAACAGGACTGCTACTGGAGGAGTTTCCATCCTCTTTCTTGATCATCTTGCATTAGGAGAGGGAAGGAGAGAAGATGTGAAATGTCATTAACCTTTTATCTGATGAGTGACTGCAAGGAAAGGTGGTTATTTAGGCTGCTAGCAGAAAACAAGACTACAAACAAATTCCTAGGCAAAAGAAATGACTTGCAGAACTTGAGTCTCACATAGCTTTGGTTGAAGCCAAAGCTTAGCCAAACCTTACTATCAGCAAGCTATGCTGGCTGGAAAATAGCCAGAATTTAGCAAAGTGTAGATTATTCAGTTAGTGATAAGTCACAATAAGACTGTGCAAAGATGCACTTTTTAATATATGTCTTTGCATGGACACAGACCAGTAGTTTATACATTCTTTGATACCCATCAACTCCTTTCACATATGTATTTTATAATTCTTTGCTTTCCAGTCTATTGCAGCACAAACTGTCTTTTCACACTGCTGCAGTTGAGTGTTTTTCCTTATTTGTAGAGATTTCTGTTCTTTTAGATAACCAATAGGTTTAGTTGCAACTATAATTAACATTAATCTGTGAAAGTGAGCTGTAACTGTTGCCTGGGTATCCCTTGAAAAATAGGTCATAATGGAGAAAATGGGAAAATTATATAAAAAAAATAATAAGAGAACAGAGAACTTTATTTTCAAGATGTTTTTCAGATGCATAACTGTTCTTCAGCAATAGAAATATAAGGAGAACCTTAATCGCCAGGATGAGATGTCCTGCTGTTATTTTATTTTACTGCTAAAAGGAAGTTTCATGGGAAAAAATCACTTCAGCCATACCAGCATGTGGCTACAGCTAGAACACAGTAGTTTAAATGCACAGAGCATTATCCACTAATATGGAAAGGAAATTTCTATTTAATGCTGCACCCAGCTGAGCCCACAGGAAAGATTTTAGGAAGAAAACTCATCTTTTCCCAGATTAAAATGTTGGGGAACTACCTGGATCAACATCAAATATCATGACTTTTAGGAATGCAAAAAAGAGAGATATGATTAAACAAGAAATGCATACCTGACACAGGTTATCTCTCAGCTAAAGGAAATGAATTAATGAGAACTGCATCCCTTTGCACAGTGTACTAAGTAATTGCTTGTTTTAAGAATTTCCAGACACCTAGGTTTCAGTTAGGTTTCCTATTTACACCATGTCCATAATCAATCTTGTACAGTTCCTGTCTCTAGAAGTAAGATGTAGTAATTTCCAACAGCAGAAATATATCCATTTTCAGTTATTCTGGTTTTACAGACTTTGTTTCAAATAGATGCTTATTTAATATAGTAGATTTATACTACACTGTACAAGTTACTCTTAATTTCTAGGTTAAGAGTCAAGTTATAGGTTAATTAGATTATGGGCAACCACAATAAACATAATGGATTTAGAATGGCCTAATATACTCAAACAAATTATGTATCTGATCTGATAACAGCCATTATACTGACAGTATGTGACCATTCTGCAATCATCATTGTATAGGATTTATGACTTTACTACTTTTAAATTCTCAGAATTGTCATTAATGCCAGCGATACACTCTGAATCAGGTATTATTTTGATATTGACTGTTATGACAATAATTCATTTCTGAATTAATTTCACTACCTCCTCATAGAGAAATTACTTCCAGAATAGTAATTTTCCCAGTGAGATCATCTTTTTCTACTCACCCAGCCTCCATGCAGCAAAAATGGCTTTACTGCTTTCATGCTATATTATTTTGACTGAAGGGGTGTGATATTCCCAACAGAACTCCACGCTCCCACAGCCTCACTATTTCTTGGAAGATTAAGCGAGATACTGCATTACATACCCCTGCCTTCCTCTGTTCCCCAACTAGGAAAGAACAGACTCACATTTTTTCATGTAAAAGAAACATTCTGAATTCTTGACAAAACTGTAATACGCTTCAAAGTTCAACAATTAAATGTCATTACATCATGGGAATGCAGCTGCTCTTTCCTGATTATAGCCTGCCTGTAAGATCTTATCCCTGAATCACGGATAACATTTAATTCTACTTTCTGGTAGTAATGTTATATATTCATCTTTTATATTTAAATTATTTGTTCAGATGAGGCTGGAAGTCAAGGAAAGGAAAAATCAACTTATAATAATGAACTTGTTTTATAACATGAAACCCTGAAAGAACTGGTTTTGTACCATGCAGCACTGAAGAACACAAGACTGAAGGGAAGGCTCCTGCAGCACAAGACAGCTTCCTGACAAGCTATACTCACCCTTAGAACAGTCCTAAAATAGGATCTTCCCAAAGGATCATCTTCTTCTAGATTTGTAATCACCATAAAAAAAACTTGGGCAACCTCACCAGAACAAGGATTTTCCTTTCCACAGAGTTGGGGGGCTTAAAAGTCTAAGCACTAGAGACCTGGCATCCAGGTGTGCAGCAAGGAACCCACAGATGCAAGAAGTTCACCTCAAGGCTTTAGCTTCGACCTTGCAGGCTCTGCCTGGTTTTCTCCAAGGCAGTGCAGGCATGTTAGAAACCCTGCCAGCTGTAGCCTGTGTGTAAGGTTTCTCTGGAGTGATAGACCCCAACAGCCTCAGAAGCTACATGAAGTTAACGGTAACAAACTGAGGCTGTCATTTCACTGGTTTCACTTTACACTTTTTTTTACCCTCTGCCAGCAATATTGGTGTTCCTTTCTCCAGATGAGGAGCTCTTGATGAACTCCAGTCTAAGGAACTCAGCCTACACTCTTTTTTATAAATACTCATAAGGATTCACATTCACAAGGATTTCTTAACTTGTTTTTTTGGGGTTTTTTTGGGGTTTTTTTTTTTTTTTTTCTTTAAATCACCCTAGTTAGGCATTCAGTGTATGTTAATTCTGGGGTTTTGTCTGTTTGTTTGTTTTAATCTTCATGCATAACTATTTTAGAACAAGAATAGCTTAATTTAAAAATGTATAAAAATTAAGTTTCTGATTTTAAATGGAAGCTAGAGATAAAACTGAAACAAAGCCAAATAATCCTAGAACCATTAGAAGTGTAAATGACCTAAAGGTGCTGTAAGATAAATAGTGCTGCTAATTTTTCATTATGTTAAACATGGTAAATCATTAAGATATTTTTTTCCCTAATGGAAACACTTAATATTTTCAGCTGGCTGATGATTTTTCTGCAGAATTTAATATAATTCCAGGAAACAGAGAAATGACAAAAAGGAAGTAATTTTCCAACTACAGAGTTTTATGAAATAATTTATTTGGAAAACCACTAACTTTCTTAACATTCTTACCATGTTCGCCAGAATTCTTACACTATGGCTTCCTTTCTAAATCACTTCTTTGCCTGTAATTATTTCTAAGACCTGTTAGTGAAGTATTTATTCAATGTTCATTTGTAAAGCGGACAATTTAAGGAATAGGTTGGTATATAGACTGAGGAAAGTGTGAGCTGAAAACCAATAAAGAATCCAGGCACCTAATCTAAATTTTCGAGCATATATGGCTTTAATCCATATTTCACGTGTGATTAAAGCTAAATTAATTTACTTTTTATATTAGCTTAGTAATGCATTGTTAAACCACAACAAAAACTTGCATGGACATCATGATTCGATCTATATCTAGGTCATATCAATACTCTTCAGTTTAATTCCAGCTGAAATCAGTATTTTAAATCTTTCTTAAACATCCACAAGGGCTTTGCAGGTTTTTAACAAAATTATTTTAAAATGTCTTCTTGTCTGGCTAACATGGTTTCCAAATACAGTCAAGGTGAAGTAAAGATGCTTGAAACTCAGAGTGACTCACAAGGTTTCAGAGCTGTGCGATGAAAATCAAGTCAGATTCAAGGTTTGCAACCACAGGCAATTAAAAACAAGGGAGAAATAATTGATGTTGTAATAGTGTCAGCTCTGATACCAACGTCTGCTGCTTTCCTGACAGAGTGGTGCAAGGAAACCTGTGCAAGGAGAGAGTCGCCCCTAGTTCTCATGGCACTGAAGTACCAGAATCCACTTTCTGCCATTTCTTCTCCTCCTCCCCTGCATCACAGAAGGGGGGAAAAGCATTCAAAAGCACACAAAAACATGGGTTACTACATTCACTGAGATATTGGGAAATTCTAAAAAGCTTTTACGTGTTCAGAACCATCACCAAGTAAATCCATGCAGGTCCATTTCGGGAAAGGCAGAGAGAATGTATCATATGCACTCATTTGAGTGATATTTATTTATAAAAACAAACAAACAAACAAAAAAAACCCCAAGTTGTTCTATGCCCGTTCAAGAAATGAGTAATACATTATGTCTAAGATGTTTTCAGGCACAGCATAGTCTACTGAAGTGTCAAGAATAAACATTAGCAGCTGATCAGTTGGAATTCATGGTGATAGTAATGCAATGTCCAATGCGGTTAAGCCACAAAGAGTAGTAACTACTGAATTGTAACACGACACTTGCCTGTGCTCGGAGCTCTGTGGGAAATCCAGGAGCAAGTTCTGCCTCTGTGATTATGCACCATTTAGAGCTCTTATTTAGTAGCTTTGCTCATGGAGCATTGCAGGATCCTTAATGGACCCTTTATAAGCTGGCTGACAGATTTCCCAGCGCTAAGAAGGGTTGAGAAATATTGCAGCAACTCACCCCTCACATACACACTACACCTCCCCCCCTCCGCTACTAGTGGAGGCACCAGTAGTTTGCATTACGTCTTGGGTCTTGGCCTACAGTTTGTATCTGCATCTCACCAACTGACGGCCATCTGAGTGGCACAGAGGGACCATATCTAGGTTAGTGAATCTGGCCCATAGTCTCTAAATAGTTTCAGGCTGTCACCAGGTTTGGCTTCGTACAGCCCCACCGATACGATTTAAATTGCTCCAATACCTCCGGCTTTGCTAGTTCACAGTTTCAGGATTGTTCATAAAAAATTGACTCTTTCAAAAACCTGGTTCTTTACTTCTGCTCCTTTTAATAACTCTGGGCAGATTTCTTTGAAATCTTGACTTTATACTAGTGTTTCTGATGACATAGCTCTTAAATTAAGTCAGCGTACCTTTTGCGTCTAATACTTACTGTACAATAGCTCATCCACTGATACTTTGTGATTAAAGATAGATAATATCTACAAATCCTTGCCATGAGTTCTACACAGAACTTTACAAAGGTAAATAGGTTAATTACCTGAAGATTAGATGAATAATCCCACTGTAAGGAAAGCTAATGAAAAAGGCTCATAAAATCGTGCTACAAAATACAGTCTTCTAATGATGAGTGATATACTGCACTAACCTAAATGGTAGGTACCTGGGATTTTTTTTTTTTTTAAATTTCACATAGGAAACCTTAAAAAAAAGAACACATTCTTTTACAGAAATTAGTAGCTCCTATTGTTCTCTTTCTCAGATTATCTTCAATGTACTTCAGTACATGCTGCACCTAATTTTCCAGTAAAAGAGCTCACCATAGCTCACAATCCATTTGCAATCAATTATTAGTTTCTAGAGTAACATTTTGTTAATATCAAAGTACATATAAATAGTATGGTTTCCTTCCAGGAAATTAAAATTACATTCTGCATTTAAATAGGACATGGAAGTTTAAATTTATAGTTTCTACACTAAACAAGTTTGTTTGGGTTTGGGGTGGTTTTTTTTTGTTTATTCATTTTTTTACTACTTTTCTAACAATCTTTTTATCCCAGGCAGATCAAATCAGTAAGGCATGTCCTTCTAAATATGGTATAACATTGCTTTTTCCATTTTAGAATTTAGCTGACTGAGGAACTGTGTCTATCTGAGGCATTTTCAACAAATAACATTGTATCTCTTCAACAAAACACATTTAAGGCCTGACTAGAATATGTTTTGTCTTGGCTACAATACTGTAGCTACAATACAGAACTGATTCCTGGCCCAGATGGACATCTTCCAATCATTACACCAAAAGGCTACATGCAAGAGTCTTTCTTTAAACAAACCACTCATGCTGTTCTCTAAATCCTTTATCTGAGCATTTGGAGAAATGATTTTACAAAAGATATTCAGACACAGTTTGGATTTAGAAAACCTATTGCACATTTGGCATGTGAAGACTAGTAACAAAGTACCTACACAGAAAGTAATTTTGTGTATATATACTAAAAAAGTTTGAGTATACCTTTACACAAATGCATGCACATGCAAAATGATGGTATAATGAAAAGGATATCTTAAAGCAAGTGGTTTGTTTGAGTTTTTTTCCTATGTTAATGAGAGGCTGAGCAGTACCCTTTCAAATATTTGATGATTTGGCTTGGTTTGTTTTGTTGCATGAGATTTTATGAGTATTTTCATTAATTTCATTACAAAATTCCTAACATATTTTGTATTTAAAATTCTCTAGTCAAGCTCCTCAATCAGGCAGCAAATCATATGCTATTTGACTGGACTGTAGCTTTTATATACAGGAGATTGGGATTAAAGTATTTAAATTGCTATGTTCTTTTTGAGGACATAACAGCAGTCAGCTGTAATTTATACCCTCCCAGCTGCGTTCTAGCTCTAGCTGGTTCCAGTTCAAAACAAAGCAAGTATCTGAACTTGCTTAATTTATACAAGGGCTGTAGATAGCTCAAACTACTCAATTAGATTTTGCCCTAAAATACACTAAGAGCAATAATTTAATCAATAATAGCTAGGCACCTCTTTAGGAGATTAACACATTTCAGCTGAGGCTGTTTCAGAAACACAGCAACAAGAACACAGCATAATGGATGAGTTTAATTACTTGTTGCCTGTACTGAATGATGGTTAGCTTCGAAAAATGCAAATACAGTACTATTTACATCAGTATAGTTAAGTTAGGCTGGAGCCATCCTAAAGAGTTCTTACTCTATGTACTCCTATCCTGAATATATGGATGTATGAGTTAGCAAAGTCATGATTATTTGACTGATAACTGGTTTGTTGCTGAACCAGCAGAAAAGAGAAGCCAAAGCAAGGATACCTAATGTCTTTCTGAAATTGCTGTTAATTCTGTTATCAAATGTTTTCAGTGGGACTACTGTTTGTATAGTTAACATTGAACTTCTTTGCATGACAAGATATTTGCAAGATACTGTAATGTAATTTGGATTTTTTGCTCATTACAATAATTACAAAACAGCTGGGATAGAAAATTACATTCCCTAATAGATTTCTTCACCTCTCCACATCTTCAGGACCATAACCCTCTGTCCCCTCCCTGCCTTCCCCCTGCGGAAAACCTGCTAGCTGCAATACACAGTCACCTGTTAGCGCTTTTTACGATATGCAAGTTGAGTTAAAGAATCCATAGATTTATAGTTAAGCCTTTATGCCTAACCAGAAATAGAAATATTTTACTTAAAAATCCCTTTGTATGCAAATCTAAAAAAATTGACTTTCCGCAGTAGAGAGTGAGAATACCTGCAGATTTGGGGTCATTTTTCCCTGTTATGACCCCATATCACTAATGGAAGTAGCTAAGACAGCATGGAATACGTATTCCCAACCAGGATCTCTGGGCAAGATATCCCAGAGGACGCAATCTAGAGGACAGCAAGAAGAAAAGTGCTAGTAGAAGAGTGCATCAGGGGAGGCAAAATTCTTTCTACTGTTACTATACAGTAAAGTTACATAAAAGAGGTCTTTGAAAAGGCAGCAGATCTGCCACCTGAAGTGGCAAATTCTAGCAATAATTTTCAAATGTAGTAGTACCTAAACAAAACTCTGTGCCTACTATGAAAATGTTAATGATGGAAAGCTTAGTAGTGGTAGCTGTATTTTTAGTGACAACAGCCCCCTTCCCTCCTAGTCTGGGTATGAATATACCTTTGCATTGTATGACATTTCCTTTCATTATTGCTCATAAAGAAATTAATAGAAGTACAGCTTTGTCAATTATCTCAGTATACCATGACCTGAATACTTTCATATTTTTCTTTCTAATGCTCTCATGTTCAGTGTTACATTGTCTTAATACAGTAAACGTATACTTCAGACATCAAAATTCACCTCCAACTTTTCATCAAATTAAAATGGCACACCATTTTGTTATTTATCAGTCTTTTGATTGACACAGATTGTTGGCTTTCATATAGTAAGACTTGAGCACACGCCAAATGGATATCATACATTCACTGACTTGGCAGGAACACTGTTGCATTTCTTGAAGCCCAGACCAGTTTTGGGAGCTGATAATCCAGTCTTGGACCCCAATGCCTAAATTTCCTTTTAACATCTGTTATTCAGCAATAAATTTACTGGACTGTGAACAACAGGTTCATATTGCATGAATGTTCTCGAAACCTCTGCTTGGGAATTTGCATATGTTGCATAGCTGAGTCCATGGTTGAAGCTGGCTGGAATCGGTTTCATCCTTTGATGCAGACGAGTTGAAAAACGCATTCAATGATATCAGCTGTTCCTTTTATACAGGTATGCAGATGACTTGAATTTTAACAGTCCTTTAGAATAGCTCTGGCAAAAGTTCCCACATTTTTTTGAAAATAAGTGTGTTGATTTGCAAAGACAATACACACAATTTCTCATCTTTCTCTAGCCTGAAAAATGTCAAGTGTTACATGTTAAAATGGTATGTAGGCCAGCAGTCCTGAAGAGGTCATCCTATTTCACTGAGCCAGTGAATCCAATCTGAATTTGTATTTCAGATAAACTGTGTAAAATATCCCATTTTGAACCTGAATTTGATCACAGAATTATCAGCATCTTTAACAAGTATTGTGATTGCTTTGTACCTATTCATTTGAAGCATGAAAAATATACAAAAGCAATGTGTCTTTGTCTCCCAATAATACAATTTGGCAAGCTAAATTTCCTCATAACAGATTAATTTACTCTTTAATTACTAAATTGTTAAATTTTGAATTTCCTCTTTCTCTATTCATTGTATAAGAATTTTCAGGCTTGACTTGCTGAGATGACTTTGCAAAAACATTCTCCCTTCTGCATTTCAAATATATAGCTGCACATCTTCCCCCTCACACCATTTATTGACATGTCTTGGTAACAAGCACTACAAAACACCTAAAATTGCCATCACTTTCAGGTTGTATAGAGTTATGCAGTTGTGTAAGGACTGAAGGACAAGACACATCTGCTTCAGTCCTGTTTTCAGTATCTACCAACATGATTGAAGTTAAATCATTTTGTAACTTTCAAAATCCAAAAGTCTTTAAGCCATGAGTGCACTTCTTCTTCCTTCAGTCCTCCAGGGTTTTGGCTGTGTGGTCTAGATTTTGGTGCAGCTGTGTGCCCTCAGGTCAGACAGCTGTGTGGAAAGAGCCAAGAGAAGTAGGGCCTGCGCCCCCTTGCTTTGGACTTGTGTTTATCTGGGCTATTTGTTCCTTGTCCTGGCCGAGCTGTGCCACAGTGGTGCTGGTGCCTCTCTGCTTCAGACTTGTGTGGTGCTCTGAACTCCTGGCTGAACCCAGGTGCCAACACCAAACCGGCCTTGCCCACCTTGCTCACCTTGCACAGCTGAGGGAACTGTGAGGACTGAGCTTGGCAGGTGCAGCACGATCCTTGCCTGCCTTGTCATCATCCTCAGCTGCTGGCTTACCTTGGTCTCTGGAGCAGCCCGCCTGTGCTGCACCTGCACTACCAGTCTGCTGTGTCCTGAGCTGCCTGACTTATGAGGATTGAGTCTGTACCTTGGTTGCATCCTTGAGGAATCATCTTTGAAATCTGTGTGTTTTTTCATCTTAGACGAAGCAAATACTATGGAAAGTTTGGCTTAGGACAGGTAAAAATTCAGGAGAATGTGACTAAATTTATATGTTCTCTCTGGTTCTCTTCCAGGGAGGCACGTACTTATCCCCTCCCAAAGAAGGTCACTAGCATAAGAAATCCAAATTGCTGTTAGGTATCCTTTCCTATTATCCCTTCAGTAACAGATGTACATCACAAAAAGATGCCCAATTTGCGAAAAGGGACAAGGGTCTTGTTACATTACAAATACACCTCAGTGCCTCTCCCAAATTGGCAGCATCAGCAGCATAGTTATCCTGCAGCCAAACATCTACAGAATATCTTCTGTGACTTTGTTGAACCAGATAATGGCTATGTGGAATTTTCAGCTTGAGAACCTTGGAAGAGCTATGCATGTGCAGAAGTTCTCTCACATGAACTGTCCAAAGCAGCGTGGACAACACTGACTGCATCAGGCTCTGATGCAGAGTGGTAAGAAGTAATTTAGATGTACTTTACGGTTACCATACTTCATTGCTCTGCATTCTCTAAAATCTAACATACAGAACACAGCCTGTTCTTGTAAAACATCCCTCAGCAGGGGTGTTTGGATGCTCTCTTTCACTGAAAAGTTGCTGAAATATAGTTCACCAGCTACAGACTGTACTGTTGAATTATGAAAAAAAATACCAAAAAGAGACAGTAATAATGTAGAATATGAGGCTAGAATGACAAAAGAAAATAATTGTCCTGTAAAACTGTCTTATATATTACTGTAAGCTATTCTTTAGTAGGCAGTCGGCAAAACAAGAAAAAGTCCTGAAATTAAAAAAAAAAAAAAAAACAACAAACATATGACCAGGAAGATACCAGCATTTGTATTCATTAGAAATTACTTCCAAGTTTTAAGTCAAGTTTTCTTTAATGAAATCTTAAGCTCTGACAAATGGTGAAGTCAAACATTTCAAACCACACTACTCAGTGAAACAGTTTGCCTTCAGAATGTAACATGAGGATAGAAGATAGCATATGATAAGAACAGAATAAAAAGAATAAAAAACTATGATTTTGTTATTGCTGCTATACTGGTAAGTGACTTACTGGACACTGGAAAGCAACAGTCCCCCGCAGAAGTAGAACCCACATAAAATTGATGCCGTTGAACAATTCATGGCCCCGCTTTATGTGATGTAGAAATGTAGTTGTAAAGTCAAAATACAAACTACCTCTTTCAGAGAAGTTACAGAGAAAACATATTATGAGGAAACCATTGCTAAAGGAGGAAAACATGGGGTTCATTAATGTAGAAATTCACAATATTCTTTAAGAAGTGAGAGGGTTTTTTTCCTACATAATTCAGATCTCTTCAGATGTAAGGGACTGACTTTTCCCTCTCTACTGAGCTTACCAAACTCCTTTTTATTACCCCACAGGGGTAGTTTTCACTTAGTATGCACATAATTCCTATTAAACTTTACAGGAATTATGGACATATATCAAGTATAGAACAGATATCCTTGATCTTACATCTACATATTGCTATTAGAGAGACTGTAAAACCAAGTAGAGGATAAACTTCACTAGCTCTGTAGTTTATTCTCTGAATCTTAAGTGAGGTAAGTGCAAAGATATTTACATGGGTAAAAGATGAAACTACAGAAAAGTGAAAGCAAGACAGTTCCAGGTCTTACAAGTAAGGCTGAGCTATTAGCAGATTTTGATTGTTAACAGAAAAAAAAAAAAAACAAACCCTAGCTGGAAAACATTGTTTGTTTCTTTTTCCTGAGAAGTAAAACCTTTCAAATATTTTTGTTTCTCATGTTGTTGATGTTTTTCAGCTACATTTTTTATTGTGGGTTGGTTTATCTAGTGGTCTTGGTCAAACTGAATGTTCATTTCTTCATGAATATAATGTTCAACCACAAATTCTGCACTGCTTCACTTATTGTACAAAATGTATACACAAAGTAAAATAAAACACAGTGCACTGAAATATTGCTAAGCTGCACTCAAGGAACTTTGATAATTCAGAACAAAAAAGGGTATAATATGTGGCTGCTCTACGTTGTTTTAACAGCTATATTGCAGTTAATAAAAAAATGTTAGTGGATTAATGACCAAAAGTTAAAGACTATAAACCAAAAACCTCAAAGAGACAAATAACTCTGTATGTGTATACATGTACAATCTTACCCAAATGAGTCAAGTAACAGTTATGGTAGCTGCATATATTGCAATATTAGAGAGTGAATGGGGATTTAAGATGAAATCCAGCAATAAAGAGGGTGCTGAGAAACAATTTCCTCACCCTGCCCTCCCAAACAGACAAATCTAAGACACAATCATGCCAAGACAGTTCTTGTAAGATTGTCAGTTGCTTTCTTTCATTACAGGCAATATGACCCCCCTCTTTCTCCAAAGACTGAAAGAAGTGTCTTGCACATGTTTGCTATTCTAACTAGACTGCAGGAGACAGTCTTTTTTCAAAGGAAAAAGCAAGTGGTAAAAACCTGGGTCATGAAGAACAAGTGTACTGCATCAGGTACCACCTTTATTATAGGAAAACAATAAGAAGTGACAAAGTGAAACATTGTCATAAAGAATGCGTGGGATTCACATTGGGGTAAAGACATACACTATACCATGGGCTTTCCCTTAGCATTACTACTTAAAGATCCAGTATGTAACAATAAGGTAAGATATGGAATAATACCAGAGAAGACTCCACTCCTTCTCGAAGGTGTGGGACACACTGATGTTTCCTATGAAAAAATGGGTTATGTCTACATGCTCAAAACTGTAAATTTCATTAAAAGCATGCTTTACTTGATTTGCAGGTAATCAATCATTATCTAATGTCTTAGGTACTGGGCAAGCCTAATCACTGCTGGTATTAGGACAGACAGGCTGAAAGAAACTTAAAAATTATGAATGCATATGTTTTGGTTTTCGGATTTGAATTTCCAGAGTTTCTGCCATATGCTATTTTGCACTGAGAGTGTCTCAATTTACATTATGTACATGGCAACCAGGTTTTTAACCTGCTATTTCTTTGAGGCACAGTCTAACAAGTTTTTGCCACTTAAGCCACAGAACTTGAAGAATATCACATGCTTAATATATTTACATAATTTATTTCTCAAGGATTTACTATTTACAGTGATTGATTAAGGCATAACAAGCTAACATTGTGTTTACCTTGATGGCTTTGATCTCTGTAACTAAGCAAATGACTGTTCTGACTGCTTTGTCTCAGTAGTCCAAGTTTTTAATTTGTGCTGAGTTAAGAAGGACAACAGGTAAAAGGTAAAACAAATTTCTGAAACAGTAAGTTTACTTTTATTTTCATGCTAGTGTGGTATTTTTCCTCCTTTGTTATCTGCGCATCAGTTGGGAAGAGTTAAGGTTTATTCCTGCATATGACTGACAGATCTTGCAATTCAGAGACAAGGTTACAGAATATCCCAAATTAATGGCTGTAGGGTATCGTATTTAAAATTATTTTAAAAGTCTCCAGATACACTATGTGTTGCTTTCATCTGTTCTTGAGTAACATTTTACAAAAGCCATGGAGTTGGCTGACTGTGAAATATGTCAACTTCAATATTAAATGTTATCAAATCAGTGTTGATGGCTGAATAAAGTGAAGCATGCTGTGCCCTAATGCTCTGCCTTTACAGGGGAAAGCTAACCTGCATGAGCTAGAAAAGCTATTATCCAGACAGTTAAGCTGTGCTTGTCAAATGATTAAAAGGTGATCGAGCTTTGTCAAAGACAACGATGCATTTACATCCTCTTTAGACTCTTCACTTCCTGCTACCCATTAATCCCTTTTTCTGCCCGAGCACAGCCTTTCTGATGCAACAAAACTATTTTTCTTAATTGATTTCTATGTAATCCTCAAGGTACTCTAGTAGATTTGGATGGTGACTTACAGTTTAGTTAAGGACTAAAGTATGTCACATTACTAACACAAAATCAGAAAGTTTTGTTTTATATAGACTGCACATAGAGGAAAATCATAAAAACATAGTTTATTTTAAAGTACAATGTTTTGCTTTTTTTAAATGTATTTTTGCTGTCAGCATAAGGAGCCTGATTACAATCAGGAAAAATTTTATTTACATCACTGTAAATCAGCATTAATGGAACTACCCTTGTACACAGCAGAAAGGCCAGAGTGGAAGCTGTTAACTTGATAGTTCTTGTAACTTCCTTCACTTGTTCCTGCTGTGGGTTTTTTTGTATAAGTAGACTAAGGAAGTGAACAGTTTGAGCACAGGCTTTTAAGCTCACCTATTCATTCTCATAATTACTGATCAACATGAACAACAGGAAATTAAACTCCAAGTTACAGAGTAACCTTTTTTGAAAGTACATTTCTCAGGTGATTTAGTCCAACATATTTTAATACAAAAAAGGGAAGCAGTAGGATGTCAGTGGTGCATTTTTTAATAATCAAAAGAAGTGTTTTTCTCTGTGAGGGATAACCAGTTTAGGGAAAGACTTTCAGAACTACATTACTTCTAAGTAACTTCAGTGAAGGAAACCTAGCCAGTTCAGGGTATTTAACAAACTTACTTTAGAAGTAGTAGTTAGTTCAAACAGGTAATCTGTAGAATGTATAACCAATTTAAAAACATTATATATATCAGGTTTTATCTACTAAGCAAACATAAAGAAAAAGAAGTTGAGGTTTTCAGTATTTCAGAGTATGTCATATAACAATCAGTTATATATAATATATATTATATATATAATATATATAATAATATAACAAAAGAGGTCAAAGATACCAATTTTATGTGAAATTTGTCAAAAAACCTCTCTAGTTATGCTAGATTATTCTCTAGTGCCCTAGTTCAGTACTGGAGCTCTTCTTGTGTTTAGTATTTACTGAGAGAAGAGCATGGCACTTCCTGTCATGGTGCAGCTCATCAAAAAATATTGCTCATACTTTTACAAAAATGTTCTGTATTTTTTGAAGTAGTAGCATGCTAATTTGCTAATATAAATGTTGGAAACTGGAACAATAAGTTACTTTTTATTAAAAAAGAACAATTATTTTATTTATTATTTTTATATGTAATATGTTTTAAAGAGTTATTTTTAATTGGCCTGCGGAAGTCTACTGGTAGAGAGGAAGTCCAGGAACTGGTAATGGAAAGGGATTGTAAATGAGCTATTGCTTGTTTTTTCACAAAAAGCCTACAGAGTGAAACATGTCCATTACCGCTAATTTTTACTAAAATAGGGAGCAAAATTCCTTTCCAAACACTCCAGTGAAATATGATCTGGTATATGCATCTTGTTTGATTTTACTTACAGATTAGCAGGGGACGTTTACTTTGACAATACCTTCCAAACACTTAAGTATCTTCAAAATTATTTATTTTCAGAATATCTAAAACCAAAGATGTGATCAAACTCATGTTTTGGAGATTCATCATATTTAGATGAGTGAGCAGTAAAGAGAAGCTCTAAGCTGAGTATAATTTTGAGACATTGAAAAGTATGAGTATGATTTATAATCACCTTTTCTGTGTGTCACCCAAAGGGAGAGAGAAATGATTGCATAAAAAGGCACAGTAAAATGGCTAACATATGCATTTCCAACCATCTTGGGAAAAAATTCCTAAATTTGTAGGTTTATGGTAGCATCAATGACACCTAAAGGTTCTCCATTTAGTTAGTTAAATCACTTGTTAAAATTAAATTTAAATTTCACACATTGTGAAAAAATCCTTTCTTCAAGGATTTCTTCAGCTATCATTATTTTCTCCTGCAAGGTTTTACTGAGGAAAAACTAATGGAATAAAAAGGGAAAGACTGTCAGGCTATTTTACAGCACTAGATATATTAAGTGGTTCAAAGTGACATCATCATCTTCAGCAGCACTCCTAAGAGTCATAGAGAATCATGCATTGTGTTGAATCTTCAAATACTGGCAGAAATAGAAGCATAGAAGCAGAGGTGGACATAAATTAATCATACCAATAATCTCCTACTACTGTAAAAAAATTATGTAAAGGATTTAACGCTCATCTAAAGTACCTTGATAATTTGAAGTGTTAAAAATCATCTTCCTTAAAACAAAAACAAAAACAAAAACAAAAAACAAACCCCAACTAATAGCCTTTGATATAAATCATATTAATATAGATGTTCCGCTGCAAGACTTGACTGTACTGAAGGTAGTGAAGCAAATGGCAGGGAAATTAAAATTTTAATTTGAATTTCTCTACAGCTTCAAAGTTAGCTATAAGCAATACACCTAAAGTGATTTCATCTTTGCAGCAATTTGTTAAATTTCCTTTCAGTTAGGTGTAAATTTGAGAAGCAGAAATCAGAAGAATTTTTCCAGGGAAAATATTTTGGTGATGATTTCGAAGGAAGTCACCAGTTTTTCAGTTTAACCTTGTGATGAACAGTAACAATTTTACTCTTTTATTTGGGAGTCATGTTAGATTGCCTAAGTGGTGTGGATGGGCAGCCAGCTTCCCACATCCTGTGTTGAGCAGCACCCTCCATAGAGCAGCAGATGAGAACTACCTTCTTCCCCTCATGGCCACTTGCTCCCTACGGAAGAAGTCTTCCTGTCTGCAGCAAAGCAGCAGAGAGAAAGAAAGAGTTCATTGGGACATAAGGAACTGGAATTTGCTGCCACTCAGAAGTCAGTAAGACTGGGAATAAGCCCATGAGAAAGAATGTGCACAAAAGGAGGACACAGCTAGGAGAACTTTATTTACAAAGTCTTTTATTCCTGTTCTGTCTCACCTTGAGTTCTCTTTTCATAGGTATTTTAAAGGAGCTTCTTAGAAGTATTACTCATGCTTATTTCTGTTCTAATAAAACCTGGCTTTTGTGGGTGAGAGCTCTTCTCTCTTCAGCACTTGCTGGTTAAAAAAAAAAAAAAAGGAGAAGGGGGGGCTAACCTATTCCAACTTGTTTTTTCTAAATATCACTGCAGATTTTAACAGTATCTAGAACATGTGTTTTATCTGGGTTTCCTTGTCTCCAAGGAATTTTGTTCTGTTTTTTAATTATAGAAGGGAAGAATATATTATTTTGTAGTAAGACAAGTTTTTTCTCTTTCTGCCAGAGCTATCCTGACACACATTAACAGCCAGACTCCAAAACAAAACAAAAAAAAACCAAAACCAACAACAACAAAAAAAAAAAAAACAGAAGAGAAGGAAATATTTTGTAGAAAAATAACCTCATGTGTTTTCAATCTTGGGCTAAATATAATTTGATCAGCTTTTAGATGTTTACATAAAAGACTAAATAAGATTTTTTTTTTTTAAATATATTCAAGCAAATCTACTATAATGGTCAAACTCAGAATGTTCTGGCTTAAGTCATATATTTCAGTTGTATAAATGTTTACCTGACTCACCTTCTGTATCTATCAGACTGTAGACAAGACAGGAAGTTTTCCTGATTGACATAAGTCTATGGAGGAGAATGATGAAAGCAAAGTTAGTATTCATCATTGTTATGCTAAGTATGTAGTTTACTGTTATGCTAATTTTTCTGAGACGTTTGTGTGGGAAAGTAAAAAGGACAGTGGGGATTTATAGCAGTAATGTTGGACTGTCTGGATTGCCTCTAAAGGCAATGCATTAGAAGATGTAAACAGAAGATTACTACGGCAGAGCTATTTCTTCTTTGTTGGAAGGCCAAGAGAATTAAGTTTGCTTAAGGAAAGAGATAAAATTAGTCATTAAGCCCTCAATTAGCCAATCTATTATTTTAATTCAATATTGGAAGCTGAGTAAAGGCAGAATTGGATGATTGATTTCTAAAGTTTTTATAGAATCAATGAAAGGACAAAAAAGGTTTACGTTTTATGAGATTAGAATTTGTTTGGCTCATTAGAGGTAGCTGAGGGTATTGGCAGGACTGTTTTAAACCATCTCAGGTTACATCTACAGTGACTTGATACAGCTGTGCCAAAAAGAACAAGCATGCTCCTTGCTCAGCTCCATTAAATCCATATGGTCATTTGGAGAGGCCTCAGCTGCAAATGTATCATTGTTCACAGGCTCAATCAACGTTAGAGCTACCTGCAAGCTGTCTATTCATCACACCAATACTGACTGCCTTTCTAAAAGTAATATTGTCAAAAACGATGTCATACAACCAGGAGGTTACCAATTTAGATAAAGCTGTTAGAGTGAGAGCAAACTCAGAAGAAAGACTGCACTCCGGAAAGATAATGGGCAGGGGGAGGAGATTTGTTTTTACACATTTTCTTTCAGTCTAAACAATATAGCTGAATTTTATTTACTTGAAATTTTGGTGGTTCTAGTGTATATGCTGATAAAAATTACCCATGCCAATTAAATTACCTTTTTCTTAAAGCAAGTACAGCAAAAGAAAGCAGAACTACCTCTGAGCAATGGACATCCTTGGATCCCATCCCACCAAGAAAAATACCAGATATTCCACGGTCCTCAACCTTCTGTTGCCTTCCGCACTGTCAAAGACACTTTTACTACCATGGCTGCCTGAAGAATAGGCAAACTTAGAGTTAGTGCTATACAATTAGGAACCGATGATGGTAATATCACCTATTATTTTTTGTAGTATATTTTTAATAATTTCTGTTTCTGGAATTCAAACTCAGAATTCAGTCAGGAATAGCAATAAATTGTAATGAGTCAACATTTACCTCTGATATCAAAGAAGAGAATCATTTAGAATATGAAGCTCCATGAAAATGGGATTAGATGGGTGTTAGCCTAAGTCTTAGATCTTGAGGACAGATGGAGAAGAAACCGCAGTCCTTACTTGCACTAAGTATTTAAAACTCAATAGAAGTCCTCAAGGACTCTGTTTCATACTAAATTTTGCACAAGTTATTGTTCTTTATAGTGAACGGCATTTTAGGATGGCATGTTTCAATTCTATAATGGATTTGTATTAGAAAAGACAATAATATCCACAGGTAGGAGCCCTTGAATATTTTGCCTTATTCAAAACAGAGCTGAACATGCAAAAGTACTCCACGACCTTATACGAAGTTGTGTTGTGGACAATTAATTCTTGTAGCTAAATGGGGAGAAACTCATATAAACATATAGCCCTATGACATCTTCATTTTTAGGGGTTTTGGCAACATGTGATGCCAAAAAATGGAAAATAAAAACAAATAAATACAATTAACATCTACAAATGTTTCTTATCTTGTTAAGTTGATATGTGTTTTGATCATGACAGTCATTACACATACAATTAGGGAAGACTTAGTCAGAGAGGGATATAGCTTTATGAATGCAAAGAGGTTAGCAGGTTCCATTATTCATAGTGGGTCTAAAGAGGATGAACTGGAGTTCAAACCAAAGTGTTATTCATTTTATTGCCAAGAATGTTTTCACTTAATACAGTTTTATCCCTAACTGTTTGAGGACTACATTTGCTTTATTAAAGAATTTTGAATGCACTAATCATAACTTTGCCTTAGGCCAAAATTTTATCTTTTTCATTACTTAACACAGAAGAAATATTTCTGCATATTCAAAAATATTATGCTAATTGGGGCTTTTAAAAATATAATAGATTGTAAGGTTTCACAAACTAAGCTATTTCATCTATCAAAAATTCAAATACACTATTTTTAAAGCTACACTTGTCAACTGCAAGTAAACTTTCTACTGTAGTAATTTTAGCTGTCTAGGTAATACTCCTCATGTTCCACATTTAGGTATGTCAAGTAAGCAATGACAAGTAGCAGTACAAAAGAAGCTCGATCCAAGTGCATACATTTATCCCTATCTGTAGAGTTCATCCTATGCTATGTATATAGTTACACACAATGGTACTTCAGAGAACACAGTTTTTAAATTAACTACTCGGAGTACAGTCTTGATCTCATTCCCTTCTGCATAAGTATTAGGATGCAAACTTTATTCCATAACCACAGTAGTCCAGTATACCAAAAGGATAGTGCTAAGTTAATAATGACTACTGATTTTTCTCCTTCTTCAGTTTGCAAGGCTCTGATCTTATTACTCTCTATGCTGCTAAATCATGCTAAAAAAAAAAAATTAAAAAAATCACAATTAAGTGCTTTTGTGAGATGATGTAACACAATGATGTCCATTTTGCAGATGGGTCCAAAGGCACAGAAGGTACAGGTCCTTCTAAAGGAAGGAATTTAAGTGTTGTTCTATCTCATTGTTTGCTGCCAAAATATGTTTAAGCATGAGAGATTAGGCCAGAACTCATTTGAAGGATCGGTATTTCGGAG
This sequence comes from Pelecanus crispus, assembly GCF_030463565.1. Classification (NCBI taxonomy): domain Eukaryota; kingdom Metazoa; phylum Chordata; class Aves; order Pelecaniformes; family Pelecanidae; genus Pelecanus; species Pelecanus crispus. The sequence continues at coordinate 129,067,748 of NC_134644.1, read as the reverse complement.
CACTGAGTAGTGTATAAAAGATTAAACACTGATTTTATTTGCACAGCTATAAGCATACAAAATTTCCACAAACTCAAATAGTCCAACAGGCTGTGAAGTACAGAAAACAGGTGATGACATATCTAAGGCTTTTCCAGTATAACATGCAGGTATAGAGCCCTATCCTTTGTGGATAGGACTTATTACTCTGTCAGAGACCAGATCTTTCAAAGTTGTTTCCTCTTAGGTCACGAAAGTTTCTGAGTACAATGAGGGGCAGCAAATGTAGGAAAGGGTCTATTCTTCAGAACCATCTGCATAGAGTATGTTTAACATAGGTTGGAGTTTTGCAAGTTTTCTTATCAAACTCTAATCAGCACATACAACAGGAAATTTCTTTCAGTCTTAGAATTCATTTTTAATTGTCCATAAGCTGAATCTTGCTTGTTTCAAATTGTTGGTCCAAAGTGTAAATCCCCTACAGCTTCCCAGTGCCTGGAGAATTGTAATATTTTCCTCAAATGAACCAGTTCACAGAAAAAGCAGAACCATTTTTGGTGAAGTTTTCCCCAGAAACATTTAGTGCAAGGTCACCATCTCACATAAGATGTTTGAGGCAAAATGTTTTTATAAGCAACTAATGCTACAGGCCCTAAGTTTATAGTATTGAAAACCCTGAGTCACTGCAAACATTTGCTTAAAGTATGCCTATAGGGATTGAACTTATCTTTACCTTATAGTTGCAGCTGTCTCACACAGTTAACTTTAATTTAATGGAAATTTCATTTAACTAATTTGTACATAGTGATACATTCATTATGATGTACCTGGCCTTCTCTCTATTTATTTTTCCTGACAAAGGGTCAGAGAGCTCCATGTGGAACCACTGCCACATAGTGACCTCTTTTTTTGGTCTGTACTCAGAAATTTTATCAATATAGCTTTAAGTTGCTGGCATTAAAAATAATAATAATTATTATTAATAATAATAATAGTAATAATAATAAAAGCAGCCACTGTATATCCATTAGACTTCCCAAAATTTTCATCTCCCATGCACTTCATAGTGTTAAAAGAGTCTGTTAAATCCATGGCAATTATAATCAACATGTAGTGAAAGATAAGAAGGAGTTTCTGTGTGCTCCTCACTCATTTTGCCTTATCCTATTATTTCTAACACTTGTCTAATTATTGTCTAACACTTAGATAGTAACCGCTTTGTGTTTGTACAGCAATAAACAAAAGTCAGCTCTCATTCATTAGACATCACCATAATGAATTAGTAGGTAGCAATATTCAAACGATCCCCCTTCCCTTACTTACACAGGTGGTCTGTTTTATACTCTGTGTTCATTAGTAATATTTTAGGAGAAAATTTTTAAAAAACTCCAACCCAGCCCAGTCTTGGTTAGTGAAGAAAAAAATATATTTAAGCAAACATGTACCAGATATACACAAATATTTCATTTTTTTCCATCTACAGAGTTGTTGTGGTTTAACCCAGCAGGCAGCTGAACACCACACAACTGTTTATTCAGTGCACAGTGAGATGGGGGAGAGAATAAGAAAAAAGAAAAAGAAAAGAAAAAAAAAAAACGCATGGGTTGAGATAAAGACAGTTTAATAGGACAGAAAAGGAAGGGAAAATAATATTAATAACAGAATATACAAAACAAGTGATGCACAATGCAATTGTTCACCACTTGCCAAACAATGCTTAGCCAGTTCCTGAACAGCAGTTCTCTACCCCCTGGCTAACTCCTCCCACTTTATATGCTGAGCCTGATGCCATATGGTATGGAACAGCCCTTTGGCCAGTTTGGGTCAGCTGCCCTGGCTGTGCCCCCTCCCAGCTTCTTGTGCCCCTGGCAGAGCATGGGAAGCTGACAGGTCCTTGACTAGTATAAACACTCCTCAGCAACAACTAAAACATCAGTGTGTTATCAGCATTATTCTCATAGTAAAACCAAAACACAGCACTATGCCAGCTACTAGGAAGTAAATTAACTCTATCCCAGCCAAAACCAGGACAAGAGTATTTGGTTATTGACCTACATAAATAATATCTACATAAATGATATCTATAAATGAAGGGTGATTTGGAGTGTTAGAACGGACTGTATTAAAAGACAACACGAAGAAGAAAAGACTACTGTTTATGTTGAAGAGACCAACACCTGATTAAGGCAAGAAGAGGCCAGAAAAAAAGTGCAGAGGGAAATTACTGGACCTTGGCAAGATAAACAAGCTTTATTTTGGAGGTGGTCATATCCTGTTCTTGTGACAAAACTAACTTTAAAAAATTCTGTTGTGAAATAATTTTAAGGTTTTCTGTTCTACTATTTTGCATTATTTCTCCCTTTGGACTTTTCAAAATTATGATGAATCAGTTTCACACGGGAGGCAGTTTTCATCAGATGATTATAGCTTTTATTCCATTAGTAAAAGCTGCAATGCATCATTAATTAAGAAATGTTTGTTAGCAGATTTTGCATTTATTGCAAATAACCATAAAAGCAGAATAGAAAATATAAGCTCATATTTAGACAATTTGCACTGCAATTCCCAGTTAGAGAAAATACGCTACTGAATAGATATGAAATACTACATATTTAATAGATATGGGGCACTACTTGAATTCAAATGTTTGTGTTCATTTTTTTCCTTTGTGATCTTGAGCAAAGGGAATTCTGCTTCTCAGATGTCATTGTCAGAAAATGTTTGAAATGATCTTTTTCTGTAAAGTTGGTCTGCTGGATGATATCTCGGGTCTCCATTACAAAGTTCTCTGAAGTGTCTGATATGGGAAAGTAAACCCACTCTTCAGATCTCCCTCTTGAAGATAAACAACTGCTCTGCTTGAGGAAAGTAGCAGCATTCCTCCACAGCTAAAGCTTACAAGCCATTTTTATATCTATTTCTGTTCAGCTGCAACACACATTTCTTTACTGGCATCATTCCTTGCTCATTTGTGTCCTCAGGTGGAAATAGCCAATTTTAGAGCCCCAAGCTTTCTGAATGCTCTGCAGTCATGACTAATTTATTCTTGTAGATAAGTATACTTCACTACAAAGTGAAAATCATGACTGAAAATCTACCCACATTGGGAAAAGTTTTCCCCATTTTTATGAAGATTTCCAGCACAGTTTAATAAAAACAAAAAATCATTAGAAAAGCAGCTGTTAAGTAAACTTATTCCAACAATTTAATAACATTTAGTCACTAAATATTTAGAGTTTTTCTGTATATATGATGAATAATATGATAGTGTGAATATATACACCTACACACACATACACAATTTAACATATATGTACAGATAGACATACACACCCACATACATCTAATATGTATAAAAATGTAGGTGTGATATATAAACTATGAAACTATGTAGCAATTAATTTCTGCAACTTTGTTTTTTAGCTACTTTTGAATGCACAGACTGAGCAAAACTTAGTTCAAGAAAGCTTAGCTATACCTACAAGAAAGTGACTGTGAGTCCTTTTGTGAATGACTGTTTCAAACTTCAATCATAGTAGTTCATCTTCCTGCAGAAGTCTACTCTATTTTTTTTTAATATATCTGTGTGGAGAACAGTTGCTTTTATTTAATGAACTTAGCATCAGTTATGATGTTATGATATACATCAACCTCTCATACCTTAGATATGATATTCCACATATTTTTGAATATATGAGTATTCTTATTCACATAGGGTATGAAAATATGCAACATTCTATGTAAGAAGAGTACTGAAGTATGTAGAGGAATATTGAGGAAGATAATTTGCTCACCACTTTTTCTTGAGAAATTGGTTCTCAAAAACTGAGCATCATTGCCAGTTTTCTATTCCTGGAAAGGAAGAAGATTGCACAGTGCATCATTTGACCATCTCATTTTACATTTGGTATATGTTTAAATATTGAGTCCATGTTTGAATGTTGAATCTATGATGGTTTTTTTCAGCACAGAAAACAAAGTGAAACAGAGGGGGAAGGGGAAAGGAAGGAAAGTGGAAGGGGAAAAGAAATTAAAGCAAAGAATACATCATATTAAGATGGAAAATAACAATCATTAGCATCACTAACAATTAAAAAAATTGAGAAAATAAAGCATAATGAAATTACATATATCTGAGCTAATATCGTATTATAAATGTGATACTCTTGAACAGCACAGCACATTCACAAAAGAACTTATGATCTTCATACTGGCAAAGACAAATTTAGGCTTGCATACAAGCATGGTCATCTCCAATATTCACTAGTGTTTGGGAGTTGAATGCAGACAAAACTTGTTGTCTGTTTATTCCAGGATAGCTTCTATTTTTTTATTGCTAAATTTCCTCCATAGCAACATAATGTTCCATGGCATCTGTTCATACAGCTTACCAGTAACATTATGAGACCAAATACACTCACATTTCTTTAAATGAAAACAAGATCATGCATACAGTTTTATGACAATATAAATATAAGAAAAATATTAGCAGTATGTAGTTTGCTGTATTTATATTATTAAACATTTGGGGTTTTTTTTTCAATTTCTTTTACTTCTTTTTTCAGATAATAAATATCTAAATTCTGTAGTGTTGATTGTGAGTCGTCAGACAGGATATATGCTTCAATTTTTTCTGCTGTTTAGGTAAATACTTTAAAGTTTTTGGTTGAACACACAAAAATTCACTTCTCTAAACAGAAATACTATGCAGGCTCTGGACTTTGCATAAAAGTATGTGACATGCTCCTTCTGCTTTTCAGGGTTAAAGTATTGTGTGTTTTCCATTATCTTACTGCACATCAGAAAAAACTTCAGGGTGGCAAAAGATTGCAGGTGTTTGATGCAACAGCTTAAGTATGCTGTAATAGTACTAATCTGTGGAGAGAATTTCTGTCAGTAGGAAACATGAGCACAGCAGAAAAGATGAAAATAAAGGAAATAAGCAGTAGCTGTACAGTTTATGGCAGCTCTTGCATGTTGATCTACTTGTAAGGATTGGTGGGGTCTCACATGCTCCCTTAGGTGACAGAAGCAATGCAGTGTAATGGTTTCACAAGGTAAGTATGAGGCTGCAGTTCCCTTCTGCTCCGGCAATCTGGGTGGAGAAAGAGTGGAATGAAGGATTCAGGCTCCTAATTCAGCACACAAAGATGACTTCCCTCGTGTGTGTGTATTACTTGCATAATGGCAAGGTGGAATTATGGTCTCTATTCTAGTCAGGCAACGCCACTCAGTACATGCAGCCTACGTAGGGAGACTGAAAGGAACAGAACAGGTAAAATACAAGGTATTCCACTAAAAAGTGCAGGAGGATAAAAGCTTCGCTCTGCACTGAGGCAAACTGCTTTCCTCTCAGGGCTGATTGCCTCCTACTTCTTCCTTTTGAACAGCATACTACGCTGCACCCCACTTGCATGATGTTCTTTTATGTCTATTCTTAGTTCTAGGCTATATGCAGAATTACTGAATAATCAGTCTGGTTTCAACAGAATAAACAGAAATGCAATTTTAAAGAACTTGCCTGCACACATTCAATCCCTAATCAAAACCAAGAAGAGACTGGAATAGCTGCTCCCTGCGCACTTCCTGCACTGTGAGACTTGTCTATATGATTGGTCTTGCTTATTTTGATTGCCATTTGATGTTAATACAATCCAAGCTGGTTTTGAACTCACAGCTAATATGGATGAGTGAGCCAGGACACTGACACATTTGTGATAATTTCAGGAAGAAGGAGTTCGAGTTATGACTTCAAGGGCTAGATGGTGACTGGTATGAAATGTGCCAATAAAAGAAATAAAAGGGTAGGACCTGAATAGAGGTTAAAGAGGAAAGGTTTGCATGATTGATTGGATGGAAGTGTGTCACAGGATTTGACAACCTACATACCCTGACAGGAAATGTCTGGGGAGAAGGCGGAGAGAACCAGTCACTTTAGTTCTGTCGTAAATCTGAACTTGCTGAGTCCCCTAATGCTGCACAGATGTTACAGGAGGAAGAGGATTAGAGTGTCATGCAGCTATACAGCATTTTTATTCTGGTCAAGGAATGATGAAGAAAGCCTGAGAGTGAAATTCTGGCTTCAGGTTTCCATCTTACCCAACATGCCAGCCTACAGAGTTGTAATATCTGAAACATCTACAGGAGATAAGTCACCCCGTGTCCTTCCATCTCCCTGTCCAGAACAAGCAAGCACCATAAAAGCAACCAATCTCCAACCTGCAGGCCCTTCCCCTTGCAGCAATGCAATCATTATGCCTGCTTGTGAAACACACAATCTGCATTTAAAGTTTTGGGGCAAACTGGAATTTCAGTGTTCTTCAAGTTAATAAATGGATGTCTATGTGGACTGAGAACAGTTTATATTTTCATTAGTAAGAAACTATGTATGCAGCTATGTAACAGAAGGCATCACAAGACATTGATCTGCTGCAACGCAATAAAAGTAAGGAAAGTTTGTGTGAAAATATAAAGCACACAGATCAAGATAATGGGAATATGAATGCAGCCAGAATGACTGTTCAGGGACATTTCTGTTAAATTTACAGTCTGATATGTGTCATTATTCAGAGTTTTAAGAAGAGAATAAGCAACATAACCAAAAGTTCTGAACAACTGGTTTTAATTAATTTTTTTGTTGTCAGAAGGCATTAGCTCATTTGTCTCCAGCAACAATTTCAATAATTTTAAAACTATTTGCAACATATCAAGTTACCTTTTATCTATGCCACTTAGTCAACAGACTGTAGTATTCTGATGTGGCTTAGGACTATAAATTTAATGTAAATGACCAGCTAGGGGTTGGCTATGGGACCTGGGGAATCCTGGCCAGCTCTGTGTGTCTCTGTGTGTGTGTGTGCACGTGTGCACACGCACATATGTGTGTGTGTGTGCGCTAGTACAGACCAGCGAGATGGTCTGTACCAGCAGCTGGAACGGGGCTGCAGCCTCAGTGGGGCTTTTATGTCCAGGTGCCAGTGACTGGGGAGACTGGGATCCAGGGGCAGCTGCTGGGCAGACTGCTGCAGTGTCTGAGCCCAGCTGCTGGAGGCATCATAGAATCCATACTGTACATATGTATGTATGTCATATACTTATGTATATAATATACGTGTACATGTGTACATTCTCATTAGTGAACCTCCACCCTCTTCAGCCAGAGAGAGGAGCAGGATGAGGTCATTGGTGCTGTCTGTGTTCGCATGAGTTCTCTGTGTGTCTGCCTGTGATCTGTGTGGCCAGTCACGTATATATGTATACGTGTATCTACATGATGTATCTGTGTGCATGTGCCTGCCAGAAATAGACCTTCAGCCTTGATACTGGTTGAACCTGGGGGCATAGAACTGCATCAGCCTCACCTCTCTTATGCTGTCAGATGTGGCATGATATGTTTTCCACTAACAGTGAATTATACATAAATATGATTAATTCTCCAGCAATATACACTGACACCTATTGTATCAGAGAGAGTCTGAGCTATACAGCAAGTGGCTGTATCAGTAGCTTTTCAGTCCCATTTTCCCTGCTATTAGAGTGGACCATTAGCTTAAATGTGGAAAGCCTGTCTTTTTTCTTCCAAATAATATCTGTATGATAATGAAATTGCATCAACATCTTTGTACTTTTGCTCACTCTAGTGATTTTAATATACTATTGTGAGTATTTCAGGTAGTTTGAATAAGCAAATATTTGTGTAGAATACATAGACAAAACAATTTTGGTTTGCATGGCTGCAAGGTAGATTATGAATGTATTAAATTCAAACACCCTCCTCTCCCCCATGTTTTGTCCTCCCTGATTGAGTCTTTATGACTGCAATATTTTTGTTTTGTTTTGTTTTGTTTTTCCCCACAGACATACTGAATGTTCTTCAGCTTAGTTGGACTCAGCTGACTTTTTATTTCATATATCAAATCCATAAATTGCCTTTCTGTAGAAGCTTTCTAAATGATGGTGCCTGTGGTTTTGCTGTAAAATTATGCCTGGTCCACCATAGCCTAATATATGATGTTAGCTCTTAACAGTTTGTTGCATTTTTTTCTATATTGTTAACATTTTTCACAATTTGGTAATGATAAATGTTTCACTGATCTCCTATGTGTTGCATAACCTGAGGATGTCAAAGAAGCTTTAGATCTCTAAATATATGATTATTCATTATTTGCCATGCAAAGGATGGTTTCCTGTCTTTAACTCATTGTGTCAGTACTGTTCTTATTTCTCTGAAACATTTCTGCTGTACAGGTTGCACAAAGTCAACACAAGTATTTTAAAGAATGTCTAAATATATTTTCTACTTCACAACTTTGAACAGATTGAGAAAATAAGATATTCTAAGTCTCCTGAGCAGAAGAATAGGCTGTTGTTTTGACTGAACACTGTAACACATCAAAGCTTCTGTAACAATTCAAAGCTTCTACACCTCCACTTGGCAAAATGGTTCAGGATACCCTCTTTTATAGACTTTTTTGAGACAGGAGCAGCGATAAAGAATGTGTTATAGACAGCTTCCTAGTTTATTAAAAAAAGCAGAAGTTACCAGGAACACTTCTGCTCTTTAGTAGACACTGACTCACTGTTACAGTGTGGAGAAAAACTATGCAAGGAAACAATGAGGTGAACAAGAAGCAATGGAGGGAAAAAGCATCCTACTCTGGGAGCATCTCTCACAATACACAGCCACTCAGTGTTGACAGTTAAAGAACTCAGTCTTGCATACGCAGGCCTAGGCATATTTTAGGCTGAAGAGAAAGCTGATGGTTCTTGCTGTAATTTTCTTATACAGAAATCAGATATTCATAAAGTTTAATTTCAAAATTTTCAAAAAGATAAGAAAAAGGGAGTTAGCTAAGCAATAGGAATACATCATCTATAGTATCCTCATTTACCAAAAGAACATGGAAACAAGGTAATTAATGGAAACACAAGAAATATAGGAAAGGCACAAGTCTCACCTCTCAGCAGGATCCATGTGGAGGGAAAAGTGGCAAGAAAGGAGTTCAAGTGTGAGAATCAGTTTCCTCTTCCATTTGTCGCATAGATCCAGTCTTCTTTTATATCCTCCCTTTGTATTAGCAATGTAACTTTTATTTTTTTCAACTAAAACATATATTCTGATATTTAAAAGTCCATGCTAGTGACTTAAATATTATTTGTTGGATGACTGTTTTTAGAAGTTGCCCATAATTCTGCCCAAAAGTAAGATCTAGCTTTTACGTACTGTCAGGCCATGAGAAGTACTTAATACATTATCCCTTATTTTACATATATGTAGTTAGTCTGCAATTTCCAAGGAGAACAGTAACCTCTTGCAAATGGTGGCTGGTAAACAGTCACCATATGTGGTGACTAGTAAATAGTCATAAATATGTGGATCAGAAAGAGACTGTAAATTACTGTCACCTTTCATGTCCATGAATGTCTAGATCTCCCTAAAAGCATTCTGGTGACTGTTGATCTTTATTTTTTTTAGGATTCTCAGTCCTTTTGTATTTTAATAGCTTCCATTTTATTAAATGATCTGTCTTCCCAAAATCCTCAATTAAGAAATTTCTAAATAATACAAATTGACCTTAATTCTGGACATGTATAAGGGGGGGGGGCAGGGAAGGACAAAAACCCCAAACACTAAGCAAATGCGACCCAAAAGTGGGTTAGCCCTAAGAGTACTCTCTTTTAAGGGAAGATTGGTTTATCTCACTACCTAATTAGAAACTGACTGATGCTGAACTGTGAAAGTCCAGCTGAAGAAAGTATCCTTCACTGCAATTGCTAGACTTAGTTTGTAAGTGCAAATCTTTTGAAGCTTTGACTAATGCTTTAGTAGGGGTCCTGGCAGGATAAAAAAAGATGAAAAAAAAAAACCCAACCCAATAAATTAAACAGATGGACCAAAAAGAAAGAAAACAAAGAAATTATGAGGAAAGCAGAGTAATGATACCAGGTTTGGAATCATCTTTAAAGCTATAATATTTTTTTACCTGAAATCTTTAGAGTTGTCCTCATTTTCAGTCATATTTGTATAGTCCTTTGCAGAGTTTAGTCACAGTGTCCTCCAGATTTATAACTGTCAATCTTAACCATAAATCAAATAGATCCAATCTTGCCATGAAAACTCTGTAAAGTAAAATGGAAAAGTCTTTTTTTACATACTCATCATCTATTTATGCCACTATGATAAGGCTTTATATCAATAAAGTTGTTCTATTTCTGTTAGCAAACACTGTACACATTTCACTGGGCTGTCAAAGCTGCCAAATAAAAAAGGTAACAGAAGCTGGAAGCTCTCATTCAGCAAGAAGCCAAGGAAACACTCTGATTTTTTAGCCTATTTTCCACACCTGAACAGACGAAGCACCAGGTTTGGCTGTTGATGCCAAATGAGAGTGTGTTGCTTAAGAGTAAACTGAATACATCTCCATGCCTGAAATGGTACAAAAATGTATTTGGGGACTGGGGGCAGAATTACCAACTACATTCTAGCACTGTTGCTTGGCTCCAAGGAAAAAGTGTCTTTTGCAGGCACGAATGGAAACTAAAATGGGGTTTCAGAAAGAATAATCTATTTAGTGTAGTTTTCCTTTAGCAGTCCTGGGAAAAATGGCATGAAACTATTCATGTGCATTTTTAGCAATTACAATATCATAAAAAAAACCAGCTTTTTTCCTAGCAGTAGTGATTCCCAGACCCTGGATTGTAAACCACACATTTGAATCTCTAAATTAAATATCTGATAATGGAAAGAAACTTTACAAGTGGGTATTACCAGGTTTAATTGATTGATCTATGTAAATATATATACGGGTGTCAAACTTCCTTTTGGGAAGGATCATGGATACAAATTGTGCTACTCATTGTGTTCACTTATGGTTGTTCAACTTGAGCAAGTAGAGCTGATTTCAAGAGATCTTGCTATAAGAGGTTTTTATGAGTTCTCAATTTCATTTCAGAATCTGTCATTAGTTGAGGTTTCAAGATCAGATATAAGAGGTCCGTCAGACAGCTTCTGGTGTGAAAGGATCATCTCTGCCACTAAATATTTCAGTAACACTTCCACTGGAGGTTAAGAGAAATGTGCTTATAACTTTTATCAGGGTGGTTCTTTTATTGATGTTTCTTTCCCTTGCAGTATTCCAGAAAGCATTATCCAGTCCAGATTTGACCTTTCATAGAGTTTCATTCACCAATAATATATGTGTGTGTGTGTTTCAGGTCTTTAACCATCTATTTTAAGTTGCTAGGAATAATAAAATTTCCATTCAGGTGTTGAGTGTTGATGGACAGGCATACTGGACCAACATATTCCAATGCACACAGATAATGTAAATAACACAAGAGATTTCTCCTGTGGTACAGCTTCCCTGTCAGTTACAGTGTTGCTGTTACAAAAAATACAGCTTCAGAAGTAGTTTATATAATGACAAATGCTGCATTTTCATTCTAGTACTATGTATTTAAATCCAAAGTGCTTAATTAGGTACAGATTTCTCCTCTAAAACACAAAAAACTATCAGCCAATATACTAAAAGAACAAGCAATTACCTAAAGGGTTTTCCTCATGAAATTTGATGAAATTTATACACTCACGAGGTACAAGGCAGTGATTGAAGATCCATGTCAAGAGTTCTGTTCTGCTGAGTTTTCTATTTAATACAGCTGTCTACAGTGGTTTAAATAAAATTTGGACACCTGTACCCTCTTTCGTGAAATCTTGGACTGCTGCCCTTGCATTCATACCTTTTGACCAAATCATTTTAGTTCAGAATGCCAATAAAAAAAAAAAAAATCCCACTCCACATCATTGCTGACTATGTCAGTTCTTTTGCCTTACCCCACTGATTTCTCCTCTGCTACATTACTTTGGTCACTTGCCATCCTCAGTGGTATCCCCATTTTATCCAGTATCTCTCATTCATAGTCATGATGCTAACTCCTGCTCTGCTTACTGCATTTGCCAAACTTAATTTCCCAATTGTTAATTTTCAAACAAGCATTCTCCTAACTAATTGGGAAACTGGTGCTTATATCCTCAGCTCATTGTTGCTAGGCATAGAAAAATAAAAGCAGAAAAGTACTTTAGCTTTGGTTTGTGAACTATCCTTTCATTCTGGAAGCCTAGAATCATGAACAAATACATCCAGAAAGATGTTTAATATTCACAGAGTCTGAGTAACCATGAGACCTCAACAGCAATTGCAGAGAAGTAAAAACCCTTGACAAACATTATTTAGAACAAGACTACTCCCACAAAATAGTAATAGAGCACCTTTTAAAACACTTTGGGACCTGTCTTTGTACTACCAATACTAAAGAATCTTTTCCATGAAGTCATACTTGCTTCTAAGATCAGAGGTAAGGCAGTACAAAGACTTTCAAATTTTCTTTGAATTCAGTATAGAGTAAGGATGTGTAGAAAAAAACAGTTCACATTTCTGTTTTGTAAGTGAAAGTGTGTCCAATGACATTTTGCCAAAGGTATTATGATTAACACATTGATTTAAAAAACTTGTCATTTTTATCATAGCTATTATAAAAATTAGTTAAGCATGCAATCTTCAACTTGAAAGAAGAAAACATCATGTCAACAGTAGTGAGAACTATTATCATGACACAGATAAGCCCTTATTAGGAAATCCAATAAGCAATCCACAGGCATTTCACAAAGTCTTAACATTGCTACAAGGAAACTTTACAGATATGTTTTTTAGATGTAGAGTATATATATATACACACACATGTAATAAAGAGCTTATAGAGCTACAATTCTTTTGTATATGTGTTACCAGTTTAGTAAACCTACCTCCTAAATTTAAAATTATTTCATTCTTCTATGGCCTCTTCTGCTTTATGGGGTTTTCCTATACTATAATGCAGGTAATTAATGCATATTTGTAACATTCCATGGCATTTCTGTTTTGAATAAACCTTTAGGTGTACAATGTCTTTGTACTTATACAGTGCAAAAGGATTTAAGTCCCTTCTAATAAAAGAGCAAGCTAACAAAATACATTGCAGGCACAGGCACCATTAAGAAGCAGGTAGAGATTTCAGAAAAGATGTGAAAATAAAAATTTAAGAAAGGTTTTTAAATGCACCATAAGTTTTTCTATGTTACGTTGTTGTTGTTGTTCATTGGTTGGTTGGTTGGCAGGTTATGACTGCAAAACTGTCTTCTTTAGGAAATAATAAATTATTGTGGTCAACAATATGAGAAACAGAACATATGAGATATCACAGACTTTGCAGTGATGGTTTTCCTCCTATTTCCTCTGTAGCACATATTAAGTTGTGACTCAGGCAATAACCTAGACTACTCTCTAGCTGTTGCCAGTAAGTGTTACTTGATTCAGTATAAGAAATATAGAGAAGAATATATCCTGCTAATTGTATAAATAATTAAGTAGGACAAGTACCTTACTGACCATAAATAATCACTTTATTATTTGACACAAGCTCAGCTTTAATTGGCCATATCATTAGTTTACTGTAACAAAGACACATATGTTATTTATGGTAGCATGATTACACTAAAATCCAGACAGTGAGACTTTACACTGACATGAATAATTCCATGAATGATACAACTTCTCCACTGATACCAATGGAACCTCATTACTGCTGCTAGACAGAGAGAAATGAGGAGAGAATTGAGACTAAATTTGCCAAATATTATTGGAGTTACATCATTGTAAAATTGAATCAAGACTCCTTGTACAGTTAAACCTATAAAAGCTTATAACAACTCCAAATAATCAGAGAAACAAAATAAGGTTTTGTCAAGATGTGGAATAATTCATGTCCCCTTCCCTGGAAACCACAGAAAGTTTTAGTAAGTTGTAGGTCCCCCTCACTTTGAAGAGATACAGCCTCATTAGACACATGACAGAGATAATCCAAACCAATCAGGTTTACAAAAAGGTTAGACCAAATTGATGAAAGATTGTCTTTCTTGTCCCTGTCCAGCCCTCCTGAGGCTGCCCCCCATTGCACCCCCCAGGGCCATCAGTCCCTGCCCCAGCAATGCTGCAGAAGTGCTGGTCTCCAGCTCCCCACAGCCCTGCCCTGCCCGGCCATGGGCCCTGCCAAGCTGGCCCATGTCCTGGCCCAACCTCTGTCCATCTCCAAGAAGGTGCCTGGTGCCTGGGTCTGGGCCCCCACAGCTGCCCTACTCCTGGCTGAGCTGTTACAGCACTGGACTCTCGGCTCCCCACCCCTTAGGCAGCCACTGGCCCTTAGGGTGCTCTGATGGTACCTTCAGTCTTCTGTGTTGTCCTGGAAGAAGATACAATCTGGAAGATAAACAGTCCCAAATGACTGTGGCTAGACATACAGTGATGTTGCAAATAACACAGGAAGTCATGACTTCCTTATAAATATACAAACAGTTATGCCTTCATTGTGTGCTTTTCTTACTCTGCTCATAGCATGAATTTTCCTCAGCCCCATGGAGGATAACAAGCAGTCATCAGACACAGGCCCAAGGGTAGGTTCCTCTTAGGCACTGTTGTCTCTTCAGACACTGAGGCTCATTTTATGGCAAGGAAGACAAAAATACCAAATATACTCAATTTAAGTAACAAAGTGAACAAAGAAAAACTTGTAATTTCATTGTGATGCAGCAATTCACTGTAGATCCTGTGATTCCCTTCAGCCATGATCACCACATTGGAAGTGGAAACTATCACTAGGACTTAGGAACCAAAGACTGGAAGAGATTAACTGTGTATTCTTTGTTGTTACAAGTACCCACATTACTTTTTCTGCTTTACTTAATGCTAGTTAACTTGGATTATTTTTCCTACTGGAAATGAGCCCTATATATAAAGTCAGCAGTTCTTTCAAAGCTGGTGAGTGTTGGGAGCCAGCAATTCTCTGTATAAGTCCCCAGAAAGAGGCAAGAAATGAGAATTTCTGAAAATTTTTGTCCTCAAATAACTACCTAATGGTTTGTCTGAAAGCAACGATGTTTTTCCAGAGCAATTAAACATACAAATAGTCTCTGATCCAAGAGATTAGATTCCAGAAATAAGTAAGATATTACCTAACAATGACAAGCTAAAAGTTTAGCAATAAGCTACATTTCCGATGAGCAATCATGGCTTTTGTGTAATCAGGGAAATATGAACTCTGATTGCTCTTCCATGACAATGCTGCAATTTTAGAAGTCATGATGAAACTTAGAACATATGTTTTCAAAATGGTCTTTTACATTTAGGAAATAAAGACATTTAGACCCTTTGGGAAAGTGTAATATTGCAACAGATACAGTGCAACAGTGCACACTGCAGGGTGCAATGAGATGGCAACTGAAAGAATTGCCCCTATTGCTACTCCTATAAATTGATCAGTAGTCTATTAAGAACAATGTCATACATTGCCAAAGAAAAATTAGTCTTTTCTGAGCTTCCCACTATCTGAAGCATCTTTAAGACTTTTTCATAAAGGATGCAAATCACTAAGTCAGGAGGAAAACAGAGCTTGGCAGTCGGTAAGAGAGTACCCCTTATGTTATCCCCCCGCCAGCTCATGTGCAATACTCTTTTCCAGTCTCACACTGATTATGAGAGAGATAAAGGGACATTCAACCCTTTTGACAAGAAATGGCTAGGGAGCACAAGGATTAAGAAATGCTGTCAGAAATAAAACACCAGGAAATCCCTCCAGACCAGGGTAAAGGAAACCAAGCAATAGATAGTAGGTCATGAAAAAAACAACCTTAAGGAAGACAGCACACATGGAGCCCAGATGACCAGATACTCACTTTCTTCAGAGAGAAAGCAGTTTGCCATGTGATGACTGGGGAAACAAAGTCACACTGGACCCACCTTCTTAGAGCCCCAGAGCCAACAATGAGCACAGCTAACAAAAATCCAGCATAAAAAATGCTTCTACATCCTCAAGGCTCTCAGGGATTCCATCAGTTGTTGCAACAATGCTTGCCATAAATGACAAAGAAAAATAAATAGGAGACTCCAAGAACTGAAGGGCTATAGAAGCTGTCACACCTTTCCAGTACCAAGGAATGAAGGATGCTAAGGACCAAATAGGACTTGTTGGAGACTTCCCATGGATAACCGATAGATAGCTAATAGATAGCTTAGGACAAGTCTTATCCTGAATATATGAAAACAAACCACTTAGAATATTGGAACTGAAATACTATTTTGTACTATACTTTGGTAGAAAAATTGCACAATGTTATATTAAAAAAAAAAAAAATCAAGGAGTAGAATAAAGGACACAGTTTCTGTTTCTTGTAGTCTGACACAAGAGACAGGTATTCTTATTCACACAGTCACAGTCTTCCAATCAACCACTATTCAAACAAATTATGTATATGAAGTAGTAACAGAACAGGGAAGGGGCAGAAAAAAACAAACCGTGGACAATGTTCCTGCTAATTACATAATATAGGTAAAAATAAGCAGCCATTTGAAAACCAAATTTGTGGTCTTGTTTCTAAATCCTTCCTGATTCAGCTATGGAAAGCAGCTTAGGAAATTGCAGAGGATTGGTGAATAGCTTGTAAATTTCTATGTTGGCTTCTAAGAGTGTTATTTAAAAATGAAATGAAATAGAAGTGTCACAGCACTGTCAGTAAGACGTATTCTCAAGCAGTTCCCTGTACAGAAATTTTGCCTACAGAAGCATCTTTATTTCCTATTATATACCCAGAGTTACCAAACTTTTACAAAGCCTACAGTAAAGAAAGTTTTTTAATATTTTAATATTAAAAAATGAATAAATCTTAGTAAACAGGGATATTTGTAGCATGATATAGATATGAAAAAAATTACTGAGAAATTTTGTAAGTATGTGTATACATATATGTATTTAATGATGAGATTGTTGAATCAATCTTCAGGCTCTTCTGTGAAGAGGATTTTAATTGTTTAAGCTTTTAAACACACAGGTTAGGTTGTACACAGAATAATTGGAAATTAAAATCTCAGAAATAATGAAAGATCTAGATGTGACATGCCTCTGATGGGATAGCAGAGATTAACTTTTTTTCTTTTACAACATTTAGAGAAACACTTTGGGGCTTTTTTTTTTTTTTTTTTTTTTCTCCATATAACTGAATACCTAAGAGCAAAAAATTGCCATCACGTTATGCTGAATAACAGTATTTATACATTATATGGCAGTGATTTAAATATGGGTTTCCAGTATGTGCAAATAACAATGCTGAATACAAATAAGATATGAAACATTGATTGCAAAGTTGCAGAAGTGGAAAGACAAAGGATACATGTAAGAAACCAGAAGTAATTCCACCATTGACATACAATACATTCTGGTCAGAATATTTTCAAATGAAGAACTTCTTGCAAATGTCTTATGAAAGACATCAATGACATTAACCACAATAGAGAGGTTTGGGGTATAATCAACAGCAAAATAATTGCATAAAAGGCTATCAGAAGTGATATTAAATTAAAGGAACACAGTACCATATGCATTAGTAAAATATTAAACAAGGAACAGAATCATTAGAGTACCTACTAAAGCTAAATGACATTGCAAAGAGAATGAAGGAGAAAACAAGAAGTTCTACAGAGTAACCCTTCATGTCCAGAGCAAAATTGCATAAACAAACCCAGAAACACCTTCTTATCTTCTGCTGTTTAAGCATCTTTTCCTTCTGATAAGATATGAAAATTCATCATCTTGGAAAGTTCTGTGACCAAAAAAATCTTTTAATTACATTTTCCAGTTCGCAAAAAAAATCATTGTGGAATGAAGAGAATGTCTTAAAGAAAACATTCTTTCATTCTCTACTTTCAAGACTATTCTTTTCATACTGGATACAAGGAAAGACAGAAATAGATAATGGTTACTTGCAATGTAATCATTAATGATAATGAATACTTGCACATGGGGTTCAGTTATATATGCAACCGAAAACTCCATTTCTGATTTGACAGCAATCTGGAAGAAAGGATTATTTTTTTTTTTTTTCATTTTAGAAGATACATGCATGTATGTATGTGTGTGAACATGTGTTATATTTGAAATAAACATGGAACTCATCTTGCCTAAGTTCCAACACCTACATTACAGCTAGATGTCTACACCCTTTTCAGTCAATGGAGAAAAACTGGTATTGCTAGAAGGCACTGCATTTTATTCTAAAACGGTAATCTAAAAGAGATTGTATGAATTATACCTGATAAGTACCTACTCCACTTATTATGAAGGGAATAGACTAGGTATTCACACTGTACCTTAACAGATGTAATTTAACAGATAAATCCCACCCTTAGTTTGGGTGGCAGTAGAGGCAAAATCTTGTGACTTAAACAAAAAAGAAGAAACAAATCAGGAGTTTGTAAAGATAGATTATTGAGTGAGACAATATGAAATAATCTCATCTACCCAGGGTTACTCAGTTGCTAATGGGGGATGGCACAAGGTTTCTCTCTCCTGGAAAGAAAAGAACATGTGGCTTCAGAGCAGTGAGCACAGAATGCTGCTTGACAAAATCAGCAAGTTGGAGAATGTGACAATGTCTTTTCTGGATGCATATGCAAGCAAGTGGTATAAAACAGGACAAGACCTGACATTGAAATTTCACACCGAGCTTCATAAAGATTATAATAGCAACAGAATGAAAAATTAATGTGTTAAAACCTGATTTGAATGGATGCTGTTTCTCACTACAGTATTACCATTTTACAGCAAGAGTTTTCCTATTGCATTAATTATCGCTGAATCCAATATATGAGTTGGAAAGGATGCCTTAAGATGCAAGTGTATTTCCTTTACCTTAATTTTTTGTAATTATTTACATTCATTCTGTTTTTGTCAAACTTGTGGAATTTCAGGACTACTTGCTTTGGTAATTAATGTAAGGATTATATGCCCTCTCTAGGCATATAATGACTTATAGTTTATGGGCATATATAACAGTTAAAGCAAGATTTCACAATCTCTAAGTCCTGATGTCTGGCTGCCAGTGGAGCAGACTCTTTCCAGGTTCCATTCACTCAAGAGAACCTTCCTTAAACAGTCAGTCTGACAGAATGTTTCTTAAAATGTAAATGCAGAAGTCTGAATTTCCATCTTCAATGTCTCATTTTCCCAAAGTTTCATTTTTCAATTTTGTCAGCGTGTGGCTTATTTCATTTGTACTTTTTAGTCTTTTCTCTCATTTCTGTCAAGTTATTAGAAGGATTTGACTTCATTTTATGCATTATTAAAAGAATAAAAAATCTTGTAAAAAGCCTTTCTCCTGGAAAAAAAAGCTGTAGGTAATGCCAGCATGTAGCTCTGGCAACAATGAAGGTGAATTTCTCTGTTGACCATAGAACTGTTACTGGATGGAACTACAGCACTACCAAGTTCTCCTGTTGTAATTTGATGATATCTATGACTCTGAGGACAAATATTTAACCCTGAATAAGATACACATCTTCTACAGCCAACAGGAAAACTCCATCTATTTTGCCCTGTGTAATAAATACTGCTCATTCTGGCAGCACTGAAGACCACTGCTTCTTTCGTGGACATTGTGTTATGAGCCTTTTTCCCACTTGGAGTACAAATGACTCCACCATGTATTTATTTTCTAACACCTGGACTGCATGCTGCAGATGGTACCACAAAAAAATTGTTATAATTTGCCTCAAAATGTACTTTTATACATCAAAAAAATTCAGTTTAATGGCATTGGTTCTTCTATGATAGGAAGTATGCATTAGAGTTTGTAATTCTTGTATTTTTATGCAAGAAAAAGTAATCTAACTTTTTTCATCTGCAAAAGTGTTAGTCTGGCTTGCATCCCTCCACTTTTGTTTATGAAAAATTAGAAAGATCTTTGTAGTTGTATCACATCAGCTTTTTAACACTGACATCTCTATATTTATATGACACTTTTTTGCTGGCACAATGCAAAAGCTTGAACTGCAATAGCAACACACTTTCTCCTTGAGATGAATTTATGCTTTGATTTATTTTTTCATCTTATAATTCAGGAACAAGGCCAGAAACTAAGGAAAGGGAGAGATATAAAGAGTATCCTTAGGTTTAGAAACTACACATTAGTTTTCCTCACACCTTCCATACAGTGCAGTTCAAATGCCACTACATTGTACTATAGTCACTTTGCCAGAAGAAGTCAAAGCTGCCCCTGGAGGGAACCAACATTTTGTGGAAGTTCTATGAAGCCTCTCAGATAAAAGGCAGCAGTTACTGGCAGTGCTCTTTTCTTTTCCTGTTGGTAACACATATAAAGGACCTTGCAAAAAGAGCAAGAGACACCAGTAAATTCTGAAAGACTCTACAGCTGTCTACAGTTTTGTTCGTTGCAAAGAATGAAGAAACACAAGTGTAGTTATGTGAGAGAGATCCTTTAACTTTATGTATCAAAGACATTTTCTTTCCATCTGAAGGGAATATCTTCCCTAAAAATACAGACACATCAGAAAGTAAAATGTTCATTGAGGAGAATCTCTGAAGCTCCAGCAGCAGTCACATAAACATCAATCACTGCTGCCTCATTTTTAGAGGCTGCCTTTGCCTGCTCTAAACAGTACCAGTCAATTAGGGACAAAAAGGAAATGTCAAAGACTGTGCTTGCTGCAGCCTTTGTATCAGATGTGTCCGGTGACAGTATCACGTCTTCTGCAAGGGCCATGACTTCAAAAATACTGTAGACCATATAGTTACCAGTACTGATAGGGAAAACAGACAATTAGCTAAGAAAACTGCTCTTGTCAACAAATTTTGGGAAGTAAATGCATTTGAATGATTTTGTATAATGACAGACAGCTAACATCTGCCTGAAATAAAAATACTCTATCTCCCATCAGATGTATATGGAGATGAAAGAAGTGTGGAGGTTCCCTTTTAAGTAGCAGTAGGGAAAGAATGAACAAATGAATAACAAAAAAGATCATTTGAAGATACAACCGAAAGCTGCTGTGAAAACAAGTAAAAAAATCTATTTATATCTCCCCTATCTCCCAGACTGGGAGAAGGGAAATGAAGAATGTGGTAGCGTCCCTCCAGCACCTTGACACTATAAAAAATGACATAACAAATTAATAGTTTAAAAATAACTCTGCTCATAAAATAGCAACATTGACACTGGTCTGTACCTTATAAAGTTCAACAAACTGAAGAAAGAAAGGGAAGTGAAGAGGAGAATGTCAGCATCTTATGCTGCTAGTTTGAAAGGAAAAGCAATCATGATAATAGATCATCCCTTTGTGGTTACAGCACAGACGGAGGGTCAGGGCATGTGCACCGAACGCTAACAAATATACTGTGTACTGATGTGCAAGTCCCTCAGTTTCTACCTTGTGGTCTTTCAAAGCTTTATCAGGATACTTAAACTCAAAAGAATTGTGAGCTAGATCAGTCAATGCATGTCATCTGTCTGCTGCGATTCACAATAAAAGGCAGAATACAAGTTCACAGATTTTGACAAAGTGTGCATATTGATACTGAATAAATGATCCATGAAAAAATAATTTAGAAGTAGAATCAAAAATTCACAGAATGGTTGAGGCTGGAAAGGACATCTTGAGATCATGTGATTCAACCCCCTTGCTCAAGCAGAACCACCTAGCACCATTTGCCCAGGACCATGTCCAGACAGCTTATGAATATCTCCAAGGAGGGAGCTTCCAAAACTTCTCTGGGAAACCTGTGCCAGTGTTTGGTCACCCTCACAGTAGAATAGTGTTTACTGATGTTCAGGTCGAGGGAGGTGATTCTGCCCCTCTGCTCTGCTCTGGTGAGACCTCACCTGGAGTACTGCATCCAGCTCTGGGGCCCTCAGCACAAGAAGGACATGGACCTGCTGGAGCAGGTCCAGAAGAGGGCCACCAAAATGATCCAAGGGCTGGAGCACCTCTCCTATGAGTCCAGGCTGAAAAAGTTGGGATTGTTCAGCCTAGAGAAGAGAAGGTTGTGAGGAGACCTTATTGCGACCTTCCAATACTTAATGGGGGCCTACAGGAAAGATGGGGAGAATCTTTTTAACAAGGCCTGTTGTGACAGGACAAGGAATAACGGATTTAAACTAAAGAAGAATAGATTTAGACTAGACATTAGAAAGAAGTTTTTTAGAATGAGGGTGGTGAAGCACTGGAACAGGTTGCCCAGAGAGGTGGTGGAGGGCCCATCCCTGGCAACATTCAAGGTCAGGTTGGCTGGGGCTCTGAGCAACCTGATCTGGTTAAAGCTGTCCCTGCTCACTGCAGGGTGTTGGGCTAGATGACCTCTAAAGGTCCCTTCCAACCCAAAGCATTCTATGATTCTATGATTCTATGACCCTCCTGTTTTTCAGCTTCTGCCCATTGCATCTGGTCCTGTCACTAGGCACCACTGAAAAGAGTCTGACTGTGCCTTCTGTGCAACCTCTCTTCAGGTATTTATATACATTGATGAGATTCCCCCTGAACCTTCTCTTCTCTATGCTAAGTAGTCCCAGCCCTCTCAGCCTTTCCTCACAGGAAAGATGCTCCAGTCCCTTAATCATCTTCATGGGCATTTGCTGGATTCTTTCCAGTGTCAATATCATAGACTCTTTTTTGGAACTTGTGTTTTAGTATTTCCTTGTTTTGTTTATTGAATTTCTGCAGATTACTTTAGAGTTTTCAGAGCTTTATGATTCTGTGGATTGTTCTGAAATATTGCTGGAAATAACAAGGCTCCCCTGGGCATCCAGCTATTCAGTTTGTAAAATGCATAATACTTTATATTACTTTATCTCTTCATTTCACTCTGTGCTGCCCTTGGCTCTGAAAATGCAACTAACCCCTGCTCTGTCAAGTAACAGGAATATTCACAGCAGGCAGCTAGAGGGAGGAACATTTGGAGGACCTGTTCTCACACCATAACTTTATCTAGAGAATGAAGAACTATATCAGCTATATGTTGGATTGGACAACAAACTAGCCTCCAGTGCTTAAAATGGATCAAACATCTTATGTAGCAGTACCACGAGGCTAAAAGGAAGATAGTTTTTCCTAAAATCTGTTGCAGCACATCACAAATTGCAATCTGTTTTGCATAATCAGTGGGAGGAATTGTTATTCAGACAGCATTTTAGATGCGCCCAAAACCCAGTCAGGAAAATTGCCAAAAAAGACAAATTTTTTTTTTTTTTTTAAAAAAGTTGACCTTGCAATAAAGAATTAGATACTTGCATTTGATCTAATTCAGTGATAGTAAAAAAACACACTGAGATGGTCTGAAGTCTACAACCAGTAGGAGGAAATGTCAAGTGACTGTTGGCTGCCTGTGGGAGATGTGATAAAATGAGGTGATAAAACCCCTGACTCAATGAGCTCTGCAGAGCACATATAAGCCTCAGAAAAGGGAATTATGGGGTTAGAGAGCAGTGAAAAATTGAATAAAAAAGAAGTCCTGATCTAACAAAATTGAAGAAGAGCACCAGGGCAAAAGAAGCACCATGAGCTTTCAGACAATCCTATGGCAACACTCAAAATCTGATCAAAGCTCATTTAACCACAACTCTGTTTCTCTGTCACAGATGTAGAGCCAGTTTGACATATACATATTCTGTAGTTCTTGACAATAAAATCACATGCTCATTGTGTCATTTTCTTTATAGTTCAAGTGTCATGGTAAGGCAGAATTGCTATCCACACTCTTTGTAGGGGCTCTCTTGCTCACCTCCTGTAAGAACCAACTATTACAGGCCACCTACAGAACAAGTTAAATTAGAGTTCCATAATTGCTTTTGAACAAATACAATGCCTATTTAAAAAGCAACTGGTTTTATTGTTATGGTCACCATGGCCTATGTATTATTTTCATTTGTAAAGTAAGCATGTAGAACATGTGACGCATCCAGTGGAAAGGAAAGGAAAAAAAACAGTGGAGCACCACAGGCAACAAACGTGATTACTTTAAGGGTTATTTTAAGGAGTGGAAGCTCCTTATCCCTCTCTGTATTTAATTTTTTCAGCTGGTGTCTCCAATTACATTCAAAAAGCACAAAAACACAAAAGCATGAAAATTTGCAACAATCATTAGCAAGAAGCTGTTCTGAATACACAAGTTTTGTTTTCCTATGATACTTGTTAGTTTAATCAGCTGTTATTCTTGCAGGCAGTCCTGGTTGCTGTCACATTTTTTGCATGGAATTACATAGACATGTTTGTGCAACAAGGTTTTATGAAAGTATCAAAAGATCAAATCAATTTAATGGTTAAATTTTGAGTTTCCCAAGGGTCAAGACTCACAAAGACAGAAATACTCGCTTAAGAATTGTAACTGGCAAAACAACATACAAATCAAGAAAACCTATATCCTATATAGATCAGAGTATAAACCAGGAACAATATTCATAAAACCTACAACAATTCTGTCCTCCCAAACATTCTACTTAATTCCTAACTAAATATACAAATATAAAAAATGTAATACAGCTAGTTCTATAATTAAGTGTAATCAAGGAAGGAACACAAGCATTTGCAGTCAGATACTACTTCACATCCTCCTGCATAGCTAACATGCGTACACATATTCCATTTTTAATAACACTTTCTCTCCCTTCAGCTTGTATTACTGCTGATGTATGTTCCTTAGAAAACCTGACAACGTCCTATGAAAAACTTGCCTCTAATTTCAAATGTGCTTGCAGGTAAGCCAAATTCATATGAGTGTACCTATTTGACCCTCAGTGATTTTGGAGACATTTTTATATTGTCTTCAGTCTTCAGAATGCACACAAGGTGCAACAGCAATTGCATTTTCTTTCCCATGAGCCGACTGGTCAGAATAAAGCTCTGTGATCTATGACAACATGGGTGATTTAGGATTTCCTAGGATAGCTGTGTACCCCAAAATTTCTATGAACAATACAGTTTTATCATGCAGAACTAAATCTATGTGTCTGTAGTGATTATGTTTCCACAGTAGTTTATAGCCTCTATCCCATCTACACAATCTCCTTTAGATTTCTCAGTTCCTGAGCTCACTAGTTTTCCATGTTTCAGAAGGCCAAAAAAACCAAAAAAAACCTTCACCTATCCCCATCACAAACAGATGACCTACAATCAGGAGAGGCTTATCTAACAAAATCATGGCCCAGTTAGTTAGTATCAAGAGATGGAAGTCAGGTAGTTGCAGTCCAGGAGAATCCTGTATCATAGCTTCTAAAGTATTGTCATTACTTAGAGTCATAAAGGATGGGCAAATTATCCAACAATAACCATAATACTGTTTCTAGAAAGACATAACCTGCTGTGAAAATAAGAAATCAGAGACAGTCCTTAAAATCCAGATCTTATATTCTTACAGCACAGAAGCAGTGGTGTGGATGAAGGTTATAATATATATATGGTAATGAAACATGAGCAAATGGAGGTCATTTGGTCTAACTGATGTCTGTATTGACATAAGCCACAAACAAGCATATACAACAGTACAGACAGAAGACACAGCCAGAGAGTTAGTCTTTTTCCATCTGAAATTCCAATCCATTATTGCTCCTAATGGACAGAGCTGTCACAGTAAAGATTCTTATATAAAGAAAATTGTAAGCATTCTTTTCCTCAGCAGTTTACTTGCACAGACCCAAATCTGGCTTTATTGAAATATATTTCAAACATGATTGCATTTATGTGTACAACACATATTTGTAAACTGTTGTGTTAAAATATAACGGTCCCTTTAAACAGAAATGAAGGACGAAGTGTATGCATCATAAGTAATGAAATATTATTCCAAGTGGTGTTTCATGGCATTCTCCCAATCAACCTAATCCAAAACAAACTAGGCCATTTTTTTGTGATACATGTTATAAATTAAAATGTTTGCAATTCAATCATTTTGAACCTTGCTATTTAAACATGTACAAAAAATGATTGTACTTCAGAGCACTCACTGAGTCATTTGACAGTGTTGCTTGTTATTATGTCACTTTGGGACACATGACATTAGTAAACAGCTCACCAGGCTATGGTTAAAATAAGTAGCTATTATTTCTCTCAGGTATATTTCCAATCTCTACCTTCCCTATCAAACTTTTCCCCTGAATATCTGTATAGAATATATTCACTACAGTTAAACTTCCCTATCCTAAGTATAAGATTTATTAAAAAAAACCCAAACCCAAAACTTCAAATTGCTGCAGATGTCCACTAATTTTGACTCATCCATATGGCCATCATCTTTCAAGTGACAAGTCTGCTTTTCTTCCACGGTCCTTCCAAGAAAGCTCTATGTAAGCAAAATTCTCCTGTTTCTATGAATGTCCTTTTATATGGGGCAAAATTCCTAGCTTTCTCCTTGCCATTTTTTTTCCTCTTTGCAGCTCTTTTTATTCATCCTGGGTTAAGTTACTGGGGAATAATAAACTTCACAGGACCTGCTGAACATTGTGTGGGAAACGCACACTATTTTCTGGACTCCTAGAAAATAGTTTTGTCCAGCATAGATGAAGCACAAAGCTCTAGCATGAAGCCAGCACTGAGTCCAGTATTTAGCCCATAGCATTATCAGTGAGAGAAAAGACAGCCTTTTCTTTTTTTCGTGCCTTTACTTTGAGCATATGACCTCCTGCATAATTCAGAGAGAAAGAAACCAATAGAAAAACATTCCGTCATCAGATTTTCTATACAGTGCCTATGGAGATAGACATAACCCAGTCTGAATATTTCATACAGAAAAGAATCACTTAGTAATCCATTACTTCACACTGCCAGTGAACTGCTTGAACTCCTCATTTTATCTCACTGAAAAATAACAGCACGAGCCTTGTGGTTTAGTGAAAAAGACCACACAACTGGGCTGTAAAACACAAGCCAGACTGCAAACAAATTATGAGAAAGTAAGTCATGTAACTATTTTTTAAAATCATGGAACATGAATTTCAATTAGATTTTATTCCTGAATATGTTTTCAACAGATGTAAAGTTCGTTCACCAGCTCCAAGTCTTTAGGATATTCTAAATTCTTAGCATATCTTGAGAAATGAGAAATAATAAATAAGACACAGACTTCTATTTGTAAATTGTTTTATTTCCTCAG
This sequence comes from Pelecanus crispus, assembly GCF_030463565.1. Classification (NCBI taxonomy): domain Eukaryota; kingdom Metazoa; phylum Chordata; class Aves; order Pelecaniformes; family Pelecanidae; genus Pelecanus; species Pelecanus crispus. Next base: position 129,040,754 of record NC_134644.1, on the reverse strand, counting down.
GTTCTTCTCTTGCAAAATAGAATCTACTTAACACTACTTTACATTAAAAAGCAATTTTGTAGCTGTGAGCTGGCATATCTCATCACAATTCTGCTCTAATAACAAAAGCTTCGATGTTTCTAATGTTTTAAACACCTTGTAATTGTCCTAAATCTCCACAATCAATGTACTCTCTCTCAGGTTAATGTAGTACACCCATTTAGTTCTTTGATTATAAACTGGAAGATAATGAATGTTAGTATTCCTGTCAGCAGTTCAAAAGAGCTTGCAGGCATAGTCATGTCCATCACCCTTAACAGATATCCAAATGTCTCAATCTCTTTACGCTTAAATTTTTTGAAATTTTGCAAGTGTATGCTGAGACTAAGGGGTTTCATTTTTCCACTATTTTCATTATATTAGTTTTTCAGTTCTACAGCATCTTATTACAAGTTCTGATCAGTTCTCCCTATTTCTCTTATTTTTATATTTCTTTTTTTTCCCCTTGGTCTGATTCAATTCTAAGTACATTTTTTGTAACAGCAAAAAACCCACAAGAAGTCAACAGTTGTTTCTATAGCATCACCTAACAACAATACACTTGACACTAAAGGAAACAGCCCTAAATTAAGAGCCAGAAGCCCAGTTCCTGGTGCTAAGAATAAGAGAAATTTTTTTCTCTAGTACACGCAACTAGAAGATAACTTTGTGGTAATTTTCTTGCAGCCTTGTCATATGCCACGTGTTCACAAATTTATCAATATTTATCTTAAAATGATTTAGATTGTTTGCCCTGTGATCTTCCCATTGGAAGGTTATCCTGTAACCTTACTGACTTAGTGTACTTCCAGTGTACTTTACTTTCTTCTTATTTCTAATTTAAACATATTCAAGTCCATTTCATGAGATGTTGTCCATATCTTGAGCTCCTCCTTTTACTGAGCTAACTTTGCTCTTTTCCACATGTTTATCTCTGCAGGTAAGAGCCCAAAACCTCTCACACTTAATTTTTGCTATTTTAAACAAGCATCTAGTTTTCTGGGTTATCTTGCTCACTTACCTCACTTTTTGTGACTGACTCAGCTTTCTGATTCAAGAAAATACATAGTAAATATGAGGAAATAAATGGAAAATACAAGGTAAATTATGTTAGAAGTTATTGCCAGTATAATCTACCTGTCATTGGTCCTTCTGTAGCCAGATCTCTGCATAGTCTACAGAGAAAATAACTGTCATGACCCCTGTAGTTGAATCCTAGGTTCTTAATTCAAGCCAAGTTGACCTGTTGTTCAGGTTATTCCTCAGTGATGACTTGTGCTATTAAAAGCTTGCCCAGGATTTAAGTATTTTCTCCCTTGGTGCATTACAGGTTTTCTCTTTTCAAAGGATACATGTAAGCAACTTGTCAGTTTGTGTATGTACTATGTGTTTCTGCGTGTCCTTCCTCCACAAATAGTCTGAAGCTGTGACAGTTCATAAGGGCAGCATAAAGATTCCAAACCCCATTCTGCAGGAGGCTTCATACCAGTATTTCATCAACTAGTGCTAATGGCAAAGGACAGGCTAAAGACTCCTTTGCTGCTTTTGTATCAGTGCTTGAACAAAAAACGAAAGCCTGCTTTTTTCTTTCAGCAACAAACCTGTGTTTTACCTCAGGCAATTCCTAGTTTACTCACCTGCATGTTAGCCAAAACAGCAGCCATTGTAGAATTAGTAAGTTCTTCTCTCAGTGTTTAAGATTCTACATGAATGGGAGCCAAATAAACTCAAAGGTGTGTGGTGTGGTATTCCTCATGCTCATTCCACAAGCAAGAATATAACTGCAAGCTTTGTATTTAACTTTCTTAACAGATGACAGTACTCTGAGATGCACCAATGAAAATACAGAAGAAAATAGTAGTAATTAAAGGTCTGTTCCATGGGTACACTGAACTTAACACAGCTGTCACAACAGTGTCTCTGGTCAGCAGCACACAAGAACAACAACGTGGTCAGCATCATATCTGGCCCCCCCTGACATCCCCTCCCCACCCTGAAGATTCAGGTACCCACTTACAGGGCGGGGTTTTTTTATGGTAGACCTTTAGAGGTAAATCCAAAGCAAAGTTTAATTAGACATTTTCATTCTATCACTTAGTACTAACCAGTAGAATTCAAATGAAATCTCTTTCACAGTCTATATGAATATCTGAACAAACTCTGCAGATATTAGAGGAAAGTCTTATTATTAGCCTGGCAAGGGATGTAAAGAATAACAAAAAGGGCTTCTACAGGTATGTCAATTAGAAAAAGAAGGTTAAGAAAGCATACCCCTCCTGATGAACAAGAGTGCTGACCTAGTATCAATAGACGAGGAGAAAGCGGAGGTATTCAACAACTTCTTTGCCTCAGTTTTCAACGGCAACCTCTCTTTTCACCCCTCCCGAGTCTATGGACCGCAAGTTGGGGACCAGGGGGGTAAAGCCCCTCCCACTGTAAGGGAAGATCAGGTTCAAGACCACCTGAGGAACCTCAGTGTACACAAGTCTATGGGACCTGATGAGATGTATCCCAGAATCCTGAGGGAATTGGCTGATGTAGCTGCCAAGACACTCTCCATGATATTTGAAAAGTCATGGCAGTCAGGTGAAGTCCCTGGTGACTGGAAGAAGGGGAATGTTGTGCCCATTTTTAAAAAGGGAAGAAAGGAGGACCCTGGGAACTACCGACCTGTCAGCTTCACCTCTGTGCCTGGGAAGATCATAGAATCATAGAATCATAGAATCATAGAATCATCTAGGTTGGAAAAGACCTTTAAGATCATCCAGTCCAACCATTAACCTACACTACCAAGCCCACTCTAGACTAATCAAGGGTAGACCAGACTAAACCATATCCCGAAGTGCCACATCTACCCGTTTTTTAAACGCCTCCAGGGATGGGGACTCCACCACCCCTCTGGGCAGCCTGTTCCAATGCCTGACCACCCTTTCCGTAAAGAAATTTTTCCTAATTTCCAGTCTAAACCTCCCCTGGCGCAGCTTAAGCCCATTTCCTCTTGTCCTATCGCTAGCTACTTGGGAGAAGAGACCAACACCCACCTCACTACAACCTCCTTTCAGGTAGCTGTAGAGAGCGATAAGGTCTCCCCTCAGCCTCCTCTTCTCCAGGCTAAACAACCCCAGTTCCCTCAGCCGCTCCTCATAAGACTTGTTCTCCAGACCCTTCACCAGCTTCGTTGCCCGCCTCTGAACACGCTCCAGCACCTCAATGTCTTTCTTGTAGTGAGGGGCCCAAAACTGGACACAGTATTCCAGGTGCGGCCTCACCAGCGCCGAGTACAGGGGGACAATCACCTCCCTGCTCCTGCTGGCCACAGCATTCCTGAGACAAGCCAGGATGCTGTTGGCCTTCTTGGCCACCTGAGCACCCTGCTGGCTCATGTTCAGCCGGCTGTCGACCAACACCCCCAGGTCCTTTTCGGCCAGGCAGCTTTCCAGCCACTCCTCCCCAAGCCTGTAGCGTTGCATGGGGTTGTTGTGACCGAAGTGCAGGACCCGGCACTTGGCCTTGTTGAACCTCATAAAGTTGGCCACGGCCCATCGATCCAGTCTGTCCAGGTCCCTCTGCAGGGCCATCCTACCCTCGAGCAGATCGACACTCCCACCCAATTTGGTGTCGTCTGCAAACTTACTGAGGGTGCACTCGATCCCCTCATCCAGATCATTGATAAAGATATTGAACAAGACTGGCCCTGGATCATGGAGCAGATCCTCCTGAAGCTATGCTCAAGCACATGGAGGACAGGGAGGTGATTTGAGACAGTCAGCACGGCTTCACCAAGGGCAAGTCCTGCCTGACCAACCTAGTGGCTTTCTATGAAGGAGTGACTGCATCAGTGGACAGGGAAAAGGAATGGGTGTCATCTATCTGGACCCCTGTAAAGCCTTCGACACAGTCCCCCACAAAATCCTTCTCTCTGAATTGGGAAGATACGGATTTGATGGGTGAACTGTTCAGTGGATAAGAAATTGGTTGGATGGACACATCTAGAGGGTAGTGGTCAACGGCTCGATGTCCACATGGAGACCGGTGACAAGTGGGGTCCCTCAGGGGTCTGTACTGGGACCAGTGTTGTTTAATATCTTCATCAATGACATAGACAGTGGGAAAGAGTGCACCCTCAGCAAGTTTCCAGACGACACCAAGCTGAGTGGTGCAGTTGACATGCCAGAAGGATGAGATATCATCCAAAGGGACCTGGACAAGCTGGAGAGGTGGGCCTGTGTGAACCTCATGAGGTTCAACAAGGCCAAGTGCAAGGTCCTGCACCTGTGCTGGGGCAACCCCCGGTATCAATACAGGCTGGGGGATGAAGGGATTGAGAGCAGCCCTGCAGAGAAGGACTTGGGGGTACTGGTAGATGAAAAGCTGGACATGAGCCAACTATGTGCCCTCAAAGCCCAGAAGGCCAACCATATCCTGGGCTGCATCAAAAGAAGCATGGCCAGCAGGTGGAGGGAGGTGATTCTGCCCCTCTGCTCTGCTCTGGTGAGACCTCACCTGGAGTACTGCATCCAGCTCTGGGGCCCTCAGCACAAGAAGGACATGGACCTGCTGGAGTGGGTCCAGAACAGGGCCACCAAAATGATCCGAGGGCTGGAGCACCTCTCCTACGAGGCCATGCTGAGAGAGCTGGGATTGTTCAGCCTGGAGAAGAGAAGGCTGCGAGGAGACCTTATTGCGGCCTTTCAGTACTTAAGGGGGGCCTATAGGAAAGATGGGGAGAATCTTTTTAGCAAGGCCTGTTGTGACAGGACAAGCAGTAATGGTTTTAAACTAAAGAAGAATAGATTTAGACTGGATACAAGGAAGAAATTTTTTTCTATAAGGGTGGTGAAGCACTGGAACAGGTTGCCCAGAGAGGTGGTGGAGGCCCCATCCCTAGCAACATTCAAGGTCAGGTTGGCTGGGGCTCTGAGCAACCTGATCTGGTTAAAGCTGTCCCTGCTCACTGCAGGGGAGTTGGGCTAGATGACCTCTAAAGGTCCCTTCCAACCCAAAGCATTCTATGATTCTATGATTCTATGATTCATGTGAAGTTGAGCAAGTGTTCCTGTAACAGGAGTAGTTATTTCAGAATAAGTTTATAGATAAATAAACTAGTGACAAGAAGATCAACTGGGCAGGAAGTGCAAGAGCGAAGCTAGTACTTACCGAAGAGTAATTATGAAAAAATGGGACAAAGCCATGCAACATTCCAGAAACAGCTTCTTATTCTTTCCAGAGAAGGAAGAGTTTGGATCAGGAGTGAAGGATTCTGCACAGTAGTAAGAGCCTGTTCTCCTTATCTCCTGCTCTGTGGTCCTATTTCAGGAATAGGTTACCAGCATACTCAAAGCAGGCATAAGGGATTAATTTTGTGCCTTATAATAAAATTCAGAACAGTTACTCTTTCTTTTTCCATTATTGAATCTTCATATAACATATTGAAGTAATACCCATAAATATAACAAAGTATTAAAATGTTTCATTTGCAATCTGATAAAACACATACACTTCCCTCACTTATCCAAAACCCCTGGTATTAAACTATCCCCCTCTTGTTTTAGTATAAGCTGGAAGTTCTTACCAGAAAATGGTGCTGTAAAAAGTGAAATACAATAAAAACACTGAAGTGACTCAATTCTATTCTGTTTGGACACTTGGTGTCAATATTAGAAAATAAGGTAAATGTCTCACTGCTTTGGAAGTGGGGAATTCATTTTTACATTGATTTTCTCAACAAACTGAGATGATGTTTAAAGAACCTCTTTTAAAATTCCGATCTTTAAAATCCAATTTTAACCCATAAAATGTCAAATTTTATATATACATAGATATATAAATATAAAAATATTTAAATACCTTAAAAAAAACAGTATCCCAAACCTGAAAACTTGTAGTTTAGGTACATAGAGTTTCATTTTTCTTTACAGACTAGTCTTAGACTGCATGAACCATAATGAAATCTGGCAGAATGATTCCCATGATGCACTATGACAGCTTAGCAAAAGACAACAGTGAAATATCATCAAGAATGTAGTTCAGCATAGTGAGAACAATGCAAAATATATAACTGTTGTTTATCATGTTCAGAAAATTTCTAAGGAAAATAAGCTTTTTCCTAAGCAAAGTTAAGGGATGACACCTCCTTCTTCAGAGAAAATAGTTTGTAGAACCTCCATGCTCTAGACAGTAAAGTGGTATTTTATCATGTCTTTTTGCTGAAATCCTTCATACAGTCTGGTTCTAAACATTTGGATGAGCAGACTATTCTCAGCATTAAATATTTCAATGGATTATTCTTGTATTTCAAATAACTGATGGGTTTGTAAATTGGGCTTATTGAAAGGATACCAAAGCCTAGCTATGGATTACTGATTGGAGTTGAATAGACAACAGTTTTTGAATGTACAGCTACTGTTACTTTTCTCTTCTTTTCAACTGGAAAGGAGTGTAGATTTGCAAATTCTTGTCAATGAACATTTTGTCTCTCTTCTCATCTCTTCTCCGTTCAGAACCCTCTCCCCCAAAAAAGTCTGCTTAAAACAAACCCACATTGCCTCTCAAAGAAGAAAAAGTATTTATTCTTACATGCTTAGTAGGGTATAAACACATTTTTTGATGGTTTTGGTTTGCATTTTATGTCCAAATACAAAATTCTAATATACCGATATACTGATGTTACTGTTACATGAGTAGTGAGCTATTTTATGAATGAATGTGGAATTAAATGAGCTTATTATAACTCTATAGTAACATAAGAAGCCATATGAGTTCAGAATGTTTATAATAATTGAAAAACATATTAGGCATCTGGCAGTGGTTTAGAAAGCACTTTTGCTAAGCTCAGAAATACAGAACTACTTTTTGTAGGACTGTTAAAATGAAGAATACTTTCTTTATAGGATATTTAAGTTATTTTAAAGCTGAATGACTTTAACATATAAGTAGAATGAATGTAAACCACTTGAAACAGAATCAACTTGAATTAAAATCTAACAGAAATCACTGAGTACCTCAGAAAATGAAGGAAATAAAAGCAAGTGTTAAAACCTGTATTCTCAAAATTGACCAGAGACAGGAAAAGGCAACATAACCATGAAGCTAAAGATTTGCATTTCTCTTTAAAATAAGAACATAGAATGCAGTCAGGACTACTCCATAAAAAGGTGGTATCACTGCAAGAATGAGAGCAGTCATTTGGAAACTAAAGAAACTGAAAGAGAGCACTTCACATCTCTGCATTATGATTAAAAAAGAAATAATTACATTTGGCCTAGTAACTCTGGTTACTTTTTTAATACTTAATAAACCTTCCCTGAGGCCAGAGACCTCATGTAATAAGGAAGAAATGGGCTAAGACAGCATTTCAGGACAGAATAATTACAATATTTTGAATTCTGCTCAAAATTTTAGGCTATCATAGGTTGGAGGTTTTTCCCTTTTGTCTTCCTTCAGAAACCATAAAGGATATTCATTAAGTTATTTTCAATCCCTGTTAGAAACAGAAGCCAGGGATATGCCTCTGAAGAGACAGGTAGACAAGAAGAAAATGTGCATTTGCTGAGAGTACAATGCCAGCAGCTAGATGAAGGTGTAAAATGAACTATGGGTTAGGAAAACTTGGCTGGAATTGGCAAGAGCTTCTGCAGAAATTAAATTTCTGGGGTAGAGGGACTGGTGCAGAAGGAATGGAGGTGAGGAGCCTTGCGGTTGTTGTGTGCTTAACTGGGAGTACAAGAGCTACCTGGCTAGAGCAGGAGAAAGAGGAACTGACCTCAAAAGGTGAAGAAACAAAGATGCCTTGTAGGAATAAGCAAATTCTCCATTGGGTTTGTTAGAAAGATAAGGTCTTGGAAAGTCTTTGGCAGAGAAAGATTCAGGGGATGTAAAACTCTAGGTTAGTAAACACTGGAAGAAGCTAGGGTAGAAAAAAAGAGATTTCAAGGCTCTGAGTCATGATAGGTCACTTACTTCAAAGCACTCTGTACCTGAATATTTCTGCTCGGCTTGGTTGGGAGTTTGAGTAAACACACAGAACTGCCACAGTTTCTGTGTGCATTCCATATCTTCATGTATGGGACTTCTATAAAGCCTGGGCCTTTTTTTTTTCCCCCCCCAGTATGAGAAAGCTTCATTTTTGTTCAATGGTTTTAATTGTAATTACAGTGGAATCCAGGTTGATTTATGAAAATCAGAATGCATTTAGTTTTCATTACTAAACACTGAATTTCCCATTATTAGCTTCAATCATTATAGCTGTGTTCTATACTTCTTAAATTACTCCTTTTAACTACAAATCAAACTTGAATGACACTTTAACAACAGTGAAAGGGTACTAGAATGATGCATAAATAAAGTGCTCTGAAAGAATGTATGGTGATTGGTGAATCAATATGTGTAAAAGTAATGATTCATAGGATAATCTTTCTCTAAATATTTGATTCACACTCATGAAAGTTTACAAACCATTTATTTGCACTTCCTTAACTCTTGGCTTCATCCTAAAAATTATACTATTGAGCCCCTTTACTCACCAGATTGTTTCACATAGTATGTAAATACCAGCTTCCCTGCATCTCTTTGGGCATACTTCTCTTTCTTTTTTCTGTGGTTGGGGTTTTTTTGTTGTTATTTTTTGTTTGTTTGGTTTTTAACATAAATAGAAGAAAAGAGTCATTCATATCCCACTGGCAAAGGCAAAACTTTTTATAGAAGAAACATTTCTAACTTAATGGATTAATAGTTCTAACTCAAGAAAACTAAAAAGGTATTAGATACAAAAGAGCTTAGAAGCTTGATTGAATTTATAGCTAAGTAAATGAAAGCTGGTGGAACCTGAAGACAGCTGCAAATGATTGCATTATTCATGACAGGCAAACACAAAGCATTTACACAGAACATGGAGTTAAAGAGAACAGAATATTGTTTTTCAAGTTAATGTACAGTTAGATGTTAAAGCTTCATTATCTGGTGGATCTTTGGGATCTTTTTGCGCAGAGACTACTTATGCATGTTGGGCTTTCTCACTTGCTAACAACACTAGGTTTTCTTCAGTGTGTCTTAATAACAAGACCTTTCTAGTCTTTTTGCCTTCCCAAAGGAAAAAGACAGAAGTGGAATTATTTTTAAACCATTTGGATTGACAGGCAATTTAAAAAAAAAGGTGTTGATTAAGGTAGTCACTATTATTTTATTGTTAAAGTACATAAAGAAATAAAGGCTAGGTCAAGCTATAGTTAATGTTCCTAGCCACACAATTAGAAAATGTAAAGTGGAGTTTAACCAGGTTTTTCACAACATTAAATGGCCAATGCTGCAACTGAATTAGGGCATTTTCAGGTAAAATATTAGTAGATCTGGCAACCAGTTGGAAATACGCTAACATACCAGTGGACCACAGTAATCTTAAAAAAAAAGAAAAAAGTTTTTTAAAGTTTGGGTTTAATTTGAAAAAGGTCCTAGGTTCTATTCTTACTTTTTCTGGCATACATCAAGCCTACTACTATAAAATGTTTATAACAATGTGAAAAAAATCACTGCCATAAAGTGGCCATGCGGTGGAGGTAGGCTTCGCACAATTCAGGATTGTAGTTCTATGTGATCCCTTTTGTATTTACTTGCATTGATGGGCAGAGAGGGGATGAAAAGAAGCCTGAACTGGGATCTGTGACATTCTTTAAGTATGAACTAAGCAGCCCTTTCTTTAGTTACACCTTCCTAACAAGCACCTATGGTGAGGTCAGAGTCCCTTTCAGTTCAAGGTGTCAGAATGAAATCACCTATGCAGACTGCCTCATCCCTCACTTTGAACTCAAAGGCTCAGACATTCCTAAAATACATATTTCAGTGGATTTTTTTAATGAGTACAAAATCCAATAAGTGTATGGTTTTATTATGTAGTTTTCTATCATATGCAATATACAACTGGGGGAAAAGTACAGGTTTTTTTCATAATCACAGACAGAGGAAACCTCTACAATTAGAAATATTTAAAATACTAAGTCCTCCTTTTGCTTTTCAGAAGCTTTTTCTTCCTTCTTTCCCAACAGAAGAATCCAACATCATCTCTGTTATTCAAGCACCAATCTTATTTTGCTGTGCACAAAGAAAGAAAGTCTCACAGTGGTAAAGGAACACAAATCAGCGGCCTAAAAGAGATTTTTAATCTTCAACTGGAATTTAGGGAGAAGGCCAGAACTGACTTTTACTACTTCTACATGCCTCTGAAACATAAGACCTATCTAAATTATGTGTTGGTCTTTTCCTCTTGTTTTACCATAGACATTGAACAATTATTTTCCTAGTCTTTCTTGGAAGCTTGGACAACTGGTAGAGTAGTAGAGGGAAGATTCTACCCTTCAAAACTAAAGCACTTCAAATGTGATGAGGTTCATTTTCCTGATCCGTGCAGTGAAGCAGTGAAAACAGAAAAATGAGGGATAACGCTGGTATGACTATTTAAACTTTATCATTTTATTTGTTTTTGTTAATGTTGCTTAATCTGAATACTTGCCTAATTGTTAGGGGAAAGACATTTCCCTCTTCGATATTCAGTTCCTGGCCTTTCCACTTATGGACATAAGACTCCCAGACCTGTTCTTTATATTTCTCAGAGGCTTATAGAAAAAACAGAGACAACATTTCTTCCTTTTTGCAGATCTTAAGGTAAACCCCTAGATTTAAGCAACAAATATAACCCAAACGCCCTATGTCCTCTCCCCCTATTACTCCCTGCCTCACTAGATTGTGGTGAAACAAGAGAGGTCACAAACTTAGATTGTTTTCCTTTGCAGGTCAACTTTCATCAAAGCAGGACTGGGTTTTCAGCTTAGCGGGAGGGTTTGTCTACTACTGAACTAGAACCTGTGCTTTAAACAGATCTAACAAATCTGAAGTGTTTTCACATGAAATCAATAAATTCAGTTAAAACATATGTCTTCATATTGTGTGCCCTTTGGCATTATATCATTACATTCCAAGATTTTCTTACATAAAATAACTGAATGTGTAAGAAACTAAAGACTTTCTAGATTCAAGGCATGAGATCCTCCATTTGGGTCAAGCTTAACTATATTATGGATGATTCAGGCACTTAATACAAGTGGAAACCTAAGCATCATATGGCTACATCTACATGGCAAATACTGGCCAGAAGCAACTCGGTAGCATGAAACAGTTATGCTGAGAATATGATAACCACATTAGATTCAAATGTTTCTGCTAAAGACTAGCACTGGACTAGTCCAAAGCTAATGAACTGAACACCCACTAATAGGTGGAATGTAGTTTCCAGTTGAGTTTCATCCAAATGAAATCCAGTTTGTGCTCTCCCATATCACACTTGCACAAACCAAAACACAATAAGCTTTGGTAATTGGTATCAGGAATTTCACTTCAGAAGTGCATTTCTGGCTCAATGCAGACACATCCACAGGGCTGCCATAAGGGATCAATTCTACCCTTCCTTGAGGCAAAAAAACAGGATATTGACCAAAATGGAAACTGTGGGCTGAGGATTTGCTTCTCTGGTGCCTGAGGACGGTTACAACGGACACGTTGTGTCCCTAAAAATGCCCTCTCAGCTTCAGAGAATGAGCATTCTAGGACCTTCATGAGCCACAGTCTGCATCCACTTTACAGAAGTTTTTCATGAATTTGTAGGATGGATGTTCTGTTGTGCATAAATGTAAATGAACACACCAAAGCATCTGGGAATATATATATCTTTTTAGAATTTATTAATAATTTATATAAGGTTTCAGCAATTCCAAAGCCATGAAAAATCTAGGCCTAGCTATGCATACTAGTAAATATTAGAGAATGAAAATCAAAATATTACAGAACAGAAATTAACATCTACTGAAACAAATACCATGACATGACTCTCCATTCTCATGGGAGTTCTTTGGGTGTTTCCTGCTGCTCGGTGCCCTACAGCTAGTTGTTTCCATTTATAAGTCTCTATGTGATAAATCAGAGCTTTTCAAATTGAGCTGCTATACAGTGCTGCCAGCACACATCTTTCTTAGGAAAAAAAAAAAAATGGGTATTCTAGCTGCATCCAAGATTAAGTAAGCCCCCACTTGTATGTTCACAATTTCCTACATACTTCTACGTGTGTTACTTCAGTGTTCTGATCCTTGCAGTTAAATCAAATAATTCCACTACAAAACAATGTTCAGAATATACACAGGAACATGAATTCCCACAAATTCCAAACATGCTCTGATTCACATATTATTTCACTCCCTATTAGTTGCAAGTACTAATATTGGCTTGTTTCAGACTTGAGAGAATGGTATGTTTAATTTGGATCTTTCAAAAAAGATTCTGGCATACAGTTAAATCCCACAGGGATTAAATAGGGATAATTTTTAAGGACACTGTAATGCAATCCTGATTAGGAATGTTTCTGTGAACCAGGACCCCACTGTTATCAATACTTCAGGGAAGGTACTGGTATATGGCATGATGATACAAGTCACCAGGATGCTGCAGGTCAGCAGGATACTACGGAGAGTTTGGAAGCAGTTCATTCATGATGATAGGAAAGCTAGGCTTCTCAGTGGTTTCTCTGATGACAACAGGGTGCTAATGTGCACAACATACCCATAATTCCCTTACTGTCTGCTTGGTTTCAACTGCGAGATGGAAACATAAGTATGAACACAGTAACATAAGTAGTGCTAACAAAAGTTTTACATAGTCACAGAATAATATCCTTGAAAACAACATTTATGAGCATATATATGCATATAAATGATATATGAGCAACTATAACACCAAAGTTTTGGTAATTCTTGATGTACAATATTCCACTAGCTGAATGCTGATCATGCTATTACACAAATATGTACCACATAAAGGCACTCCAAAGATGTGCTGTACTCTGCACTTTGCCTGGTCAATCCCTCCAAATATCACATTTACATTTCCTGCAAATGTGATTATATTACTCACTATTTTATTCTTTTTATACATAATCAGGCTGCTTTGTATAAAAACACGTATATGTGCCCAAAGTGAGATTTCTACTGAAGCAATATCATGTATGGTTTGCTGCTTCGGTTATCTGTAACATGTCTACTAGGATTAAAAATTTGTTGCTGCTTGATTTGTAAACTGGAAGCAATTAATAGATGTCATCCAAAACTTATTTAGAGTTGTTGATTTTTTTACACTTAAAGTTTTAAGAGGTTAAGTAATGAACCTCGTCTTCTCACATATTCCCCGTGCATGGTGCTTTGTTGCAACCACAGTCCTGGCAGTTATTCAAGTCTGGTCACATTTATCCCTGGCAACATACCAACACGTATCTGTCACTGTTACTTTCTTCTTTTCCCCTGTGATCACCTATTCTGACTAACAATTCCCCAGTTCTCTATTTACTTTGAAATGTACCTGCTGTCAAAATGACTTAAGACTTTATGAACAAATGTTGTTTGGTTGTTTTTTAAATGTATGAAAGGCAGTATCATACAGAAGAGAGTCTGCACTATCATTCCTGAAGTCTCAATTTTATCTGATTCCCAAACAAAAAGCTTTTTAAAGAATTATAATTATGATGGATTGCAAAATACTAATTGATAACTACTTTGTATACTGAGTAATAGAAAAAGTTGATTTTAATTAAGCTTTTCTGAATCATAATGTGTTATACATTGAAAGATTTGGGGTTAGGTGAATTGGAATTCAAAAGGTGTTATTATCTCTGTGATAATACTTTCTAAATTTCTTCAATTTATTCTGTTCCTTCTCTTGCATGAAACAGCTGCTCAAGGAAGTGAGCATGTTTTCCTAGATATTTTATACCGTGGTGCATCCATATATAATAAGATATTAATATTAATCCATTTTTTAAAAATAGAATCATACCACCTAAGTTTTTTGGCTGATTTCTTCTCTGCCATATGTTTTTATCTTCTCTAGTATCCATGTCCAACACACACAAATGGTAAACTAGTTTCTGTCTCTGCTGTTTACCCTGATCCAGAAAGTAAGATGCTAGCAAAAGTCATGTGGCTCAAATTAAAAAAGGCTCAATTCATCTGCTCTTCTTTGGAAGACCACTCTTTAGTGAAAAAAACAACAGCATATAGTCCACACTAAACTTTACAAGTTAATTGTTCCAGAAGAGTATGTCTTCTACTCTTGTCAAAGATCTTGACTTAGTCCCCAAAACAACTGGCCAGAAATGTCAGGTGAGCCTGATTTGGGAGATCACCCCAAAGAACTGAACTGACAAGAGGAATGAGCTCTTAACAGACACTAAACTAGTTTCTTCATGGCTATCTCAAATCAAATCTATGCTAGTACCAAATCTACAAACTTAATTCAGAGTAATTATTTTCTAGAGGGAGGTTGTAAGACTCATTGTAAATACCAGAAGATAGATATTTCTTTGAAAGAGCTTTGCATATTTACTCCCTCCCGCCTTTAGTGTGGAAAAGAGCTGTTTTGGGGGTGTTTTCATCTGCCAAAAAGGCAACATGACAGCATTTTTATTCCTATAATTTTAAATCAAATCTATCTAACTAAACACTTAAATGAATCAAAAAGACCGCACAGTATACTAGCACTGGCAGAGCATGTTAGCTCCACACAGAAATTTATCATGTTTAAGTACTATTCATACGTGGCAGAAAAGGAAGCTCTGAAGAGAATTGTCTATATAGGCACAGTGAATATTTTACATTCTCAAACCACAGTAGTTTGAACTGAAACCACATATTAGGAGTATGTCCCCATAGTATACTCCAAGTAAAAATACTAGCAATATTTGTACTAAAAATATATCTTTGCATTTGCTTTATGATGGGAATGAAGGTAGAAGTAGGCAAAAAAAGAAACCATAATTCAGTTCACAAAAGAAGTCCCCCTTTTCCATCAGTCTCCAAGCATGCCTAATAATCAATTACCTGAGTAAAAATAAAATTATAAATTAAACTCTTTACAAGTGGTTCTACATTGTAAGTGTGTTTTCCATGATTAACTTTCAGAGGAAATAATTTACCAAAAGGAAATACTGTCCTTTGTATTTTGGCATAGATTTCACTGGGAAGGTTAAGGAATTGAAAACATATTGGAGTTCCATGTTATCAATTCTCTTTTTATATATCAGCTTTTTGGAGTAAAATTTATAGTAGGATCTCATCACGCTTTTTCAAAGCTGGACTTAGTTTATATAAGATGAGTAACTGATTAATCTATGGTAATGTTAATTTTAGTCTGAGTACAACAGACTAACATAAAGATCTCGCTGAGAAAAGAGTCAGGAGCTTTTTTTTATATTTGAGAGCTACTCCATGTTGCTTCCTCTTAACAGAAACAATCTGAACTCACAATTTGTACTTCCAACTAGAGTTTACATAGTGAATGACAAGTATAAATCTGAATATCTGCACTTCAAATTACCTGACTTGTCCCCCAAAAGGCAGGCTCTGACCAAATGTTCCTTTCCAAGGCTGTGCCAATTTGTTCTAAAGGAGAAAATTCACAAGGGGTTAATCTGACAATAGTAACTTTTAACAGGATGATACAGTGAGGAAATACTATTTCTCAAAATCACAGCCTAATGCAGTATGTTACACAAGCTGACTTGTGTAATCAGAAGAACACTTTTTATTAAAAAGAAACAGTAAAAAGAGGTCATTTTGGCTTAAGATGGACAGCCAGAACAATATTTGTAGTGAAATTCTTTTCTTTCCTCATAAGCACTAATTACTTTGACATTTCATGAAGAAATAACAGTGAACAGTTGCACTTATTTTTCTAAAACAACCGCAGTTTTTGCATGAAAAATTAGATATGGCTTTTGTACAGCTTTGCCAGATTGATGGTATAATCAATGGAGAAGTTTCTAAAATATATTTACAATATTTGTGTTGAATTCAGGCACTTTCTGGCTGCCTGCTGAAGAGTAAATCCCTGCCTCTACACTCACTTGCTATCTGTATCAGAAGTAGAGTGCAAAGAGCAACATTTTCTGCAGGTCTATCACTCATCCTGGGCAGACATGAAAGCAGGCAGGCAGAAAGTGGGATTGGGATGACTTCTAGCTGCAGGATCCAGTGTAAAAAAAAAACCCAAATAACCTATGACAGGCAAGAATCAGTTGACACTGTTTCCTGTGGAGCAAAATGGAAGAAGAGAAAATAGAAGACAGAGGAAGAAACCTTAAGTCTAACCTGATTCTGTGTTTCTTCCTTGCAATGCATTGACTCTTAATTAATAAAATTAATTAATTAACTAAATTTAAAAAGGACTCATTAAGTTCAGAATTAACATCTTCTGTTTTCAACAGGTAGGTATGTACTTGACATATACCCCTAACAATTAAGTTCTGAAAAATATAAATGGTATTAGTCAAAATTTAAGAGAGAAGAAATTTAGTCCATCTTAGGAGTTTTTAAGAAGACCTTTTCTATACTTGGGGATTTCATTGTCTTCCACTTACACATCCCATCACTGGAGACAGTGTGCATCACCAAAGAAGCCTTTTAAATAAATTTACCAAAATGAATGTATTATGATGCTATCTTCACACTCTTAACCTTTGAGATTGAAAATCATTATAGAAAAGATCTCTGTGTTTTATTCAGTGGATGTTTTAGGGCCAATGGATAGTCAGATGCGACACTGGATAAGCCCAGGAGAAGGCTTTTCAGAGATGAAGGTGTACGTTAAAAATAATACAAGCTTCATAGATAAGCAGAATTCATATCAGTGGACAATTTATTTTTGATACCCAAAACTGCATCTACTGGTCTAAAGTTGCATTTCAGGAACCAGTCTCTTATTATCTACACACATAAAGTAATTTACTTGTGAATGTGTGCTATCTTGAGTATCTTTTTGTCTTAAATATAACTGATGACAATATTCATAGATCGCTAATAATCTTCTTTGACCAGTGTAGTCTGGTCAGTCTGAACACTTGGGACTGATTAGCATAGAAAGATCTATCACTTTGAAGTGAATGTTTTATAACACTTTGTCACACGTTTACAAAAAAAGGAAATTCTGAAGTGATAAAAACCAGGCAGCACTCAACATTTCTGTCTAACAGCATCATGATTTATACACTGTGCTTAAAAACCTATGTCAAGGATTTCCTGAAGTACTTGAGGGTGGTAATAATGCATGCAGGAATCAAACTCCTAATTAATTTAGTTCATATTGAAGTTATTTAAAAGTGAGAACTGCAGAATTCTTTAAACAATCTGGACTTAAAATAGGACAGAAATTCCCTACTGGCATTTTTGTTTATTTTAACAGAACCTTTTCTACTCAGTTCTACTATTTCATTACCTTTTCTATAATGGGATGTTGGAATGTATTCCAAAATAACAAGATTATATAGACATAACATTAGTCATCAAATTCAGTTTCTATCTGTCTTCTGCGTGGAGTATAGGAATTCTGTTTGTATAAGAATCAAAGTTTTAATCATCTGTCTCTAAAATTGGGTATTGCAAAAGCAAATGAGCAGCAGAATGACAAGTAGAAAGGGTAAATAAAGAAATGCCACATAAGGACAAAAGGAACATGTGGAAGGAATGTTGTAGTCACATGCTGTATGACAATAAAAGTGTCTTTAACTACTATGATGAATTTGCTAAGCAGATAACTAACTGTTCTCAACAGCAAAGCCTGGCAATTTTCACGTATTTGACTCAATTTTCAGGTATGACTGTCTTTGAGACAAGTGAGAAGATTTTTTGATAGCAAAATCCTGCAGATTGACTTTCTTACTAGATCCAAATTATTTTACTAAAGGAAAAACTGGGCACAAATATAGAGATTTGTCAAAGTCTACAACAGATTTAAATTCCTTCAAATCAATCTGGCGCTTTTCCTGGTCCCTATGACCTCATCATTCCTTAGATTTCACTTAACTAATTTCCTTAAAACCACTCCTTGATTTTCCATGTCTACATTATAAACAAGAAGAGTAGAAAAAATTCTGTCTGTACTTAAAGTCAACAGCAAATTTCCTAACTTCCACATTGAGCTTGCATGATGAAACAAACCTGTCATCTTACAGTTACTAAAGGCTATATTTTATTTCTCAGCTTGTTTGATCTAAGAATGCAAAGTGACGCACACTTCATAGAAGTCCTACCTTTCACGTGTTATGCCCTCATCATGGGTTTTTGGTGGCATTTTTCTCCATGATATTTCTCTCGCGGCATTTTTGTCATTGATGTCAAAATGGAGTAAGTTATCAGAAACTTCTGTATCCAAGACCAATGCTCACACAAAAACTACAGACACTCTCTCAATTCTCCACTTTATTTTCATATTCACAGGTCATCTCTTGAAGTCTAATAGGCAGCTTTAAAATTCCACTCTTATCTGCTATTTTCTCAAAAAAAAAAAAAAAAAGAAAAAACCAAAGAAAAACAAAAGAGCTAAAACCTAACCACACCTTTAAAAACTAAAACCACATTATAATACATTTTAAATTCCAAAACACATTAACCTCAGAGTTTGATGTTCTGAAAACGCAGGATGCATGATTCTTACCTTCAGCCACTGACACTAGCTGGTTTGTCTTCTGAAGATCATCCTGCATTAAGAAAGATGAGCTCCTCCTGAAAAAAAAGAGGTAAGACCAGGGACTAATTTTGCACCTCTGAATTGCTCTGTGACTGAATTTGTTTTCTCTTGCTCTCTTTTAATTGATCGTGGTTTCCTAACTAGGCAATCTAAGTTAAGTGCCAAGGGCTATGTAGCATGCACACTTCAGAATAACTTTCTCATTAAAACATCAGAGGACAAAGGCTCAAGGAGAATTTGAAATCAATATTCCATATTGTCTTTTACAACTCCTTCCTTCAGCAGCCATTCCTGGCACTGTATTCATTTGCAGATCCTTTTACACAAAGGTAACGGGAGACATGTAGACCCACGTAAAATTCAATTTCACCAAAGAATGGTGTTTGTTGCTAAAACAGTAATCATTTTACACAGCACAAGTTGAAAGTGAGTGTAGTAATAGTTTATTAGAGAAAATGCTAAAACTTTAATGGTCTTTTTAGTCATTCTATACTCTGGTAATTTTTCAGTGAGAATTTGCTTCTGGTAAAGGATCTATAATTTAAAATAAGCGAAGACATCAGGATGTGTGTCATTAATTGTTAATTCTACTCACCTAACTTTACTGGTTTCCTACAGAGTAGCTAATTAACAATGATCTATAGACAGATTTTTTCAGAATACCTGTAAACAAAAGAAAACTAAGGTACTTTATGAGATGGTTCCCACACCATCTGCTACGCTGCTTTGAATGAAATGACAGTAAGAAAGAGTTCAACAGAAATGATGTAGCAGATGACCTTGAGATAAAATGATGACATTTATGCCTTATTTTTGTTTTCTTTTCACTTACTACTGAAGAGAACACAAGAAATTTATCCCCAAACTCTATTAGAGTATTGTAAAATTATTTGGAAATATAAAGTGTACCAGGAGAAAAGTCTCAAAAATGCATCTTGTAAATCCACTATAATGTAAGGGGTGGAAAACCAGCATCCTAGATTAACAGAAATGGTTAAGTGAACATGTTAAGTGAATGTTAGTGAACATATCCCTTTATCCTTCTTTCAACCTTATAAAAGTTGGCTTTTTAGCTGTCCTCCCAAATAAGCATACCTTTACTGGTGCAAGAAGCTTCTCTTTCTTAATCCAGTGTTCTTTCGTCTACATCTTCCTGAAATTGTCAGTAAGATTCATCTTAATCAGATACCTCACCTAACTTTTGACTTAATGTTTAGGAACCAAATGAATAGTAGCTAAAAATATATCTTTTACCAGTCATTGCTTTCTTTCCTTTGGGACATGAGACGTATTTCAGTGACCTGTTCCCCAAATTGTAATCTGTACGTCTCCAGTGTGATGCTCCCTCTATTGATGATTCAGTTTTTTTCCCATCAACTGCCTTAGCAACCTTCAAATTGTCTTTTCATAAAATTAGGCCTCACAAGTCATTATGATCTACAGATGAAACCTGAAAAATTACTTGCAAGGGAAGAATAAATAAATAAATAAATAAGTTGTTATGCTACTGTAGAAGAGCTTGAATCAGACTGATTGTAACATAAACATCAGTTGAATTTTTTATATTAGAACAGAAACTTTCCATTACTATTGCCCTTTGCAACACCATCAGCAGTAAATTTGTTTCAGTTGCTAGACAGTTAGGTGCATTCCAGGTCTTTCTGAGCATTACCTCCCATTACAAAACTCTTTCATCTTATTTTGTAGACAGAATGCCAATGTATTTTACACTTGATTCTGCATTGCACAGCATAATTCATGGTGGAGTAAGAGCAGCCTGCTTATGAAATTCAAGTTGCAGTATCAGCTACTAAACTACTCTGCAGTTCCCAAGATAAGCAGAACCAAAAAGAAAGTGACAAAATGGTATCGGGGAGCATGTGGCTGTATTTATTTCCATGATGCAGTGATATGTGATAGGACACTGTAGGATAAATTCTGTAAAAAAAAAAAAAAAGCACTGAAAGTATTGGGAAAAATTATAAAGTCAGACTGCATTAGGAAACAAACTTTCCCTTATAAATACTACTGGAACTCAATCTAAGGAATTTCCTTCTAGAGATAATACTTTTATTTTGGGAAGATGATACTCTTTTCATGCATATGGATTTTTTTCTTATTAAAAAAAAAAATAGGTGAGGGGATCTAGAGAGAATGGGAATGTATTTCCTGCTAATTCAAAGAGGAAATTATAATGTAAGGGCTTGGTTTGGCATCAGTTTCTTAGATGTGAATACTTATAAAAATGGTTGTGAAAAAGCTCTAACAGGAAATGGAAAAAACAATAGGGAAATGAGCCTTCTTTCTTCATAAACATCTGACTAAATTGTGTGGAACTTATGCTAAGAGCAACTGAATATGCAAATATAATATATAATTTATGTTTGGTTTATATTGGCAGTTTATTATCCACTTAAACTGAGCTGAAAAGATAATCCTTCAAATTTTTTTTTTTTTTTTAATCCTTTAAATCAGTTGTTAAGAAAAAAACCCTTACACATTACAACTGGCTTCAGGGGTGTAGTTTTTGCCTCTCAGAGAATGAATATATGAACCCTTACTTTTAGATTCAGCAAACTATTCTGGGTATCAGTCATAGGATTCTGCTGCATTTGTACCTTCGGATGGCGATTACAGTTCATTTCCAGTTATGAAGAATCAGCTTGTGGAGATCATATATAAGCTCTTAAAACAAGCTAACTATTAGAAGACTTTAGGCAGCTATGCTTTAGAATTTGATCTTTGCCTAACAGCAGGATATATTATGATCCAGACAAAGCAATTTCAGTTTACTACAGGTAAGTCTGTGGGGAAAAAAATGTGTAGGCATCTACCAGCAGAGATACTTACAGTAAGTATCTGTTATCACTATTTAACTTACAGATTAGAATTTACCACATCTCAAAAAGGTTTCAGGCAGTGCCAACAGGTGACACGACAAAGTCCTTGGACTTCAATTTCTAGCATACTGCTACATAAATCATGGGAGTATGCACAGAGTCTTCAGCCCTTGTTTCAAAAGACACACGTTTCTGTAAGACCCAATAAATACTATCGTCTTGCTAGAGGATATCTAAAAAAGCAAAACAAGAAAACCAAAAGGAGTTTCTTTTGTAAGAAGAAAATGTTAAGAACATCAGGGAAGTATTAAAAACTGATTTCTAAGATAGGTCTTGAGTTGGGACTTTATACTTTCTTAATGAAGTGATAACGAAGGATGCCCTACAGGGAAAGTTGTACGATACTAAAATGTTCCATGAGTTTTCACACCATTTATACATCTTATTACAACAATAAGAAAGGACAGTGCAGAGCCTTAGTAAATACAAAGTGGAAGTCCAAGGCATGACACTTGCCCATGAATGGGTATTTTCATATATGGTCAGAAGAATTAACTACAAGATACCATAAAACGTCCACATGTAAACTGAAAATGGAGAAAAGTCTGACATAGCCATTCAGCAGGAAGCTAAGAAGTTTTGTGAGGAAATGCACAGGTTTTTTAAAGTCAGGGAAATTGTGATAATAATTTGATTTTGACTTTTCTGCATGACCCAGAGACAGAACATTTTCCTGATAACTCTAGCATCAAGCCCAATAATAAAGAAAAAACAACTCTTTTGCATCTCTCTTACATGTATGATCCATCTTGATCTTAACATTAAAAGTTTCAGCAATGGAAAATTTGTCACATTTCTGGAGTTATTTATTTGTTTTTACAACACTTTTCTATGCTTTTACTAAAACCCATTAAATGTTCAACATGGAGAGGGTAATCACAGGACCGTTTCTTGGCAAGTTTAGAGAAACGATGATAAGATACGGAAACCCCAACAGAAGTCCCAACAATTAAATATGTCACATTAAGAAATGAATTAAACATTCAGCTAGATCAAAAAGCTGAAAAATAATGAAACATAGTCCATAACCCTCTCAGGAAATAAAGCAGCCTTCCTTCATGGAATAGCCGAAATATTAAAACACTTGCACATGTGACCTAAGCTGTACATGCCTAGCTATTTAGTTCATAACATAGTGATAGGACCATGAATTCAGAGCAGCTAGAGCAGCCATAAACCATGAAATAAAAACATCTACAAGGATTCTACGAATAGGCATAGAAGAATAAATAGACAAGACAGCTGCAATAAAACATTTAAGAATATGAAAACGTACAGTCCATCATTTACCTAGCTAAAGGCTTTCCAAGGAATAGAACCATTAAAAGGAGGCAGATGGTTTTGAAAAAGACAAACTGAAGAGATGCATTAATGGAGTATCAGTCAGAAAAGAAAAAAGAAAAAACAACAAAACCTGGAAATACTATACTACAAAACAAAAAATTATTACAGAAATACAGAAATGTAGTCTTTTTTTCCCTGTAATGTCATAGAACTACTGGAAGTGCCAAGCTGTATATTTTTGTTTTAAACTTCACAATGCCTTCCTGAAAAAGAAAAAAAAACATTCCTTTCATTCATCTGACTTACTTAAATACTTGACTTCTGCCAAAGATTCAGACATAGGTCAAAAGTAACTGCAGTGCTCTTGAAAGTGTTTCTGCAGTATTTTGGAATGTATTTCATTGTGATGTTAATAGTCCAGAAAAGAAGACTTAACAAGAGAAAAAGGGCAGCCCATTGTTATTTTAGCATGAAGAGTTCAATAATATTCATTTCATTGAAGTCTTTTTTCATTGAAATCTTTTTTTTTTTTTTTTTAACTGAATCCTGACAGCTGTGAAGGGGGTGGAGAGAGCAAAAGACTTTTAGTCTTTTCTAAATGTTGATAAAACTATTTATTGAGTCTGATGAATCTAAGACAGATGAGACAATCATCTGGAACACTCTTATGTGAGACATAGAGAAGAGAAGCAGTAATAAGAATGGCACAGATCCTCAGATCCTACTTTTTATAGGGAAAGTGGCACTGCAGGGGAGAAGGAATAAAGAAGTAACAGAGACTGAAACTAAGGGCAGATGTAATAAGAGAGAAGTGGAGACCAAGACCTAAAGCAGATAGTCACCAGGGGAGAGAAGGGAAGTGGGATTCTATAACTGTCTCCTGGTAACAGCTTTACAGAAGTCAAATGTTGCTTGAATCTTTATCTTTGTAATTATAACATACAGCAGATCTGACAAAGATAACTTGTAATCATCTGCAAGTAACATATGAAAACAGAAATTTTTATTTTTATCATAAAGGTATTAAAATGGTAGTTGCTTCACTGAATAATGTCTTTTTTAAACTTTAAGAGTAATGGACTGCTCTAGAATGAAATGACGTGACTCAGGTTGATGTGTGCACCCATTTTAGTGATGTGCACTGCTTGATAGACAGGCCCAGGCACAGAAGAACATCCTGTCTTTGAAATATCAGTGTTGTGCAGTAATGACTCTCTTCCTTCAAAATCCTGACAGGATTCCTGCAAATTAATTACCCTTTGTCTTAGAAGTGGAGACCTCCATGACACAGTGCTAGGCAAGGCTCTCTATTCCCCATAATTGAGGTGCAGAAAATTTTGGCATTCTTTGTACACTTTACTAGGAAAAAATAAAAAAGATAATGTGATGAGAAGAAACATAGCAGAGGGAAAAATTCTTGAATCTGTGCTACCCTAGGGTACAGTACATGTCTCCTGCAACATAATCTGCCACTATACCTAACTGCAGAGACATCATGTGTCTTTTACTAGGTACATATGTTGGATATGGGCTCCTTCTTCAAAAGTACCAACATCTTACACCATAAGTGTAGGCAGCAGAATCTGAACTGCCCTTTTGACCATGGACCATTCACTTCATATGAAGTCATGGGTCAGGGAGCATGATGGGATCCACTCAATCCCCATCTATAGGCTGGCATCATACAGTGCAATATCAACTGTTCCAGAAAGAAATAGAATGTTGAACTAGTATTGGAGCTTGATAACATGAATGTAGTTAAGAAAAATCAGAGAAAAAATGGAAGATGAAGACTAATTAAATAAGAAACCTTTGGAACCTAAGAAAGAAATAAAGAAAAAATTGAGAAAGTAACCTTAGGTTGATATAACTTTACATTCCTTGTGAAGAACAAAGGAAATTAAATCTCTGAAACACAGAGAACTGTGAATCAAGCAGTCTTTGTCCAAGCACTTTTAGACTGAGAGCTGAACTGCCTTTTGATTAGGGATTTGAGATCCAGCAACTGACAGCTTTTTTTTTTTTTTTTTTTCAGCTAAAAAGTAGAAGTAGACAGAGAAGCTTGAAGCACACTTGCTGCACTTGTAACAAATAAATATGGTAAAGGTTGTATGATCTAATGGTGGATCACTAGTATCTGTGACTGGTGATCTAGAGGAAATTCTCTGAAGGAGAACTAGGACATAGAATCCTTGATTTTACAAAAAAAAAAAAATACAGAAGAGACTCTATAGCTCACTTGACATTTTAGAGATTTCAAAGTTTTTTAATAACTTTTCACATGGGAAAATCTATAATTCAGCCATTTCTAATTAAGAAAGAGCAGATGACGACATTTATTTCATGCAGAGCTGAACCTCCTCCCAAAATGCAGAGGCAATGCCTGTTGCTAGGCATGACCCAGAAGAAAATAAATATCAAATGAGTGTGAATGAACAAGAGCTGTGCAAACGTACACCTTGTCACATACTGATTGATACCAGGATTAAAGCTTTCTTACAGAATTATATTACTGAATTATACATAACTTCTTGGTTCCTGTAATATAAAACAGAAACCTTAGTCAAAATTACACCTAAGAATGTGTTCTTCTCATCAGTTGTCACTCAAAAATTTAATCTTCAAAATTTTCAATTCTATTGTCAATTAATTCTGTCAAATATTGTTCATTTTAAAAGAAAAATAATTTTATTTAGATTCAAAGGCAGCTCATGGCTTGGACGGGCATACTATTCACTGGGTAAAAAACTGGTTGGGTGGCCGAGCCCAGAGAGTAGTGGTGAATGGAGTCAAGTCCAGTTGGCGGCCAGTCATGAATGGTGTTCCCCAGGGCTCCATTTTGGGGCTAGCCTTGTTTAAGGCTGGATCTGGATGAGGGGATTGAGTGCACCCTCAGTAAGTTTGCAGATGACACCAAACTGGTTGGGAGTGTCGATCTGCTGGAGGGTAGGATGGCCCTGCAGAGGGACCTGGACAGGCTGGACCGATGGGCCGAGGCCAACTGTAGGAGGCTCACCAAGGCCAAGTACCGGGTCCTGCACTTCGGTCAAAACAACCCCATGCAACGCTACAGGCTTGGGGAAGAGGGGCTGGAAAGCTGCCTGGCCGAAAAGGACCTGGGGGTGTTGGTTGACAGCCAGCTGAACATGAGCCAGCAGGGTGCCCAGGTGGCCAAGAAGCCCAACAGCATCCTGGCTTGTATCAGGAATAGTGTGGCCAGCAGGAGCAGGGAGGTGATTGTCCCCCTGTACTCGGCACTGGTGAGGCCGCACCTGGAATACTGTGTCCAGTTTTGGGCCCCTCACTACAAGAAAGACATTGAGATGCTGGAGCGTGTTCAGAGGCGGGCAACGAAGCTGGTGAAGGGTCTGGAGCACAGGCCTTATGAGGAGCGGCTGAGGGAACTGGGGTTGTTTAGTCTGGAGAAGAGGAGGCTGAGGGGAGACCTTATCGCTCTCCACAACTACCTGAAAGGAGGTAGTAGTGAGGTGGGTGTTGGTCTCTTCTCACAAGTAGTTAGCGATAGGACGAGAGGAAATGGGCTTAAGCTGCGCCAGGGGATGTTTAGATTGGATATTAGGAAAAATGTCTTCACGGAAAGGGTAGTCAAGCATTGGAACAGGCTGCCCAGAGAGGTGGTGGAGTCCCCATCCCTGGAGGCGTTCAAAAAACGGGTAGATGTGGCACTCTGGGACATGGTTTAGTCTAGTCTTCCCGTAATTGGTTTAGTGTGGACTTGGTAATGTTAGGTTAATGGTTGGACTGGATGATCTTAAAGCTCTTTTCCAACCTAAACGATTCTATGATTCTATGAAAGATATTTAACCTGAACTATCTTGCTATGGATGAATTCACACTAACAGGTTCCAGAGGAAGAGTTATTTATTTCTTCCTGTTAATTTTCCCTACAGAACTTAATAACTTTTCTTGCTAAGAATTGCTGATGATCCTTTCACACATTTATAGAAGTTATCTATTTATACATACAGACGCTTATGATACATAGACTTATGTAACAATGCTTACCATTTTATTTTGCTGCTTACTTTTCTTTTTTCTTTAGAGAAGAAAAAAGTGTAAGATTATACATTTTAGAACATCTAGATACCAATGAAAAACCTATGATTACAATCTTCTTGTATTTTAATAGCATTTAGGTTTTGTAGCCATATACTGAAGCATAAAAATAAAAAGAATGTTTCCTAAAGAGCTCACAATCTATTCTGCCCTTGGTATTTTTCTGAATTCATTTTCATAATACATAAAAATAACAAAACTTAATTCCTACTGAAAAAAATAGGGCATATTTTCTGTAATTTATCAAGAATTACGATATCTGACATAACAGAGGAGGCAGGCTTGTCCTGTATATTTGAAATACAGGAGGGACTCGGGTGTTTAATTGCCATTGCTTACAGTGTATTATTTCCAGGACAGAACAATCTGAGAGGCAGTAACATAAGCCCTGTGATTCTACCTGGGTTTCTCCAGACAGTGAAGAAATGGGTGTATCTGGATAGAGACAACCTTGGACTAGTTCCGCTAAGGTAATGGCTTGTCTAACTTCTACTGATTTCCCTTACCATTAAGAGTCATAAGAAGTGGACTTTAGCGTCCAATGACATTCTCAAAAAATATTCATAATAGACAGCCTTCAAATACATTCCAAGCTAGAAAAGCTAAGAGCATTTGTTATGTATTTTGTTAAAAGGTGTTAAGTTAGTTTTAAAACAATGCCAGCCACACAAATAGCTAGAAAATATCAAATGTCATGCTGTTTTCTATGCTGCTATTGCTGGCATGCTATAGAAATATGCAATGTATTCATTATCTCGCCATGACAGTGAACCAATCCATTTACTTTGTACTGTTACTATTTTATGCAGGAATGTCTGATTTAATAACACAGAAAATAAGTCCAAGTTAAGACAAGAATAGTTACGGCACCTGTATTACTTAGTAAACAAGTGCTTATCTTGCTTCAGGTGTCAAAAATGCTGCCTTACTCCAGAAAGAGGATAAATTTTGACAATAAGATATTACAGTAATTACTAAGTAGTCCCTGCTCTTAAAGATCTATAAAGTTAAATACACACATAAGCTATCATTACAAGCACTACACATAAAAAAAGGCTGATCAACATTTAGGGAATTTCAAGAATGAAGAGTATTAGAAAGTAGTTAATGGAATTCAAAAGTATGGATCTCCATATGCTAAAAATTAGATAACTCTTCCTTCAAGTCTCTGAAGTAATATTCAACCCATAGTTCTCACTTATAGTTTCTCCTTCCTTATTGCATATTTTCAGTACACAAGTATTTTAGTCACTATTAATTTGTATTCCAGCAATGTTAACAGCTAGTTTTGTTAGCTACACAGAAATACAGGTTGTTTGTGTCAGACTTCCAGTTAAAAGTGCAAAGCTTTTCATGAGATCTTCACAGTACATCCCCAGGTATGGAATGTTTTAATAAACAACCACTATTTTCCGGTTTCATGTTAAGGAAAATATAACACCAAGTGAAGAAATGGTGTAGAAGTACTGAAGTGATAATGCCACATGTGGTTTTCAGTAGCATTTATTTTTCAGATCTTCCTTTCCAGTTACTTAATTCACATTTACTACAAGAAACCTCAGGACTTTCACTAGTTTGCCTTTGGAAATTGCTTTTCCTAGCATTTTACAAGAGCACTCTACTGCTATTTAATAAATCTGTTGAAGTTGCCGGGATTCTGCAAAATGAGACCCAGACACTTCTATGGAGGCTACTAGGTAAGAGTCCATGCTCCATACACTGCGCTAAACAAGCTGCCAAGCAGCAGACATTGGTTGGTAACCTTCAAACATCCAATGACAAAAATAACCTAGCTCTGTTTGGAATTCTCCCGTGTTTTGTTGTAACATCAGTGTTGACTGCATATTTGGAAATCTCTTGTCTTCATACGTATTTTTTTTCTACTTGCTTCTTCCCTTTACTTAACGTCACATATACATTTCTCCTTATTACAGTTGTAATACAGACAGCAAAAGAGCGGTCCAAAGGTAATTAAAGCCAATAGACAAAAGACTGAAGACCGAAATGGGAGTTAGATGTTTGGACATTTGTATAAAACATGATGACCATATTGGGATAGCCGTATTGTTTCTACAAAAACTGAAACAAATATTAATACGAAGTAAATTAATTTATACTTTTGGGTAGTCTGCTAGTCCAATAAACCTAAAATTCTCATAATAAAATCCCATACTGTAATCTTGCCAATCAACTGCAAGTCTGTTTTTCGTCCTCACATGCATGCCTCCTCTTGACATTAATAGGACTACCTTACATAAATCTATAAACAAGCGTCTTTGTGGAGAAATGTTAAACAATATTTTCTTTCTCTGGAAAGGATTATTAATTTTCATGTTCAATTATTTTCCAGTACTTGTAAGCAAGAAATTACAATAGACTTAACAGAGTGCAATAGAGGCACTACATTTTGTGATAACAAATTACTACTTCATCCAAAAATAAGACAGTTTGTCATGAACAATGGCTTGGCCAATAGACATAAAGTTTAATGATAGACAGATAAAAGCAAGCAGAGTGCAGTATTATTCCTAACACAGTAATTCAGACATTCCCTTGCATAACAGCTCTCATTATGTAATTTCCAGTGGCAATGTAATTTCTCTACTGTAATTTGCAGACACATTTAAAACTAAAAGCAATTAATATTTATGCAGCTTTTTTTTTTTTCCCATAACCAGATTTTATTTTATTTGACCATGTACTAGAAATAAATTTTTTTCCTTTCATCTTTCTGGTTAATAAATCAAGGAGAATATATAAATAATGATTAATGCTAATAACTGTCTTGCAATAATATTGTGATGCACTGCAGTATATGTCCTCCTGAAATTAAATCTAAACTCTTTTACACTTCTTTAATAGAAGAGTGGTAGTAAAGATCACAACATATATGCCAAGGGGAACAGCAGAGCAACATACAAAATGTGCTCCAGCTTTTTGCATATTCTCTTAATTTATAAAATAAATCCTTAAAGCTTTTTAATTCAATATTCAATTTGCATGCAAATTGAAATGTTTCAAAATACAATACATCTAGATGTACATCTTCATTTCTGTAATTTTCCTCTTCTCTCCTTCCATGTCTATACAAATTCTTCCTAATGAGATTATTTTAACAACTTGTATGAAGCAGTTTATTGTAATTTTCCTCTTTTGTAAATAATTATGCAGATTCCTTTTAAACAGATAGCCATCCTTTCACTGTAAAGAATCCATAGCTCCTGTGGCTGCTCAGCAGACAAAATTAAAGTGGCATGGTGTTATTAAATAATATACCTGGAAGGATATGGGGCTATCTTTTTAAAAGAATAAGCATTAGAAACAAATTCTGATAAAAACTAACAAACACTTTCCTTTGTGCACCAATAAGTGACCAGCTTCTTCTTAATTGATAATCTTATTTTTTGTTCATTAAAAACATTCAGAAACATAAAAACTCTTAGCACTTTCAAAAGCAAAACCAAAATGTATTAGAAACATAATTAGTTTAATAATTAGACTAGGTTTCAAGCACTTTTTATCATTCAGAAACATAAAAACTCTCAGCACTTTCAAAAGTGAAACCAAAATGTATTAGAAACATAATTAGTTTAATAATTAGGCTAGGTTTCAAGCACTTTTTATCCAATCAGAACATGAGAACTCAATTTCCAGGTCCAGGGTATGATGGGTATGGTTCCCTATGTAGAAGGAGACCACTGTAAAACTGTCCTTTTTTTCCTATTTTTCCTGTACTTCAAATAAGCATCTCTCTAGTGCATTTCATTCATTTTAAATATATTTCCTTCTTTTTCTAGCCATACAAAGACTTATGGAGAAAACATTCAGGTCAGGAAGTGACGAAATATTATTTACTGCCCAGTCAGCTATATGCGCCCTAGAGGCCCTGTAATTTATTAAGCTAGCCAAGAAGATGGTGTGTGTAGGACAGCAGGACAAGCACTGGAAACTGAAATGATAAAAAAATGAAACTGTAATTAGGCAAGAACAGCTGAATACCCTACTGCCCAGGCATAAAGAGCTCTCACACTATCAAAACCCTATCAATATCTCAAAATTATCAGTACAGAATAGGTTTGGTACTAAGACTTGGTGGAGAGCGGGGGGAAAAAAAAAAAAAAGGAAGAAAAAAAAGGAAAGGAAATGATATCTACTTTAATTTTTTAAATCAACATATACTTTTAAGTATTACTGAAGATGAACAGTAATATTCTGTTTTCCAACATCTAGAAAAAAATCGAGTCTGATTAAGACAAGTAATTGAGACTTTAGATTTACAAAGACTGACAGTAATGGTTGACACTAAGTGGAAAATTTTGAACCACTGAAAGCTGGAATAATTGTGTCTATGACAATGAGAAATAAAAAAAGTAAAAAAAAAAAAAAAAGAACACCCCCAGAGATGGTGCATAAAGCAGAACTGTAGTCCACCTCCTTTTACCTTTGAAAACCCACTGTCCCAATGCACAATTTGTGTATTTTAATATAACTTGTCTTACCTCAGCAGACTATACATCCCTCCCAGGCAACTGCCCTAATAACCAAACTATAGAACCAAGTTTGCTCACTTTCTCTCAGGCCTTAAATGAATATATAACTATACTTGGAGAGTCCAGCTAAGAACTGAAAACAACCCTTCTCAGAACACCTTAAGAACATATGGCAGGTGAGTATGTATTCCATCAGGAGGAAACAAGGCTGACTTTTGGTTTCTTAAATCCTGATGGATGATTCAAACGCTGTGATGCTGACAAAAGAGGAGGATCCCGACCTGAACTGCAGCTGATCTTAGTAGGTGTCCTCCAAGAACATTTACCAGAGCCAAATGGTTTACATCTGAATTAGTGCCTGCTTAGTGCCTTAGTGTGACCTAGTTGCCTGCTGCTAGAAACCAGCATACTTAGGAGGTAGCTTCTAAGCACCAGCACTGACAAACCTCCAGGCTTAAGTGCAGCTGAGCAGATTTGCGAGAAATATGTTTTGGATGCAAGCACTGACACTGGCATTTGGGCAGCACTAGTAGGTTTAAATCCTATCTCAGATTTAGTACAAGATTCTACAGCTCACCTCTGAAACTGGCCCAGGGTGTTTTATTCTTCAAATAATGTGCTTGCTCAAATTGTAATCCCCATATCTGAACTGCACTGTGCATGGACAATTTTAAATTTTCATTTTAAAAATAGTGATTGTTTAAAAATGTATGACACCACCTACAGCAAGAATATTCTAAAACCACTTAATGCTTTTTAAGACAATGCTTAGAGTATTGCTTTTATCAGATAGAGTAGGAGAAAGTGAGTGTCAGAAAAAAAAGTGGCAGGAAAATGAATACAAGTCTTGTTGGAAAGTATCAATAATAACAGCTGCAGTAGCAAGACAGTGACCAAGACAGTTTATACATACAACATAGTTTACTTACATGAGCAAAGCACAGTTTTATCAGTGTGTCTAGGCTGAGATTATTTCTTCCTAAATTTTTTACTTACTAATCACAAGAACAAAGGTTGTTAGAGTGTGCCCAGTGTGGGAGGTAAGGAGGTGGAATATATTTCCAAGAGTTTTGCTAAGGAAATCCATGATTTAGAGTGTATCCCAGCACAGGAATATAATCAGTCTTTTTTTGCACTAGGAAAGAATGATAACAGCAGTTTTCAGAGTGGACAGGAAAGGACAATGGAGACTGAGTTCACTAATGAGGTACATGGCAAAACAGGGGTGGATGTAGGAAGCAGGGAAGGGCCCCCAGATTAGAAAATAACTGAATGAGGTAGGTGTTTTTTTTCATGCAGGATAAGAGCCAGAAGGCAACTCTGAGCGATAAAAGAAACAGAAAGGGATGCTGGTGCTAGCAGATGAAACAGAAGACCTGACTCATCTCCTCTCAAAGTAAAGTGAATTTTTCAGAGAGGGGAATATAAAAAGTAGTGTGCCATACTTCCAACACTCCCAGAGAAAAAAGGCTAAGTAGATTACAGAAGTGAGGGTCATGATAAAGGTCATCTTTTCCTGATGCATAAGGTCAGCTTTTAAAAATATTTTAGCCACAGAGATCTATGGAAATGAGGCAGCAGAGTTTTGAACTTTGGTATATTGAACTTTGTTACTTTGGTATTCCAGAAACACAACCACTGCTCTTCTAGCTCAGCCTGGTCTTGTTCTTGGTGGAACACTCCCCTCAGCTTGTCTCTGGATGGAGGCTGGAATCATACTAGTCTCAGCATAAAAACAGACTTGGCTGCACTGTACATGTGATAACTGCCATTTCCTCTGCTCACCACAGCTGGAGAGTCACAGAATACTTGAGGTTAGAAAGCGCCTCTGGCTATTGACCAGTGCAACCCACTGCTCAAAGCAGTGTCAGCCAGAGCAGGCTGCCCACAACTGCAGGCTGCCCAGTCACAGTCTGAATATCTCCAAGGATGGAGACTTCACCACCTCTCTGCGCAACCTGTCCCACAGTTCGATGACTCTTAGAGACAAAGTGGTTTTTTTGTATTTCAGTTTGTGTCTGTTGCTTCTTGACCATTCATTGAATGCTACCAAGAAGAGACTAGTTCCATCTTCTTCTGAGCAAGTGCTCAAACCCAAAACCATCTTGATGACCCTCCACTGAACCTGTTCCACTTGCTTTAAGGGGGTACAAAACTGGATACAGTGTTCCAGATGTATATAAACCCACTACACAAACCATATACTAATACTAAAAAAAACTAACAGTGTAACACCTAACACCTACACTCTTACAAACTTATATACAGGTCAAATCACGGTTTTATTAAGGCTTTATATATATTCTGTTAACACCATTCAATATAGCACACAAGACAGGCCACTCAACAGAACCGTCTTCTCCATTACCACTTTAGATGTCTCCCAGTGTCCTGCAGCAGGAAAAGATTGTTTAGCAAAGACGCTGTGGTAAGTTCTTTAAAAGCACTTACCACAAACATTATTTCTACACTTTATTCCACCATTGACATAAATAGATGTATAAACAAAAAAGGAAAATCATCTTCCCATCAGTAAACTTATATTCACTGAAGATCAACAGCAAATACTAAAACATATATTCATGACATTTAACAGCAAACACTAAAACAAAATATATGGAAGAATAATATAATAGATAATTTAAATGTGCTTTAAATTACGTACATTAGTGCACAGTGTTTAGAATATGCATTTAGAAAAACTAATTAATGCTATTGTGCTCCTAATGTTCTTGTATTATGGACTGCAAGTGTCCAGAATTCCAGTTAATGTATTTCTCCAATCTGATATAGTACAGATATGAATTTTGGTTCTTAACTAAGGAAGAAATCTGTAATTTTCTTCTCAAATACATTTTTTCTTTGAAATTTTAGGATGAAATCATATGAAAGATTTGATCCACCTAGATATACTAGGAAAAACTCCTCATACTATAACTTAATGACCAGGAAAGAAGATTAAAGAGATGAAATTGCACAGAAAGTACATTAAGTTACTTTTTCTACTATACTTATAATAACAATATTTTAAAAGAAATCTCAAAAGATATTTTTCACACATTTATTTCAGTGCATCCTTATTATCTATGTAGTCAGACATGACTTAGTCCCTACATTCGGATCATAGTTTCTGAGTATTTAGTAAAATTCAGTGATGAATTTTATTGCATAAGTCCATATTACAGCTAAGTACCAATTTCTATGTTCCATTTTTACAGCACATTTTGTCACTATGGCCCACTAAACACTGTTTAACATGTAACACACAGCTGCACAGTGCTTTTGTCTTACTGAGCAAACACACAATTGTCTTACTGAGCAAACATACAGCAACAATGAAGTTCAACAACAGCACACAAATGCAAGATGACTATTTGAAAGGGAAGTTCTACATCATGGTATTTTATGTATGCACAACTCAGTACCCTCTTCTAAAAATCAGGGGTTGTATTCCAGAAAGGAGTGAAACAACACAGGCAGACAGTAGGACTACAGGCATTTTTTTAAAAGCAAACTTTGGCATAAGATACAACCGAGGTCAAATGATAAATACAGTATTTTTAAAAAGCTTATTCAGATATGGGGGGGGGGACAAAGACGAAAAATCAAGCATTCCAAGGACAGCTAAGGACTTTGAAATAACCTGAATACTAAATATTGGCATGTCAAAGGAAATTTGCAATAGTTAAACATTTGTTTTTATCTCACATCAGGAATGAATAAAAGAGGATAAAAATGTGTAGAATTTAAATGAGGTAAATAAGTAACTGATGCATCACTACAATGAAATGGATGCAGAGCACTGCCACAGTTCAGCCACAAAGGAACAAGAGTGCTTTCAGGTGGATACCACCTTGCCAGAAAACCTACGCCTAAAAGTAGATGAAGGCATCATTTACTGTCATGAAGCAAGACAGCAGCCAAGACAAAAGAACCCCACACTTTGTATATGTCTGTGTGTATATATATACATATACACATGTACTTGTATATGTATATACATGTGTGTGTGTCTCTATATATATGCATATATGTGTATGCGCACACACACAGAGACCCTACCAGCTTGAAACTTTCCATTGTGAGTATAAGAAATTGTAATATTGAAAATTTAATTATTATTATTTTCAACAACATTTTCATTTTCTTCTGAAAAAGTATTTCAGATTTAAAACTGCTGGCCCAGTCTATTAAAAGACATAATCCACATCAAAGTAATACCATGCAAAAATAGAATATGTAGTCAAGACACAAATACCTGACAAAAGATATGTAGGAGACTAACTATTTGAAATCTGAATAGTTTTTCAGCTGCAGCCTATCCAAGAAACGGATATACCAGTACAGAAATGCCCATCTATGTCAAGCCTGTGTCAGCAAAAGGGTTCTACTGACTGTGGAGTTCCTAGTAACCATCCAATGAAAATAACATATCAGCAAAAGCACTTTCCTTGTTGAATTACATAAACTAGGGGCTTTTCTTCTTATATAACATAAGTAAGTTTTCTCTGAGTAGTGGAATTAATGACAATAGTTTCCTAAGAATGTGTGTCTTTTATTCCCTAAACTCAGGCTCCATGTCATAATATCTTTTTCTTCCCTATGCTGCCCCCCCCCAATATGGGCAGGAAACAGCATGTGTTATGGCTGGTCTACAGTTATACATAAAGTAATTTTGAGATCTGGTTACTGCTCAAAAAAACCCCCAACCCTTTAATGGCTGATTTTTTCTTACATTTTCATTAATGAGGGTTACTACCTGAGACTTCTCTACTAAGCTGACAATACTCACAAAATTTGGAGGAGCCTAAAACCTTTTGCCTTTCTGTCAAAATGGATTGAAATTGACTGAATTAATACTTTTTAGGGGTTACAGATAGAGAACACCATTGGACAAGTTTTGTCACGATTTCAAGATTCAAGAGCAGGCTCTGAGTTTTAGCAAAAGTATCCATGTCAAATGTGCTCTCAGACCTAAATCATAATATTCAGCTGTCCTTAGACATCAAAACCAGAAAATATCAACCTTAAAGTTAGTCCTCTAGACTACCTTCACAGTAAATGGGAAGAATTAGTGTTTTAAGGTGAGCTGTGGCTTACCTCACAGTAAAGCAGGCATCTAAACGATCTTCTGACTCATGCTTCTGGGCTTTTCTTGAAGTGCCTATGCAGATAACTAAATTCAGGTGAGAGACAAACCCCTTTGCAGATTCTTTTAGGTAGAGCCTATCCTATATTAGTTTACGCATGTAATAGGAATAGATTAGTAGCAGAATTAATAGATTAGTAGTAATACAGTAATTGTTTCTATATTTCAGTGCAAGGAATTACAAAAATACAAAGTAATATTATTTTTAAAGTTAACAAATGTTTTAAAAGGTAATCAGGAAAAATTAGGCAGAACCCATGAGAATTAAGCTGTGTTTGAATTAATGAATCTTCATTTTAACAAACTTTGGAAAACACATTTTGAAGTATTTCGTAACTAGCAATACAATTGATCCAGTCTGCAAAACTGAGGTTTTAATTCCCATATCTTTGAAATTCTGAACTTGCCTCAATTTGCATAAAGAAGTGTCAAAAAAATCTCATCACAGGATTTAAAAAAAAAAAAAATCCTCCAACTGCTTTATTTAAAATACAATACAATTTAAATATTTTATTCCAGGAATTGAATGTTAACTTCATTTTGAAAGTGAATATAACACTTCTACTTAAGAAGAATCTCAGCTTAGAATAAGTGAACTTAGAAGTTCAGTCATTCTGAACGAGTGCATTTAACGACAACAAAAAAGCCCCAGCCAGTAGACTTTAAGTTGCCTTAGAATAATATTTTAAAATTAAGGAAAAAATTGTAACATACTAGATACATATCTAAGCATAAAAATTCTTCAAAATATCATCTCTCATATGACAAAACAGATCTTTTTTTTCCTATTTTCCTCTAGCAAAGGTATAATAGCTAATCACGGAAAGTTCAACTGTGTTAACAGTGACTTACACCATCCTCATGAAATTGAATTGTAGAGTTCTGCTTCTGAACTGTACGAGTCCTAACCTTTTTTCTCAACCCCCACTAAATCTCTTTGTGTGGCAAATACTAAACATTTAAATTAGCTTCAGAATGTCAACAAGGTTATGATGCAGACTTCAGACCTTGTTTTGATTTCATTTCATAGGAGCTGTCAACCATTCCTTCAGAACAAAGTGGTATGGCTACTGGGGCCTTGTTTTCTCCAGTAAATCACAACTACAAAATGCAACAAGGGTAAGTTCAGATATTAAAATATTCATAAACTTCCACAATTGACAGCCGAATACTTTACAAAATGGCATTGAAGTGCTAACAAACAACGTTTCTGCAGGCAGGAAAATATGTGAGCTTCAACCAGGTACACTTTTCTCATTTACTGATTCAGTAGTAGCTTACTCTGCAATTTCTCTGTTACAAGCTATAGAATGCAAAAGTGGACTGGCATAAAATATGTAGTTTATTTTTAATTTAATATGCAAGATATGCGTATTTAAAATTTTAAACAGTGACAGACCATAATCATAGAATCATAGAATCATAGAATCATCTAGGTTGGAAAAGACCTTTAAGATCATCCAGTCCAACCATTAACCTACACTACCAAGCCCACTCTAGACTAATCAAGGGTAGACCAGACTAAACCATATCCCGAAGTGCCACATCTACCCGTTTTTTAAACGCCTCCAGGGATGGTGACTCCACCACCTCTCTGGGCAGCCTGTTCCAATGCCTGACCACCCTTTCCGTAAAGAAATTTTTCCTAATTTCCAACCTAAACCTCCCCTGGTGCAGCTTAAGCCCATTTCCTCTTGTCCTATCGCTAGCAACTTGGGAGAAGAGACCAACACCCACCTCACTACAACCTCCTTTCAGGGAGTTGTAGAGAGCGATAAGGTCTCCCCTCAGCCTCCTCTTCTCCAGGCTAAACAACCCCAGTTCCCTCAGCCGCTCCTCATAAGACTTGTTCCCCAGACCCTTCACCAGCTTCGTTGCCCGCCTCTGAACACGCTCCAGCACCTCAATGTCTTTCTTGTAGTGAGGGGCCCAAAACTGGACACAGTATTCCAGGTGCGGCCTCACCAGCGCCGAGTACAGGGGGACAATCACCTCCCTGCTCCTGCTGGCCACAGCATTCCTGAGACAAGCCAGGATGCTGTTGGCCTTCTTGGCCACCTGGGCACACTGCTGGCTCATGTTCAGCCGGCTATCTACTAACACCCCCAGGTCCTTTTCGGCCAGGCAGCTTTCCAGCCACTCCTCCCCAAGCCTGTAGCGTTGCATGGGGTTGTTGTGACCGAAGTGCAGGACCCGGCACTTGGCCTTGTTGAACCTCATACAGTTGGCCACGGCCCATCGATCCAGTCTGTCCAGGTCCCTCTGCAGGGCCATCCTACCCTCGAGCAGATCGACACTCCCACCCAATTTGGTGTCGTCTGCAAACTTACTGAGGGTGCACTCGATCCCCTCATCCAGATCATTGATAAAGATATTGAACAAGACTGGCCCTAAAACAGAGCCCTGGGGAACACCGCTCGTGACCGGCCGCCAACTGGACTTAACACCATTTATCACTACTCTCTGGGCTCGGCCACCCAACCAGTTCTTTACCCAGCGAAGAGTATGCCTGTCTAAGCCGTGAGCTGCCAGCTTCCCGAGGAGGATATTATGCGAGATGGTGTCAAAAGCTTTGCTAAAGTCGAGGTAGATGACATCCACAGCCTTTCCATCATCTACCAGGCGGGTCACCAGGTCATAGAAGGACATAATCTCTCAGGTCATAATCTCTGTTCTGTGGCCAACATTACTATCTGCTACACCATGTGCTCTCAATTTCTTCATTTATGTTAATTTCAGTGTGACATTTCCTCATCTGCCTTACTGCTACACCTACTTACATCAGTTCTGGTAACATTTGAACTGGTTGTGTGCAGGTTTTAGGCAGTTTCCACCTTGTCTTTCCCATATCTAATGTTCTATTAATCACACCTCTATTTCTCTCCATGCTAATCACTATTCTAACCTTCAGGACTCACACTGACATCTTGTTACTATTTTTTATCTTCACTTTACTTTGAAGTTTGATACTGCTATTCATACTTGCATCGTAAGGGATGGGATATGGCACCTTTTTTCTTTAAATTCTTATACATTTTGACCACACTGCTGTGCTACTTCTAATGTTTCTGCTTTTCTTCCACAATGCATCCTACACATGCAGTCTGGTCCCAGTTTATCCGTGATCAACCTCAAAAGAAGAGATACAGAAGATTCCTGCTAAATTAATTACATAAGCAACATACAGTCCATTGAAGAAATACATATTGACAGAACATAATAAAAACTTACAAGACAACTTCTTTGCCACAACTAAATCTAATGTAGCTACTTGTCTCTTGAATATAGATCATGAACCAACCTAATGACATAATTACAATACTTTTGTTCAGGAACTCTACATCAAACATTGCTTTTCTTTTTTCTCCCTCCACAAATCTTGCTAGAAACGTCATGCTCAACAAGAAATACTATAGGGAATATTTTAGCTTGATTAACCCAGGTTAGTCATCAGTAGTTGTAAAGAGTTATAATGGAAGATATTATAATGAACATTAGATAGGATAACTCCCATTACCTATAAATTGAACTAAGTGGTCAGCACTTCTACATTAAGTTGTAATGACATGAAGGGTGTTTCTACAGTACCAATCACACTGACAGCATTCAATCAATTAAAAGAACTGGGAAGAGCTGAACTAGCTAGGGGAGAAGGGTAACATGCTTCCTGTGGATTTAATGAAGAATTTGCATTAAAACCCAATGAAGGAACCATTTTAGAAGGATCACACCTGGATAAAAACAGAAAAAAAAACCTTTCCATTTATCTAAGAGTGAAAATGAAAGCTGACACAGAGCTGTGCAAAAACATGCAAGCAGCTGACATGCAGTAAGAGCAAAACCACATGGATTATTTAGTAATCACTGTGAGCAGTTCCACCCTTCTTTTGGTGTGACTGTACATAAGTAACAGTATGTCCACTTCCTGCTTTAATTATACATAGGAGCAACGATGACTAGGGAAGCTGCTGTTTCTGTCACATTTCTGTTAACCTGGAGTTAATAAACTCAATTAATATTACTTTCCATAGCTTCCAATAGTAAATACTTGAAGATCCAGTTCACCAGACAAATAACACCATCTTCAAGAACATGCAAACAGACCCTTGATGTAGCCAAGATGAGAAGGCATATATCTGTCCCTTGAACACAGCATTTATTAAATTGTTCAAGTAGCTATATCTGAGAAAGAGAAATTATATTGAAAAGATGGAATTTTAGTTTTGTAAATCACAATTCTAGTGATTTTTATTTCTTTGAAAGTACCAGGGTGCCTGTTCTGCCCAATTACCCTGTTTCCTTTCACACCTCTTTTCCTACTTACAAAATATTATTGAGAATAGAACAGTCACCTCTGTATAGACTACTGCTCTCAACTTCAATAGATTTGGATCAGTTCTAATGTTCTAACTGAAGGGTTTGTCT
The DNA here is from genome assembly GCF_030463565.1 of Pelecanus crispus. Taxonomy (NCBI): domain Eukaryota; kingdom Metazoa; phylum Chordata; class Aves; order Pelecaniformes; family Pelecanidae; genus Pelecanus; species Pelecanus crispus. Next base: position 128,999,862 of record NC_134644.1, on the reverse strand, counting down.
TTTCTTTGTTTCCAGTTTTATTAAACCAAGTATCGCCCAGTGGAGTGAAACGGCTAGAATTTAACTACATGAGTATTCATTTATTTGAATTTTTGGCTCTAGATACTTCTTCCTCCCCCCAGTATTGAATAAACCAGCAGTCTAACCTGAATCTGCTTTATGTACTTACAGGTGAAAAGCGTACTGCTGCTTTCAATTGCTAAAGCACAAGGCATTTTGTCATCTGAATATTAGGGGGAATCATCACTTCTTTGGCTTACAATTTCATGTCACAGTTATGATCATCAGAGATACCCAAGTCAGAGACCACTCAGCCCAAATGCAATAGCGCTGTTGGCAGTATTGGGATGCTTTGATGATTTTAGAACTCACTTTCCACAATAATCCACTAGAGCCCAAGTTTGCTATGCCTCCAAGGCATGCCTTGAAGCTCATTTTTCTTCTCTAGGGGCACCAAATAAAATGAAGCTTCCCTTTTCTAACCTAGGCTCTTAGCCAAAATTTAGAAGCAAGCTGATTTGTTTGTGTTACCAAGGAGAAGCTGGTGATGGTGTCAGACATCTGTGAAGCAGTTCTATTTCCTTTAAAGTAGTGCACAAAGTCTTGCTTTTCCTGAACACACCCAAAACCCCCAATAAACTGGAGGCAGTTTCCTGGCTTATAACTCTTGCTTATAACACATTTCCAAAAGGGTATTTATAAAAAGACAGAAAAATAATTTGAGATACATGATCCTTTCTTCTGGCCTACAGCAATTGGCATTTTAGAAACAAAAAGAAAAAAGGATTTGTGTAATTTCCCTATCATAAACCCCAGAAATTTCATACACTACCACTATGACTGCTTGTTCATTGAATACATAGGTAAGAACACCTATAATGTAACAACTTCCATAGAATTAATATACAGCTTTGCCGCCTTATAACTCTTCTCATGTTTGAAGAACTGAAATGGCTTCCTCGAACGTTCTAGAGATAACAGAACCTATTTAAATGTATATATTTTTGTATATTTAGTGAACACTGTTTTATCCAATGACATTTGATTTGGAGATACTTCACAATCTCTAAATACATGCTTCCAAGCAACATGTCTCTACCACCCTACCCTGCCTGGAATAGGAAGTAATTATAGCACTATGTAACTAAACTACATCTTGCTAATACCCAGCTGTTTGCAGCAATATCCTCTATCACTATTAGTCAGCTGATCATATATTTCAACCATTTAAACTCTACTTATTCTCTGCAGTAAATGGCAGATAAGAACAGTTTTGGGAATTTCGGTCAGACTATCACAGACCTGCAGCTACTCATGAAATGGCTAGATACATTAGCTACATTCTTGGAAAGGCTTCAGCTGACTCATGTTATTGCATCAAGGGAAAGAAAGTAAAATCGATTATAAAACCTGGCTTCTTCAACTTGCAGCCAAAGTACCCTGAGAAATATACTGACGAAATGATGACTATAACATTTGATTAGGTGTTACTTAACATGCTATGGATATAAGACAAGCGTGACTTTCACTGAATCATCATTTGATCATTTGATAAAACGGGTCTTCTTACCATTTCTTCTGAGATACTCAGTGCTCTTCCAAGTCTATAATTAGGTAGGTGGATTTTATTGCATTTCTAATTCTAAAATGTGTTTAATTTTGATAAAGAATACTATATCAAGAATGGAATAAGCCAAGTAAAAAACCTGAATTGATATATTCAATCTGTTTTCTGTGTGTAGGGCTTCTCCTGATTCCTGGGGAGTTTTCCTGAGTAAAGGTGGTCAATAGAACAGAACTCTCCATTTTAAATAACTCAGCCAAATGGAAGATAAGTGCAGGAATTGTTGTTTGTGACAGATGTCGATGTTCATAGAGATGTGCTTTTTCTAATATAAACATGAGTCAGCAGTGTGCTTGACCTACAAGGAGAGGCTGAGAGAACTGGGTTTCTGGGGGCAGATCTTATTTCTGCCTACCGCTACTTAATAGAAAGATGTAGAGGAGATGGACCCAGGCTGTCCTCAGACGTGCAGAGAATAAGGACAAGAGGCAACAGATAAAAGTTGACACGTGGGAAATTCCAACTAGGTATAATAAAAGAGAGAGAAAAAAAATTACCAGAAAGGTGGTCAAACACAGTAACAGGCTGCTCAGAGGGATTAGAGAATCTCCATTCCTGAAGATACTGAAGGTTTGACTGTACAAGGCCCTGACTAACCTTCTCTAACTAGATTTGCATGGAGCAGGAGGTTGCATTAGATAACTTCTAGAGGTCTCTTCCAACCTAGGTAATTCTATGACTGTGTGTTGGATGTAAGAAATGGTAGCCTGAAGAGCAGCTGCTACACCTGTGGTTCCATAGGGCTTGACATCCAGTTTGTATGTGGGTACCACTCTACTGCTACTCTAGACTTTTCTGGGGAGTCAAAAGTGTGACTGATTAAGGATCTCTGCTTATCACAATCAGCTGAACACATCTCAGAAATTATTCTATAACAGAATGAACACGGACAACAATATTAGAGAAAGTTCTGCAGAAGATTTGCCCCACTCATGCACACTAAATAATTTTAAAGACCACTCTATCAAAGCTTTGTCAATAGTTTTACTGCTGAGATGTACCCCTGAAGATTCTAAAGGTAACCATTCATCCAGCCTATCTGAGTTGTATCTGTGACCATATCCAAGTGAACTTTCAGTGCATTTCACAGTTCAGGTGCAGAAACAGGCAACAGTTTGCTTTCCTGTAAGCAGGCAAATGGAGAAAAATGAAAGAATGAGAATTTCTCTGCATTAAAGCATAATCATTCTATTTGCTTAATGCATCTTTATAAATGTTTCCACATGCTAAACCAAACTGTTTGCTGTTGATCCTATAAACATTGCACTGTCAGCTGCAACATGGACTGAATGAAATTACTTGACCGAAATACAAGTCCGAACACTCTAGATCTAATGTATGTCCCTGTGGTAACATCCATAAGGAATGTTTGTATTTCAGATAATCCTCTGCATTCCCATAGATGTTAAAATTTGCAGCAAAGAGAAATGAGCATGATGTGGTAAGTACCAAGAGCACGATGCTTTTGATTTATTCCTCCCCTCCCTTCATCATCCTTTCTGACTTTTCTCTGAATAACAGCTGCAGTCCCAGATGATGTACTATTGATGCTGTGCTTAACACAGCTCTCTCACATGCTCCGTAACAACGGGAGAGCCGTCTGCAGAGATCATGAACAGATGATCCATGGCAGAATGTTCACTCTTGAGGCTGCCAGTACAAAGTAGACAAATGAACTATGTGCCCATTCAGTTCTTACTTTTGCTTATGTTTGTACTTTACTTTCCTGATGTTTATTTGGTGTTCTGATGCTGCCACATGCAGGTATAAGACTGCTATGATATCCCGGGACTCCCCTTCTGACTCTAGTTACCTCATGTCCCTTGCAATTTCCGGTTTGATTCTTCCTGGCATGAGTTCTCTGTTTTCTTATTAACAGATTATCACATACGTGTATGTATAAATATATTAGTAAGTCAGTGCAAGCTGAAGCTGGCTGTGCTAATCAATAAAACTTTTAAAGTCCCCAGAAAATATGATTTGATAAACGGTTTGTTACAAGTGTGCTAGAAGAGCAGTAGTTTTTCATTTTCCTTCTAAGCGGTCTGAACAAAAAGGTTCTAAGCCTTATGATTAGACAAGATATTTTTCCAGCACAATCTACCAGCTACCCTCCAGCTACCAGAATAGTGGGAAAAGGCAGAAAACAGAATTGCTTGCCTGCAGCCTGACCTTTCATTCAGAGAAAGCCAGAATGCAAGTCCTGCATTTTAAGCCAATTTCAGTTCTAAATCGGCCTTGGTTTTAATGTATATAACTGAACAAAGACGACTAGCCCAGCTGGTTTAGAGTTTTAGTTTTGTTAAAGGATCTTTGGTGATACAGAAAATCAAGACAGAAAAGGTACTAACTATTTTTCCATTCAAAGTTTGTGCTTTCTATGTTGCCATAGCTTTGGAACCCTTCTCAATTAATTAGCAATACTACATCATCATTTTCACTTAACCTCAATTTCTGTTGTTTGCCTCCTTGAGTTCAGACAGCACAAGAGCCTTGAAGCTTATTGTCTAGATAAGTTTTAAGACAAAAATGGAATTCATGGCCAATAGGTTTTAAAGTACCTTGAATTCCAAAAGAAAAAAAAAAAGAAGTCTATTTCTTTCAATCTGAGCTACCTTTGTTTCTTAAAGGTATCTCCAGTCGTAGCAAAAAAGTCTTATGAGAAATGTTTGTCCAGGCAGTATTTCTATTAAAACATAAAAAAAGAGCATTGAAGCCTGAAACCCGTCTACACAGCCCAGTGTTTTGGGTTCACTTCATTTCTAAGAAGTAGGTAGGTTCCATGTAATTTGATGATTCAAAGAATTAGAGGGACCTATTTTAATAAAAACCTAGAAAGTTATTTCTTTTTTTAAAGTTTAAATATTCATCCACCTCCCTTTATTAAAGAGCTTACCATATCATCAAGTCAACATTTGTATTAAAATCGTATCTGAAATTATCTGAAGACTTAAGCAACTGAAAGATATTGTTTAAAAAAAATCTTCGATTGTGCAAACAAATTGTATGTTATTGTTTTTTTATTAGAATTTTTTTTTTAAGTAAAGATTATTGCCTATTTTCCATGTTTAAAAAGTTGGCTATGTTAAGTGTAGATACAGGTTTTGAGATTTAGTGTACTGAGTAACTAATTAACAGCAACAATTCTGTCCATAAAAATTCTTCAAAAAAAATTAAACATCCTCTTGTAGAAAAGAATGCATAATAATATAAAGAACACAGAATTACATTTTTGATGCAGGAAATCAATGTTACTCCTTCAATCTCTGGATATTTTAATTTTTTTTTTTTATTTACAGAAGATGCTTTAAAAATTACCTAACACATCATATTATTCTCATCTGAGATATTTATACAGTACTTGCTGTGCATTCTTACTAGCTTGCTATCCATCTACCTTATTTTCCTATCACATCCACTTAATAAGATTTACTTTAGGAAACTTGTTAGCAGTTACACATTTTTTTGCAAATGTCTAAGCATGAAACCTAAGTTTCTGTTAGTAAAGTATCCTAGAGGTTTTTACTGCACTAAGGCTTGAGTGAATCACACTTCTCTCTATCTTCTGGCTAATCTTCAATGATATCCATGAAATAACTACTTTCTTTCTAATCTCATGTTAAGGGATATAACTTAAGAGAACATGATAGAACTAGTTTTAGTTCAGCTGAAAGGTCAACAAGGAGTAGGCCATCAAATTTGACCTGACAATCATCACCTCGCCTGTATGAAATTGGGGACTTAAGACATTCATTTCTGTGATGTAACTTTGTGGTGGGTTGACCTTGGCTGGATGCCAGGTGATACAAAGCCACTGTATCATTCCCCTCCTCAGCAGGACAGGTGGGGAGAAAATGAGATGGAAAAAAACCTCATGGGTTAAGATAAAGGCAGTTTAATTAAAAAAGCGAAGACCGTGCACAGAAGCAAAAAAAGAAAACAAAGATTTTGTTCTCTACTTCCCATCAGCAGGAGATGTCCAGCCACTTCCTGGGAAGCAGGGCTTTGGTACACATAGTGGTTGCTCCAGAAGACAAACATAAATAACAAATGCCCCCCCTTCCTCCTCCTTTCTCTTACCTTTTATTGCTGAGCCGACGTCATATGTTATGGAATATCCCTTTGGACAGTTTGGGTCAGCCATCCTGGCTATGTCCCCTCTCAAGATCTTGCCCACCCCCAGCCTACTCATGAGGGGGGGAAATGTTGGGGAGACAGCCTTGGTGCTGTGCCAGCACTGCTCAGCAGTAGCCAAAACACTGGTGTGTTGTCAACACCTTTCTAGCTACCAATACAAAGCACAGCACTATGAGGGCTGCTATGGGGAAGATTAACCTCATCTCAGCCAGACCCAATACAAACTTAAACCAGGTCTAGAACCAGATATAAATTATTCTAACTAAGACTTTTATTTTTCCTGCTGAAATTATTTCATTTTTCATGGAATAATGGAATATTCATTTAGTTACAGTAAGAGGCTGTCACTCACTGGCTATAGCATTCACAGGAAAAAGAAAAACAGTAAGACACCTAAACACCTGCCTATTTCAACAATAATTGAAGATGTACCATTCACTACAAAGAAAAGCCTTTGCAAGATGATAATGAGAAATCTATTCAAAATGTTCTATAGCCTTGTAGCTAAGATCATGTTCTTAACAAATCAGGGTTTGATTTGCTTAGGAGAGAATTTGAGCCCAAGTCTTTCCCTTTATATCCCAGAGACTAGAAGACTTACCTGTAATGTCAAGAGCTTTCTCTTGTTGCATTTGAGAAGGGCAATTAACCTGACTTAGGCAAAGATTCAACAACAAAATTTAGTCCTGAATTCCAAACAGATGCAGGTGGTATCTGTCGATTTAGGTGGGTAACATGTTGAGTTAGTTCTCTTAGAAAATCTCATGCTCTGAGTTTGCATTTGAGAAGCGTCTCTACATTCTAGTTTCCTTTGATTTGTGTGGTATGAAAAACAGAAAAAATATTTATTTGGTTAGATTATGTTCACTGAAGTAATGTGGTACTCTGTAACCCACCTTGTTCCCATGTCTCTATTTAGCATTTCCTACTCCCTAGACAAACACACCTAAATTATTAAAAACTATAAAACTCTTTAGACTTTTAAAATATACATTAGATTCTGAATTCCTGTTTCACATAGAATTTTCACATATGAATTTCCCTAAGACTTTGGGCATCTGAAACAGAGACCAATATTGACTTCCTTGTGACTCTCCCCTACAATCCTTTTACAGATAATGTTATTGACACCAGTAGGCTTAGCCCAAGCAAAAAAAAAAAAACAAGAAGTGGAATTACAATGCTAAACAGGTATTAGAATATATTGTAAAAGAGTTATGCAAGGGACCATTTAAAATTTATGAAATGCCTTCAAAAGAAGCAGGTTTTTTTTTTTTTCTTTTGCTACCTAAAGGTCAAGTTACACTAGCTTTCCAAAAATAACAGTAATTCAAAAAGCAGAAATAGATAAGGATGTACTACACACCATATTTCCACATCTATTGGCACGAGCATCTGATTTTGATTTCTAAATTGAATCTTTGTAACAGACACGTACATTAAGACCAAATCAGAAATCACAAAACTATATTATGGTATTCACTTAACTTGTGTTAGGGTAAAATTCTAAATCTAGAAAGATGAGCAAACAGATTTAACTATGAACAAAGCTGATAGGTTTTTGCTCTCAGTACTTTTCTCAGACACTGTACGTGCTGTAATAAAATCCTAACACCAACCTCATAACCACCACTAACCTCCTCATAAACTGAAAAAATTTCATCTCAATTTTGAAAGGAGCATTTTCTGCTACTAATTCATCATTATTTAATTTTTCTTAGAAAGGCAAGTTGTTGCAGGTCAGATACAGATTATGATACTTATTAAATATGCTTGATGGTGACACCATGACCACATTCAGGCTCAAAATTTTAAGTACTTGCATTTCATCAAGCATTGTTTTGAGGACTAACAGCCCTTCATTTCAGCACTTCAAAAGTCGGTTTTTCATTCCGTGCTGTCTGAGCAAATGTTCCTTTCCCAAAGAGCTAACTTTTGGGACTGTGGTGCAGCACATCAATGATATAGTTAAAAGTCCTTATCTGTTATGCCCAGTGTGGCCCTGGGAGAGTTCCTGATGCAACTACAGCTTAAAATTTTGTCTTCACTCTTCTTGTTTAGCATTGAACTCAGCATTAATTTAAAAAGCAACATACTCACAATTTATATCCAGGGCAGAGCAGGTTAATTTGAAATTAGCAAATCAATCCACCTTACCTAAGGACAGATATTTGATGTTCCTGGAATGAGAATTTGTCTTGCATTAGCCATGACTTGAGACATCACTGTATCTAAAATTTTTACTTCCTTGTAAATGGATCATCACAGACTTAGAAATCTTTGTCTTAATAAACACTGAACAGCTACAGAGTTTTCTATTTCCAGGTCACTTTATGAAAAATAAATAATTGAGCACAATTTAAGAAGTTAACATGACAGTTTTTAACACCTGTGTAATGCTTCTGCTCATAAGTTAAAATGGCATATTTGTTTCCACTTGACTTTTAGATTGAGTAATTTTTAATGAAGAACTTAAAAATTTAACAAGGAGTTATACTCTTAGAAACTTTTCAAGACGATCAAAACCACAGTTCCTGGGAATGTCTCTCATCCATCCCATTTAATCTCACCTTGTGCCCATTTCTGACTTTTTGTCTCATATAGCTCAGGACAAGTACATCAAATTTTGATTCTCAAAGGACAGCAATCATTGTAAACAAATGGGGGCCTGCAATTAGCAAAGATGTGGTGGGTTAGCCTTGGTCAGCAGCCAGATGCTCTCTCATTCCCCCTCCTCAATAGAACATGGGGAGATAATAGGATGAAAAATCTCATTGATTGAGACAAAGACAGGGAGATCTTTTGCCAGTTATTGTCACAGGCAAAACAGATTTGATTTGGGGAAAAATAATTTCATTTACTGCCAGTTAAATTACAGCTGGGTTGTAAGAAACAAAGACAAAAAAAATTAAAACACACCCCTTGCAGGCTCAGCTTCACTCCAGGCTCCTCCACCTCCCCACCCTGAGCAGCACAGGCGGTGGGGAATGGGGGGGGCTGTGGTCAGTCCATAACAGCTCCTCTCTCCTACTTCTTCCTCCCCACACTTCTCCCCTGTTCCAGCACGTGTCCTCTATGGGCTGCAGTGTGGACATATGCTCCAGTGTGGTCCTCCCCATGGGCTGCAGGATAATCTCTGCTCCGGCACCTGGAGCACCTCCTCACCTTCCTTCTTCGCTGGCCTTAGTGTCTGCAGGGCTGTTTCTCACAGTTTTTTCCTTCACTCCGCACACTGCCACGCAGAGTTGTGCCCTTTCTTAAATACGTTACCACAGAGGCAGCACCATCTTGGCAACTGGGCTCAGCAGTGCCCTGTGGTGGGTCTGTCAGAGCTGGCTGGAACCAGCTGTGCCAGGCACAGCCAGCCCCAGCCTCTCCTCGCTGAGGCCACCCCTGCATTCCTCCACTGCCAGCACCTGCGCACCGGGACCCGGTTCAAAAGAAAGTAACAGTGTTTCTTTCACTTCTCTAGAAATGAAATTTTGCTTAGCCCTTAACATCTAGGCATATCATTCAGGATTAAAATCAGGGAAAAAAATACCTTTTATTCTCACTTCTGGTGTATCATCCCACCAGCAAGCTGTTCATAGTCTTGGCATCGTGGATGAAGTAGGAACAACTGTATTACAATCTATTACCTATCATCTCTTTTGCTCTTGTGTGAAGAGTCTCAGTTCTTACACGGAATATATTGTCCTTATGCAGTAGGTATGAGAGAACAAATTATCCCAGTTGTGAAACTCGGGATATACGTGGTCAAACGAGGATTTAATTTCAGTCTCAGACCTACCTTTCTATTTCATCACACTATTACACTCCCAGAAAACAAACAAATAAAATCATTGAAGAGCACAGTCCTTTTATATTAATTTACTTGTTAATTAATTTAGTGCAGGAACTGCTTATGAAATTACATTCTCGCATCTACATTATTCCTTCTTAGAATCATAGAATCATAGAATCGTTTAGGTTGGAAAAGACCTTTAAGATCATCCAGTCCAACCATTAACATAACACTACCAAGTCCAACACTAAACCAGTTAAGGGTAGAGTAGCAATTTCATGTTTCCTGGCTTGGTGGCTGGATTATTTTAATGAAAGTAAAAACTAGGAATCATTAAGTTTGGAAAAGATGTCTAAGATCATCAGTCCAACCATCAACCCAACACCACCATACCCACTAAACCATGTCCCAAAGTGCCATGTCTACACATTTTTTGAACACTTCCAGGGATGGGAACTCCACCACCTCTCTGGGCAGCCTGTTCCAATGCTTGACTACCCTTTCCGTGAAGACATTTTTCCTAATATCCAACCTAAACATCCCCTGATGCAATTTCAGGCCATTTCCTCTTGTCCTATCACTTGTTACTTGGGAGAAGAGACCAGCACTCAACTCACTACAACCTCCTTTCAGATAGTTGTAGAGAGCTATAAGGTGTCCCCTCAGCCTTCTCTTCTCTAGGCTGAACAACCCCAGTTCCCTCAGCCGCTCCTCATAAGGCCGGTGCTCCAGACCCTTCACCAGCTTCGTTGCCCTTCTCTGGACATGCTCCAGCACCTCAATGTCTTTCTTGTACTGAGGGGCTCAAAACCGGACACAGTATTCCAGGTGCGGCCTCACCAGCGCCGAGTACAGGGAGACAATCACCTCCCTGCTCCTGCTGGCCACAGCATTCCTGATACAAGCCAGGATGCTGTTGGCCTTCTTGGCCACCTGAGCACACTGCTGGCTCATGTTCAGCCGGCTGTTGACCAACAACCCCATGTCCTTTTTGGCCAGGCAGCTTTCCAGCCCCTCTTCCCCAAGCCTGTAGCGTTGCATGGAGTCGTTGTGACCCAAATACGGGACCCGGCACTTGGCCTTGTTGAACCTCATACAATTGGCCTCGGCCCATCGGTCCAGCCTGTCCAGATCCCTCTGCAGGGCCTTCCTACCCTCGAGCATTTCTTCTGGCTCTTGTTCCAGAGAAAGTTATAACTGTCTTACCTCACCATACAGGTTTCAAACAGCTTACCCTGGTGTTCTGGTGCTCTGGTGTATTTTAATGACAATTAAAAAAAAAAAAAAAACCCACACAAAAAACCCAAAACAAAACAAAACAAGAACAACCCTCCAAAGTGGGTTTTTACACACCCATTAGAGAAATGATGTGCCTTCTGTTCATCTCCTGACTGCAGAGTTAACACAGACAGTCAGCTTGACTTCTAGACACCAGTTCAGCAACAAATTCAGGAATCACATCTATGATTTGGCTTTCTCACTCTACTGTCTTCACACAGATGTATTCACTTTTTCATATACACAAGTGAAGTACAAAAAGGTCTCTTCAACTGTCTGTAATGGATTGGTTTCATGATCAGTGTTGTTCACTGTGATAATGATTCATTTGCATGTTCTCAGCTCTTTCTGCAGGATTAATTAAATTGCCATTTTACTGCAGCTATGTTCTTAAGTTAACATCGTTCATGTGCAGTAGGTTGCATATGAACTCAGATGTCAGTCTAAGGGTTTAGAAACAGGCAGATGGAGAGAGACAGAATGGTAGGATCTTCTTTCTAGCATTATCTATGTTATAAGAAAATTGAGATCATATATACATCTAGAAAGACAAGACAGTAGACTAACAACTAGGGAGGGACAACATTTAAAATAATCAATCTACAAATAATGTAGTCTGGTATGAGCTGAAGCATTAACAGGAAAAAAAAAAAAAAAAAAAAAAAAAAAGGAGAATTGTATTTGCTAGGCAAAAGCCCAGAAGAACAAATGTACTTTCTTTCCCATACTCCTCTGTGACAGACACCTGCCACCTGTCCAGACTCACTGACTACTCTGCCTATCAAGAATCTGAATACAAACATCCTCCTGCCAGCAGGTTGCCTGCATGATGCAGTGAAATGGTACTCTGAGAATGGGTTTTCCAAAAGCTCTTCTTTCCTTCACTGCAGCTGACTTAGCTCCTCATCTTCATCCAGTCTGGAAGCAAGAATGCAAAACAAGTAAGATACTTCAGAAATTTCTTTCTTTTCCTTTTTAAATTCCTGGGGCCACAAGCACTGACCCAAATATTTGTGGCCAACTGCTGCCCACAGGCTGCAGAAACATTGGCAGAGAGACAAGTGTTGAACAGAAACTGGAATCCAGTTGTGAAGCCTCTTTAACATGAGTTTTAAATGTCTCTCTTCCTCAGGCTAAGTCTGAATTTGAGGTCTGAGTTCTCACCTTCAGGTGAGCATCCTAACACAAGACCAGCTAAGGACATTCTGTGCACGAGATGTTTGCTATATTTCCATCTGAAGCTGTCCCTATCTGCAAAATTAAAAGTATTCCTGGAAGACAGAGAAATTCTCCGAGACTGAGGGCTTCAGTGCTAGTCCAGTGAATTTTTGCTCACGTGAAGCATAACATTTTCACAGAAAAAAATAAAAGTTATTTTTTCTAAAATGCTTTGTAATCAGAGGCTCAGAAGCAGAAGCAGGAATTAGAGATGCGCTCTAACTCCAGGTGTTAAGACTGCTTTAACCTAGGAGACCTCAAGTGGAAGTGTACTATGCTCCCTGTTCCATCAGTCTTGTTCTACTTTTGTGTTCTTTGCTTTTTAGTGTTACCCACACACACAAACCACCCAAATGCCTGGAGGGAAAAGGGAAAATGCGGTTTAAAAATCAAAGTTTTGTTTGGATTAAAGATGTGCAGTCAAATAAGTTGAAGAAGAAAAAGAAAGGGGTAGGGAGGATTTGCAAAAGGATTTGAACAGCCTTCCAAAGCCTTCTGAAAATGTCACAAATAAAAGCATAACTTCAAACACAATAACAGAGAAGAGAATCAGTCACTGAATTTCTTCCATCTAAAAAGATAATTTTGGATGTCTATGCATCATTACTTATCACTATAGTATATTATAATGGTAATTTAATCTCTGTGTTCTCCTGTGTTGGTAAGAAAACAAAGGAAAATCCTTCACACTTGGCAAAAGCATGACTACCACCTTGGCTATGTCCAAGGACTGAATTTAGGAAACCTAAAAGAAGTGCTGTTGAATCTTACATTATCAATTAAAAGATGAAAATATTGTTCTACAAGAGTAAGTAGATTTCTGACTTGCCAAATCAAAAGCTTTAATAGACAGGTATGCTCTATGAATGAAGTGGGATAGCAAGGAGGTATAACAGAATTAATGGTGATTATGCTGTTGGAAATCTAAGTTGCTGCTTGCAACCTAGAGGCAAGGGAATGAGTAGGCATGTTGACAACCTGTTTGTGCTAAAGCCTGTGTAGGCAATACCCAGGCAATTTTATAGTCAAAGGATTTCAGTTTCCATGGTTGCTAGTCTACAGCCTCTGATTTGCTTTACACACGAAAAACATACAGATTAAAGTAAAGAAGGCTTTTTATTTAGACCAGTCTGATGAAAGATTATGCTATTCATTTTGCTAGGTGCCAGAACCAAAAACCATGAGCGCCATGAAGCATTAAAATAATCATCCTAGAACACTGAATTTTAGAGTTATTTATATTTGGTTAGCTACAGAACATGCAATGAGTAAACATATACTGAAGAACTAACAGAATCTTTCCTCTAAAGAGTTTCACAGTCCAACAGGATAAATGGCATTCTGAATGGAAACCAAATTACTACAAACACAGTGTAGTCAAGGCAGCTCAGCTGTTTATTTAACATTTTCAGAAAGAGTAAATGAAGAAAGTGACCTTTACTGTTGCTGGTGTAGAACAGACCCTCTAGCCATGTGATTTTTATTTATTTTATTCTTCTTACAGTCAAAGTCTCTTCCAAAATACTTCTCCACTCTTATTTACTAATTAGCCATAGTTCAGAGAAATGTACATGCCTGGGGATTTTAAATACTCCCATGCTATTGTCACACATAGAGTCCTCCATCTGCAGCTAGTTATATATCCATTAGATCCATTGGGTGTGTTTCTGTATACTAGATGAATTTGAGTTGTTTGCCATCTGCACTTGAATCATAAAGTATAACTGTTTTATTCATCTATATCCTTTGATTAAATCTTGCTGAGATGATCTTTTGAGCCTATTTGCCCCCTCAGGTATAGCTGCCATAATAACACTTAGCAATTTTGCTCTATGTTCAAACTTAGAGTTTGTCTTTTAGCTTCAGAAATATTGCCACTTGGCAAATCACAACAGTGTTTCTCAAATTTAAAAAAAAAAAAAAAAGTCAAAATCAACAGGAAAACAACTTTCAGTTGCAGTATTCTGAAAAGAAAGTCAGAGGTGGGTGTAACCCCCATGTGAATTAAGTCATGATAAGAGGGAGGACTGGAATGGGTCAACACACCAGGAGTAGATCACATTCTTATTAGCCCAGACACAGCAGCAAAACGCTGAGGTCAGTGCAGCCATCTAGAAGGCCATTGGCTTCTTCATTACGTTCATCTGCTTGCTGGTGTAGCTATTTCTCAATCTCAGTGCAGTGCTGCAAACACATTTCCTTATTGCTGTTAAGGTTTTCTGAGAGGCTTAGACTCAGACATTGCTTTGGGAAAGTGAGCAGAACCTGAGGCACAGCAGCAAAGTGAAGGAGATGGTTTGTCTGATGGAATACCTTTATTTCTTTCCCCTCTTTTTCTTCCCCACAAAGCTCCATGTTTGGAGTTGTTTAGAAAAGTGCTACCTACATTCAACTGACACCTAGCCTGCCTGACAGTAACACTGCCTTGTAAACAAGACCAAGAAGTATTTTGGAGGACAGGTTTTGTCATAATTTTGATGTTTCTGATACAATTTTTTTTCCCACAGCCTAGTACTGTTAGTGTAGCTGGATGCATTACAGTCTTTTAGAAGAACTACAGGCTTTACAAAAACAATCAGAGGAAAAAAAGAAAAAAAAAATTAAAAAGAGTGTTCGGGGTGGAGGGAGAGAGGGGGTTTGGCAAGAAGAAACTTTTGACAAAAGGAATAAAAGAAGGTCTGGTGAGCAGATGGAAACCAGCTAAGCTTCAGACATGAATTTTAGTCTGGAAGGATGTCAAGGAAAGCTGCCACAAAATCATTGCCAGAAAAATCCACTTTGGTGAACAAAACATGTAGGTTCTATCAGAAAGGTCATAAATCTCATCCCAGCATTTAGTTGTTCAATGAACTGATTACTGTACCACATTTTATCTAAAAAAATGAGGTCAAGTAAGTAGAAAGGAAACCCCTGAAGTCCTGGGCTATAAATGTGTTCTATACAACCTACTAGGGAAGAATTATTTAAAGATCATTCCACTTGCACTCTCCAGAGATTTCTGACTGGACATTTATTATTTTCCTACAAGAAGCCTGAGTTACTGCTCTGACTTACTGCTCCAGTTTTAGACTGGAAATCTCGATGGACTTGCACTGATGTAAAAATGGAGTGTAAAAATTGCAGTAATGAATCCAGCTCAGTGACATGCTGAGTACTGAAAGTCTTTTTTTTCAGTTGCTGAATTCATTTTTTAAGAGGCAATTTTAATGTTTAAGATGAATTACACTTCTAACTGATCTTCGAAAACACAGCATAGAAAAAAATATTGGATTTAAAACATCCGAATCATGAAAAGGCACCTTGCAAGCAGTACTGACTACAACTGTCTAGCTTTTCTACCATTTCGACTATGTCTTGATTCATTTAAACTGTTCTTCCTGAGCTTCTGGATATCCAAAAATGACAAGAAAACTTTAATAGAAAGATATGAACCCCTAGTTTGAAGGCTGCATTTAGACAGACTCTTGCACATCATGCATAATAGGAAGAGGCACTTTAACAGTTCCTCTCTACTTGTCAACCAACATATAGCTCAGAAAGTGGAACCAAACCTAAGATTATATACAAATTTACCTGATTAATTTGTAGATTCATGTAAAACAATATAACAATAAAACAATAAACAGTAAAACATTTAGAAACTTTTCTCCTTTGAAAAGACTTAAATACTTTTTAAGAAACACGTATTAGGCTAACATGGAGGAGAGAAATATTTTCGTAAATTGCTTGAACTCATAATTAGGTATTTTTCTCTTTCTGTACAAGTAAGGAGGCAAATTAAGCATTAAACCAAAGCAAACCTGGACAAACTCCATAGAAGTTAGCATATTTTGTCTAATAAAACTGACAATAAGATCCAGCCATACAGAATATGTAGATATGTAATGCATGTTTTGGCAGGTCCCCAACTTCTATATCTCTGGATTCATGCCCCCAGATATTCATGTTTGTCAGCCGTGAATTGAAAGGTTTATCTATACTTATACTTAGGTAGAAAAATCAATCACTGTGTTTTGCCCCAGTTTTACAGATAATCAATAACTAATCTTTGCTATATTCTGGCTGTCAAGAAACTGGTAACAAGCTCCACAATGTTTTCATGAGAATGATGTTACAAGATGAACAACCACATCAGGATGTCTAGTTTCACCTGTATTTTGTATGACACAGCAAATCACAAGCATCATATCGTTTTTTATCTACATGTAGGAAAACAATGTGTCACTGTTGAGAACCCATAAGAGCAGCCTAGTGTACTAGCTAATGCTAACAATGTGTTATATGTCCCTGCATTTCCCCATGAATGCAAACCTAGTTTTAGACGCAAGAAATCAGGGTCCAAGATCACACTTAGCTACCTCACATCCTAGTTTAAATTATTTGACAAACAGTAGGAGCTGGAAGGGTCCTACACATTACCAATCTGCTCTTGATCAGCTACCATGCTCTTCCAACATTCTACTCAGAGGGTAGCTCTGAGAGAATACAGGACAGATTTTCTACTTATATTTGGTCTTTTTTTTTTTTTGCACATTCAAGGTATCAGTTTCAAGGAGTATTGTGGTTACAGACAATTATTTTTGGAATATCTCTCATCTGTACTTAGTCTTTCTCCTGTTTTGTAGGTTTTCTTCAATGACAAAAAAGATTACTGAATATCACAGAACAAAACTAAGCTTACATCACAAGTGAAAAGTATGAGAAGAAGAGATGACATCATAGTTTACAGAAAACAATTTTGCATTTTTCTGCCCCTTTTTTTCATGGCTGGTTGTATGTTTCTGTTCATATTTTACCTGTTCCAAACAGGCAAGCCTCCTCAGACCTATCACTACCTCTGAACCACAGGCAATAATAGCATAGGTGCTGGGTACTTTTACCAGGCCCTGACTCTCCCACTAGCCGCTACCTGTGCTCTAGAGTGCAGCTGCTCACCAGCAGCAGCCCTGCTTGGTCCCATCTGTTTCCAATCCCACTTCCTCAAGCCATCAGGCCAAGCCAGCTTTATGCAACCATAAACTCTCCTGTTTGGAACAGTACTGTATGTAACGTCAGTGATGCTGGCATGCAATTTTTTCCAGCAGCCTACACAGTGAGGTCCAGCTTTTTAGTAACCCATATTCAGAGGGCTTGATTTTTGCTGTATACATTTGATTGCTTCTGACACAATTACCTCTTGATGATCACAATTCTATGATGGGTATCACCCAATCTTTGATCAGGCTGCACTTAGTTATCATTTTATGAATCCTTCATGCTCAAAGATATTATCTTCACATTTTCAAATACTAACATAATGCTAATTAAATATGTGGAGCTGTTATATTTAGGATCTCCTTCCTGTACACTTTATGTTCAGTGGACATGCAAGCTAAAGCCCATCTTCTTTGTATTTAACTGGCAGTTAAAACCACATTATCTTCCCAGATCTGGAAAGATTTTTACCATCTTGATAAGCCTTTTCAAACTAACAGTATCCTAAATGAGAGTTTCTTTCAGGAAAATCATCACAAAACCACATCTGCCTGTTCTTTGACATTCACCACAAAGTTCACAAATGCACTTACGCTCATAAAGATTCCCAAAATTTCTAAGATTCTAGTTTGTGACCATCCCTTCTTTTTGATGTGTACACTTGAGTAATTCCTGATAAAAGAGTAGACCATGCAGGTTTCTAGCCCCCTTAGCACAACTGGAAGATTGCAGAGGAGAGACTAGTATTACCATGTTGTTATTCAAATCTACAGCACTTATAAACCCTCACCTTTTTCTCAACCCACATATTTTTATTTTGCCAAATTTTATGGGCATACTGAATCACAAACAGCAGAGTCAGTCCAAGTCAGAATCAAATACACACATCTAAGTTGGACTAAACAATAATGACTTAGGATAAAAATAATACTTCTTAAAGATTCCCACATTTCATTCCAAGATCAGACTCCTGTGACAGAAGCATAGCTCAAGAGTCCTCACTGGCAAGGGCAGACCAATTGGTCTAAGTGGCAAACAGGGGCCTCTCATCCAGTGCAAGAACATGGTATGGTGTGACTGATGATATTTAATGGAAACACTCACAGGTCAGAAAAAAATAAAATGCTGAAGTCAAGACAAAACCAATACTGTCAGCCAGATTTTTTTTATTACTTCAGAGCTTCAAAATGTTGGCCAAAATATATGACTAAACAAAGCCTTTACCACTAGCAGTTTCTTGTATTACTACAAAATCTGATTTTAAGGATACACTTTGAGTATTTCTAATTCAGAAGTTATGTAGCTTACCATTGAGTCTACATAGCATGGGCATATTCCAAAATTATGGTGAAAACTAGATAGCTTGCTTTTTGGAAAAGTAAGGCACGTATTTCAGAAGAGCATAACATATTTTATGTGCTGTAATTTGTTAATAAATATTGATACTCAAAATTTATCATTTTTGTTTTCATTTCAGATTTTCAAACACCTTAAGAGCACTCAGCTTCTAAGTTCCCAGGTAAAATAAATGTTGGGTTATTATTCCCATTTAATACTTATGTGTGAAGAAACTTATTTATTAACAAAAACACAGAAAAGGCCACATAGCACAAGTTTCATGCCCAGAAATACCATGTTTTACTCTCAGTCCTCCAATCTCATAGGCAAAGAAGTTATTTTCAATACTGAATTTTTGTGGTGTTGCTGATTGCTTTTCTTTTTCAGCTCTTTCTTCAAGACTCTGACACTCAACTATAGTAACAGATTTTTTAAAAAGAGGAGAAAACCTGGAAGACACCACTAGCAGTCAGCCATTAGAAGTGATTTTTATTTCCTCTCATCAGGAAGAGAACCAATAAGATATCTGTGAGTCTGGAACCAGGAGCTTTCTTATACTCCATTTATACAACCTATGCACACTTCAATGAGTGCGTAGTGATGCAAATAGGTTCATAGAGGTCTGTAAGACTTAGAACAAATAAATACATATATAAATAAATAAACACCAGGGCAAAGAATGTGTATATAGATCATTATGGAGATTTTAGAAAGAGAAGTTGGAGGAAATTTTATTTTGTAGCACTTGAAACTTAGTTGAGAAGTAAGAGAACACTGGAAAAAGAGCATCTGCTTTTTTGAAAGAATGCTGGGTTTTTACATTTTGTAACCTTATCTATTTAAATTTATGAGACTTGTTGGAGAGTAATGTTAATTATCTAGCTGCAAGGGGCTTCTGCACTCCCACCACAACGGGCAGAACTGTAATGGAAATGGTACTTGGGGACACAGCGGGGAGGTAGAAAATATAATACAGATATCTTTAAAAGTGGCTTATATCATGGAAAAGCCTGAAACTGATTCCATCAACAGAGAAAATACAAAGCCCATAAAAACCCTGTCCGGATGAAAGACTTGTATTGTCTCAGCTATCAGTGGTCATTCTGGGCGTGTGTATGAAACAAGGAATACAGCTTCACATACTACTACTATCAGTCCCTAGGAATTCAAGTGCAGAACTCCAGAAGCTCCACAAGTAATAATACTTACTTCACTTTTAAGGACACTCTTCCATGACATAATTTTCTCTTAACTCTGTTTTGTTATATGTGTTGTACAAGCACTTCAACTTAATGGATTTTCAAAACTGAAAAATCAGAAAGCTTGAGTTTTTCTGCAAGTGTCTGGAGGGAGGAAAGGCAGACAATTATAAAAGAAAAACCATTTTTGAAACAAGAGGAAAGGTAACAGAAAGAAATGCATATAACAAGCCCGACTGATCTGCTGCTGACACTGCACATCTCATACGGCTGATTTGGTCGAGATCCGCTTTGTTTAGAACAGATGTCCAGAAGATGCATGATCAAGCAGGCCAGAGCCAAAATAAAGGCAGAGTAAACTGCTGCTATTAGCACAGGGCATCATGTACAAAGATGATTCTTACCAGGCCACTTGCAGAAGTGGGCCTACAGTAAAGCCTGGGAAAGCTTTATCAGAGCAAAGGTTAGCCAGTACTTCTGAATTCAGATTAATCCCATTTTCACTTTAATCACTCTAATGAGAGAGAAGAAATAGAGAATTAAGAAACTAATGCTAGAAGATTAGCTGACTTTTTCTTCCTCCAAATGACATGAATCTAGGGAACACATCTAAGCCTGAAGAACTAGTGTTCTTCCATAAATCATACAAAACAATTATATATGCACATACCTGACTGGAAATGGAACAGTGTATAAAAAAACAAGAGTGAGAGTTATTCTATGCTGTGCCTTTCACCATAATTCTGACCCCCTGACAGACAGACAGAAGAGATCTAGGCTAGCTGTAAGCCAAATGTTTGTCTTCCCAGATCCTCGCCTACCTTCATGTAAACTAGCCAGAAGCAAAGTTGTTACTTTTCTATCCTGAGTGTGTAACACAGAAGATTTCCTACCTGTCCTACAAAATTTGTCATTTTGTGTTTTAATTCACACACCAACTTTTAAAAGCAGTGGCACAAGCTGCATACAGCACCCATGCATAATGTAGCATTTAGGACCACAAGCCACAGTGAACCCTTAGGTCTTCAATGCTAAAAGCACCTCTCTGAAATTATGTGAGATGAGGAGCCCATATCTGGTTGTTAGAAAACTCAGCACATGTCACAGTATCACAGAATGGTTGAAGGCACCTCTGGAGATATTCTAGTCCAACCCACTGCTCAAAGCAGGACCCACCAGAGCAGGTTGCCCATGCCTGCAGACTGCCCAGCGTGGTGTGGAATAACCCCAGGGATGGAGACTCCACAGCCTCTCTGGGCAACCTGTGCCAGTGCTAAGTTGTTCTCACAGTTTAAACAAAAAAAAGTGTTTTCTTACATTTAAATTGGGTTTTTTTTGTATTTCAGTTTGTGCCTGTGAGAGACTGAAAGAATTAATGTCTCAAACATTATGGGGACACAAGTTAAGATCTGTACAGAGACAAGTTAAAGTCTCCATGGAGACAAATTGGGGTCTGCTTAGCACCACAGGTGAGAAGCTGGTTGGTGGAGCCAGGAGGTGTGTCAGATGATGCACAGTTCTGCCTTCTGATGGCCGAAGGTCATGTGGAGTTCAGTTCATTTGAGGAAGGGGCTCAAGACTACCCAAAAGGTGCCTGGCGATGCCCCACCACCCCCTCCAGTGGCGCCTGTGCGGAAGATGAAGAACATTCTGGAACAAGAACCATATGGGTCCTCAAGGGGGTGGGACTGGAGATGGGGAGTAGTCTATAACTTTGAGGACTCCACCCTGCTGCTGCTCCAGACCTGTCTCTCCCACCCACTGCTGGTGCTGCTGGTGCAGCCAGAGGCCCTGTGCTCCAAGAGCAGCATGCCCACCACCGGAGGACTGCCACGTGCACGCTCACTACCAGAGGACTGCCACATTTACCATCGACGTCACGGGATCCAAGGGTGGTGATCTCTCTCTCCCTCTCTTCCCCCCCCCCCCCCCCCCCCTTTTCTCTTACAAGTATTTCAATTAGAATCCACGGTCCCTATCGTTGCACTTTCCTAGTTTGGGTTGCCTACCTTTGCGCTTTCCAAATTCAGGTTGGTTACCATCAATAATGTGCTTAATTGATTGTTTGGTGTCGTTTCACCTTAATTTAGCCCAAGGGAATCACAGAACCGCCACGATCCTTCCTGGGCAGCCCAGTTTGGATCATGACGGTACCTATTGACTCTCTTCAATTCACTGGATACTACTGAGAAGAGTCTGGCTCCATCTTCCTTATTCCACTCCATGAGGATGAGACATCCCCCACCCCGATCCTTCTCCTCTCTTCTCCAGGCTAAACAATTCCAGCTGTCAGTCTTTCCTCATATGAGAGATGCCGCAGTCCCTTAATCATGTTTGTGGTCCTTTGCTGGACTTGCTCCCCTATGTCTATGTCTTTCGTATACAGGAGAGCCCAGAACTGGAAACAGGACTACATGTATGTCCTCCCCAGAACTGAGTAAAGGGGAAGGATCATTTCCCTCACTTGCAACGCCCTTCCTAATGCAGCCCAGGAGGCTATTAGCCATCTTTGCCGCAAGGGCACATTGCTGATTCATCTTCAACTTAATGTCCATCAGCACCCCTGGGTCTCTTTCCACAAAGCTGCTTTCCAACTAGCTGGCCCCCAGCATGTACCAGTGCATGGGATTATTATTCCACAGGTGTGGGATTTCACATTTGCATTTGCTGAAATTTATAAGATTTCTGTTTGTCCATTTCTTCAGACCATCAAACTTCCTCTGAATGGCAGAACAATCATGGTGAATCAATCACTCCTCCCAGTTTTATATCACTTGCAAATTTGTTGAGGGTAAGTAGGTGCAGACACATGTAAATTTGTTGTGTCCACATTCCCAGCAGGCCAGACATTTCAGAATATGAATGACAGTCTTATCAAAAGACTTTGTCCAAGTTATGATGCATCTTTGCAGTGCATAATACTCGGACAAAAAGCCATGACATTTAAACTAAAGAAGAATAGATTTAGAATAGACATTAGAAAGAAATTTTTTACAATGAGGATGGTGAAGCCCTGGAACAGGTTGCCCAGAGAGGTGGTAGAGGCCCCATCCCTGGCAACATTCAAGGTCAGGTTGGACGGGGCTGTGAGCAACCTGATCTAGTTAAATCTGTCCCCGGTCACTGCAGGGGGGTTGGGCTAGATGATCTCTAAAGGTCCCTTCCAACCCAAAGCATTCTATGATAACAGGCCAGATGGCTTTGCAGTAAGAGATTACTCATGCCTGGTCATAGAAAGAGGCTCTAGTGACCTCTCAGATGTGATTCCTTCTTCTGGTTTGTCTGGAGGGATAGCATGGCCTTCAATTGTCTCTGAACCAAAACAAGGATTTGGCTTAACAAAGTTTTTCTTAGAAAACAGTTCCTTTCCATACCTCAGCATTCAGTTTTTGGCAGTGATAGATTTAAATTTCTTTGTAGTAGCCTGTATGGGGCTATGATTTGGATTTGTGCTGAAAATAGTGTTGATAATACAGACATGTTTTAGTTACTGCTGAACAGTGCTTACACAGTGTCAAAGACTGTGTACCCTAAAACAGGATGCTATTTCTTCCAAACAGAAGACACAGCAATAAGCTCATCACAACAGATCAAATCATTGTTCAGGAGTTGTTTGGATAAGCCAATCTATCACCAAAACTAAGCTTCAAGACAGCAAAACCATTTGCTGACCAAAAGATGTAAAGATGAAATACGCTTGTCTTCTGCAGCTGAAGACAATCCCACAGTCCCCCTCCACTATCCTTTAAGTTAACTGCCATGAAACACAGGATAATCTTCTGTGTCCTGTCCCCCTCCCTTCTTATCAATTACAAAGTTCTGATTCAATTTCATCAAAGATATGCCTGAGCAACTCCTCCAATGGCCCATCCATCAATCAGTGCCCCAAGACTTCTGGTCTTTGTAATTGTCTCCGTTACCAACTTTTGCTCAGGGTTATCCTGTCTGTGGGTATAATGCATTAGTTTCTTTGTCTCTTGTCCTATCTTTTTATGTTGACTAGCCATTAATCAGATATTCTGACAATCATCCTTACATTCTTCTAATCATTACACTAATTTAAAAAATGTACATGCCATGAGGATTAACGTTTTTAATCATTTGGTTGGAACACTATCATTATTTGTTGGAAAACCAGGATAAAAATCAAAAGATGTAACATTTTTACTTAAATCTTTAGCCTCCAATTCATATGACTGATGTGTGTAATATATCAAGGATTTTCTCCGCTTCCACCATGTTTATTTATGGATTGTAGGCATGTTCTCTCTTCCTACAGAAAGTTGTAACTAAGTGACAGTGGTTAATTACTGTAGGTTTTGAGTAGCTCATAACACGTTATTGTGAGATGGGATGTGAGTGACAGAACTTCAGTTTCTAATGTGACAGACACCTAAAGCTAGATCCACAGCAATTTTAGCTTATCAATTTTAGCTTATATGCAAGTACACTTTTTTGTTTCCTACTTATTTATACTGCCTACCTACTGGTTCACTCAAGCTGGATTTTAGAGACAGCAACCAGCTCATATAGGCAGGATTTACTATCCACATTCTTACAAGGTACTGTGGATATTACTGGTAAGGAACTGACTTGGTTACAGTCCTCTGAAGGTAGTCCAGCACGTTGCATGTTAATGTTCTTTGAGGGTTTCTCTGAATGCCTAAACAAGTACTTGGACTTTTCCTGAAGACCTTTTGGGACAGTCCATGGAGAGAATAACACAAAAAAGGCCATGCTTTTTCTCCTCAACTTTCTTAATGTAACTTGCTTGTTTGACTAGGAGAGAATACCTTTTAGACTGAAAACATTTAAGGTTATTCTTTGGCTCCTTAGAGGACGGGGGATGGTCTATAGTGGTCATTTTACTGTTGTCACTGTTCTGCATTGGCATATAATATGGTTACAGCCTTGAACTTTCATTATTGCTTGCATTATCAAGTCTGACCATGAACTGCAATGTTCCTGAAGGAATAAACATACTTGACCTATTGAAACTCTGAAGCTTTACCAAGCCATCAGCTCTTCAGCTGGCCAGATTAACTCAGAAAAGGACACCCAGAAACACATCTACTGTGGGATAGAAACAAAAAGTGCTTAACTATATAGAAAAGCTGATAGCAATCATCAGCTTCTGTGTGAAAAGAAAAATCTATTCTGGAAACCAGCAGATTTTGTAAAATAAGTCCAATTTCAGGATTTGTAAAATCATGTAACTGAAGTGCTACCTTGAAGATACAAAGGAAGAGGAAGAACAGTTGGGTTCTTTAAGGAGACTCAGGCGATCACAGTTTCTTTACTCACACAGATCCAAGGTGAGACACCTCCAATACTGTGTCCAGTTTTGGGCCCCTCGCTACAAGAAAGTCATTGAGGTGATGGAGCATGTCCATAGAAGGGCAACAAAGCTGGTGAAGGGTCTAGAGTACAAGTCTTATGAGGAGCAGCTGAGGGAACTGGGGTTGTTTAGTCTGGAGAAAAGGGGGCTGAGGGGAGACCTTATCGCTCTCTACAACTACCTGAACGGAGGTTGTAGCAAGGGGGGTGTCAGTCTTTTCTCCCAAGTAACAAGTGATAGGACAAGAAGAAATGGCCTCAAGTTGTGCCAGGGGAGGTTTAGATTTGATGTCAGGAAAAATTTCTTCACTAAAAGGGTTGTCAAGTATTGGAGCAGGCTTCCCAGGGAAGTGGCTGATTCACCATCCCTGGAGGTATTTAAAAGACATGTATATGTGCCACTTAGGGACGTGGTTTAGTGGTGGACTTGGCAGTGCTAGGTTAATAGTTGGACTCTATGATCTTAAAGGTCTTTTCCAACCTAAATGATTCTATGATTCTGTGGGATAAATGGCACATATGTGACACCTGGTGCACTGACATTTGCCTATGGGTTGATGAAATTACACAACCACTGCGAGGCTAGCAAAAATCCATGTTTTGGTCATTAAGTCACCTAAATCTCAAGTACCCAGGCATTCTTGTCAGCCATATCTTAACAGAAGAGCTGATGGGTACATCTGCACTGGAATTTTAGTCTGGAGCAGAAACGCACTTTCAGAGCAAATCTCCACACCCATTTACCACACTTTGATGTACACTGTGGTGCATGCACAGTGGAATCCTTCAGGATGAAGAAACTCAAAGATGAGAGGCAGGAGCACAGCTGATGAACTGCAACCATTCACTGCATAGGACCAAATCAGAGCTAGTCAGAAGGGTAAAGAGCAGCTCATTCACAGTGTTCATGTTACATTCTTGGCAGCCATTCGTGCTACAAATCTATTCAACAGATTGTGCTGCACTGTTAACTAACAGAGACGGAGTCTATAGCAGCCAACCTGAGCAGAGATATATGATAGCAGGACATAGTCAGCACTGCTCACAAAACCAGTCAGTTGGCTCCTAGGGATCAATAAAGATTCCTGTTTGCAGATTTGAACAGAAAGCTGGTTTAACCCAGGTCAAAAACCTCCAAACTCCTGAAGATACAAAAGTCTTACAGGGAGCTGAAATATCTTCAGTTTACAGCAGCAGAATGGCAGTCCTTTCTAAGTTATTTATAGAGTCCACACCTCAAGTGAGCAACAGATGGCATTCATATTCCAGTATACAACCCCTACACGTTTGGAAGGAAAGTGCTGAATGAAGCTCTCAGTGACACCTGCAGTGCTTGCCATTCTAAGACAGCATGCTCCTGATGGCACTGCACACCTGTATTATGACAGCTGACAATGTCAATCAAACTGCTTGCCTCCAAGCAGAAGAGTTTTGGGTAGAGGTTGAGGAAGATAAACTGGCAGAAGCAAGTACTGGATGGAGACAGTGAAGGCTGCACACTGACATCGCAGCTCTGTACCAAGCATCAACTCTGGCAAGGAGCTCTTTTGCTCTCAAGTTCTTCTACATATGGAACAGATTGCTCCCAGTCCTAGACTTTGGTTTTCTGCTCTTCAGCATGAACCAGTTTACTTTGCAAATTCATTTGAGAAGCTGAGGTATGCCAGAGCATCATTCCATGAATCATAAGAAATTGGGAGGGGGGGTGTGAGAAGACAGTATTCAGAAATGCACACTAGCAAGCCCAAGTTTAGTCCTGTCTGAATGCAGTGTGGTTACAGATGGCTTGAAATATTTGCCTCTGACAGCTGAGTCAAAATTCAGCCTATCAACTTAAATTTAGATAATCAAGAGAACAAGGTAATTGTCCCCTTAGTTGTCGCCAAACATGCCTTAACTGGGTACTGAAGTTCCATATGTGTTGCAGAAAATTTAGAAGCCTTTAAACAGTTCAGAGAACAATGTAAAGTAATCCTTAGGAAACACCAAAGATGGGGAAGAGCACTTTGTTGCCACGTAGGTATGCACACCTGGACTGCAAGCAGGGCTCCTTCTTCTGTGTTAAACATTTGATTGCACAGATATAAACTGGCTTACTGCAACACATTTCTATGTGCAATTTGAGAAGGAAGTGAGCCACTCTTTTTTTAAGGACAGGAAATGGCACATACATATCCGTCCTAGAAGTGCTTACTTGTACTGTAACTGGAAGGTCAACTGGTTTAGGCTGTATTTTGTTTGCAGATGCTGTAGCTGTTTGTATGAATACAACATCAAGTATCCTCTAGGTACATTAGGATTCTAAAACACCAAAGAGATTCAGAGGGATGTACAGGGGTAGGAAAAAACTTCAGGGCATGGTGTAAAAAGAAAACTACTGCAAAATGAATGAAGAAACTTCCATTTAAATGTATCAGTATGCAGTTAAAGCATTAGCTCACATATACTGAAAAGGATCTCTAAAATAAGAGTGAAATAAATATACTTTATCTCAAAAGGAATAACAACATATAGAATACATTCTGTTATTCCTTTTCCCTCCTCCCATTTTAGTAAATTCTATGTTATTTTTCTGAAGCAACTCTACAAAACCTACAAACAAAACAGCACACCCTTCTTCAAAGCTGTGTATTTATTCTGATATTTAAAACATTCTTCTGGGATCCTGAGCTGAATAATATTAGGTGAAGGGAAACAAAATTCTGGTCTTCCACATCATCCAAGAAGACTAACAAAAAAATGAACAAACAAACAAACAACAACGCTTACAGAAAAAAGGGAAAAGCTGTCTTTTGTTAAAAGCATGATTCTTTTGAAAGACGTGCCATAGGGACTTCTTTTCTGAGGGTCTTTTTGGTATATAAGTCCTCAGTAGAGGCTCCACAGCATCAAAGGCAGCGGTGTTCAGTCTAGACTGAAGATGCCTTGTCCTCAGCATTCCCACAGGGCTAACAGCTTCCTGCTCAGCATTCTCCCTTTAGGTAGGTCAACTTCTGAGATTTCAGGAGCCCTGACAGTACTCTCCAGTCTCCCCACATATGATATCAGGAACTAGGCTTTGCTTCTAGATCCTGTTCCAGTCACCTATGAAGCACCTGATGTGAAGCACCCTTTACACTTCCACGTGGTACAGCAAGTATAGAGGGGAAAATAAAGTAGCCTCCCTTGTCAGTACTTATCTAACAGCAAGTACATTGCAAAGCAGTTTGAGGAAATGCTGCACCTTCCCCAACAGCAACCAGCACCATTGAGTAGTCTCACTCAGCAAGCCCTTTCACATTCTTTCCTTACAGCCTAGCACAACACAAAGCCATCCACCTGATCCAGCAAACCAACCATCTCTCCCTGCCCCAGTTTTTGAGCAGGCTTTCCCCCTCCAGCCTTCTGGCTGGAACTCAGCCACTCCTTCAAAGCACCGGACACCAAAATCCTCAGTAAGAGCATGAGTGGTGAGATAACTACCTGAAACAAGGAAAGAGAAAAATACAACAAGAGTGACATCCCAGGACTGGGGTGGGGGCAAGATAAGGCTAGAGAAGAGGGGGAAGGGTCTTAAGTGAGAGAGATCAGCTACTGAAAAGACTTACAAGAACCATCTAACTGCTTTTTCCCCTAATTCCATAATCAAACAAGACTGGCTGGCTCATGTTAGATTTCTAAATGGGAACAGATTACTCCTTTACACTGTTAAAAAAGTCTCAAAATTATCGATCATCTTCTTTTTACATTTGCCCTTCAATTTCGTCTCACTGCTGAGGAGTTTATAAGTAAGATTTTTTTTTTTTTCTTTAAAGGTTTCCTCTAGCACAGAGAAAAGTATGTTGTATACTTCACAATATATGGCATTACATTTCCTCCTGTCTTCCGTACTCCTTTCTCCAGGTATTTTTTTTCCTCCCCTGTTGTCTTCTGGAGTTTCTAATTTTATTCATTTTTTTCCTGTCTCAAGCAGTGAAACCTCAGTGGCCAAGGAAACACTCAAATTAGTAACAATAATTAAGAGCAGGTTTCAACTAAGTTGCTGTCAGAGGAGAATTTGTTTCCTGTATCATGTAGGCAATCATCTAGAAAATATAGTTATACCTATAGTTGTATGGAGTGGGGAGTGGTTATTTAACACAAATGCTGTTTGCTTCTGAAGTATTTATTTTTGGAAATATCATTGGCACTTTTGTTTCTGATCATAATGTGTGTTTTAATTCTGTTTTTCTTAATATCTTTATAATATATATTGAGATAATCTTTTACACTTCAATTTAATTTTATTTAAAATTTAAATAAAAATTTCTCATTCCAGAGAAAACTCTGGAATGCATTCAGGTCAGGAGTCTGTTACAGAGGTTGGGCCACTGCACACCATCTTTATTCCCACAAATATTTGTAAAATGCATTGGTGAAAAACACAGTAACTTAGTTTAATGAGTTATTGTATTATTATAATATGAAGTATATTATTACACCTCATTGCATTATTTCTAACAGTAGAAAAAAAAAGATGTTCTTTACAAAACAAATGCGTTTTATTTGGAAACAGCTGAGATGAAGGGTCTTTTCTTTGAAAGAATGCCAAAGTAGCTCTTCTACAGCAGCTCTGCTGGCAGTAAGTGGAGGCTTAGATTTGCAGCGTCTTCCATACGCCATCCTGTTTTCCCCTGAGGAGAAGAATTAAAAGTGTTTCTGGGAACAGCATGGGGGAAAAAACAATCAAGATTTTGTGCAAAGTTCTGTGCTAGTGTCGTAGAACACAGTATTTTACAGCTTTGTCACACAGGACAATTACAATCTGCTACCACTGGTGCTCTCAAGGGTGGAAACACTCAAACAAAGTATGTGGTATTACAGCCAAGTATTTTGCTTTTGGTTCTAGCAATACAGAGCGGTACTGCAGTGCATTTTAGTTATACGTGAATTTCATGCCAATGAGATTCACCTCGTGAGCCTTAGGTGTTGAAGTCCAGTGCATAGTCACAAAGCTGGCAGAGTACCAACAGTGAGGCTGTGGTAATTCCTTCTGTTGCTGAAGAAATTGCCTTAACTTTTCATTTCAATCCGTCCTTATCTTACATGCTTAGATGGTGGTAAGAGGACAAGGACTGACTGCCAATAATTTGACTGAACCTATCAACAGTACTTACAAACAAATGGCAACCAACCCAGCTATCCAATTTACAGCTGTAAATTATAAATTTATAGTTTGTAACAAATTTACAATTTGTAACAAAAAACCTAAAAACTCTGTTGCCCAATAACTAACATAGCCACCATAAAAACAAGAGTGTGTATCCGAGTACTGCAAATCTTTTTTGTCTTTTTTTTAAAAGTACTGATGACCAGTTTGATGAAGCTAACAATATTTTTAACACTTTCTAGCAAAAATTCAGTCCACACTTTCCACAAGACTTATATTCGCTATTCATTTTTTCACTAATCTTACATAAAATTGCATATATCAGTCACAATTCTTCAGGTTTTGCTTCACTTTATTTAAAAATGATCAAGAAAAAAGTTTAATAATTTATTTTTTTATCTCCTATGAAGTCAGCTAGTACACAAATTTAAGCTAAATGTTAGTAATAACCATTAATTTGAACCAAATTTTGTGATAATTATTCAGTTGGAAAAAAAAAGAGAAGCACTAAAAAAGGTGATAATTATGGTGTGTTAGAATCCACCTGAATCTGCCAGGTGAACAGGATAGCCTCATCAAATCTCATTAATTACATTGGAGTGGCTCCACAGAGCAAAACAATTGGTACCAAGAACTTGCTGGTATTCAGGAGGTTTACTCTGGGTCTGCCCCTAGTCTAGTCCCTTAGGTTAGAGGGTGCATTCCTAGAGATTATGGTCAGGTTTTGCTTTAAGAAGCTGCTAAAAATGCTAGCATACTTGAACACCCCAAATGTCTGTTTCTGTTACAAGTGACACACTGCAGAGTGATACATCTTGAATTTGCATTCTAATGACCCAAACTTTCCTAAGCGAACAACCATATTTACATGTAGGTAAACCATCTTCTTAGGTTCTGCCTCTAAAGTTGTGAAAATGTACTTCAATCATCCTGTCACTATCCCCATAGGTCATGAATATAATACGCAATTCTTTTCTTTATAGCAACTCTTCACCAAGCTGAGCAATAGTATCTTGCACAAAGCATAGCCATTACGTCTTATGTTGACGGCATTATATGTTCTGAATTATCCCATTATATGCCACTGAGGGTGAGATTCCTAATCCACATGATGCTGAGTAAACCATAGCACATGTACCTTTGCTTCACACCCTGCAGCAAAGGGATTTATTTATAACATACAGCTTTTCTGGATCAATAGCCCTTTAAAAGATAATGCAACATGTACATCGATAAAAGATTTTGGTTAGACAAAAAATAGAGTATTAACAGAAACTAATGGTAATGTTTGATTAACTGTAGGGTTTTTAGTTACACGCTGAGAATTCTTTAGAAGAGTTCTATTAGCACTAATGTCTTCACAATCACCTAACAAAATGTTTTCTTTCAAATAATAATAATAAAAGAATGTTATGGAATTTAATTTTATTTATTTTATTGTATTGAAAAGAGCAAGGAGTCTCACCTTTTAAACTTACAGCACAAAAGTAGTTTCATATAATTTCCTTGATAAATGTCATGTAAATTGCACTATTTTCTACTGGGACATTGTAATTTAATGACCTTTTGGTCATGAGTAACCTGAACACCTATTACCTTATAATATGTGCGTAGAAACTGAAAGCACTCAAAAACCTGAAAAAAAAAAAAAAAGGCTTTTGATTATAGACTCCCAGTAGGGAATCCATAAATTCTTGGGGCTGTTTTTTGGAAGTTCTATAAAATGACCTTTATGTTGTACAAGAAAAACAAGTGAGATACATACACAGCAATTCAGTAACATACTTGGGGGTATGCTTAGACAGTAGTAAATAAGGATTTCCACTCTTTAGATATTTTGCTAGGATATTCCTCCTTGATCCTGTTCTACTATCTATTTACACATCATTCTTTTACACAGCAGTAATTGCAAGTTTATATTTTCATTAACAACCACATTTATACCCGTATATTAACACTGAATGTTTCTCTTGATATGAAATACAGCACAGAATGCAATATACTGCGCCACAGTAAACCTGCAAAAATTACAAGTAGTGTGATAATATTTTTAGATTCTTACCTTTGCAAGAAATGCAGACATGCAAGAATGCAGTTATAAAGATTGGGACCAAGGAAATAATTTTCATATTTAACAGCCTTTTTATTCAAGGAGCCCTATATCCTTAATTTTGATTTTCATGAGAATTGAGATATTGAACACTTTGCAGGTGCTACTTAAAAGATTTAATCATATCATTTATTAATCCTGATGTCATCAGTATATAGGACCAAATCTAAGAGGAAATATTAGGTACTGCTTTGAAAAGATCAATAAAACAGCCTGTCTGGGTATTTTCTATAGAAGTATATACTTGAATATCATACATAAACCACAATCTTGAGCATTCAAACAAGGTACGCAGTGAAATCACATAAAATATTTTTCATGCACAGCTGCTGTTTGGAATCAGTAACTATAGATTCTAAAATTTTGGAAAATTCATATAGTCCACAATTTCCACCCTAATTACCTCTAGCACTCTGTTTTCCTGGCTGTGTCACAGATAGAGATGATATGAGATTCCCTTCTAAATGATGTCCAGGCTTTGGTGTACAGGTAGGTAGTTTTACATTATCTTGATCCAGGTAATGAAAATAGATTACAGTTTTGGTTTTACTCTTTGAACATCAAAAGAGTTTCCCTATAAACTGGAAAACTAGTATATGATGATAGGCTGGAAACAGAGTTATTCTGGTGAACTTCTTACTTTCCTGATCATTTGTTCATCCTGAAAAAGAGAATCTATCCTGTTGATTGCTATCATGGCAATGATAAAAAATTTAATTTATACTCAGACTGTTCCACACAGACAGTCTGATCTACTAAATCATTGTACAGCATTCAGGACTGAAATACATACAACATTTGAGTTATAAAAACTGCTATATGCAGTGGAATGGTCCAAATTACTCATAACACACAAAAAAAATCTTGATGAACAATACAAACAATGCAATTATATAATCCAAAAATTGTTTTTTCCAATGTTTAAATTGTCTATAAAAATATTTAGTGTGAGGAAGGGGAAGTAGAAGGGAAGAAACTCCAGAACTCCAGAAAGAAAACCCAGGAAGATGGATTTCCAATCTCACAGGTAGCTTTGTAGCTGGTCAGTTGTACTTCACCAAAATATAAGCTTTGTATTTGTCTTTTTCATATAAGAATAACGAGTGTAGTTTGTTTCTAGCTACTTGACTAACACTAAGTATTACAATAGTCAAACGTGACTAACACTAGGTATTACAATAGTCAAACGTTTAGGGAAATAATTAATTTCAATGGTGTGGCTATCAGCTTCATTTCCTATATATCTTAGATATATCTATATATGTATCCCCTATCTATGCTCTTCCTGTATCAGATGCGCTTCCTTCAATATGAAGTCAGCAGTGTGCCCTGACAGCCAAGAAGGCAAACCACATCCTGGGGTGCATCGAACACAACAAAACCAGCCGGTCAAAAGAGGTGATTATCCTGCTGTATTCAGCATTGGTGCTCATACTCACCTTGAGTACTGTGTGCAGTTCTGGGCCTCACAATTTAAGAAGCATGTGAAGGTAATTTAATGCATCCAGAGGAGGCAACAAAGCTGGTGGGAGGGCTGGAAGACCTGTCCTATGAGGAGCAGCTAAGGACTTTGTGTTTGTCTAGTTTGGAGAAAAGGAGGCTGAGGAGCAACCTCACTGCTCTCTACAGCTTCCTGAGGAGGGGAAGTGGGGAGAGAGATGCTGAGTGCTTCTCCCTCATATCCAGTGACAGGATGCATGGGAATGGTTCAAAACTGCGCCAGGGGAGGTTTAGACTGGACATTAGGAAGCATTTATTTACCAAGAGGGTGGTCAAACACTGGAGCAGGCTTCCTAGAGAGGTGTTTGATGCCCTAAGCCTGTCAATGGTTGAGAAGCATTTGGACAATGTCCTTAATAACCTGCTTTAACTTTTGGTCAGCCCTGAAGTGGTCAGGGAGTTAGACTAGATGATCATTGTACGTCCTTTCCAACTAAAGTATTCTATTCTGTTCTATTTATTATCTAATAGATAAGTTCTTAGATTATTGCCAGTAAAACATCTTTTCTAAATAACCATGTATATGTTGAGTCAGAGAAAATAAATTTCATATACTTACAACTGACAAATTCCTAAAATACCAAGTACCTACATTCCTTGTTATGATCAACTACAAAATTTCTTGCAGATTAATAAAAGCGAGCCGATCAAAAATATTTTTAGAAGATGAGTAATGCAACTGTATTACATAGTACAATTGGTTACAATTTGGTAACCCTGCCTAAATTAATGCTCTACCTCCTACTTACATTTTGTAAAGTAAATTGCATAGTCAATTTGTACAACTGAATAGTGAAAACTGCTTTCCTTAAAAGTCTAATGACTTGCCTTGTTGCCTTTTCATGTGCTTCTTCTATCAGGCTGTGAGTGCTTATTTCTCTATCACAAAGGGGTAAACGCTGTCAATCTCACTGAACAAACATAATACTCTTATGGACTTGTTCCAGCTGTATTTCTACAATAGGACTTTTTCTTTTCTCTTTTTTTTTTTTTTTTAACACATTGTTAGAAGAAAAATGAAACAGATAAAAACCCCAAGCCAAACCACAAACCTGTTTCTTGCTTTTTTTAACATATTCAGGTAGAAGACCTTGGGCAAAATTCAATTCAGAGATATAAATATATGCATCAGTCTTCAAGAATTCCAACAGGACTCAATTGGTTTTGTGGTAAAAGCTACAAATTTTAAGTTATAATTGGGATGTAAGTATGACATTCAAGTCTATCCAATAATTCTAAGCACGGCGTAGCTGGGTATCAGTTCTGTGGCTGCACACACACCCAGCACCCTCTGTCGGTAATATCTTGGGTAGTGCAGGAGCTTCCCAACTGGTCTCTCCACAGAAGAGAAAACAAACTTGAGACAAAATGAATGAGCCTTCAGTCAGCTTCACAACAAGAGTCCGAACTGTTACAGGAGCCCTCCAGGTGGGAATTTCAGATGGCCCTGGAGTTTCCCTAAGCAGGCCCTGCTGTGCCTAGGCATTTCAGTAGGCACCATCTGTATACTTAAATGCATTTATTATTTATGCATAATTTATTATTATGCATTTATTAAAAATGCATCTACTTTGGATAAAGAATCTGGCAGGCCTGCTGATTCCTCCAGGCATTTCCTGATGCAAAACTGACCAGACTGTATACATAGTTGTAAATAGTCAGTAGAAACCTTTTATGCAAATACAGAACCAGTCATACAGGACAGTCTTATTCATAATCAAGGTAGGAAATGTTTTGTATATCATTTAAAGTAACCAATACAAACAGATCATCCAGATGCTGGAGTGGTCATGCAGGACTACCGGCCAACTGGGTTTTAAGAAATGGGTGAAATAACATCCCAGGTGGTCTAACTTGATCCAGGCAAACATGCTGCTGCAGGGATTCTTGCAGTGGTGGTCCTGCAGCTACACAGAAAGCAACCATCCTGTTCGAGATGCTGGTTTCCCCTCAGCAGCGTTATACAATGCAAAGATGCCATTTCTTTTTTTGATAAAAAATTCTGCCTGTGAGCATCTCTACAACAGTTTCCAGTGGTTAAAAGGAGATACCAAAAACCCTGAGTAAACAAAAACTTAACAATAGCAGAAAATGACGTTATTAAATTTGAAGCCTTGTATCTCCTACCACAAAAGCTGTATGCCTAGCTTTTCCTCTAGTTTAGGTACTAGATGGAAATATTAGTCATGTACATTAGCTCCTTTGCCATTAAAAAAAAAAAAAAAAAGGAAAAGCATACATCACTAACATTTAACAACACAATACCTTCAATACCTTTCACCTCATATGCTGAATAATAAATGCCATATCAAAGGAACAGAATTACAATATAGGTCAGAGTAGCTAGGCTCTGCCTAACAGTCAAACACTCCGATAGGATGTGTTCATTCCCTTTGGTAAGAAGACTGGATATACATGACAACAGTACATAAAGCCCAGCACAATTAACACATCTAACTTTGTGTCCACCTCTGGAGAACTAAAAATGTTGCATGATCCTGGCCAAATCATTCCTCCTCTAGAACTCAGAAAAAAGCATCTATAAGGGCACTGATGCTTGAATGAGACAGTGCCACAAAGTGACTAGCTAACTTCCAATAACAAAGTTGAACTACCTTTCGCATTTTATATGACAGTCTACAAATACTTAATACATGGTCACATTAGTACTTTACACAACTATTAAACTCCATAGACTTCAATACAACAAACAAAAAAACATTAACAACTTTAGCTATACAGAATCTCATTAAATTCAAAAGGATGAGTCACATTTATAAAATTGCAGTGGTGTATATAAATAATGTTATGGCTATATCTTATGTTTGCTTTAATGTTTTAACTTTAAACCATATGAAAAACAAATCCATTTAATCTACCTGACTATCCAGTGGCTCCAATACACTATACATAAAAAGCTTGCAGAAACTGACACAGTGAAACTGATACTGTGTTTTATGTGGCCCTGATCTTGCAAAAACTTTGAATGTATTTACCTTAATATGTATGAACAACTTCATTTGAGAGTAAGTAGATTACTCATGACTACTGAGCAAGCATATAGTGAATTGTTTGCAGGATTAGAGTTTAAAGGTAGTGCATACTGAAAACATATGAAACTATTAAAATATTGGTATAATTTTGTATTAATTCAGACATAGACACCTAATGCTTTGGTATACTCTGGCAAATCAGAAAGCTGTCCAGGCTTCCATTTGGCATTCTCCTTCCTTTCTCATTAGACAGTTTTGGTCACATTACATGATATTGGATTCTAGTAATTTATAATCTCACATAAGAGCTCCTAGTTGAATCTATGAATTAGTTACTCAGGAATGAGTCCCTGAACATTCCCCGATCCACACATTTGCTGTAACAATATGTCCTACAATTAGGACAAAATATCCAAAATATTCAATGTGCTTTTACATCCCAGTCTGCGTAAAAAATTAGCCTCTTTCTAAACTAAGCAATAAAAGGCTAAATAGTTATTTCAAAAACATTTGTGTTGCATTTGTTACTTGAGCTGCACCACAGTAATGAGAAAAGACAATAATAATTGACTGTGGATAATACTTCTTGAAAAAAGCTTAACTAAATGGTGAATGGGTTCAGTTTAATTGTTGCCTAGGGTAGTGATACAGGGTACTGTTTTAAAGGTGGCAGTTATAGATCCCAGTAGATAAAAACATCTAAGATTTGCTGATACTGAAACTCTAGGGAGAAGAATTATGTTGGCTACAATTGCCTTTTAGGGCAGGCTGTTCACAGTGCTATGGGATATCATTTCAATATGGGACATACAGGATATAATTCCAATGCTAAAGTTACATTCTCTTGCTCATTGTAGTTAGCATCTACAGGAGCTGGAAATCTGGTGGGTTCTTGTCCTGGTTTCGGCTGGGATAGAGTTAATTTTCTTCCTAGTAGCAGGCACAGTGCTGTGTTTTGGATTTAGCAGGAGAAGAATGTTGATAACATGCTGATGTTTTTTAGTTGTTGCTGAGTACTGCTTATGCTAGTCAAGGACTTTTTCAGCTTCCCATGCTCTGCCAGGCGCACAAGAAACTGGGAGGGGGCACAGCCAGAAGAGTTGATCCAAACTGACCAAAGGGCTATTCCATACCATATGACGTCATGCTCAGTATATAAACTGGGGGGGGTTGGCCGGGGAGCAGCGATCACTGCTCGGGAACTGTCTGGGTATCGGTCATCGGGTGGTGAGCAATTGCATTGTGCATCACTTGCTTTGTATATTATTATTACTATTATTATTATATTGTTATTATTATTATTTTACTTTATTTTATTTCAATTATTAAACTGTTCTTATCTCAACCCAGGAGTGTTTCTCACTCTTACTCCTCCGATTCTCTCCCCCATCCCATCAGGGTAGGGGGAGTGAGCGAGCGGCTGCGTGGTACTGAGTTGCTGGCTGGGACTAAACCACGACAGTCCTTTTCAATAGCAATAAGTTTAAATACTGCCAGTTGGGCAGTATTTTCATTAGGTAGTTATTTAGAAATCAGCTCTTGCATGGATAGAGATACTCCCCACTCAAAAAAATTTAACTATTTACCACAAGCTTCAGAAGCCAGTGTAAGTGAATTGAAGCAGAAAATTCTGAAACAGCTAGATGCTTTGGAATTTATTTCTTTGTTCTTTTGTGTTTGGTATTCTGATTCTGGTTTTCATATGAAATCAGAAAGAATAATAAGAAAAAATGGTTTCTGTGTAGCATCTATCTGGATAAGAAGCAGAAACATTAAGTGTTCTGGAAAAAAAAAAAAAAAAGCCTTGAAACACTTAAAACACTTTTTGTTGTTACTATACAAAGGATATGTGCATGCACATATTATTACTCTTGTTTTTCAGTAATATAGGAAAAAATAACTATATGGTAAGATTAAGGTCTGTACTACTTGTTTTGAAATGGTTGACAGCAATTTCCTATTTCTTTTCAGCCTGATTTATTCTGTGCATTCTTGCAGAATATTTTTTCTCTTAAATGATTTATCCTAGCTATGTTTCACTACACAGACCTTGGTTGTCCTTTTGTGTTTGTCTATGCCTTCCAGTTGGCTAGCATAAATAACAGAAAGGACTAGAGCATTTAGAGATCCTCATTCAGTTTTGCAGGTTCGTTGAGGTTCCAATGCTTAAAACATTTGTTTAAGCATCCATCTATGCTCACATTTTTGTGCAGAAATAAATAGACAGAAATCAAGATAGCATCCAAAGCAGCTAAGATGGAATTACCTACATCAGAGAACACTGTCATGTTCCAAAGTCTTCTCTTTACTATAAAGTATTTTTTATTCCTGTTGGAAGACATTAGTAATAAGACTGACTGAGTTCAAATGCTTATCACTGCCTTAGATTATGTATTTGATTAACTATCAAATTAAGAACTTTATTCAACAGGTAACATAGGGAAAATATTTTTTTTTATAATCAAGTTAAACTACTGGGCAACCCAATCAAGTTATTCAAAATGCAATTTCTGGAATCAATGAGGAATTTTGGAGATAATCTCCTCTCAACAATTCTGAACTCATTTA
Source organism: Pelecanus crispus (assembly GCF_030463565.1). Taxonomy (NCBI): domain Eukaryota; kingdom Metazoa; phylum Chordata; class Aves; order Pelecaniformes; family Pelecanidae; genus Pelecanus; species Pelecanus crispus. The sequence goes on along the minus strand of NC_134644.1, from coordinate 128,960,674 downwards.
AGCATCCTGCCTGCAGTGTACTACTTTTGAATTGTATCGTACCTTTAGGAAAACACCTGATGGCATTATTTCTTGAAAAGCCAGCATCATTAAAACCTTCCTGAGTTATTCTTGGCTGCATCCAAAGCAAGAAATCATTTTTCCTGTTATATAATATAATCACTGCTGTTTCTTGATTTCATTTAGTTCTTTAGATAAGAGAAACAACCAATGGCAGGCCTGTCAAATAACGCAAGACCTACTGCTTATGTAAATATGTTTAAGTAAGAGGGACAGAGGGCAAGAGGGACAAAGATGAGTAAGATGATGAAGCCGTTCTGAAACCACATGGCAAGAAAAAGTTTGAAAACATACTCTCGGGACTAGAAGCAGTACATCTTGTGCTGCATTAATTTTTTCCTGTGTCACTTCTCGGATCTGAATTCAATATCATGAACTCCAAAACTTTGTAAGAAAACATAGTAGTAACAATTAACTTATGACATCAAGTCATAAAATACTAATTTCCTGGAAAGCTAGTTTTGTGTGCACATATATCTATAGTTTGATCTAGAACTTCCATTCACAAAAGCTTGCCCTTTAAGGGCACTGGTGGTGTTTTCTTCATCAGTCATTGTTTTCTATCCCTCAGTACCTGAATGTCTCCTAGAGCATCTGAGTGCCATTAAGACTGAGTATTTTGAAAACACAAAATTTGTTTTCCTTTTCTTTTGTTTCCCTTTGTCATTTTCCTCTATGTATGTTCTACTTCAGGTGCTTCCAGGAGTGATCCTGTGTTTTCTAGGCAGAAGAGACAAGTTACTGTTTAATAAACACTTGCATTCTAAGCTGTAGTTGGAATTGATGTTAGATGATGAATGAAAATGCAAATCGTTTGAGCTCTTACTATTTACAGTTGGCTTATTGCTGCTTGTGTATAAAGATTATTCAATAGTGGACTGCAACTAATACTAAATATATGGAGTAACATCACTGAAGCTCAAATTCAAGTACTGTGATACAAAAGATGCATTTCTTTCCTGAAATGCTATGATATCAAGAATTTAGTTCCATGTATTTTCTTGGTTTCTACTGAAACTTCCTGGAAAAACATATAAAATTACTGATTCTCAGGTGTTGGTCATGTCTCCAGACTGAATACGGTGCATAAAAATCAAAACCATATTTAAATGCTTTATTTTGACTAGACGAGACCAAGTGAAGTCAAGCTGTTTCAAATCTGTACCATATACCTGTTCACACAGGCTGTATCCAAAGCTGTTCTCCTGAAAAAGCTCTTTTGTATCATCTGCTATACTACATTGTCAGCAGCAGTGCTAGAATATACCCTAACTTCTAAATAAAGGCCTTAGTTCTCCAGGGCTGTCAATGTATTACTTTTAAAAAACATTAGCTCATATGAAAAATAACCTTTGGCTAGTTCTAAGTAAGCCACTGTTTTTCAAAGAAATTGTTATTTAAGATGCAATTATTTTCTTTAACCCTCTCTTCATCCTTATAGCAAAATTAAGCTACTTTTCATATGGTAGCTTTTGGGTTTTTTCTGCCAAGGCTGTGCATAGAATATTTTTCATATGAGGGCCAGTGACAAAATCCAATAGAAAGAAAGATCAGAAAGTTTGGTCAAATAACAAATGAGGTTCTATTGCCCCTAAAGTCACATCTACTTCACACTTCTATGAATTCTGTGTATCCATCAAGATCTGTTCAGGCTCCCTTTCTAAGCCAATCTATTTAAACAACACTCTTCTCGATCACCAGTGTCCGTGACTGTTCCATCCTTTTTCTGAATTAACATATCTGGTCATTGTTAGTAACCTGACTTCAATCCTAGCATGTTAAAAACAGTCAAGCTAGTGGGAACGTAAGTCAAGGACTCTGTCTACTCACTCCCCACCTTTTTACTTCTCTGTCCTTGATCACTGCACTTTGTTTGCTCAGAAGCCAAATTGTGAACCAAAATCATGCAGGTCCTATTCTAAAAATTGTTACACACTACTCTTGTAATCAATGCAGGTAACAAAGGGAAGCAATACCCTTAGAAGGAACAGCCCAAATGTCAGTGGGAAACACTGATCCCCATAGCAGGTGATGTAATGAAGTATACAGTCCATTTCCCCCACAGCAGGTCAGGTGGTGTGGAAGCCTTTCCCCACATTGAGCTCAACACATACAGTTGAAACCAAGCAGAGGCACAGTCAGCATCACAGCCTTCCCCAGTTCCCTCTGATCTTATCCCATTAATTAGTGGACATAACTGCAGTGACTCGAGTGGTACACAGCACCATCACAGAGAAGTGGGAAATGGGCTAGTGAAGGTGCACTACATTCCCGCATGCCTTTTCTCTCTTCTGTCTTACTACATCCATACCTTTTATTTCTTCTTCAGTCCCCCTGCCCAGCAGCCTGCTATAGCAACTTCATTACCAAGAAATATGCACAAGGTCCAAGTCACAGAGATGACCGTTTTAACCACACATTCTTGTCTGTTGTAATAATTCTGTCTCTATTTCCAAGTTGAATTAATTTGTTCCAAGTTGAGTTAATCTGTAATGATTTAAGAAAGATGTTGGTGTTCCTCCCAACCACCTTCTTTTAGCATGAATGTCAATTTTACTGTATCCATTCACGTAATCACATGAATTCATGTAATCTTCAGAAACACATTAACTGGTACAACACAAGCCGATTTCCCTCATATTATACACCAACAGCAGATAAACACATGGATGCCACATTTGTGCCACTATGGGGGATTATATAGGCTTGACTGCAGCCACATATATTTACATTTGCCCATGAATAACATGAATATGTGTTACAGTAATAAAAATGTATCTGATTGAAAAGTTTCTAAATGCTTATGTTCATGGCTCATGTATAGTTTTCTATGCTTATGTTCATTACCAACTCAAACCTTGATTTCTCAAAAAATAAAAATTTGAAAAAAAAAAACTGATTGAAAATAACAAACAAAACACAGAAGAAATAGAGTTTAAATAAGACACAGTAAGAAAATATAATAATCCAGTTATTCAAGTAAAATTGCTGGAAACTATTAAAAGTGTGAAGCTATTCAGGCAAAAGACCATGGCCCTCCTGCAGTAAAACATGTCACAGGAGAAAATGAGACAGAACTTGTGAACAAGAAAAATAAAAAGTGCAAAAAAACCCAAAACTTGCTAATCAAATATTTGCCTTGCTTGGTGAATTGACAGAATTAGAAAATGAATTACTATAGCAGGCAAAATTCTGATAGAAGGAAGAAATGTGAATCCTGGGAACAATTACAGAAATTAAGAAAGAGACCAGTGAAAGAAAATAGTTGATCTCTCAGGGAGGGGAGGTGAGAAGAGCTCTTCAAAAGGAACATATTAAGAAAAAATGCCATGCAGGATAAATTCAAACAAACCAGACAACCTGTGAAAAGTGGCAGAGGTACATGCACCCTCATTCTGCAAAAATGATTAAAATTATGGTTAGAGATACACTGAAACTTACATCCATAACTGTTGTTGCACTGCAAAGAATATACAGATCTTGTGCTAAGAAAACTTGCTAGGGGATCAATAAATTATTAAACTCTTCTCCAAAATTTAAAGTTTGTAATATCTTATTATTAGATTATTGTCTTTACTGATCAGACTTCAATAACACTATATAAACAGGTCTTATGCAGGTTGCTACAACAATATATCCATCAAATTTTATTTTAGTAGCTCCTTTCCTTGTTTGCAAAACAAATTCTATGCAAAGGATTACTCTTTATTTATACCTCACTGAATCCACATACTGAAAACTACTTATACTGAGCAGGCAAACAAAAAAGAATTAGAATCCCAAGGTTTGGGTTTGGGTTTTTTATTCTTTTTAAATAACTGCATGCAAGAGCGAACACAGAAACTTTCTTTATTCCTTATTATTAAACAAAACAGAGCATGGATATGAAAAAATAAGTCTTTCTGTCTGAAAAAAAAAATCAAATGTATTAGGATTCAACTTTTCATTTTGTTCACAAAATTTAGTCAAAATTGCTGGAACTTCAGACCATTCAAGAGCTCAAACAAGTGAGCCACACTTTCTCTGACATTCTTAGCAGTTTTTCAGCTCACAACTTTATATGCTTTTATACACTAAGAATCTGTCACCATTCAAAGTTCATAAGCTCTTACTTTCCGGCATGATGTTTACATAAGTTATATAGTCATCTTCACTGTTTAAAAAGTCTATATCTAAGCTAAAGGTGGGACATAGGCCTTCATCATTTAACAAACATCCTTTTGGTCCCTAGGTAGCAGTTCTAAAATAAAAGCAACACCTGTTGAACTATTTTTTTTCATACTCTGTGTGCAATTTAAGCAACAGCCTCAGCTTCTTATTATTTTATGAAAAAAACCCTAAAACATTATAATAAATTTTATGACAAAAAGTGCAATTATCAGACTGTTGCTCCTGGATACATTGTTTCTTTTTGCACCTGTCACAGACTTAGCAGGCTCCCACCGTGCAATGTAATATGAAGTAGAATAGAATACGCAGCCTAGATGGCCAGCAAGGTGGAATCAAACAGGTCATTTATGATCTCTGGTTTTGCACCCTCTCTCCTGTTACTGGGGTGACAAATCAAAAAGAGTTTTGATAACAGGTCATTATTTTGATATTTTTATGAAACCAGAATATTATGTTTTGAAATATCCACAATATGTATTTTAAAGAAGCTATGTATTGTGGGTGCTGAGTAAAGTTAAATAAGGATTTGTATACGACATTACTTTCTTGATGAAGTCTTCCTTTGCTTTGCAAGTTGGGAATATTTTTAATTGGGCCCACCTCTTACTCATTAGAAGCAGGCCATTAAAACCACACAATCTTATTAAAGACCAGAAACAAGTCAAAAAATACTGGTAATAAAGGGAGACCTTTTCTGTGCACAGATAATTGAAACCTGGCATGATAGCCTCTGGTGATGAGGCTGGATGTATAATAGAAGGCAGTGGAGCCCTGTGGTTACCATTTACTTGATGTACAAGACAGAACACCAGCTTCTTTCCCTGACAAATAGCTCTTCAGGGTGAACAGGAATAAAAAAAAACAGTGGTGTTGGGTTTTGGGTTGGGGGAGGGAGGTGGTGGGTTTTTTTTTTATATCAGTAGAGTCAGCACATAACAGTTCAAATACCCAGAGGATTTCATTCTCTTCAATAACAAGGTGCTAGTTTTAAATATAAGTATTTTTCAGAATAGAAATATATTTCAAGCACCTTGATCAAGATCACACAGAAAAGCTAGGACTGAACAGGTGATAACTCAGATTTCCCAATTCTGTGTTTTAATCACAGAATGTCTTTCCTCTCCTCATATGTCTCCCAAAAGTGTACCTTGCAAATAGTGGGGGGACCAGTGCTATAAGTCAAAGAGATTCATAATTGCAGCCTGTGTTTGACAGAATACCTTGAGGATGTTTGCTCATCTACAAACAAATTTAAGCTAGAAGTTAACGAACTCTTTTTCATCCGAATCAGTGCACAGGCACTTGAAATTAGCCCATTAAATGGTTCTAAATCACAGAACGAGGGAGCACTGTAGAAAGCAATTGGGGAGGAGGAAACTGAAGCCCTGTGGAAAATCCTGTGAGGCTCTAGGCATCACAAAGGGCACTGCTTTCAGTCGCAGACCTCTGGCCTCTCCTGGTGTGATTCATCTCGCTAACATAGATCTCTGAAAGCTAAACATGCAAACCTGAGCTACGGTTCACGCCATGCAACAAAGATTATGGAAGGAAAAGCTACTTGATTTACTGTATGCAAACCTAGTGACACATCCAGAAAATAATCTAATATACAAGTACTCTGCCCCAGACAGAAAGAGCACAGCTCTTTTTTTCCGTACCCAAATTAGGAAAGACATAAAGCCCAATTACTAAGCACTTACACTCATTTCCTAGATTCCATCTGCTTGAAATAAAGTGTCAGCTCCTCTTCGTCGCTCCCATACCATGTACCTGTACAGAAACACTTCCATCTACTCCGGGCACTCCCTGTACAGGCATACAGAGTTCAAGTCCACAGAGAAGCAGTTTCTCATTTTCAAACTTACCATCAGCCCAGCTACTTTTCTTTTACTTTTTAGTTTTCTTCATATGCTGAAGAGCTTCCTACCTGCAAGGGAGGAGAAATGGTAACAGTGTGAGTAGCTAGCATTTATTTTACTTTTTTTTTTTGCTGTCTCATGGGCTTCTAAACCATTTAAAAGCAGCAAGAACAGTTATTCAAGTAGAAGGCAGAAGGCTAGCACATCATTACGGTATTACCCAAGTTCCATTAAACAAGCACAGACCCAACCTCCTCTAAACGGGTTTGTAAGCAGAACTAAGTACCACCCTGCAAGTAATGGTAGGAGAGAAGGCTAGTGTTTTAAGCACTATCACAATATCATGCAAGTCTACATTTAGTCATGTAGAAGAACACCCTTTAGGACAATTCATTCTTTTTTCTGTCAAAGCAAAAACTAAAAGGTGTTCAGAAAACTTTTCAGAAGTCACAAGAAGTTGAGTGCTGTTTGGGTTAGGTTTTGCTGAATAGAAATTAATAACATATTACTTAGTACATTATGATCTATTTTGTTATCAGGCAAAATGTTTATGTTAGACTGTTTCAAGGAACAATGCTTAAAGAAGCACTGCCAAACCACTATGTGTGTGCTGGCATAGATATCTAGCCTTTTCCATTTCTTCTTTGGAAAGGCAAAAGACATCTGTAGTGTCCATTTCACATGGACCAATCTCCTCTGTCATTCTATAAGATTGTCTATTCTGTGTTCAAGTCTCAGCTGAGAATGTTTCTTTTCTGTACCCCATTAAGCTTAAATCTCTCAGATTTCAAAAAGAAGCATGTTTCTTCCTGTAATATTTTTTTTAAATTATCCACTTATTAGATTATGCCTTTGGGGACAGAATTTATGAGAGAAATGCAACAGAAAATAGACTTTGTTGAGCAAAACACAGTAAATGTAAGGAAAAGATAGTATCTAAAATTATATATGATGACCCTACCCTATACACCTAAAGATTAAACATCAAAGTTTGAGTTAGTCACCCCACAGTCTCTTACAGTCAGTAAAGAGAAGCAGGCATAGTTCTTTTTTGGTTAGACTCCTAACCAAGAATGAACCAGTCTTATGTGCTTCATGGGCTTATTTCTCTCTATTGACTATGAAGAACATTTTGGATAGCTAGTGCAGTCTTAGATGTCTCACAGATCTCTGAGAATGCACTACAAAATGTGGGGAAGCTGCTTCAATGAAATTACAAAGAATTTTGGAGAGAGGTGCACAGCTGTTGGGTATCTCAGAGCCTATGGAAGGTTCACTGCACTCCAGTTACATTTAAAAGTTTCAAGCTACAGATGGCCTCATCAGCATGCTTTCACCAGTTCTGGCAGAGTTATACTCATGCTGGAGGCAGCAGTATTCTGTACCTCTTCCTCATGCTTTCCTGGGTTCACTCTGGGTTGTCTATGTACCAATGCCCCACAAATATAAAGAAAAGCCAATGGTTGGCTCCCATGTAGTTAAAGAAAGCTTTATGAAAGTATTGTTGCACTGGAAAAAGAGCATGACCAATCCAAGTCGATTGGTACACAGACCAATCTATCTGTGGTATGGATTAAAGCTTTATCACAGGCAGAAGAAGTACAAAAAGTTTAAGGTACACATCATCTATACATTCCAGAATTGTCTGTATTATAGAGGTAGAAGAAGCATCACTATACTTCAGAGGTAGGCAACACTGCAAAATCATATTCTTAGTCATTATTATTCAAGAGCAAATGATCATGTCTTCTGAAAAGGATGTTTAGATAGTTACTTTTGCTCTAAGTAGTTTAATGAGCACAAGAAGTGAATTAGAAAAGGTAAAGGTTTAAATCATTAAATTTCAATACAGTTGAATCATTTGCATAAATTTTATTTTGCATCAGATACACAGCACTAGATTAATGCTGGTGCCTAGAGGACAAATAGCTACAAATTGCTTTCAGCACAAGAAATTCAGCAGCAAGATCAACTTGCAGTGGCTAAAGAAAGCTTGCAAACAGGCTGATAAAACATTCAGGACGTTGCAGAGCTGTGCATTTCAGGGTTGAGAAGTTCACAGACAAAACTATCTTTGCATTACTCATCATCCTTCATTAGCAAGACAGTAAAGTCCATAGCAATTTAAAGTAAGGCCATAACTTTACACAAAATCTCCTTTTGGGATTAGTGGAAATACAATGCTAAGTAGGTAAAAATTCAGTTACCAGCTTTTTCCAAAGCTGAATCAAAATCCAGTGCATTTCATTCAAAGCTCCAACAGTTCATTCAAAACTTAAATGAAAAAAGTGCCTGCACATTCCACTCCTTTCTAGTGGAGATGTCGAGAAGACTTCTGTTACAACAGGACTGAACATTATTTTCAGTCCCATTAGCTTGTTCATGAAAGTAAATATAGAAATACATCTCTTGAAGCCACTCTGAAATGGTCCAAGTCCTAAGTAAAGCTAAATCCCAGCTCCAGGCATGAGCAAACAGGGAGATCATTATCTGGAGCAGCAGTAGGTGGAGAGCTCATGGGAAGGCAGCCTTTTCCCAAGCTGTGGCAATAGATCAACAGGATCAATCTGCTGTCACACTGATGGGACTGATCCTCCCAACTACACTGTGAGAACACATGAATCCCACATTTACCTGCTGTACACTAAGGCACACTCCAGCACACTCCAGCTAATGGAGACATCTCTTCACAAGGTTATTTCATGCACATAACCGAGGTCTTACAACATTTCACTCTTCAAGATATGAGACATGTCTGTATTAGCAAGTAGAGCACACGAGCAGGACTAGATTTATACAGTGAAGCAGTTTGTAACAATCACCCAACGTTCACATTATCCACATCTCCAGGGATTCTTCCTGTAGATTTCTCAGCCAGGTTGGGAGTTTGGATGTCCATTAATAATTCCAACTGTACTAGGTGCAGTTCTGGAGCACATCTGGTGTCCTTCTGAAAGGAATCCAGTTTGTGTGCTCTGTCATGTAAAAGGTGAAGATGCCTAAAAGATTCCCTGCAGCTGTGCACCCCTTGTCTCAGCTGAAACTCTGATGTAGAGGCACCCTAAGAACAAGTCAAATATCTAGATCATTCAGTCTGGAAAACAGTCAACATAATTTTAAAGAAGAATAAACACTATTATCATATTCTAACAAAATTCAGTCATTAGATTTGGAGGCACATCAGTAGAAGTAATGTTTCTTAATACCTGGTACTTTTTTTCTTAGCTAAAGAATATTTTTTCTAATTCATTCTGCTGACACAGAAATAGAACTAGCTGACAGGGTAACTTTGTAGCTTTTTTCAATTAGGGACTGTCTTCTCAAATTTCTGAAAGGCTGGGACAGCTCTAGAATTTATTTCCTTTACATATTCCCTGGCAACACTGTTAAACACAAATGCTCCTTTGGCTACCTCTTTTAAACAGTACTGACTTGTAGCTTTCTGGTGATGAGATGTTGTTTGTTACAGCAACAGTCCTTGATAGGCCTTTAGCTGAGCAGACATAGACATGATTAATACCTGACTAGGTAATAAACAGCCTCATTTATATGATGTAATAGTAGCTCCTCCTACCAAACTGGTGGTTCATGCCTTGATATTTAAGAGTTTATTGCACAAGTTAAGCTCCAGTGCTCAGTGCTTTGCAATATGTAGACTAAGAACCATATAGAGTAATAAGGTTAATAATGAATGGAATAAATATTAAAAAAATATAAAAAGAGAGCAAACTTCAGCATAATTTATTAGGCTGCAGTTTAGGTACAGCTTGTTTAAGGATGGGATTTGGAGGAGTTCCATTACAAGAATAAAAGACAATAACAGAAAGACCCAGACACAGCAACAATGCTTTCACCAAAGAGCGCAAGTTAGACAGCACCCTTCCCTCCCAGCCTTCCCACAACTTGTTCCAGCCTTGCTTACCATTAGGCCATTTGTACAAAATGCTAAAAGCCTAAATACAGATGCCTAGGTGTCTTTTCAGAAACTGTAGGTTATTCAACGCATACATGTGAAACAGGGAGATTGGCAGGTATAAAAGTCTCACAGGCTGCTTGCACCAAATATTATCAGTAAAAATTGAATTTGTAAATCACATGTTTGGAGAAAGGGATGCTGAGCTATATGATTCCATAGAACCTATTGATATTAATATTATGTATGTTATGCATATAGCATCTTTAGAAGAAAATCATAAGAAATCATCAAATTTCATTTTGATTTTTTGATGTTCTAAGATGCTAGTAAATTTTAAACACATTATTCCACAAGTTCACATCAGCTTTCTCCCTGCAATAATAGTGTTAATAGAAAATAAATCAACATTAATGAGTTTTAAACTGGAAATATTTGAAATTTTCCTGCCACTTCTTCTTTGGAAATACCATGCTAGCATTAGCTTCAGGTAACCTTATTCTCCTCCCAGCTGTTTGATCCTCTTCACTTCATCGTATCCTAAAACAATATCTGCCTTGATGCTTTCTCTGGTTGTTAGCTACTCTGTTTCCAATACTTTTTCTTCTCAAATGTCACTCAAATTCTCTGACATCAAAAAGATGCAACAAAAATGAGTATTATCAAGACAACAAACAGAAAGCTGATATATAAGAAGGTTGCTTAAAGGGCTACATTTGCCACATTTTTAAGCAATCATTTTAATTTAATTTCTCCCCTGTGTTCAGTTCACCAACAGAAAAGTAATTAAAAAGTTATCTCCATTTTATAAGCAGTGAGAAAGAGCAGTACTTCTCTAAATCTTCGTCAACAGTTAATGTGGTCAACACAAAATTAAAAGGGAGGAAAATACCGAATGTTCCACCAAGATTCAAAGCTGTGTTTTGCTTTGGTTTTATGGTGGTGAAAAATGTGCTTATTCCCAAGTATAGGACATTCTGAAGCATCCTGTTAGTCCCAAAAAGCAAACAAAGTTTGTTATTCGTACTTTCAGAAAACCACTCTATTCACTCTTGAAGACCTATTCTATAGTCAAAATACATAAAAGACAATTACCTTCTACCAATTAATACTACATGTGGGTTCTCCAGCAATAGGCAGATCCAGCCTGTTAAATTTTACAAAACACTCTTTTTTCCATTACTCAAATACATATATCTCTCTCTATATATATATATATACACACACGTATGAGTGTTGCTTTCTTGAACATAAAGAAAGGCAAAATCACTAAATGAACATAAAAGCAACAGCTGTGCTTCCTCCCTATGGAAATAGCTTTCCAATCACATAAAATGATACATTTAAAAACTGAGTGTTTAGTTCATTGCCTCTCCCTGAACCTCCCCCTCCTTTTACAGCAGAAGAGCGGAAGCACTGGAAATTTGCAGGCTCCCCCAGAAGTCAATAATCATGGGAATTTTGGAAATTCTTCCCATACCAAGGGAAATTACTTTCAGAAATGATCAACACATACACAGACACGGTAATTTAACTAAAAAATATCCCTCAAAATTATAATTTCAACTTTCTAGTAAAGCACAAGTAAATCACAGAGAAACAGTTATAAAACTGTTTAGCTCTGCAAATGGGTTTTTTTGTCCTCTTTTTATGGCCCCATATAAGCAGCTTTTGAGTATTTTGTAAGCAACTACAAAATGTATCAGATATCAGTCCCCCTTTCTGGTTTTTTTTTAATAATTACATTTATTTCTTAAACACCCTACTCCCATTTTCCACCATTAGGTATTCCACTGAGTTTACTTACCTGGTTATTATTAGTCTTTGCCTATTTTTCTCTCCCCTGTCATAGCTCTACCTAGTGAGGGCTTCTACTTTCTACTTCTATCCACACTTAACTGCTTATCTGCTTCAACAACATTGTTCCCTCCACCCACCCTTCCCTCCCCTCCCCTCCCCAAACTCATATCTATTCAAAGCTTTCTGTTGGGCCACTGTCTCAGAGAATATTTTTTTTTTTATTTCCTGCCTTTTTTTCCTATGGCACATGCATTGAAAAAATTCCTGGAAGACACTTAAGCTGTAGCACTACTTTACTATAGGTCCTGATATGCTGAAAAACCTAATACCTCTGTGTTTGATAACAAATATGTTATTGTATAAGTTTCTGTTGACACTACTGCAATTATACTTTTTCTTACTTTCATATTTCACTATTTGTCTCTGATGTATCAAACTGTTTTACCCCTTCTTCCTCTCTTGACTTAAAAATTACATTTTTTGTGCAGTTTTATGCTTGATGCATTTTGTAGTTTTTCACATGGTACTGCTCTTTGGGCAGATTGCAGCGCAGAGAGACATAAGACCTGAAAACAGTTTTTCACTCTGTCATTGGCGTGCTACATGAAGTCCATCAAGTCTCTGAGTTTTATTTTACCTCAATATTTCCTTACAGAATGAGACCAGTGTTACTAATATACCACTAAAAAATGCTGACTGAATACCACTTATTTTATACCCCCTCTGCTCCCATTGTTTTCCTATCTCATTTCCCTGCTTGGTTTTCCTTTTCTCTTAATCTTTACTGTTTTTTCTTACCTCAGAGAGATGGCCCATTCATCTTTTCATGTATTCTCCCTTTGGTATAACAAGATAAATTTTTTTCTTTCATAATTACCAGTGTCTGTAAAGGTTCCATAGCTGAAGGACAACTTCAGTGCAGAAATAACAACATAACCAAAATTCTGGCTGCTTTTTTCCAGTACTTTCTCCTAGGTGTCTAGTTATTAGCTCATGCGCAATTTGACTAAAGAAAGCTCTTAATTCCTTCCCTTCCTTCCCCTGAGCCAACTCTCCTATCCATCAATGCAACACTCTAAGACTGTAGATCCTATTAAATGTTTTATTGCCTGTCATTCAGGCATATAAATCCAGGCATCTTCTTTTGACCCTGATAAATCCTCAGCTCCAGGATATATCTAAATCTTGCTGAGTTTTGTCTTTTTTTTTTTTTTTTTGCATGAGTGCTAAATACAACCTTTTCTATACCCCTACTTAGCCAAAACAAGTGCTTAGATCTTCATCCTGTTGTGTCCTGTTTCTTGAATTATCACTTTCTCCTGACAAAGATAATCATGCCCTACCATAGCTTTTAAAAATGCTTCTAAGAACTTCACTTGTTGATTTGACTACGTTGCACTGATTCCTGTTCCAGGTAGCTCATAGCCTAGGAATTCCTTAGTGCTCTCTGCCACTTTTATCCCTCATATTTACTACTAAATTTTAATCTCCTGCTTCTAACCATTCCTGTGTTGATACTCTGTTCATTTGTCAAATTACCCAATAAGTGTTCTTATTCTTTCTTCCCTGCTTCTCTTTACAGCCAGGAGGAGCTCACTCAAACATTTCAGTCTACTTGCCTCCTGAAGATACTATTTGGCTGTGGTATTACCAAAATATCCACAAATGTGTGGGTAACTGTGCATGTGTGTATGCAAATATATCTGTGGACAAATAGGAATGGGTGTACACGCATATGTGCATGCATGTAAGCATACGTGTGTGTGTGTAGATACGTGCATGTGTATAGATGTGCATGCACATATGCATACACATAAGCCTATACACATAAGCATGCATGCATAAATGTGCATGTGGGCACATGTGTGCAAATATGTGCACACAAAGACGTGTGTACGTGTGTAAATATATATACATGCAATGTGTGTGCATGTGTAAAGACATTTGCTTTATTCTTTGTTGATGGCTTTCACAATCTTCATTCCTTCCTTTATGCACATTTCCAACATATATACTTCAAGACACACTTTAATAACTACTACTGTCTAAGCATGGTTGCAAATGGCATGTACGTGAGTTCACTCAAAGTCAATTCAGAGACCCTTCATTTGCAAGCCAAAAGAAATGGAAAATAAAACTCAGTGTAAAATGTTGGAAAAATTTTGTAGATGATTCATTTAAAAGTCTTAAAATAAATAATTTTTTATTTCTGACTGCAAGCTTTTCAGAAGTCCATTTTGAATAAGTACGTATATTAAATCCATACAGCTGAATGGGGTTTTCCAAGTTACTGCACTGAATAATGTAATTACTGAATTATTTCCTGAATTTGAACATGACTGATTGAACTTTACAGGGAAATAATAAGGCAACATGACTGACATTTCTAGACATTTATAGTATTCCTTACACCAATATACCTAAGTGTTAAGGTCTCATTCCATCTTCCTGAATAAATAAGTGCTTGTTTCAAATCATAAACTGCTATTCACAGGAAAATTCAAGTCCCCTATTGTTCCTTTTCTTCCTCTGCATCATACAGGAAACTAGATCTAATTTGAGTCAGTTTTGAAAACTTTTTCAAAATTAAATTCTTCTTTTTTAAAAAAAAAAAAAGTACTAAAAATTTGTAAGAAGTGGATATTTTAGTAAAAATGGTAAGAGTAGAAAACCAGCTAGAAATAGGCTGTCCTGACCCAAAAATTCTGTTGAAAGTTTCCATGTATGAAATATAACTTTTGCGGTATGTAATATTTCTACATTATCAAGAAGAACAACTTTGTATACACTGACAAGCAGCTTCTGAAAACACACTACGTATTTATTTTCTTACAGAAACAAGCAGAGCAAGTATGTTCTGTTTAGAAGTGAGATGCATTATTTCCAGCTGTGACAGCAACTAACAAGTCAAAATCACAAAGACAAAAAATTCAGGTTAGTAGGTTTTGGGTTTCATAATGTCAATTCAGCCTTCCCTCTGGAAAAAGATTGCAATTGAATTTCATCAGCCCCTCTGTTATTTTTCCGGAAATGCTTCCCACAGAGTCCAGTTCACACTCTTACAGTTACATGAGGTCCTGATAACAAAGGTAATAACTTTGTTAACAACAATTTCTCTGTTAGGGCTCATCCCAAGATTCAGAGCTTGGATTCAACTCTGCTATGTACAAAGGGCTAATCTTCCAAATTATTCAGGCTTCACATGATGGTTTATAATAAAATACTTGAGAGTTCCATCCTTTTTAATTCTATATCCAGCGTGTTTTATCTCACCTGAATTTCCTAAAATTTTTACATCACCAGGCTAAAATCCTAAGTACAGGCTTTCATAAAATTTACAAATTTTCTGACTCAAAGTAGCATGAGAAAACATTTTATTCTAGGATTTCAACACTTCTTCAATTTTTAAACTTTTTACTTTTAACTTTAGAGGCCTCACCAAACTACTAAATAGTGTGCATTGTCTGCAAGGGTATGATTCTTACTATACACCTAAAATAACCACTTTTATTCAGTACCCTTTTTAACAATCACACATCTAATCTAGAGGGGAAAAATGAGTTCAACTTGATTTAGTTTTCTTGTAATAATATGGCAAGCTTAGTACAGCAATGCAAATAAAATTCATGAGATGCCACCCCTGTGTATACAAAACTCTAGAGTCTAGTAGTTAACAATTACTTTACAACAATTGCATGTCTACCTTTACAGAAACTTTGCATATCTCTCAATCATTAACCAAAGCATCTTCTGTAGCCCAGTTTAAAACCTTCTCAAAGCAGGAATAGGTAAAGGAATATATACATGCTTTAGGAACACAGTCTCTGGGGTTTTTCTTCCCCAGCTAAAGGGCACTTTGTTGTATTGTATATCTCAGCACAAGGCATACTTCAAAATTGTCTTTTCTTATACATTAAAAACTCCAGCATTGAAGCACTGAGGAAAGGTAGACACTATTCAAGGGAGACAAACAAGCACTGGGGATTCAGCAAAAAACGATGGCTTCAGAAGCACTACTTTTATCTTTTACTGTTTCAGCAGTCTTCAAAAAAGTATAAAGACTTCATAGATGTCAGACTTCTGCCTTAAACTATCTTAGAGGTTGTGAAGTTGAAGCTAAACAGCAATAGACCTTATGCTTGACTCGAACTCATAGTACTGAGAAGACAGTTTTATTTGTGTAGATTTACTTTTCATCAACCTGAACAAAATCCAGTGCTATTTCTAAAGCCAGCTGGGGAGCAGCAAGAGGGCTGGCACCTTAGAACAATACCTGTATCCCACACAGTCATTGTGGTCAATCAGGTTCAGTACATTTATGATGTACTGATGGGGGAAGTGAAGAGTGGTTTGTCCTTGGAGAAAACTTCTCTTGAAGGGGGGGACTGTAACAGGAACCACAATTCTGGTCTCGCTCTTAGACAGTCACTTCTATTAAACATAAAAGTGATCCTGCCCATATGGTTCCAAACACCTGTCTTGCTTCAAGCTTTCAAGACAACATCCTGCTGTTCCAATAAATGGAAGCAGGTAAAGTACAATGGGAGTGTCATCTTTATTGTGTGTATTTCATATTGCCTTGCTGGTCTACTAATCATGGTGGAGGCACCTTCACAATATAAAAAGAGGTATTAAATTTATAGCACTGGAATTGCTATACAAATAAGGTAGTGTACTTTTATTAAAAGCTTGAGAATTCTTAGACTATTTTGAAACTGGGCAATTCTAGCATATAGCCAAAAGCTTTAGAAGGTTCAGAGTTAGGTGCTTATGCAGTTACTAACAGCATTCCCACCGGCATGGCAGCTAGGTACTTCTTAAATGATACTTCATACCAGATGTTAAATTTAAGTACAACAGTTGTCTGTTATTTTATGAATTCCAGAAAATAAGTTAAAAAAATGCTTAGGAAGACACCATGGAAATCTATGCAAATATCATTGCCACAATGGTATTCTAATCACAAAATAAATTAACAGTAACCGGAAACTTTTTTTTTTTTTTTGGCAAAGCTTCAACATGAGCATACCTTGGCTTTTAAGAAACATTAATGAGAAGTCAGTGAGACAAACAGCAAATTAAAATTCAATCAAACAACCATTTACATCAGAGCATCTACAAGAACTGTATCTAGTTCTGGTCTTCAAAGAGCTGCTTCAGGCTGCTGCCTTTACCCAGTCCTCTCCCTCGTAAGAATCATGTACTATAGCATGTGGGATGCATTAGGAACATTTGTTTGTTTCTTGCATGAGGACCAGTCTCTTCACATTATCTGAGACCAGACAATTCCACTCATAAGAAATTTTATCCCTTCCTGTGCTGAGAATAAACACTTGGGGAAATTATAGTCATTTAAGAGTTATTAAAAACTGTCACAAGTACACTGACATTGTAGCAAAAGGTCTGTATTCACATATACCACAGCAGTACCTTGAAGATACTGTTTAAACAACAGCTTAGCTTGCCCTTAACTGCTTGAAGGCCAAAGTCCTTCAGGCTGTCCTGTAAGAATAGTCTCCCTGCTGCTGCTATCCCTCTTTTCAAAGTGATAAAGTTGCCTGAGGTTTGCATTAGAAAACCTGGATAAATCATGACCGTGTTTTTGTATCCACTTACTTGCTTACCTCTCTAGCTTGAGAAAAAGGAATGATTTATATCTAAACCAGGGATTACTATATGCAAGACGAAAAGTATTATCATAGCCTTAGGTTTTTCTAAAACCAGAGACCTTCCTACAAGTTGCAGGCAAAATGTGTTTAGGATCCCCACCCCTCCTTTATTTTACTGTTCAGTTACATAGAAAATGGTTGAGATCCTGGCATCTTATAAACCAATTAAGTGACATTTGGCAATACTAAGATTGCCAAGGATGATTTTTTAAAACTTAATGGCAAAATGTAATTCATCCTTTTGCTAAGGTTTGGGTGAAACAGTGTGCACTGTTTGGAAGAGCACATACTGGTTTCTTAGAAGGTATTACATTTAACACACTAACATCACAAAAGAAACTTCAAAAAAATTTGAAACAAAGGGGTATAAGTGGATTAAAAAAAGATATGGGCCTAGGAAGAGTCCACAGCTGGATAAATTTATCTCAGGTTGAGAACAGAATCTACTACTAATGGCCACCTCCACCCAAGATTCCTTCACTAGCATTCAGAGGTAAAGCAATTAGGTCAGGTATGACAGGCTTAATTCTGATATGACATATTAACAGCCAGGGAAAAACCCAGTGATACACCTAAAGGTGACCAGAACTTTTCTGTGTGAATACATGCCCAGGTTTTTTTTTGGTTGAGTGGGTGAGTTTGGGGATTTCTTAGGAGGGAGGCTGCTTATGGGGACTTTCTTTTTTTGTTTTGGGTTCCCCCACCCCCCATTAGAGTTCATATTGCCAGGAAATCCTGCTTTATTTAGAAAGGACAGAAAGTGGCTTCTCTGCTGCTCCCTTGGAAGGCTTTTATCAGACGTACTTTCTGTTTGCAAAGAAATAGAATCCTTTGCACTTCTCTTCTAAACTATTCAACCCTAATTTGTTCTTAGGGTCTAATTGGCTCTTCTCTGCTTATTAAGCCAAAGAAGAATAAAATCCCACATGTTCTAGTAGAAGGCTTATGCAGATAGTCAGCAGCTGAGCAGTTTCTAAAATGGAAAAGAAAAGAGAAAGAATAGAAATACTAGGAAATTAAGAATACTTTTTACAATGGCCATCAATAAAGAGCAGCAAAATCTATTTCTTTAAAAAGTTGAACAAGTTCAACTTTTCAGTTAGTCCAGCAGTAACAGAATTAGCAGGCAAAGAGAATTATTCCTAAAATATTTTGGGAGCTGGACAAGAAAAACACTTATTTTCTAAATTGTTAAAGACTAATTCATTGTTCTTTGCTAATGTTCCAGCTGGCCACACAGCAGCAGTCCAATGTAGGAGTGCAATTAAGTTGAATACACTCACATATTAATAAATGACATCTCTGGAGCCTGGAGTCACTTTGAAGTATGACTCAAAGAAGGGCTTTAGTTTTACTTGATAAAAATATCACATTTGCTAATATTGGCTAATGTGTCAGGACATTTAGAGGGAAACCTTTTTTTATTCTTTTAAATAGAATTTTGGGATTTGTTTATTTGGACTATTTTCTTCTGAGAACAACCTGAATAAATCAATACATAGCTATACTTTGAACATGGTCTGCTTTTCTGATTCCTCTCACTCCTAGAAAGATTTGGAAGTTATGAGGATTAGCAACAGAGATTATTACATGTATGAAATGTCTCCCATAATAGTAGCAATGAAACAAAGCAGGACTTTTCAGCTGAGAAGAGACACATAAGGGGGGTTATCACAAAATAATTTTGTGTGGCACAGAGAAATTGAATGATGAATCGTTGTTTTCCATCTTTCATAATACAGTTACTAGAAAACAACCAAAAAACTTCATTGACACAGTTTCAAAACAAAGAAAGGTACTTTTCCTTACTATACACAGTTAATCTGCATAGTGACTTTAGTGCCATGAGCACTTGTCTGCAAAAGAATTGAGGCAACCAAATTCATTCTGTATCAGACAGATACAGACAGACTACCAGTCTATTAGAGACTTGTGTCTATTCGAGCAACTGAAACATTACAGAAATTAAGGAAGTTTTTAATCTGAGGAGATAAATCAGACAACAAAAATTACTTTCGTGAACTGCATATTCAGCTAATCTTGTTTCATTGTTCAATCACTTATTCACTTTCTAAAACTATTAACTCAAAATAAATTTAAGATTAATTTTTCCACTACTTTGTTATGCTTGAGAAATATTATCATCTACCAAATTAGACTAATGCACTGTTACACAAGCTTTTATCTGAAACATGCTTTAAAAGATTAATCACTTCCTGCTTTGAGGGGAAGAAAAAAAGAAAGGAAAAAAAAAAAAAAAAAAAGACCCAAAAACTTGACTGGGGTTTTTGTTGTTTTTTCTTACTTTATTCAGAAGATAACTATATGTCTTGAAAAACAAGAGCTTCAGGAGTGTTTTGCTCACCCACTTAGCCAAACCCCTTTGTGGAAGATATTCCTCTCTTGTGCCTTCTTCCTCTGCTTAAACTCAGCCCTACAGCCAAGAAAATGTACAATCCATTCAGACACATGCTTCAGCCTGAGTAGCTGCAGGTAACTGAGGGGGACACAGGTACTGGCATCGTTAGCTAGCGCAGGTAGCACAAAGTTCATCAGGAATGGCAGGCATGCTAACCATCACAGCTTCAGAATTATTATAAAGCCTCTGGTATGGAAGTTTGTTTAGTGATCTCCACTGCTCTGCCAGAGGACTAACATGTAGCTAAACACTGCTACTCCCAAAGACTGTCTTTATTTTGTGGAGGTATTTTTAGGTTGCAGTCCACACACAGAGTTCTTCCTACACAGCTCTAAGGGTCTGAACTCCAGCTGCTTTGACTTAGGCATTAAAAAGCAGCTTTTCCACTGAGACTAGAAGTCTAGGAATTCTAGGAGTCTAGTCTTCCTTAATCAAAATTAGCATTTTTAAGCTCTGCCCCCTATTTTTTACGTGGTGAACACACACAAATAGAATAGATTTCTCCTGCAAAATAATAAGATTAGCTTATGCAAAAAAATAACTCACTCTGCCTCTTTCCAGATCACTCTCTCCTATATAGGATATCCATGCATATTTCCCAACTCTGATTCCCAATATTCACTTGGAAAAAAAAAAGTAAAAAAGGTAAGCTATTCCTCAGTTCTTCTGTACATGACTTTTTGATGTGGTAGCATGTAGCCTATCATATAAAAAACTGTCCCTAGCTCCAGTACCTTCCCCAAACAGTCTCCCACAAGGATCTTGCCAGAAGGTTTGGAAGAAAACAACACATTCCCACAGAGAGACTGTCAGTTGTGGAGACAGTCAAAGTGGCTATGGCACTAGCCATAGTATCAAAAAAGAAGAAAAAACCCCAAACTACCAAATAAAAACAACAAAACAACAACAAAAAAGAGCTCAGCAAAGACCAGGCACAAATACTGTCAGTGGACGTAACAATATCTGCACCATTATTGTCATGTGAAAACCTGCATCGATATGACTCATTTGCATTAAACTACTAAAATCAGTTAAAAAAAAAAAAAAATCAAGAGTCAGTAAGATTAAACATATTGCATAGGAATATTCCTGTAAGTGTCAAAAAGCACAAATGTCCTACAGTTATAGTGGTAGAAAGAGACAGCCATTTAGCCTTTAGATCCCAGATTTATTATGCTTAAATATTGGATTTTAAAACACTGAAAATACTTTCTCATGAGGGGACAAAAAAAATTGAAAGTAATGTGCATGTGAAACGTTCTCTCAAAACCCCATAATGGATCTAGATAAAATCGCTGAGCAAGATACATAATTCAAATTAAGCATTTAACAAAGTCCTAGTAAACATCAAATAAGTTACTTCTAGACTGAAATTTGCTAGATTTGCTAGAAAACTTGCTGGATGCAGGAGCTTCATGTTCACATCAATTTCTTTTTTCTATTTGCAAAAGAAATTTTATGTTAGACAACTTTAGCAAGACAACTTTTTATATTCAAAGTATTTCCCTCCTTTTTTTTGCATTCCAAAAGTGAAGCAAAATGCTTTATGCAATTGGAAAAAAATACTTTTAAACAAACTTTTTCTTTACCATAAATCTAACAGTATATACTGCACTATAATGGGATACATAACTATATAATTGTATTTTGCTTTATATTATGATTTACTGTCTAAACAATCTGAAGCTTGTAAATGAGAATAACAGTCCTTTAGACACATTTACCACTTATTTTGAGAAAGTGCAAATAACCATACCAGAGGAAGAATGGGGCTGAACTGACTGCTCATATTTTCTGTCTACATCTTTTGCA
The DNA here is from genome assembly GCF_030463565.1 of Pelecanus crispus. NCBI lineage: Eukaryota > Metazoa > Chordata > Aves > Pelecaniformes > Pelecanidae > Pelecanus > Pelecanus crispus. The sequence goes on along the minus strand of NC_134644.1, from coordinate 128,938,972 downwards.
GGTGGGAGAAGGAGGGAGGGGGGCTACCAGGTATCAAAGGGTCCTGTTTTCTTTTTTATATATAATTATGTTTGCCATTTTACAGAAAAAAAAAATAGTCTGTTAGTCTAGAAATATTAACTCTATAACACTTTTGTGGATCATTTTATCAGTAGAGATAAGACAGCAAGAGTCAGTATTTCACTAGTATAGTTAAACATACTAACGTGACAGAGTACTCTTTCCCAACAAAACAGCAGGGGGTGCAACAAATACTGAAAGTTAAAACTTGCTGTTCGCTTTGAGCTAGTAACATGATAATACTGGCTACGTCTTCACCCATACACCTTTATGCAGTTCAGCAGCGGCGTAGTACAAGAAAAATCTGCATCCAGATGTTACATCTTGCCGTGTCCTTGCCCAGACACCTCGTGATGTTCTTGTGTTAAGAAGACATTTACCAGCTCCCTTCTATTCTATCCCAGAATTAATTAAAACCACAGGACCTTTTTACTTGCCTACTAATCCAGAAATCATTATACTAATAAGTGAAGGTATATAACTCATCTGTACAAAAAAATTACAGCAATCCAAGTAGATAGAAACAACAGAAAAACAGTCAGAAGCATAAAGAAGCCTGAATTTCCCTAAGGAATTGCAATTTTCCACTGAAAGGTCTACCAACCAGGTGGGAGGAAGGAAAAGAAACAGTATTAGGAAAGATATTTCTGGCTACTTCAGGTGTGCTTCAATGCTTACAGCAAGTTCAGAAAACAGCAGAGTTTATCAATAACAAACAACTTCCAGGGATCTTTGCATCACAGAAAGCATCGTCCTTTAAATTTGTTTTAAATTAAAGCCAGTTTGCAATTCACTAACTGTTCTTGTGATTAAAATTTTCCAAGAAGTGTTATCATTTCATTTTTTAACACAAAGTAGTATAACTTTGAGTCCATGATGCAACTGTTATGAATTAATTTTGTCAGAGTTCCTATGATATGCAATTACTACTGTTTAAGAACTACATCATAAAAATCTATGACAAAATGACTGTACTCATCAGTATCCCATTACGGAAATTGTATGAAATCATTTGAATCCATATGGAATAAACTTACAAATCTTTAGGTATGAAGCTTGACAAATCATTTAATCATAAAAATATCAGGGTAATGAAATTGAATTTGATACAGAAGAGTGATAGGACTGTCTTGCATAAAACACAAATCTCTGTTTGCCTTGACATTCCTGCTTTAACATGGTAACAGAGACACAGAGACCAAAAGAATTTTACTGGAAAAGGAATATTCTTACCTGCTTTATCCTCACTATCCCTCATTCCTATGAACACAAAAGCTGCTGAGAAAAGGTTTTTAATTACATATTGCAGGGAAAATGTAATTATTTCATTTTGCTCTTCAAAATTGTAAGTGATATTAAGGGTGAATGATACCTATACAGCATATAAAACTTGGACCTCCAAACAACTTCAGAAAACTACAGTGCTGATAGCTCTTGCTTTACATCGCTTTCTGTAGGATGGGAAGCCTCAAAGTTCTTTAAGTTCCTGTTATCCCTTCCACTGAAGTCAACAGGAGTTTTGCACAAGACTCATTTTGCTGAGGTCCTCAGTATATCCTGCTTACAAGCTGCAGAGGCCTGTGTTTTTTGCAGTAGGACCCTGGAACAATTGCACTTTTAGAGTGGTTGTACCTAGAATTCTTCCTTTCTGTGAGCCCATTAAAAAGGTTCTTAAAACACACACACAAAAAAAAAAAAAAAAAAAAAAAAATCAAGCCTAATATTGCTGAACAAAGCCTGGAAATTAAACTCTTAGAAGACAGACAGTTCAGAATAAATAGGTAAGACAGGGTAGAATTAGGAGGTCTTGTACACAACTTCTCTCCTGCTCACTGTACTCTCTTTTCAAAGGTAAGTCGTTGCTTCCAGGCATCTCAGCAATTTGAGTTGCAGTGAAGTGCGGTGTCCTCTGGCCTTTGGGAAGATCTAAGTCACTGCTGAAACCTGTCTCTGTGCTCTGTACGGTGACTCTTTGCCTCTCTTACCTTTCTGTCTCTGGCAACTTCTCTGCTGAGCACAGTACCCAAAAGAAAGAGCAGTCTCCCCCTCCAGTGGGCTTTACAGGTCTGGGTACCTAAACAAAAATAAACACAAATTTAGAAAAACAAGTAGAAGAGATACAAAGCCCATGGCAAATCTTTACAGAAACATCCATTCATAACATAAGCCCGTAAGATCCTTTATGTATACAGCTATCAAGAACAATACTGAGCTGCAGTGCACTTTCCTGTCCAGAAGAAAGACAGGTCCCTTCTTGCAAAACTATGATCCTGCCCAAATACCTCCTGAGAGCCCTTCTCGTAGGTCGTGCCCAGACCTACCATCTGTGCCACACTGCCACCAAACCCAGCTGCACACAACTGTCTGCCACTCCTGGGCAAGGCTTCCCCCCCCCCCCCCCAAGTGCCTTCTCCTGGGACCAGCAGCCTGGTCAAACACCCTCCAGAGCCCACCTCACGGCAGGCATCACCTACTCCCAGGCAGCACTTTCTGCTGTGAGGCACTCCTACCCACCGGTGTCTCCTCATGGGAAGGAGGGGTGGGTGCTGGCCACTGGCACCCAGAAGCAGGGAGGAAGGTGCCTCTCCTGCCACCAAGTGTCTCTCCAGTGTACGGGGCATTGTGGATCTCACAGAAGGAAATAGGGCAGCCTCAAGGGGTGCCCAACTCCACCAGCAGCATCTCTGTGGGCAGGACTGGCAATGTCCTGGGCTTTTGGTAAACAGTTGCATCAAAAAAAAAAAAAGAGGAGTAGCTTTCTAGCCACAGGCCACTTAGAAAAGTTATATAGAAAAACAAAAATGTGGATTTTTCAGAAAGCAATTTGTAGGTTTGATGATTGCTGGCCTGGCTGGAGAATGCTTTTTGTGGGGTAGCTTAGAAAAAAGATCAGTACAAGTATAAAACTTCATGTCAGAGTTACTGTAGCAAAATATCACCTACCAATTTCTTTTTTAAAATCACCTTTCATATGAGGTTTTATTGATTTTTTTTTTTTCTTCTGTTTCTGTTGTTTTAAAATGTTCAACAACTACTGGTATCTCCTTAGCCAGCCCTCACTTTCAAAGTACCTAAGTTATTTTTAGAGATACTTAACTCTTTTTCAGATATGACCTAAATAGATCTCCTGGGCCTAAATTTATAACCTGAGTAGCTTTATTAAAGTCAGTGGCATTATTCCAACAGAGTCTTGTCATCTGTATTTTTCTTCTATTTCCATCTAAAGGGAAGTACAGTTTTCATCTGTTAGTGACATCTGTCATTGGATCTAACTTTTCTCATGTCATACTGTGTGACGCAACTACTTCATGCATATGACGGTTCCTTGATCATCTTCATTTCAGCATTTCCTGTTCTACAATCTGCTCCATACCAATGCAAATATTTAATTTGCCAAATAAACTATTTCTCTAAGACTCCTCTATCATCACTGCCATCTATTCTTCCATTTTTTTCTTTGTTTTCTTCATTCTCTTTTCTTCCTTTCATAAGAAGACATCTAAAAATAAATTTAATGAGGTACCTTCTCTTATTTGACAACAGCCACTTGTAGTTGAGATAAGAGACAGCAGGTTACATTTGTCTTTTAATTTTCATTAAATTCAAGAAGACTTTGTGTCTTATCAACCAGCTCTAAAATGACTACACTTAAAATATCTGTGAATTCACGCTTTATAAAACAAAGGATTAATATTGGAGCACTGGACCGCAGGTCTTGTGTCACTGAAGGCAGAAGGTGATTTATAACTGGTTTTAATGAATGAAAAACCTACCTCAAGAGATAAAGAAGAGTTAATTCTTCAAGCATTAGGGAACTATTTAAAGGTGTCACATTTATATAAACAAGAGGCAGGGAACAGCCTCTAGATAATGGTCAGTTATTGTTAAGTATACATTCACTTTATTGTTGCTAATATTTAAGTATGGTCACTTTAAAATAGCTCTATAAAAATTGCTCAAAAATAGGAAGAATATTTTTACCATGATCCTTCTTGAAAAGCCAATGTTCATTTTCTACTGCTAGATATGCTAGATATACTTCATTTTTTTTGTTTTCTCCTACAACATGTAACATTAGATCATCACTGAAAAAACCCCAAGCAAATATCAATACAAACCTGTAGTAACTTTGCTCAGGAATTTTGTACTGCTGTGCACTAGTAGGCTGTTACGTTAAAGTCTGCCTTTTGCTTCACACACTACCCAAATTCATGATCTGAATCTACAAATGGTTTTCTGTACAAGTATATGAAGTTATGTACAGGTATATAATGTATGCAAGTGGCATATGCTTAATAAGTTTTGTCCATGTTTTCTGGATTTCTATGTACTGTGCCTCATCTGGGAGAAGGCTAATAATTGAGTTTCCTCAATAAAAATCTCAGTTTGTGATACTGATTGTTCTGACAACATTTAATTTTCTTCAGTGTTTTGCCTGAGAACTGAATGTTTCCTGTATAGCCACAGTTCTGGGAGGAACACAAAGGAAGCCTATGGAGGGTTAAGTCTGAGTGGAGTTTAGCAACATGTCAGGAGCTGACCTGCATAAGAAATTGACCTACAAAGTTATTTAGTCTTTGAATTTCTATTCTTGGCACCCTATGTATTGAGAGATTGGGATTATAATATCTCTATGGTGTTAAAAACTGCTTTGCAAGAAGAGATTAGTCTGCTTGGATGGTAGTATATTATGATTTAAGCTAAATGTTTCAACAGAAGAATCAACAAGGATAATGGACAAAAAGCAAATGTGCAAAATTTGCTTTATAAAAATCACATTTTATTGAAAAGTTGATAATTTATCAATTGGTTAGTAATCCACCATTGTAATTCTGAGAACTTAAGTAGGACATGAAATTGTTTGAAAAGCTTTTTGCCAGTTCTCCCCTTCCTACAGTAGCTTCTAGCAATTTTTAACTACTGCCTTTGATGCTTTCCTGGATATAATCTGAAAAATAGAAAGCTAAAGATATTACACTGGGGAAATTAAAAGTGCATGAGGCTTGATACTTCCCAAACCACCAGCATGTTGAATAATCTCTACTACTTAAATAGTAAAATGATTCAAAAGTTTGCACTGGCATTTTGTGTCAGGGGAGCATCCTGAGGAATAAAAACATAATAATCTGCCTTTGCAAAGGCAAAGGTAACAATTATATCTCTTGATTTTGGCAAATTCTTTGTATTTCGTGGCAGCAGGTGATGTTTATATTGATGGATATATCAAACTCATCACAATCAGAAAAGGAAATATGAACATATATGCCCCTTGTGTGGCTCGATCTCATTATTACCATTTCTTAGCATTTTCATGGAACTCTGTATTGTCAAATCTGCATTAATAGTATTATTATTTACATACATAGTTGTATAGAGAATAATGCACTAAACATCCAAACAGATGACCTTGTAAAAGCAAGAAAACCCCCAGAACAGAATTGCTATTTTGAGTTGTGATACCTTAATTTTAAATATAAATATTTAAATTTGTTTATATTTATCAGAATCAGCATTAATGTAATACTGAATTATTTGTTGTTACTGTCTTAATGTTAAAACAAAGCTCAATTATTCTAAATGTTACAAGATGTTTCCCTTAATAGGCAAAGGATTCTGGATCTTAGATGGCCATTTATGCCTGTGCCTTTTTCTTTGCCATCCACGGAGGCTCCATTTTTCTTGACATATTGGGAAATACAGCATATAGTAACACCTTTCACTTAGGTTACACAATATACAGAAGTTTTAGCATGTTAGTTTGGCTAACACTAATAATACTGCTAAACTCATGGGAATGTTCATCTGTGTATTAGTTTAGGATTGTTAGTGGAAGATTTTGATTGTGGAAACAGCAAAAAAATATGTAAGTAATTTGCTGAAACATGGAACTAATTTCTTCATGTCTATAAAACTGGATTTACTCTGTCTTTTTAACAGACTGATTATATGCGGTATTTCATCATTAAAGGGGATGTGTTTCTGAACAGTACTTGAAATTCTGAGATATGATTGAGGTGGAAAGGAGGATTCAGAGTTCAAAACAGAAGACAGACTAGAAAGAAAAAGACTCATTGCTGACAAAATTTTGCTTCCTGAGTATTCAGTGAAAAGTCACTGTAAAGATAAGGCTCTGGTTGGAACATGACTAGCAATTGCCTTTGATATTTGTCTTTGATTTATGATCTGTTTCTGCCCTGGAGAACCAAGGACAGATGCTGGTGCTGGGTAGATCTGTTGCATCTCAGGCATACATTGGTATACTAGTGCCTATGTAAAGAAGAGGAATTATCTGGCAGCTTAGAAAGGATAGAGAAAACTTTGACACATTAGGTAACCATTAAACTTGAAAACACACCCCAGCCTCCAATCCTGGAAATAAACGCCAGGTGTATCCTGATTAAATGTTGGGATGAGACCCAGGAGTGCTCCATCCCGCCTTCAAAGTTTTCCTCACCCTTCTCCTGCTTTTCTCCAATGCCCTGGTTTCTTTTGAGTGAAAACCCAAGCATGCGGCAGCAAGTGCCCTCTGATACGTCCCTTGTCACAAACAGAGGTGTGGGACCAGAAGCGCAGGGGACTCCATAAAACACTTTCCTACTCCACAGTTTGGATGTAGCACTCTTGTCAGCTACCAGTTTAGGAGCCAGGACCAGTCAAACGAAAGTATATCCAGAACTCTTCTACAACACAGCTATAGCTGTGAACTTTTACAAGTGGTAATTAATAGGAGATTATTAAATAGCTCTGATTTGAAGCAGGAGAAGCTCTTATGTGGAGTGCTTTCAGGCATCTGTTTATCACCTGTATATCGCCTATTGATTCTTTGATTGTGGCTGAAGGCTTGACTCATGCTTTGTAAATGTGAGAAAATGGATGAGGGCAGGAAGGAGTCCATTTGGAGAGGTTTTTGGTTATTTTTGCACACCCATGAATTGCTGATTCCTTCTGTACTATCAAATTTATATAGGAAATCTATGAAATTAAGCTCTGTTGCCTCCTTCCAATTTTGTTTGTTCCTGCAAATACCTCTACCTACCAACAGAGTTGTGTTTTAGCAAGAAATTTCTAATAAATGGAGCCAATGTTCAGAGCAACTACAGAAGTTGCCTCAAGAAAAATTGAAAAGCATCTCTAGAAAACTTTTAGCAAGGCATTAGAGATACTCAGGCAGGACTACAGCAATGGAAATGAAACTTTTTAGGCTTCAAGCACAGTCATATGGCTGTTCTCCAGTTCCAAAACCAATCCAATGTGTCCCCTTAGAGTGCAGTGGAGTGATCTGGGAATTACTCAGACAGTTAAACAGACAGTACTGAGGAATAAAGTGTTTCTGTGTTTGTTTTACACTTCAGAAATATCTATAATTGACAACAACAATACCCAGGGGGTAAGGAAGCTAGTGAATTATAGCTATCTGTAGGCATTAGAAATGTAAAGTTTCATTTTTCTTATGCTGGTAAGCTGTAAGTTTTTGGCCATTTCAATTAAAAATATGGAATAATGTGCCCTTAACTGTTCATAGCAAGACTGTAATTCCATCAAGGAGCTACGTATGAAGTGAAACATTTGAGTTAAACTTTGTTAATATTACTCTGATTCCAAGACTGAATAACAACTTCAACACACATTTTCATTACACACCATTTTTGTTTTGTCAGATGGATAAAGCAAAAGCAGAAATGTTAAACACCCTGCTGAAATTAATATGGCTTTAAGTAAATGTCCTTTTATTGAAGCTAATTCAGGAAATACATACTTCCATGCCAGAAACATTACTCATCTCATAGGAGGTATTTGCTTCCGGACAAGGACGGTTGGTATTCTGCTGCTGTTTCTCATTGAGGCTTCATAAATGGAAGTAAGTGGATATATTTCTCATTATGTCCTTGTAAAAACTTAACTGGAAGACAGCCAGACTTCTTATTTGACCTGGCTAGACTTTCTTTTTGATTATTTTTGATAAATTTATTTACAGCCGTGGATTAAGAGTTGCATTTTACAGCCTGGACTATCTAATAATTTTTTTGCTAATAGAAGTGTCCACCATCATTTACTGTTATGCAAACATTGGTGAGTTTGGCACATTACTCATTTTAAGAGACATTGCAGCTATTCACACCAGTTAGGTTAGACTCTCTAGGAAACAGCTCTCACTTTATTATTATAACTTATAAGTGATCCAAAATGTTCAACAAGTAGAATTTTTTAAATTATGTAATTTCAACCAATTGCATATTCACAGTTTTATCTGGGAATCCTGTAAGTGATTAAAACTAATAAGAAAAAGTAACTGCAAGAAACCTGAATCGAAAGCATGTTATTAATTTGGATATAAGGATTTGATTTGTTCTCAGAGACAATTGGCTGAGTTGGCATTTGTATACGTAATGTCACGATAACAGCAGAACACATTTAAAGTGAAATGAGAATCATTCTGGAAAGGTATTTTTGGTAGAGACAATTTTCAGAAATGTCTGAAAACGTCTGCAGTTTTTGCACAGTTATGAAAAACAGTTTTATTTTCTCCTTTCAGAGGGAATGATGGGATTCTTACAGCTGGTGAGCACAGCCTAAGACGTGCAATTTTCAGTGCATGAACTGTAGTATTTTCTGTAAAGCAGTCTGTTCTGACTTTATGCTGCATGTCTAAATCCAGGTGATGTTGAACTCAGCTCTGAATCCTAAACCATGATCTCAGTCTCATCAGTATAAATCCAGGCTACTGATTTCATTGCTACTAGTCTTACCCAACAACAAAGTATGACTCTCAATCTTCAGCAATAATGTCCCCTTCCCAGCTATTTTCTATCTGCACTAATACACAAAATAATTAGCTTCATTACTTTCTTTCCCATGACTTTCCCCTTCTCTATTAGAACCCTAGGCTGATATATTATGCTAATCAACTTACATGTAATTGTTTTCTTGGCCTGGAATCACAAAAGCATATGATATTAACAGAATACTAAGAGGTTTCATGGTAGATGGAGGGTCACCCTGTCTTATGCATGAATAAAATGCTAAGCATCTGCTGAGTATCCAGGACAGTGAGGCATATTTGAAAGAGGCAGATTTCTTAATTTTGCCTTTTTTACCTTCTACTTTATACTGCCTTTTATTTCTGTAATACCAGCTTTTACTTATTTTAGTATTTCACCTTTTTGTGCAAACTGATGAGCAACTGTATATCTTGCCATTTTAGAGTATTCTGCTTCCCATATTTCATTTTCCTTTATCAGTTGCCACTGTTACAGACATACTTTGACTTTTTCAGGTTTTGTTTCACTAAAAAACTAAAGCCTACAATGCCAGCTTCTATTCCAATTTCTATTTTGTCTCACTAGTGTCTGAATAAACTACTCTCATATTGAAATATTTGTCTTCTGAGCCATCTTCTGTACTTCTCAGAAATATGAGAAATTCAGTGTGTAAAAAATTCAGTATATATGACAAATCTGATTGTTTATTTTTTTCTTTTTTTCAGCCTGTTCAAGTGCCAACTTATACTGTAAGTTCTTATTAGGTGTTTGGTTTTCTATGACTTAGGAATTACTTACCAGATTTTCATGAAGCAACATTTAACAAGTGTCCTCAGTATCACCTTAGTATGTCATCTATACAGTAATTGCCAAAGAAATCCAAAACTTGTTTCCCTACATGTGTATTTTCCACTACCCTCTATAGAAATATGGATATTGTTGTAGCCATGAAGAGTCCATAGAACACCATCATAACCTATTTTTCATTCATCCCAATGGAATTTGTCTTTTCTGACTTTGGATGTCTGCAGTCATCTTTATCTGAGCTAGTCATCTGAACTACTTCTATAGTCCATTGGGAAAAATTGACAATCCTAAAGTAAAGTTCTTCTGGCCTATGCCATCTGCAATAGCATGAAATGAACTTCACATGTGAAGTATCTTTGTCCTTACAGTAACTGGCTACATTGCAGATGTCTACATTGGGTCAACAGAATTCCTTCTTCTTTCCCATGTCTGAAGTATTCCACCGCTTTTCCTCATCTCTGGTTGAGCCATGCAGTAGACTGCAGAATCTCACTTTTTTATTTTGTTTCTTCTCCCAGTGTTGAAATTACTGCTAGTGATGCATGGCACACTTATATTGGCATCTGCCCCTTTGTATGTGAGAGAGTTCTAGTCTTCTCCAAAATGTTCCCTCCTGCAGAGTCCACAGCAGCATCTGCATATGTGTCTCTGGGTGAAGAATACATGGAAGACACATGGCCAAGGTTTTGTTTCCACTCTATTTAGCCTCCAACTGCCTCTGCCCATACCAGGAAGTAATTAAGTCCATGATAACAGTGGTAACCTACTGACGGATATGTGAAACAAACCATTATACTTTTCTCACTTAAAACTAAGTGGACTTGCTAATCTAATTTACATGTTGTCTTCATTTTGGACAGAAAAGCAAAGATGGGTGAGATGTTTTAATTAGCAGACCCACTATGCATGCTGCAGTATCAGATAACAAATGTACTTTCAGCTAATCAGTATGATGCTCTGTAACTGTCTTTACATGAGTGCCCCAGCTTTCCCCTCCAATATCAAGAGACTGTCATCTTGAATTAAACATTCAAATGATTCTTTGGAGACTCTTCTTAGTGACACAATAGAATAGATAACAGCATAAAACCCTGGACTTTTGAGATTATATGTTCGCTCTTTACCTAGTGCATTTTATGAGGTCCAATCATCGTCTTCCAGGACGATCTATCTATGAGTATATTTCATAGCATTGATCTGAAGAGGCTATATAGCTAGTGAGTTAATTATGCAGTTAGCTCATGTACTAATTAAAGTGACTGTGAAGTGGTAACCTACTCCTGGAAAAAAATAAAAAACCAGAGATTTAATAACAAGCCTGTTAGAAGACTCTAATAAAATGAAGATCATAAAGAATTACTTCATTTGATATTTTATGATATGCTATAGTGGGAAAAGTAAATAGTCAAATGGTCTAGGAAGCCTCTAAGGCTGCAACAAAGGGAAAAATTATTAGCATCAGTATACTTAAAAAGAGAGGAAAACCAAAATAAATTGATAGAATCCATGGCTTTGAAAGCTAAACATAATGAAATACATTTTGAAAAGGAGCCAGTATATACAAATGTAGAAGTAAGGGACAAAGTAAATGCCTTCAGCATGTAAGAAGATTAAGAATTCTTTGAAGCTTGCACTGGAACTTTTATGAGGGAGGAATAAAGCTAATAAGGTGCTATCTGATAAACCTAGACCCAATAGAAGTGCTGAATAAAGATCCAAGATGATGAAAGGAACTTATCACATTCTCCTATAGGAACTGTCCATGGAATTCTCCTGGAATTTAACTAAGACTGGTAATGATTAATGCACTGTGCCATCTCTCAAATCTAGAAATTTGCTTTAGGAGGTTTTTAAATTTTTTAAATTGAGAGCATCTTCAACTTAGCTAAAAGATTGAACTGGGATTCAAGATCACTTTATTACTTTCTAACAGAGAACTTTTCCTGTTTCTTGTAGAATCACATGTGATACTCCACATTCATAGAAAAACCCTTAAAATATACCGCTGAGATTTTTACAAGGAAGGTAAATGTATAACAAGGTCTCCCAAAACCTTAACAGCCAGCAAAGTAAATACATACATAATTAAATAAATAAATAATCACATTTCAGTAAAACAAGTAAAAGGGTTAAAGTACTTTGAGTTTCACTTTGTCTTCCTCTTCATGTCTGGAAAGATTCATGTATTTTAACAGACAAGTTTCTGTAAGACTGCAAAATTGTCTTAATTCTGTAAGTAAAGCATAGATAACATAAAGGAATCCAGTCAACCCTGCACATATCTCTGAATCAGATTTAATTTTTTCAGGGTTGAAATGTGTGTGTACACGTTTGAGATGCCTCATAGATGCTCAGAGCTGGAGTTACCAGAGCTTCAGTTAAAACACCAGCACTGGTTAGAAAGGAAGGAGGACTTCATCAGTCTAGGTCCTAAATAGATCAAAAAAGATGGGATGCACAGTTTCTCATGGGTTGTCTTCTGTGCAGTGTGTTGAAGGCCTTCTAATATCTGCATCACAGCTGTGCACCCACTTGCTCAAACACACTTCACTGATACACTGAGGAATGAGCCTTCAAATCTTAAGCTCCTCTGGGAAGAGTGAAATGAATGAGCGTTTATTGTTTTGGCAGATCACTCTCGAGCAGGGGTCACACTCTTCTGTAGGGATAGGTGACTGTGTTTGTGTTGCCTTGTTTGGATGTGGAAGTTGTGGATAACTGTCATAGGACATCATTTTGATGGTATTTGAACCAGTCAGAGACCTTTATAGCCTGTATTGACAGTTATTGCCATTTACTAGTAAATGGAAAATAATCTGTAATCTGCAATTAACTTTTTCTTACAAGTCATAGTACTGCTCTGAAAAATTTATATCTAGATGGTACATCTACAGGGCAGTAGAAGGTGACACCAGAGCAGGTGTATCTGTATTCCAGCCAGGAATAGTCTGCTTGGGTACCAGTTACAGTTAAATTGTAGAATTACCAATTTCAACCATCAATTCTATTTGCAGCATGCTGTACAGGTTTCTACAGCCATATTGACTTCCAGTTGCAAGACAAAAACTCTGGGTGGAAAAGAAGAATCATGAGCATGGGCAGTGAGGCTCCCTCTAAGAAAGTGGCAGCAGGGAGTAGAGCTTGACAGGTCACATTTAAGAGCTGGTTTAATAGCTAGGAACCCACTAAGATTTTTAATATCCTCTAAACCAGGCAAAACTGCCTCCAGCACAGTCCTGGAATAAACATCAGTTTAATTTTTCATACACTGAAATCCTTTTTTCCTTCTAGCCATTCCCGTTGCAATCTGGTAAACCTGACCTGCAAAGGGACAGCATTTCTGAGCCTGCAGGTGTGCTTAATGCACGCAGAATTTGTTCCATATTACCCAAGAAAGCAAAAAATCTTTTAAAGTTAAACCACATTATATTCCCATTATTGTGTGGGCTGTTTTGCAATTCATGCTATATTAGTTTTTGTGAAATTATTGAAAGTTTTATTTGTTAAAAATGGTCCAAAGTAGTGATTATATTAATACTAAAACTAGAGAGAGCATTTTCTATCAAAACAGCAGTCACATGCTACAGCATGTTTCAGTTAATGCTAGGTGAAAATGTTCTTCAAACCACCATGTCACCTGCTGGAAATGATGATTTTGAAGATGGCCTTCTTGTGTGTTTCTTTCTACCAGATGCTGTTCAAAGCAGAAAGAGTTTTTAATTCTTTCAAGTTGTAAAGTGCCAGTTTTCTCCCTCAGGAATACAGGAAGGGAACCATCAATCCAGGTCATGCCTACCACGGATATCAAATCATATAACATCATTGCTTAAATAAGGAGTAATTCTCAGATAACCTTATAAATAAGAGGTGACTCACCTAAAAAACAGCTCTAAAATAATTAAATTTATAGGTTTATTTTCTATTTCATCTGATTTCGGGCAACATCTGTAGGTATTGGTTTAAGGTGATTAATGCCAAGAATTTATGGTCTTAAGAAAATTGATTTGTTCATTACCTGGAAGATGTTATTATTTTTAAAACTATATATCCCACCTTTTCAACAATGATTTCTGATGCTTCCATGTTTTTCCTTTACTGGACACATTTTATGTGCCTCTCTAGTGAATTTATTGATCTTTTTGAACAATTTATTTGCGAAAGGTTGTTAAAAACAAGTTTGACCATAAAAATTCTATCTTAACCTGAGTTCTAGAATTAGTCATCAAGGTTCATAGCCATATAGTTGCTGGGCAAGGCTGTGATTCAAACAGACCTGGACAGAAATGGGCCTCATGAACTTCCTCATGAAGTTCAACAAAGGCAAGTGCAAGGTGCACCTGGGATGGATGTGGTGGGTTGACCCCAGCCAGCATCGAAGCACCTACACAGCTACTTGCTCACCTCCGACCTCCCACCCTGCAGTGGGACAGGGGAGAAAATAGGAAGAATGGAAGTAGGAAAACTCATGGGTCTAGATAAAGACAGTTTAATAGGTGAAGAAAAGAAGAAAATAAGCAAAGCAAAGGAAATCTCTTGCACTACCCACAGGCAGATTGATGCCAAGATAGTCTCCAAACAACAGCCACTTTGGAAGAAAAAAAAACCCCATCTTCTTCCTCTACCCCAGTCTTTATGGCTCAGCATGACATTATATAGTATAGAATCTCTCAAGGTCCCTTCCAACCCAAAGCATTCTATGATTCTATGATAACCCTTTGGCCAATTCGGGTCAACTGTCCTGGCTGTGTTATTTCCCAACCTCTTGCCCACCCCCAGATGACTCTCTGATGGTGGGGCAGAGTAAGAGGAAAAGAGAGCCTTGATCCTGCGCAAGCACTTTTCAGCAATAGCCAAAAAAGTTGATGTGCTATCAACACTTTCTTAGCCACAAATCCAGAACACAGCACTATGCAGAAAGTTAACTCCATCCCAGTGTGGTGGGTTGGCCCTAGCTGGATGCCAAGTGCCCACCAAAGCCGCTCTATCACTCCTCTTCTTAACTGGACAGGGGAGAGAAAATATAACAAAAACGCTTGTGGGTTGAGATAAGGACAGGGAGATAACTCACCAATTACCGTCATGGGCAAAACAGACTTGAATTGGGGAGAATTAGTTTAATTTATTACAAATCAAATCACAGTAGCATAAGGACAAATAAGAAACAAATCTTAAAACAACTTCCTGCCACCCCTCCCTTCTTCCTGGGCTCAACTTCACTCCTGATTTTCTTTACTTCCTCCCCCTGCGCAGCTCAGGGGTATGGGGAATGGGGGTTGTGGTCAGTTCATCACACGTTGTCTCTGCTGCTCATTCCTCCTCAAGGGGAGGACTCTTCACACTCTTCCCCTGATCCTGCATGGGGTCCCACCCACAGGAGAGAGTCCTCCATGAACTTCTCCAACCTGGGTCCTTCCCATGGGCTACAGTTCTTCACAAACTGCTCCACCATGGGTCCCTTCCACAGGGTGCAGTCTTTCAGGAGCAGACTGCTCCAGCGTGGGTCCCCCAAGGGGTCACAAGTCCTGCCAGCAAACCTGCTCCAGCCTGGGCTCCTCTCTCTCCACAGGTGCACAGGTTCTGCCAGGAGCCTGCTCCAGCATGGGCTTCCCATGGGGTCACAGCCTCCTTCGGGCACATCCACCTGCTCCAGCGTGGGGTCCTCCAAGGGCTGCAGGTGGATATCTGCTCCACCATGAAACTCCATGGGCTGCAGGGGGACAGCCTGCCTCACCATGGTCTTCACCACGGACGGCAGGGGAATCTCTGCTCTGGTGCCTGGAGCACCTCCTCCCCCTCCTTCTTCACTGACCTTGGTGTCTGCAGGGTTGTTCCTCTCACACATTCTCAATCCTCACTCCAGCTGCAGTTTGCGTCCCAGTGTTTTGGGGTTTTTTGCATTTTTTTTTCCCCTTCTTAAATATGTTATCGCAGAGGCACTACCACTGTCACTGATTAGTTTGGCCTTGGCCAGCAGTGGGTCCATCTTGGAGCCAGCTGGCATTGGGTTTATGTGACATAGGGGAAGCTTCTAGCAGGTTCTCACAGAAGCCACCCCTGTAGCCCCCCTGCTACCAAAATCTTGCCATGCATTCCACCCCTAATACATTCCACCCCTCGCCTCTGTGAATCACATATTTAAGAATTATCATTAAAATCCACATACATCACAAAATCCACCCCTAGTCCCTTCACCACAATTATAACAAACTAAATTCCCCATGATCATTCTGCTCTCTAGGATTGTTCAGTCCATGTTTCGCCCATTGCCTCTCCCAATTACTATCGTTACCTGGAGTTGCTTGAGCCCCACATTGGACAACAAAAGGGGCTGTTGTTGTTTAACCCGAGCTGGCAACTAAGCGCCACCCAGCCACTCGCTCAACCTCCCCCTCCCCAGGGAAAAAAGTAAAACCCATGGGGTGAGATAATGGCAGTTTAATAGGACAGCAGAGGAAGAGAAGGTAGTAATAATAATAATAATGATAAAAGAATATACAAAACAAGTGATGCATGATGCAATTGCTCACGACCTGCTGACCGATGCCCAGCCAGTCCCCAAGGGGCAATCGCTGCCCCCCAGCCAGCTCCCCCCAGTTTATATACTGAGCATGACATCATATGGTATGGAATAGCCCTTTGGTCAGTTTGGGTCAGCTGTCCCGGCTGTGCTCCCTCCCAGCTTCTTGTGCACCTGGCAGAGCATGGGAAGCTGAAAAAGTCCATGACTAGTGTAAGCACTACCTAGCAACATCTAAAATATCAGTGTTATCAGCATTATTCTCATACTAAATCCAAAAACACAGCACTATGCCAGCTACTAGGAAGAAAATTAACTCTATCCAGCCAAAACCAGGTCACCCAGCTAGACCCAGTACAATGGAATAACCCCATGCAACAGTATGGTTGGGAAAGCAGCTCCACAGAGAAGGATCTGGATGTTCCAGTGGGCAGGGTGACCATGATTTACCAGTGTATCTTTCCTGTTTAGGCTGGAGAATAAATGCTAACTGGAGATCTATTGCTGTTTAAAATACTTGGTCAGAGGATACAGAGAAGATGAAGCTAGACTCTTCTTGGAGGCACATGAGAATAGGATAATTGACACAAGTTAGAGCATGGGAAATTCTAATCAAATATTAGGTGGTTTGGTTGGTTGCTTGGGGTTTTTTTTACCGTAAGTGTGGGATGCTCTTGAATTAATGAGACTTGTTTTGAGCAGGGAATTCAGCTAGATGACCTCTGGAGTACCCTTCCAACCTAAATTATGACTCTGTGGTTCTAGCCCTGATTCAGGAAAAAATTAATCCTACATTTACATCTATCTCTTAAGATAAATATCATAAGATAATGGTTAGCTGTTAATCAGGGCAGACTGAAATCAACGGAAGGATAGGCATAGTAGTTTTCTAAACAGGGATATGTTCCTCCATAGGACTCAGATACATAGGAAATTAAACTACACTCTGATACATTTTGTTTATAAAGAATGAGGAGTCAGCACAAGTTCTGCCTCTCTCTCTCTCCTTATTGCACACTCATACAAAAAAAAACCCACAAAGAAAATTCCTTCATGAGAATCCTCATGAAGTCTTACAGTTGGGACTGTAACAAGGGCAATTCATAAGTAAACTACAGCAGGCAGATTTCTACCACAACAAAAGTCTCCCACTATTAGCAGCCTTCCTTAAATTGGCATTTTTGGTTTGGAAGGTCAGAGGAGTAGTTTAAAGCCTGAACAGAAAAGCCTATGTCTGCATTTGGTTTGCTAACAGCGACCATTTCCAATGTGGCAGATTTCTAGAGGAACACTGGAAGAAGGTATCCAGTGCACACTGATTTTCAGTAAGCATTTAGGTATCTAACTGTCCTACATGCCTCTGAAGGATATGCTTTTGGGACCCAGGTATCCCAAAGGGATCCATAGCAAGACCATGACTTTAATCTACTACTTACCTTAGCAAAGGAAGTATATTCCTTAGTGTTCCCATATGGCCACATTTCTTTCTTTCCCTTACTTATTTTTATTCTTAACTTGTTGCTACTATCCAGCTATAACAGCAAAATACCTGCTTAAGCTTTTGCACAATGAATAACTTTCTATGGTGTGACAACATCCCTGATGTTTTTCAGTCTTGCTTTTATATTTTCTTTTTAAATGAGTAAAACTATTGTTTGGTTGCCTTATCCCTCTGCATTCCATCTATCTTCTGATGGAGTCAACAGAAAAATATTTACTTTTATAAATACGAAAGTTTCTACATTTCAGCAAAATAACAGGGTTTGTTTTACAGAAAAAGCACACTGACATATTAGTTTCATTTGCATATTGAGATAGTCTTTTTCCAGTTTGCCAGCGTGTGTGTGTGTGTGTGTGTGTGTGTGTAAAGTAATGCTAGGCAGCAGTGGAAAGAAAAATACATTCTCCTGGAGTGAGACAGATAAAAGTTATGGGTTTGGTTTTGTTTGTTTGTTTGTTTTTTAAAACTACCACGTTCCCTGTGCAGTATTTCTGTTACAGATGACAAATTAAGGCAAACATGAAACTGCCATTTATTATGGCATTTATTATATGCATGTGGCCCTATTCTAACTTCTGCATGTTCAACTTATATCAAAACAGCCAAGAAAAAACAAGCACAAGCTTATACTCACAGAGAATCAGTACCAATCTGTGTGTTTACTGTATGCCCCAAAATGGGGAGCATGAGTGACCAGAGAGAGTATGGAAACATGTTGTGGGAGGGGAAGTCTCTACCTCCTAGGACCAGAAACTTTGAGCCAAACCAGATATGAAAGAAGCTAACATCATCCAGCAGATAGCAGGATTACAAAGAAACTATAAAAGACCAACTTCTGCTTCCTAGTTCTATCCAGATTCAGCATCAAAGCTGCAGCAGCACAGAGGCAGAGGGGTCACGCACAGATTCCTCCCATTTCCCTGGCAGAGCAAGTAACTAAGGCCGTCACGCAGGTGGGCTAGTGGGGGAGGCGAGGCAGTGGCAGCGGGGGGGACTCCACCTTGCTAATACCAATGTTGAGCAATGCTGGGGATAGTATTGTGTAGATATACTTCTGTTTTGTGTAGTTATATACTTCTATCTGAAAGAAGCTTGCTCCTGCACTCATTTCCTATATGCTAGATGTTTGCTACTGAGTTGTAAAAATATTTTCAGATACTTTTAAATGTGAAAATAAGTGGAATTTACAGTTGTTTAATGTTTTGCACAATTTTATGTGTTTGTAGTTATTCAACAAAACAGATTAATTGCAAATTATAGTTCTTAGTGGCATGATGGAAACTTTTAAATTGTGCTAAGTTCTGCCAAAACAGTGTTGCCTTTCAATGCATCTTTACCTCTGCAAAAATACTCTCAACTCCTAATCAAAATACCAATTATAAAAAGCAGTAACTGATATCTGAATCTCCATCCTTTGCTGGATGCAGGGGGGAAAATTTTAACCAAGGACGAGGAAAAGGCTGAGGTACTTAACGCCTTCTTTGCCTCTGTGTTTAACAGCCAGACCAGTCATCCCCAAGGTACTCAGCCCCCTGAGCTGGAAGACAGGGACAGGGAGCAGAATGGAGCCCTCACAGTCCAGGAGGAAGCAGTTAATGACCTGGTACGCCACCTGGACGCTCACAAGTCTATGGTGCCAGATGGGATCCACCCGAGAGTATTGAGGGAGCTGGTAGAGGAGCTTTCCAAGCCTCTTTCCATCATCTATCAGCAGTCCTGGTTAACAGGGGACATCCCTGATGACTGGAGGCTTGCCAATGTGACACCCATCTACAAGAAGGGCAGGAAGGAGGACCCAGGGAACTACAGGCCTGCCAGCCTGACCTTGGTACCAGGAAAGATTATGGAGCGGTTCATATTGAGTGAACTCAACAGGCAAGTGCAGGTCAACCAGGGGATCAGGACCAGCCAGCATGGGTTCATGAAAGGCAGGTCCTGCTTGACCAACCTGATCTCCTTTTATGACCTGGTGACCCGCCTGGTGGATGAAGGAAAGGCTGTGGACGTCATTTACCTGGACTTCAGCAAAGCCTTTGGCACAGTCTCCCATAGCATTCTCCTTGGGAAGCTGGCAGCTCATGGCTTGGACTGGCGTAGTCTTTGCTGGGTAAAAAACTGGTTGGGTGGCCAAGCCCAGAGAGTAGTTGTAAATGGAGTTAAGTCCAGTTGGCAGCCGGTCGCGAGCAGTGTTCCCCAGGGCTCTGTTTTGGGGCCAGCCTTGTTTAATATCTTTATCGATGATCCGGATGAGGGGATTGAGTGCACTCTCAGTAAGTTTGCAGACGACACCAAACTGGTTGGGAGTGTCAATCTGCTGAAGGGTAGGATGGCCCTGCAGAGGGACCTGGACAGGCTGGATCGATGGGCCGAGGCCAACTGTATGAGCTTCAACAAGGCCAAGTGCCGGGTCCTGCACTTGGGTCACAACAACCCCATGCAACACTACAGGCTTGGGGAAGAGTGGCTGGAAAGCTGCCTGGCGGAAAAGGGCCTGGGGGTGTTGGTCAACAGCCAGCTGAACATGAGCCAGCAGTGTACCCAGGTGGCCAAGAAGGCCAACAGCATCCTGGCTTGTGTCAGGAATAGTGTGGCCAGCAGGAGCGGGGACGTGATTGTCCCCCTGTACTCGGCACTGGTGACGCTGCACCTGGAATACTGTGTCCAGTTTTGGGCCCCTCACTACAAGAAAGACATTGAGGTGCTGGAGCGTGTCCAGAGAAGGGCAACGAAGCTGGTGAAGGGTCTGGAGCATAGGCCTTATGAGGAGCGGCTGAGGGAACGGGGGTTGTTTAGTCTGGAGAAGAGGAGGCTGAGGGGAGACTTTATGACTCTCTGTAACTACCTGAAAGGAGGTTGTAGTGAAGTGGGTGTTGGTCTCTTCTCCCAAGTAGTTAGCAATAGGACAAGAGGAAATGGGCTCCAGCTGCGCCAGGGGAGGTTTAGGTTGGAAATTAGGAAAAATTTCTTTATGGAAAGGGTGGTCAAGCATTGGAACAGGCTGCCCAGAGAGGTGGTGGAGTCACCATCCCTGAAAGTGTTCAAAAAATGGGTAGATGTGGCACTTTGGGACATGGTTTAGTGTAGTCTGCCCTTGATTGGTTTAGTGTGGACTTGGTAGTGTAGGTTAATGGTTGGACTGGATGATCTTAAAGGTCTTTTCCAACCTAAATGATTCTATGAACGATTCTGTTCTATATTTCTGTGTGTTTTCTATAATTTTGCGCATGTGATTTACTTTTTAACTGTTAATCCAAAACACATAGCCATCAGACATACCTCTTTTTTCCCCATAATTGTATTACAGAAATGGCCAGACTGCGATGGCCTGCCTACTTAGATACCAGAGATTAAATCCTGGCCTAATGAAGATATTGACAAAATGTTTTATTGTTTCTGAAGGGCAGAGTACTCAATGTCAGGAGATTAGTCTGCATCCCAGGGGTGGGAAGACAGGAACATGGAACAAGTTGACACCACAAAGATCAATTTCTAAAGAGGTCCAAGCAAGGGATTGGCTGTGTCAGGAGAAATGCACACACGCATGTGCACACACATGCACCACCAACCAAGGGCCTTCACATCCAGTTGTCAGCATCAGACGCCAATGAGAGCAGCCCACAGCAATGTTGTGGTATATCTTTCCAGCAGTTTCCACTATCAGTCTCCTGTCTATTGCTGGTCCATGGCATGGCTCACCAGAGTCAGGCAGTTTGCGTTGTACTTAGCTCTTGGCCAAAGTGAGACCATGCACCATTGTCTCTCAGGCCCTTTATGTTACAAAAATTTGAGGAACTGGGATTTCACCTTTTGTTGTTGGTGTTTCTTCTCTCCCCAGCCTCTCCAAGTTTTGAAGAGACTAAAGATTGCCTTCTCAAGCCATCATTCTTCCAGTCCTCTGCAGGCTGAGATCTGCAGACACTGAAGCCTCCAAACATTGTGTTGAAAGAAGGTCTAATTTTCAGTCCATTTTAAGAAATTATTAATGTTATTTGCAGTGTGTCTTCTTCCCTTACAGTACAACACTCTCTGTTTTATCCATTTCTAGTCCATCTTTAATTTACATTGGATTATTTGTGTCTTTTTAAATGTTTCTTTTCAGTCATTAATTTAAACACAAACTCTCCACCCATAAAAAGTAATAAAAAAAATTTGTCTGTAGCTTTTCTCCCCATTTCCTTAATAGAAAATGGTTATTGTGATTGTCTAAGCTCTGATGAGCACATAGTATCATTAAAATCAGCCTCCAAGTTATCTAGGGGTTTTTTGTAAGATCAATATATAATTTCTAGAGATAAGTTAAATTAATTGGATTTGCCTAGTGAGATAAAAAATCAGAGTATGTGAGTAAGTGTTTGCATGTTTTATTTAAAGCAGTTTGTATCAGTTGCTAAATTTCAGCTTTAATATTCCATTTGGTGCTGCAGAACTCCTGACTAGTGTATTTATGTATTTGAAGCCTGTGTTACATTCTAAATTCATCAAAATGTCAATCATTTGTTACAACAGTCTGCTCCTTTTTTGACAGTTCTCTGTATTATTAGGATGCAGATGCAATCACACTTAATGCTGGCATAGGTGCATACTTGGTCTGCCTTCCTCTCCCACAGATCTGATACTTTCATGGGCATTGATGAAAAGCAACACACAGAGGTAAAATTAAATTCTAATCTGTTGGCAAACTTACACTGGCAAGCATTGACACTCCTGGCACTTGTCTGACATTCTCATGCTCAAAAAAATAACAGCTGCTTATCAATGATGTATTAGAGATGGGCACAAACCAACTGGTATAAGCATTCACATAAGAAAGGAGAAAACATTCATTGGTGAAGTGATCCTTTGCCTCCCTCTATGTACATGGCCTACATCTGTATCTTCTGTGGTAAATGTTCTTGGTTTCACACTCAAGGTCGTAGAGGTAAGTGCCCGGAGTCAGTTGCAGCTGTACTGTCAGTAGAGACACAACCTCAATATGAGCAGTCCTGGTTTTCCTTATCCGGAGAGTCAGCTGGTTCACTCAAAGCTAGATTCTAGATGGTTCCCTCAAAGCTAGAGCTTAGACACCAGGCAGGAGGCTGTTGGTGTGAGTGATCAGGAGGCTGGGCTCAGCTAAGTAGCGATATCATCTGCACCGTTTTGTTATGTGTGTGTTATTTGGTGTATGAGTCTCTTACTGATTTCCAGATTCTGTTAAACACAGATGCCAATCCTGTTTATGCCATTGCAACTCAGATGATGAGGAATGAAAAGTCCTCTATGGAACTAAACCTTCCATAAACAAATACTGCCAAACACAGACTAAATTGCTATTATAGCAAAGGGAGTTTGACATTAAGAACTGCGTCTGCTAAATGCTTGCTAATACAACCTCTTGAAAATTAAAACTCAGGCCAGCTCAACACTACATAAAAAGGACACATTTATTCATTCCAGCTAGTCAGATTTGAAGAAATTCTAATTTATTTGGATTAAATATAGTCGGAGTAACTCCATTTTGCTTAAAGAATAGGTGACATGCTAGCCTCTCTGTCTCATCCTTCCCTTATTAATGCAAAAATATGTAAATTCAGACAGACCCTTGATTACCGTGGCTAGGGTACTGTACACAAACAGATGTGAGAAAAATAAAAGAAAGTTTTGCCACATCTTGAAGGGACATATGCATGGAGGGGTACAGAGCATCTGCCAGGGCATGAGCCCATGGGGGAATAAACACTGCACAGTGCACTGCAGGGTGTGCACTGACACACGCAGATATCCTCCAGACAGGGTGCCCCAGGCTGCCTCCTGGCATGCAGGGAGGTGAGGTGAAAGATCAGGTCTTCCACTTGGTTTTTCAGCTGAATCACAGTGACGCTTCCAAAGGGACTCTTGGGATTATACAGTGAAAATGTCAGGGAGTATAGCCTATAAGCGGGTCATGGATGCTGTAAGAGGACAATCTTTTAACATCGGCCCTATCTTAACAGACCTGAAATATTTTGCTGCTCTTGTCCTAGACAGAATATTTAGTGTTATTTTCCATGTATAAAGTGTGAAGAGAGTGAGAGACTCCATAAAATAATGGACTATTTCAAGTAAAGTAATAGATAAGTTAAATGGCTTATAAATGTCAGTGTTACACTCATCAGTTTCACTGGCCCTCAGTCTTACCTTGCAAACTTGCCATCAATAAATTGGTTTATGTAGAACTGTAGATCACAGTGTAGTACAATTAATTATCCCTCAGACCATCTCCTTCAGATGAAACTGGAGAAACTTCTGGTGATATTACATATCTGGTAAGAATTTGAGATTTATTTCAGCATTTCTGTGGTGTCTTGTTTAGACTGTAGTAGTAGTCTTGCAGCATGCTAGACATTTTCCAAACAGAAGTCCATACGCTAGGGACATAATATATTGTTTGAAAATACTTTCATTACAAATAGTTTTGCAATTACCCAGGCTGTTAGGTTTTGTTTGTTTCTTGAACATGCATATTTGCTCAATGTTTGAGGCAGTGCCATAGAGCACAAACAAAATGCTCAGTGCCACTGTTACTGTAGAGGTGTACATCTCTCCAGAATGGATAGATCAGAGAATATCCTCTTAAAGAACTGCTCCTAGAGGAGTCCTAACTCACCAGAGATACACAGAGGTGGAAAAGGTGCTGAGAACTTGCTAGGGAATAACCATTTCCAGTATTTACTTGTGAATTCCAAGGTAAAAAATAGCCTTCGAGTTTGTAGAAACTTGTTTATAATTCTTACAGAC
Source organism: Pelecanus crispus (assembly GCF_030463565.1). Lineage (NCBI taxonomy): Eukaryota > Metazoa > Chordata > Aves > Pelecaniformes > Pelecanidae > Pelecanus > Pelecanus crispus. The sequence goes on along the minus strand of NC_134644.1, from coordinate 128,914,575 downwards.
TCTGTGTGTGTGTGTGTGTGTGTGTGTGTGTGTTTGCATGTGTGTGAGAGAGAGAGGAAGTGCCAGGTATGCGCAGAAGGAGTAAAACAGTGAAAGGAACCATCTGAGAGTAGAAAAAAAGGTTACTGGTGAGAAATGTTATGCTCTGCTGCACATTTCAGATATGCCACAGATTCAAAAAGGTCATTGCCAAGAGCTGTTTCCTCTGTTGCAGAGACACAGTAAATGTGTGAAATAGCCCAGGAGGGCAAGGCTGATAAGACTTAGTACAAATATGTTTGATCTGCAGGGGTTTTCTCTCTCCTTTTAGATTTTTTTTTTTGTTCAGGCCTGTAATAAAGATGTTAGTCACAGACATTTGCAGGCAAAACTGTATTTTTAAAATAGAAAATATGAGATCTTAGAAATGGAAAGAAGACCAAGGGAGGAGAGTTGTTTAAGAAAATGGGTCTGTCAGTTGACACAGGGAAAAATAACTGAATAAGGGCTGAAGTAGAGCATTTTTGCTTCCTCAGGGAAATGCAATGGCCAAGTTTTGAACATCTTCAGGCAAAGCTTTAAGCTTAATCTATCTGTCAGGTGTTGGCAGGAGCAGAGGAGGGCTGATTTTCAACAGGTACATATTATCTTTAATAAATAGGACATACAACATAAATCATCACTTTTACAGCTGGATCACCACTTTAGCCTTATCTCTAGGTTCACTGCACATTTCTTAGCCTGGTCAGTATACAGTATGGGACAAACAGTATTTCTGTGCTTCTGAGCACCAAATCTGCATTTCAAACATGAAAAACTGCACTTGTGAGGAAAAATATTGCAAGTCTTTCTAGCTGAATGAGGAATAGGTATTGTGACATGCTATGTCATATCCCTATACCATCCAACAGGTTGATCTTCTGTACCCCATTACAGTCCAGCTCCCAGTAAGCACATTTCCATCCAGATTTTTTTATCAGTGGACGTGTAATACTGTTCTAAAGTCCTGAGATTGCCAGGTGGTCCTAATTTTTTTCCAGGGATTGTCTGATATTCTTTTCCATGTAACTTAGTTATGGCTACCTACAGAAAATAACTGACCTCACTGAAGGTCACAGTGCTTCAGCTGTCCCCATAGTTTCAGCAAATAATGCAGGGTTTTTTGTTTTGGTTTGGTTTTTGGGTTATACCCATTCAAGGAACAACTTAATGTGTCATGCTATACCTCAAAGTCTTTAGAGAAGGTCAAATGATCTGACAGACAGGAAGGTGACACTGGCTTACTAAATCTTATTTTCCTATCACTGAGTTAATTTCTCTTGACCAAATGCCTGGTTGCTTCTATCCAGTTTCTGACCAGCTATTCTGTGGCTCCTGAAGCTACTCCAGAAGCTGTCTAAGTAGCGGGTTGTTTGGATTGCACTTTGGGGTGCCACTCTTTCCCCTCTTCACAGGTCCAAAGCAACAGAGAATTTCTTACTTCCTGGGCTATGCAGTTAATGTACCATCTTTCTGTTTCATAACAGCTCTGTCACCTTAGTAGACATGGCTGACATTTACTTCAGATCCTGAGTTACACAGAAGACCATCTTGGTCATCACTGTTTTAGACATCAGCAGTTTCACTTTATTACAATAGCAGTAAAAGACCACTGAATTGGCATGCTTGCAGAGCTACTCTGACCAGTGAATGCTGGGGATGTGGCTAAAGCTCCTGGGAATCACATACCTAAACCCAAATTTGAGTAAGACTCTTTACAGGAGTTTTCAGTTCGTACCATCTGAGTCACCAACTAGGCCCCAGTGATTTCCAGCTGCTTAAGATATGTGCTGCATGTCTCCTATGTTACTTTTCAAAGACTGAAGTGTTTTGGCTGTTTAAACCAGAGCTAGGTTAAGACCTCAAAGGGAAGTTGCATGTAGGAGTCTAGTTCTTGTTAATGGCATTGTTGTGTATAAATCTCTGTATGCAACACTTAACAATGTAGACAAGTATTTTAACAAATGATTCTCACATGTTAGATTATATTAAAACTTATATTCAAAGGCAAATATATTTCTGCCATGATGATTTTGAACAATGAATCCCTTTAAGCACTCGAACACGTTAACAGCATTTTGCTTTTATTCACTTTACACCAGCTTATGAGAAACGTGCTATCGTTCTTAGCAGAAGCTGTTCTGTTAAGGTACATATAATGAAAGTTTATTGCTGACTACTCAATTAAAAATAATGCAGCAGTGTCTGAAGCTTTGAATTTTAGTTTATACTATTTCTGGTAAGTCCTTGAAATATGTCTATACTATCAGATAAGGTCTTGACTTGCAGACCTGCTTTTGGGAGAAAATATGAAGAAACCTTAGCTGATGGTACAAACCTGCTAGGGTGAATCGAATCTTAAAAAATTTATTTCTAGAGAACTTTTTAAATTAGTTTACAACAATATATCAGGCAATGTCTAGTTTTAAAAATGTCCAAGAAAGGATTTTGCATAAGTTTTTTTTCTTGTGCAGCCTATAGATGAGATAAAGAACTTTCTTCTAGAAAGCACAGTTGGAATTTTAGTTCCTTACTTTCTGAAATATATACCACCTAGAACAGAGCTTCTCTTTCTAATAAATTTGCATCTGAAAGGTAAGACTTTGATTAAAGGTATTAAACAAAAATATCCATGTTTCACTAAAAATGGCATTACAAGTTGTAATAGAGAAGGCACATATGAATAGACAAGTGTGGAAGGATTAATAGCAAAATATCTTCCTATGACCTGCAACTCATCCCCACTTGACAAAAATAAGACCCAATAAAAGAGAAAGACTCAAATGCACTTACAAAAGACTGACTTGTCCGTGCCAGAATACCATGTGGAGCCAGACTGTTACATGGTGTAATGGGGCATGTGCCCAAGCCTGCTCTTGGCATAATAAAACAAGATGGGAGGGGACGAGAGGTGGAGAGAACAGAAAAGGACAGTAAGTCTACACTGATGGCACCAGGCACAGGCACAGATAGTAGCAGACACTTCTAGCAAGTTATAGCAACCTCAACATGGGGTTCTTTACGTCACTCATGTAAAGGAAGTCCCAGTACTAATAACAATGGTGCCCACAGAGCAAATAGTAATACAAAGACCGGGGAGTAGACACATATGCATATATACTGCTGATCTGCATTAGCAGCCAATGGTCTTGCACCTTTATTTTCAGTGTAAAAATGGTGTAGAAGAGGTTTATTATTCTGAGGGAAAGTTAGAATTAAATAATGGTTTACGAGATTTGTTTTGGAACATTTGGTGACTCTGATGTGACTTGACATTACTATTAGAGAACAGCACCCTTAGTGAGCTGGTTTATGATCTCAGTATTTCGAGAGAGTTATTAAGCACACATAATTATTTTTTTCTAGCAAGATAAGGCAAGAAATAGCTGGTAAGTATCTGCAGCTGTAAACAGTCACTTTTTATTTCAATAAAACCTTTTACTGTGTGCTTAGTTAACTTAAGCATTTGCAATTCTTCATGGTCCTCTGAGAGTCTGATTGATTGTGACATGGCTCCTGGATCAATACTGCTGTAGCATACCAAACAGTTGCCAGGGCAAGTTGTGCAATTGCTTTATAGAAAGCAATCTGTCACTTTCCCCTGTCTTGCAGATATGCTAATTCAGCTTTTTTTCTGTATGCAAAGCATTTCCTCCATGAGTGATATCTGTGTATATGTAAATTGGTTTCATTGGCATATTTTTTCTGAATACCTGAGTACTTAATGAATGAAGTACATTCAGTACCAAAATGGAAAGCACAAGTAATTAATTTTATTATAGTCTCTAGCCGACAGAAAACGTTATCCAGATTCAGGATACAGTATTGCATCTTCACTTATGATTCAGCTGTGGAATATTTATTTTGACTACTGCTGATCAGGTTATCAACCATTGCTTGAAGAAACAGAGGCTTGCAGATCAGTTCATTGTGGTTTCTTGCTTCATGTAAGCAGGGGAGAGCGGGGAGGTTGGTGCCTCATTAAATACCATGCTTTTAAAAGCTTCAGTTAAGAATAGTATTTTGCACTTGGAACAAGGGAAGAAATGGCTGAAGTTTTCCTTATTACCTGTGGGAATCCATTAGTCCTTTAGAAGCATTATGAGGTATTATAAGATCAGCTAGTGAGCAGAGAAAAAGTCTGCAGTCATCTTCTTAGCAGAGTTGCTTACATATCATGTTGCACTTCCATTTTTCTTAGGGCTGTAGCTTTCATGTCCACCTGGACTGTCTCATAATCAAACCAAGAAGGAGCAAAACTACGCAAATGTTACTGAGGCGTGATCTGTATTGTATAGGGTGGAATGTACCTCCTGGCTAATCCTGTAGAGAACATGATGCTTTATTAAAGCTCAGTGTCACAGGCAACTTAAAAAAATGTTTACTGTGGACCAATTTTTCAGCTGGACCTCACTGTATACAACAGAAGGTAAAACCGAACAAGCTAGATGCACTGCAACAGTATCTGTGCTATAAGTTTTGTCTCCATTTTAAACTACAATATAATGCAGATTTGTTACATTACTGGTATTTTGAAAGCATTTCTCTTTTGGGCCACTGTGTATTCTGAAAAGAAAGTCTGAAACACATTTTTAATAAAAAGGTATATGAGTATGGCAGTTTATTGTTTTCTACCCATCCTTTTGCTGTGGTAAAACAAAAAATTAAAAGTACTAGTTTCAGACTCTAACAGACTAAAACTGTTCTTCTGCAATGATGCCTACATATTATAACTTATGTGTATTCAAGACAAAAATCTTTATTTGGTTCATTCAGAAGTATTGCAGAAGCAAGTTATCACCTTTTTTCTTGCAGGCTGTAGTGTCAGAGAAAAGCCTCTGGTTCTCTAATGGCTAACAAGTCTTTAAACCAGATATTAAAACATTCTACAGAGCACTGGAACATAAAATTTCCTTATGAAAGTAATAATGTCAGTATAAATCAAACTATAAGTTTAAAGACACAGGAACAAAGACATTTTTAGAGTGCCCACATACAACATTGAAATTAACATAATAAAATATATTTCATTACAGCAACAATAAATTTAAATCATGCCCATAGCAGCAGCAGCAGCAGGTGCTTTCAACAAGAGAAGGAACAAATACTCTCAGCTGATGTTCAAATAGTGAATACATGATCAAGCTAATTCTCAGGAATATACCAAACAGTTTGAGCACCTGCAGAAACATGTGTAAGGCCCAATTCAATAGCAGTTTCTTTTAAAATCTTTTTGTGTGCCCATATTGCTAGCTGTACTTATTAGTCACGCAAAATAAATTGAAAATTAGGTTACTCAGAAAAACTCTGTTCCAATAACTGCTTCAAAAAGGTGCCATAGAAAATGAACACATGCAAAACCAGTAATTTATTGGGTTTGAATTTAATGAGACTTATAAGAGCACCTGTATCTTATATAATATAATATCTGTATCATTAGTTGCTATTGTTTATACAGAAGAAAAAGGTAGGGTTAAAATTAGAATGTAAACCTTGGTAATAAGCAAAGTTTAGTTGGGTATGTTTATTCCTTTAAACACCCTGACACCTCAAAGAGTACGGTAGCCTTTCACCAGTCCAGATCAATGCAGGCAAAGCTAAATTTAGGCCCTTGGAGTGTGATCACGAGATCATTGTTTAGAGCTAACTTGTTACTGAATGCTTCCTGTGTCCTTTTTTATTCTTTAGCAAAAATCTCACTTTGAGCACTTTCTTTTATGACAGTATCTATCTTTCTAGCTCTCATAAAAGGAAAATATGTAGTACCTTCCCTGCTTTGGGTGATGATAGATTTAAGAAGATTATTGCTGCCAAGGATAGTTGTGGAATACAAGGCAAATAACTTAATGATTAAGATTGTTGTTTTGGAACAAGTGGTACGATGGAACATGAACATGTGAAAATATGTATTAAAGCAGAAACCATTTTAATTTGCTGCATCCTACCTCCCATCAACCCAGTTGAAAACTTGTATCAGATGCCTATGCCTATGCCTACTCTTAAAGATTCAGTTTTGAATCACCCAGGACTTACTAGCAGCACAAGAAAATTCTGAATAAACTTAATTTCCTTGACATTACACAAACTGAGCACAGTTTTGCCTGTGGGGTATGCAACTCCTCTTGAGGTCAGCCAAGATTCTGTAGTCTCACTACAGATCAAGACTGAATGTTAAAGTGTCCAGTGCTAAATTATGTCTTTTTCTGCATGGGTACAAAAGGAGAAAAGCACAGGAACACTTCCAATGCAATACCTATCCAGAACAGGTGTGTGGAGTGTCTATAACAAAAAGCCAAAAGAATTTCAAATTTCTGACCATATGAAAATATCTGTACCCCAAATATCCTCCTCTGAAGAGTAAGGAGTAACCACAGTTCTCTCCGATAGTCTAGCTTTAATATGTTACTGCTTCCTACAGCTCTGGCAATTGTTGAGAGGAGTTACAGCAGTCATGTCCTTGAGTTAGACAGCAATGCCTGTCATCTAGCAGGTAAATGAAAGATGAGGACTCTCAACTCTTTCTGCTCTTTCTGCCCTGGCCCTCAAAAGTCTTACAACAGTCCTGTCTGCCTGTGAAGAGAGGCAGGCAAGTCATGAGAAACATCAGTTTTCTGTGGGTTGGATGGGTCCATTTTCCACCTTAAGTTCTAGAGTTTTTAGCTTTCATGATATGAATCTACATGGATGGGTGAAGACAAGTTAAGGTAAATTCAGTTCCTAATAGCTAATACTCCAGTGCTCCCAAAACTCATTTAAAGAGCTGAGCATTTCTTCCCTACAGTTCATTAGAGTGCCTGAGCACTCTGCAGAAACAATTTCTCACTCACTTATAGGAGGAGATGTTATTGACATTACTTTTATTTAACCTTCAATAGTACCTTAATCATGCTTTTCAGTTGCAAAGAGAGACCGCAAGAGAGATCTCTCTGAAGGAAAAGACATTACAATTTTTTTGGCAGACCTTTAATTTTGGCAAATCAATGACCAGCATGTATTTTAAGATGTGTGGTTTTAAGTATTCAGGACTGAAAATGTGGACCTATGATTTATGGCTATCTCACAATGGCTATATCTGAAATTAGGGTAAATAATATCCTGGGAAAAAAAGTGAAATACTTTGTGAGAGGACCTAAATTCAGCCAAAACCTTGAGAGGAATTTGTCTGCTATTTTTCTTAAGGAGACCATGTCAAAAGGAACACAAGATAGAAAATCTTTCTAAGCACGGAAAGTTTCTGATCTATTGGCAGATCAAAATAAAATGCTTTGGGAACACATACATCTTTCATAGCCAGTGGACCCTTGCGGATTGCTCCAAACTTAATCTCAGTCCTGCAGCTTCCAGTGGCCCTTGGGGTTGCAGGAAACAACGTCCCCACAGGGCCCCGGTGCCTTTTCGTCACCTTGGAAGCCTGACTGTGAGTGTGCTCCCAGTTGCAGATTCCTTTCCATGTCCCCTCTGCTTCTTCCCACCCAACAGCCTCGATGTTCATACATACACACTGGCACGCACACTAAAGTGTCTTTCCCATGGCTAATTCATCCACCTGTGAAGAAATTGTGATGTATATAAACTCAATAATAATGATTGCTTCTTCTGAAGAGAAGATTCCTAATAAAGACTCTTGATCATTATTCATAACATTGGCTATCTGAATAAAGACATGGATAAACTTCTCAGTATATTTAAATTTCATTTATTTCAGTAAATTTCCTAGCTCAGGAATGATCTCACTGAGTTAAATTGTCAACAGTTTTATTTTATTTAATCCTCACAAGCTCTTTCTTTATGTGTTGATTAGATGTTGCTTTTCAGAAAGCTTAATAAATATTGCACAGTGATTGTGTATATACAAGGTATGATAGAGTAAATTCTGTTTAATTAAATGATGATTATTGTTTCAGGAGTTTCTGAAGGCAATAAATAGTATCAAGCGTGCACAGCTGATGACAAATATTTTAAACCCTTGCTTGTTGCCTTAATTTATGAGTTCACGGGGAGGAGAAGGGACTTTAAAGCCAATATTATGAAACAGCCCTAAAAAATTATAACCTGTCGGATTTGAACGTTTCAAAGGAGATGGCCTTCAAGACTTACAGAAAGTCAGTTAACTTCTATTATGTATTTCTAATATGTGTGTATGTAACTTTAGGTTCTGCATGAATAACAAAGCTTTGGCTGTATCTGAGGATGTGGTTTTCTGTTTGAATATTTTAATTCCTGTAGAATGCTGTACAAGCAATGTTTTTGATACTTCTAATAAATTTTGTAATATTAAATCCTGTGGAAAATCAATTTGTTTCAATTCATTCATGTATAATAATTACTTCTAGCTTGAGCTGATGCTAGTAGTCTCTGACAAAGAACACACGGTAGAGATTTTCACTCACGGTTGTATACAATACTGAAGCCTGGAGTCTGGACTAGGAGTCTGAAGCAAAATTTAAATGATGGTCAGAATCATTTAAAAAATGTACTTGATTAGCTCTAACCTGAGCTTCTTACCTGAGATAGCAAGTCAAGGTGAGAAAAAAACAAAGTAATTTAATTAAAAACCTAGTTTGAGCTAGCTCAAAATAAATTAAAGGAGTTTTTTTTTTCTTTTGTTCCCAGTAAGGACTCTAAGTAATTCCAATTAACATCAGGAAAAAAACACAATAACAACTTATAAATGAATCATAAGGTCTGATCCTGCATGTCTTGTTCTGGTAAAGTTGTCAGAATTAGTTGTGTGTGTGCTAATAAATTGTGGTTCTGGGCTTCCTTATATATGGGGGAAAAAAAATCAAAACCTATTTGTAGGAGCAAAGTGCATCAGGTCTTTTTTTCAGAAGTAAAAGTTTAGTTTTACAGATCTTCAGATTTTCAGATCTCCAGAAAACAATGAGCTATTTCTGGTTTCACATCCTGAACACAAGAAAGCCGCTAATCAAGATGGACCTATTTGCTGTCTTCTTAAATTAGATTTTTGTCACAGAGGTGAGAGGATGAGACATTTTAGAAATACATCTGTTTCTTGTTAGGAACAACACAAAATCTTTGGCAAAAGTTTTCCAAAAATAGAAAATCAAAGAAAAGGAGAGAAAGAAGCCTGGAACAAAGTTAACTTCTGTTACTGAAGTGACCATAATTTTTGGAAATACTTGAGTGGTCATTTGAAAGGAAAATGGGAGAAAGGATGAGAGAAAAGTCAAGTTCTGTTTGTCTGGTCTAAAGTATTATTTCTAGTCAGAACAAGAGAGGCTAAATAAAGATGGTAAGTGTTAATACTAGACCTGAGAATCCTAAACACTAAAAAATTGATCAGAATGGATTTTCACAAAAAGAAAAAAAGAAATTGTTTCATCTGACATTTTTCTAAAATAAAAAAAGTTTTATCACCTTTTGGACATATAAAAATGGCTTGGATTCCATTTTACTTCATGCAGGCTTTTAAAGGAGAGCTCTCAGAGTTTTCAAGGAGTCCTAAACAATCTAGCTTAAAAAAAAAAAAAAAAAAAAAAGGTTAGCTTTACAGCAGGTATCATACCATGAGCTTAACCAGAAGAATTGTTCTTTGAATCTACAGACAGTTTAAAAATATTCCGATCCCAGGTATTTGGCAGCAGATCTAAAGTATGTCTATTCTTCAGTCTCTTCAGTCACATATGAGAACAAAGGCTGAGAATGCTACTTTTCACAGGCACAGCACAGGTCTCCACATCTTCAGAGCTTTTGGGGTACAGCTTCACTCTCTTTTTCAGAAGAGAAAGTAGCTTCAGATCTAAAACAAGTTACCATAGACTAGTATTAGTCAGATTCACAATTACTGCAAGTTTAGTTAAGTAAAATAGGAATTTTTAAGGTAAATGATAACTTTGAGATAATCAGTCAAGAATTTCATCTCAGGAGGCATAATAGAACTACACGTTCTGAAAATTACAGTATTCTAATAAAACACTACTGTATTCAAAACCACTGTAAATATTTCTAATAAAACACTACAGCTTTTTACTGCCTAAAGAAATGGAACCAGGACGCAACAACAGTAGACTAGCCTACATAAACAAGTAAATATGATTTGTACTTTGGATCTGGTTCAGACATGGTCCATGTCTACACTAACATCAAGCCACATCCTGGAAGCCAGCTGTTCTACATCTGCCACGTTTGTAACTCTCTAATTCTTGAGTTAGTGCTGATGTAGCCCTGAGGAGCTGCTTCACAGCAGTTGATATGCCTTCATGTTCACGCGTTTGAATAATTTAAGCCTTCTCATCTTAAAAAGAAATTTATGCAAATAACAATCGTTGTTACTGTCCACAGTTAATCCTTTTTTCCTGGAGACAGCTGGTTTGCATAAACTAGAAATGTGGAAGTTGGTTGCCTCCTTGGTTGCCTCTCTGCCAGGGCTGTTTCCCCCACTTTATTAACATTGTAATCTCTAATTGTTTTATACACAAGCAAGCTATTAATTTCCAGCAGCAATCTGTGAATTAGTATAAATGTTTTCATTTCTTATGTCAGAAGATTCTCATTAAATAAATCAATTGTTTTCTTGTTTTGCACATTTTTTATTGACCTAAATTCTCTCTTTCTTTTCCTGGTCTTGATACCTTCTTTTTTTTCTTTTTTTTTTTTTTTCATGGTCACTTATTTACCATTTATTGAAACAAGAACTATCAGCCCATAAATATTTGTCTTTTCCAATTAACAGTCTTTCCACCTATCACGTCTTTCAAGGGATGCTGTCCTTTTTGCTCCCTTTTCTCTGTCAAACTTGTAGAAATGTATCTAAGAAATTCAAAGAACAATTTCACTGCAACTATATGCAGAATATTTATCATTCATTTTGATAATATGGTCTCTCTGAATACTCTGACTGTGGCTATGGGACTTAAGTTGAAAGTGAGTTCTAAGTGTGAAAATAAAGTTTGCTCTTAAGTTATAATTGTGGTGTAGCTGGGTACTGGTGCTGTGCCCATATGCATGGGCAACAACTCCTTGGGTGGTTCAGGAATTCCCCAGCCAGTCATCTTCGGAGGTGAGATAATGGATCAGCTTGAGGCAATGGACCAATTTGAAAACTGACTGAACCTTCATATTTAAGTATTTGACTGATGGTTACAGAAGCTCTCCACTTGGGAATTTTGAATGGTTGTAGAAATTGCCCCAAGGAACTCCCACTGTGTCTAGCCCAATTTGTATGCCTAAAAATGTTGATTAACGTCCTGGGTGGAATGTCCCGAAGTGTCATTACAGCAGAAGTATGAGATTGTGCATAGATAAGACATTTGTCAAAGTCAATAGAAACTGTTCCTGTAGAAATGGTCACAAGTACAGTCTTCTGAAAGTAGTCCTTAAGAGGTACTTTGTGTATAGTTAAGATATATCAAGAGCAATGAATTATGCATGTGCTGGCATGGTCACATAGCATCATGGTCAGCTGGATTGTAAGAACAGAGAAAAATGGTAGTTTGAGGAGTCAGTCCCTCCTGATTCGTCTGAATGCACCACTGTAAGGACCCTTGAGATTAAGCCTCCCATCACCACTGGACAGCCATTAGCCATCCTGCTTGGGAGATTTGATGCTCCATGAAAGTGTTACTCTATACCAAGATTCCAGTAAATTTTTATTTTTTCCTTTTAACAAACACTTTGTCCAAATGTCTGTGCAACAAGGCCAGATTTGGATGGCAATACAGGGTAGTAATAAATATAATTATATTTCCTACTTTTCCCAGGTCTTTTTCAGTACTATTGCCTTAAGCTTCCTCCTTCTAGTGGCAGGAGGCATCTTTCTCCCATTTTCCAGTGAATCCTTTCGGATCAGACACCTTGCAGGTAAATTTTCATGAAAAAGAATATTTTCAGGCAGTGGCAGGACATGCATGTGGTATGGAAATAGTTCTGCAGCAATTACATAAATTCTTAACTGGTTTATGAAGGATTTTTGCTCCAGAAGGTTCTAACATAAGAATCCTATGAAGACAGTTGATTCTCATGAAACAGCACGAGTTGATTCCCATGAACCGTAGCAACACCAATGAACTCTTGGTTTCAGTGTGTCAGGACTGTACAGAATTGCTGTAAATCCAGTTGCTCCACAGATAGCATTGCCCAGTTAAAGAGCAAAATCTTCCTTCCCAAATTTAACTAAGAGATGGACTTCAGAAACAGTCACGGATTTAATCACAGTGGTTAGCTTTATCCCTTGCATAGGCTGGTAAAGTACCTGCTTCCACACCATGTCTTAATGTCACTGCTGGATAATTCCCCTTTTCCCTCCTGAGCTCAGGTTGAACCATCACCTCTTTAGAAAGTTCACATGAACACTGTATATAATGTTTTCAGCCTGTCTCTGAGGTGTCCCAAACTACTCTGTGGCTCTTTTTTCCCAAGGCTCGGTATCAGCAGCACTGAGTTAGTACTTCTTAAATTTAAGTGCTGGAGCTTGTGGTAACCTACTAGGGCTGATGCCTGTTTCAGGCCTCTCTAGGTCAGCTGCTCCACTGGTTTTACCTTGTTCAGCAACTAGTGAGCCTCATATTTTTCTCTGGTAAACATACAAGGCAAGAAACCTACTTACTCCTGTTTCAACTGCTAATTAGAAAAGGGGTAATGCTGCCAGGGAAATGAATGAAAGCAAGAGCCTTCACATATATATGCTTTGTGTTGATGGCTTCGTTAACCTTGGGAAATAGCCTCAAATGGTTTCTCAGAGGATTTGGTCCACTCTTGCTCTGAATGCTTTTGATGGCGTGTCCCAACCAAAGGTGGACATTTTTCTTAGTGTTATCAAACATTGTCCCTTTTACGTTTCTTATTTATTGATGGTTCACATGTTTATAATAGATTTTCAAGGTTACTCTCTTCCATTCTGGGTAGCTATTAAGACCACTAGAGCTTAAAGCGTGATCTGAAAAGGCTGCCTATGATTTTCTAGCTTTTTATGACAACTATTTCTTGCAAATACGAAATGAATAGAGATTGTGAAATCCTTCTCCATTTATTTTGTTACATAGCATTTCAGCTTACTTGAAGCTGTTCTTCTACTGCCTGTTTAGTGTCCTTTACTGTGTCATGTGGTATTCACTCACAGCCACTGAGATCCAAAGAATTCTGTTTCATTCAATATCCCTTAAAACATGCCATCTTTGTTTAACATGAACCTATGGCTTGATCCCACACCACTGATGGGAGCCTGGTAAAAGCACAGTTCCCTACAAATGCTTTATGTCAAAGAATATTAATTTCCAAAATATTCCTGGTTTATTTCCACCACCAGTTCTCTCCAGTAAACCTTGAACGACAGACATGTGTCCCACTCTACCAAGAGCATAACATTCAGCAAAACATATCTGAACCAACAGTAAGAGTATCACAATCCCTCTGCTCATATATAAATACAATGGAAGTCTAGTAAAACAGAAAAGGAAAAAAAAAGCAAAACCAAAACCCAACCAACCAAACAAACAAACAAAGCCCATGGAACCTCTTCTAAAGAGTTTTGCAGCGCTGCTGTGGTATAAGCAGATATTTAAACAGACTGGTTAGAAGCAACGGCATTTTGAAGTTGGATATAAACAGAATATAAAATGGTTATGAAGTTTAACTCCATTTTGAGAATCCTCCTGATTGCAGTCTGCTCCTACTCAGACTTTGGGCACCTAGCTCAGTGCCTTCAATTATAAAACTGATCTCCTTAGGTTCCCTATATAATCAACAGAAATAGACAGGGCATCTAAGCTTAGTCACGTTTGGAGTCAGTGTTTGGCAAAATGCAATTATTTTTTCATAATTTTTTTCATATGTAAGAGCTGGCCAAAGTCACCAGCTAAAATAGGTACTTAAATTTGGGTGTTATAAGTGACTGTGTGTACACCAAGTATGCAAATATCTCATAGAAAGAACAAAGTCCTTCAGTTTAAGTTTTAGTGCATTTTTCTTTTCCTATGTGGATTACTATTTAGCAAAGCGGTGGAGAAATTATGATGCAAATAAAACATCTCTCTGTGCTGAAAGAGGTTTCAGTCCTGTTGCACCTGATTTGGAAATGTCAAAAATTAAGGAAACTGGGAGCCACCTTGTGATCATGTGTGAGTGTCACTAACTGAGTTCTTATTAAATGGTGAACATTTTTCTTTTCTTGTACTAATAATTCATGATCACAGCTTTCTCCTTCAGATGTGCTTTGACTAATCTAATGTTTTATTCTTCATGTTTTTTAGAAGTGTGATGTTTTAATTGTTGTTTGACTTCCATTTTATCCCTTAATTAGTGACTTTTGAAAAATTGACTATTAAATTCTCAAAGACAACTCAGATGACCAGCCGGGTTAGCTCAGTTGGTTAGAGCATGGTGCTAATAACGCCAAGTTCACAGGTTCAATCCCTGCTTACTGCAGGGGGGTTGGGCTCGATGATCTCTCAAGGTCCCTTCCAACCCAAAGCATTCTATGATTCTATGTTGCAGGTTAATTTTGTGGAACTATGTGTGGTTACTATGCTGAATAAATCTGGGATAAAATTATCTCCCATCAAAGACAGAGGACTTTGCTGTCTCAAAAGCTATTTGATTTGCATTCCTGAAATAAAGAGTTCTTAGCTAAACTGGGGAAAAATTGTTCATACACTCTTGGATGAGATTTCAGTGAGACCAGATTTCACTCCCATGTCTTCACATAGCTTAAGAAAGTGGTAGATGCAAAAATTAACTGCCATAAATCCTGATACAAAGTTGGCATGAAACTCCCAGGAAAAAAAGTCATAGAAGTACTTGAAAAATAGAGAGAGAATGCCTCAGACCAAAACCATGGACATCAGGTACATTGCTTATTTAGCCTCACTAGTCTTATACCTCTTCTTGGGGACTCTGAATTAAGGTGGTTTTGAGGAGGGCGGGAGAGGAAGTAACTGTTTATTGCAATTTTCCTGACTGAGACAGTCTTACTTTAACATTGCAGACCTTTTTATTTGAACCAAATTGAGACTAGTCTGGCACACACCAGTTTGAATCCTCTCATAGGGGAGCTAAAAAGAGATACCATTCTCCTATTTTTTTATCTTTTTTTTTTTTTTTTTTCCCCACCAACATCAAGGACCATGGACTCTTATGTCATGGACCACGGGTTCAATTCTCATTCAAGCTAGGCTTCAAAAGTTTGGTCTGCAAATTGCACTGATGTACGAGCATGAGTGCATAAATTATTAGGAAATATGGACTAAATTAGGTATTAATGTATGTATTTTGAACAGTGAAAGGGCAATTAGAACTTGTGATTTATAAACTGTATACGGAGTAGAAACTTGAATAAATTGGACAGCTATCATCACATTTGGACGAATTTAGATGACTGTCTAAAAATCACATTATTCAGCTCATCCAGACAAGTGAGGACATGAAGTTATTAGAAGTGTCATCTTCCAAAAAGGTTATAAAAAACTGTTAGTCATTAAAAGGTCTGTGGCATTTTCGACTGAAGCAATACAGAAATCAGTTATTAAAACCAAAATAAATCTTTTTTTTTTTTTTTTTTTTTTTTTTTTGTCTAGGCATTTTACAAACGTTATTCCTTCTAAGTACCTAAGTAATTCTAAGTTTAAGGAGTAGGCAGAAATCACATTTTGCACAGCTCTGAGCACATTGTCTGTACCTAGCGTATAGTAAAGAATGTAAACGAGTGACTATCATCAACAACTGATAGGCCATTTTTTTTGTTTGTTTAACAAAATCCTGTTTGGATCGCAGTGTCCCATATGTCTACTTTTCTCCCCTCTGGTCTATGCTGAAGAAATGATTTTTTAATTTAACTTCATGGAAAAAAGCCCACACATTGTTTATTCTATGGCAAAATGTGCTTTAGAATCCTTTTAGGGTAGGAGATGGCTTAGCGATGGGAAGTTATTTAAACTAGCTACTGTCCTAACTTCCATTTGTAACACTTGCAGTATTTGATATTGGTATGTTGGCTCCTCAGTGATGTATTTTCATAAGAACTAGTCATCCCTGCAGCATTTGTAAGTACACATGCTCAGAAACCCATGTAAGGAATGACAGGGGCTCAATAATACCTACTTCCTCATTGCATTAATTCTAACAGGAAAAGAGCAAGGTCTTTATATAAAAAGATAAGAGTAATGACATGTTATGCCACTAAAAATAAATGTACACCAACACACTATATGAAATAGTGTATCCCAGGGACAGCTATTCCACTTAGTCATTTTACCTGTTGATCCTCTTCCCACTGTGAATCAGCATTTAGAGCCAGCAGGTGAAACTTTGAGTCCACCAAGAAATGAAAATCCTATTATAAAAGTCTTCTAGCAATGTTCAGCACCTTTGCAACCTCATTAATTTTCATTTTTGGTGAATTTTCTTAAATAGATTGACTGCATGAGAAGGAAGGGCATACTTGTCAATGGTAAATGTAAGGGCAAATTATACATTCAAGAATAAATATATCTTTAAGCCACAGAAAATTTAAAGCTTAAAAACTGCTTTAATGTATGATCGCACCAAGAGAATTTGTCTTTCCTGAAATATGCTTCTTTAGAGGTCCAACCTCTTTGAGTAGGATAGAGGTGAGTGCTTTATTGTTGGTATTGTTATTACTATGATCATAATCATTATTTCAGTGGAAATAAGATTCAATCTTGAGCAAAGCACAAGATAGCCATAAGACAAAGCTTTGATAACTGAGGCTTATTGTGTTGTAAGACACAGGCCATTACCATCAGATAAGAGAATTAGAGAACATCTTGGGCCAGCAGAGTTGATGTCAGTTACTTTGACACAGATAAGTTTTTCTAAATGATGATCCTATGACTTAAGATCATTACTACTTCTGTGGATAGCACTGCAAATTTTAATGCAGTGGTCAGTGCATGTTTTAGCAGAGTCATGCAGAATGTTGGGAACATCTCTAGACTTGCCTGTTCTACTTGATTTCGTGAGGGATCATTTAACTTGTTGAGGGATTCCACAGCCACAGGGAAGTCCAAGATAAACACACACATGAAAGGAGGATGACATAACATATTGCCCTGGTTTCAGCTGGGACAGAGTTAATTTTCTTCCTAGTAACTGGTGTAGTGCTGTGTTTTGGATTTAGGTTGAGAATAATGCTGATAACACACTGATGTTTTAGTTGTTGCTAGGTAGTGCTTACACTAGTCAAGCACTTTTTCAGCTTCCCATGCTCTGCCAGGTGCACAAAAAAACTGGGAGGGGGCACAGCCAAGACAACTGATCCAAAAGGGCCAAAAGGATATTCCATACTATACAACGTCATGCTCAGTATATAAAGTGGGGGTAGTTGGCCAGGGGGCAGTGATCACTGCTTGGGGACTGGCTGAGCGTCAGTCAGTTGGTAGTGAGCAGTTGCATCAGTTGTTGGGTTTTGTTTCTCTCTGTCTTGTTGTTTTCCTTTTCATTGCAATTTATTATTATTGTTGTTGTTGTTGCTGTTATTTTATTTATTTTATTTAAATTATTAAACTGTTCTTATCAACCCTCCAGTTTTCTTACTTCTGCTCTTCAGATTCTCTCCCCCATCCCACCAGGCAGGGGGGAGGGTGAGCG
Organism: Pelecanus crispus; assembly: GCF_030463565.1. Lineage (NCBI taxonomy): Eukaryota > Metazoa > Chordata > Aves > Pelecaniformes > Pelecanidae > Pelecanus > Pelecanus crispus. Next base: position 128,896,992 of record NC_134644.1, on the reverse strand, counting down.
AGTGGCTGTGTGGTGCTTAGTTGCCGACTGGGGCTAAACCACAACTTATATGCACCGGCGTGCTTGATCAATTATTAAAAACTTAAGCAACATGCCTTTGGTAGAAGAACAGCCCAACCTGAGTTCAGATTAATGATTCTGAATCCAGTGGGTCTGTGAGGACATCTTCCTTAATACAGGCCAGGAAACTTTGCCCAGTAAATGAGGACAATTATTTTAATATACCACCTGATCAGTAAAACAGAAGATATATTTTGTGTATTTTCAACTGGCTTAGTAGCAGCTGTTACCAAAATTGTGTCATTAACTATGGTGCCTAAAAGAGAAACCACATGGAAAATTGTACAATGTAAAGTTTTATTTCAGTCTGAAGCTCTACTCTAATTAAACAATATTTTAATGCTTGCATAAGCATTATTATGAACACAAAAATTACTATTTTTAATATTACTACTGTTATATTTTAACAATAAAGCAATTTTTAAATATACAATGTATGACCATTCCTAAATGTAAGTTTATACGTACATAATAAAAGGTGCATAACTCTGTCTTTTTACAAAAATGAAGAAATCTGCTAGGAAAAACAAAACTGCTTTATAAGCATTCAGTATGCTCAGAAACAATTTTCCCTGCAGAAATGCAAGCACCATTACACAGCATCCTTGATTATAAACTTATTCCACTACAGGCCCCACTAATTAGGCAAAGGCATCATTAGTGGTGCTTTGGTGGTTTGATATGAGACTGAAGACAGGAAACTAGGAAATGAAATAGATTGCTTTACGAAATACATGCAGCATTACCCATTTTATATGAAAGAAAGGAAAAGACACTAATACAGTTTTAAGATTACACAGGCAGAAAAGTTTGGGTATGCAAGTAAGAGTTTCTATGGAAATACCAAACACTGTGTTGCATACAATAATATAGTAATGCTAATTTTGGGGAAAGGGGCTGTAGTTCAATAAATACATACTGCTTTTAATAAGCATTATAAAGGATATATGTGTATAAAGTTGCTAAATCAGTTCCAGAAATATTATTTTTTGCACTTGATAAGACATAATATTGTTGCTTTACCCTTATATTAATATAGGCTTTGCAATAACTTTTTACCTGTTATTGAAAGAAAAAGCTTGTACCTATTGATGTTAGGTTTTAGATTCCGACTTTTAGACCCGGTATGTTACGAATCACTGATGTTAAATATTCCCATTCCTGTCCAGCCAGAGTCTTGACTGGCAAAGGTAGAATAGTTATAACGTGGAAAGAAATAAATTTGATAACAAATGGTCACTTCAGAATTTTCAGAAAACTGCAGAAGGAAGAAGGAAGCTAAAGTCAGAGGGTTTATATTCCACCTTCTCTGCTCCTGTCTCTCCCCTCTCAAATATTTCTGGCTTTTCATATCTTTAAATACTGACTGTACATGTTGCAATCTGTTGATTTTTAAATGTACAACTCATGAAAGAGCCCCACACTGCCCCACAAGTTGAGAGCTCTTTGCGTCTGCATACTGTGTGAGAAAGCAGGCATAATTGGACAATGCTAAAGGAAATCTTGGTAAGTCTCAAAAGAACATTCTCAAAAGAGATTTTGCTTATGCTGTTACTGCTCAAATTGTGCCTACATTTTGCGATGACCCAAAAACTGCGCTGTTCAATAAACACTGAAAGTACAAAGATTTCTTTCTCTCCTTCTCTCCTATGTGCCTTTGTGCACATTAGTCTAGGAGGCTTATAAAAGTGAAGCATCAGGGATGAGGGCCTTTAGCTGAGGCATAATAATTTAATACAAATGTAATGCACACAATGTGTTGACTTGCAAACGGAAAAAACTAAGATCTTCAAATGCACACTTTCAATAAAGCAGTATTTTAAGAACACTTTTTCAAACTAATGCGTTCAGACAATGTATGCCTTCTCTATTATCTATTCATGAATCTGCTTCTCCTTCATATGTTAAATTGACTTGCCGACTAATTATAGAACAGTGCTAAGCAAGCCTAAGCACAGTAACTTGACCTCTAGTGTCCTGGGTGACTTATATAATACTAGAGGTACTTGGATTTCTTGGAAATAAGGAGCTACATGAGATGAACTCCTCATCCTGTATTTGTAGTACAGTATTTCAGCATTCAAATATAAGCAGTGTTCTTTCTAGGTCAGTCCTCCACATGAGGGAAATGGAAGTGAGGTTTATTAACTGAAATTTACTTTCAGCTGAACAGCCTTTTCAATCCTGAGAAGACACCAGAAATATATCCTTTATTTGTTCATGCTGAAAGTGCATCCCTTTCATCAACTAAATGGATACGAAAGTAGCTGAAATCATACTAAAAATATGTCCTTACATATATTCTGCCATAAGCTGCATAGTGGCTCTTCATATGAAAAATTATGTCAATAAAAAGTAACTTCAGTTAATGAATTTGCATTATTTTAAGCTAAATGCATATCAAAATCATAATAATATATGGAGCTGGTTTCAGGGAGAAATTCTCAGGAGCTAAAAAAAATACCAACATCACTTTCTTTTCATTTGCCCAAGAATTTTCAGCTCATTAGAGATTTCAGTCCCTATAGCTAAAGTGTTTGTCAGGTTAAAAAAAAAAAAGAAAGAAAAAAAAAGTGCTTTGATCTTTTACTGTAAAATGGTGAACAAGCTCTGCTAGTTCTGTGACAAGAAATTTGTCATGTTAGGTCCAGATCCCAGATGAGCCTGCAGATTTTCTTTCTGATAAACTGCAGCAGCCAGTGAGAGTTTGGCTTATTCACCCTCCTTACCTCCTCCCAGCCTGTCCACTTGATGGCTCTGGTCTAAGACAAGACATCACTTCCAGTGCTGTATAGAATCATTTAGGTTGGAAAAGACCTTTAAGATCAAGTCCAACTATTTATTGAAAGGAAGGGAGAATCGAGCCCCCATATGCAATTTACTACTGTGGTTAGCATTGCTTTCTCATAGATTAGTAAAATGCTTCTTCTCTGATATTGCAGGTTAATGTTAAATTCAGCATATTCCTCAGTTGTTATTATGATCAGTCAAAATGTTTTGACATATATTTTTCCTGTTCTTTCACTGAAATACTACATATTTTTAAAAAAAATATGTTTCCCCAAAAAATTCACAGCATTTTGAATTGGATACACACTTGGGGTATGTCTCGAGTTTTTGCTTGGCTGCAGCCCATCACGGGGTTCCCCATAAAGACTTAATCCACTTTAATGTAACATGTGCATAAAACTGGGGGGGAAACAACAGAAGCAATTCCTGAGAAGAGCAGACCATAAAAGAGGTCTTAAACAAAACTCCCACTAGCCATCACAGGAACATATCCTGTTGATGTATTTCAGGGATGTCATTTTTCAGCCAAAAAGTCAAGGTTTTATTGAGCTAAAAGATTGTGTTTTACAGTGAGGCAGTGGATTCTTTCATTCCATTTTCCTTACTTGAAAATTGGCTCAGTATAAATTATACCAGTGCCTGGTCTTTCTGAGCTTCGGATATGGTCTAGATTATTTTTTGGCCACAGCAAAATACCTTTTTTTTATTTTAACCAGAGATGGAAAGATGTATGTCTTGGAGATAGGCTGAGCCATTCTAGGATTAAAGGGACTGCTGTTTGCCCTGGCTGTCCTCTCTATTTGATGTCTGTATTATTCCTGTGTAGGTGCTAAAAGATTGGAGGGGGGGGGCGGTAATTAGTGCAAAGAGCAGCCAGGGGAGAGGAGAGTGAATGAATGAGCATTGACGTAAACTTAATCTGTGATGCTTTGAGCCATAGCAATTCATATATATACATATATATATATATAAAATTAGGAATTTAGGCAGGTGGGAATGAGTATCACAACTATTCACTTTGTGACCTTTTTATTTTTTTACTTCAAATCCACCATCAATGAATTTACATTTATTTATTATGAAAAGCACTTTCAATCTCAATGGATTTCAGCATTAGGTGACATTGAAGAAGAATGGCCTTCAGTTTAAATAAATCTCAAGTGACTTTCCTGTTCAGGGCTGAACTAAATGCTATGAGCATGAGCAAGTTAAATATATGGAGGATATAGTATTTGACTGATATTGTACAGAAATAGGCCTGTTGTGAGTTAAGCAATGTTTTGGCCAATAAATCGTACTCCTTACTCAGGGCAAGTGTTCCTTTAAAATATATAATAAATTATTTGGATGCTTTAATGTCCAAAAAGAAGTGAAAGGACATCCATTTTCAGAATTAGTCATAAAAACCTTATGTAATATTCTAACGCCTAGTAGTTGACGCCTTTCAAGATTAATGTCCAATGCTATGTTGTAAAAATGCAGAATAAAAATCAGTCCTTACAGAGAGAGTTACCATCTACGCCCATTTATCTCAGAAGGTCTGAGCTGACCTGCTTAGTCACTGGAGGTATGTTTTAATGGCGTGTAGGTGTTTAAAAAGTGTTTACACCACAAAGCTGCCCCCTCCAGATAGCACTCCTGTTACATTCACAGCATGGTGATAGATAAACAGAGAACAAACAACTCCCCCACTAAATACATTAAGCAATAATGGCATAAGATTAATGTAGGACAATAATTATGACAACCAGGAAAAATAAGCAGTGAAAGTAACAATCTGTTTGCTTAATGCATTTCAGCTTGTCATTCTTTTGCAATGAAATTAGAAAGAAATACAAAGCAACTAATGCTTCACCTAGAAAAATATGTTTCTGGAAAGGAGAGAATGAAAATAGGGAGGGTTTTTTTGGTGGAGTGTTCTGGGTTTTTTCCCCAAATTGTCTGTGTATTTTGCAGGCAAGCATTTTATTGTGACAGAATGTGAAAGGATTCCTACGTACAATGTACATTTACCTTGACTTTTACATTCAAGACTACACTCAATCTGCTACTGCCATGGAGGAATTGTCTAGCCACTAACACATCTTGTCAGTGTGATTCAATAGCAATTCTAGATTTCATCTGAACTTAAATGTATGGTGGGTCTGAGATGGAGTCAAGACAGCATTAAATTAACCTGATTAAAATACGACAGGAAAATACTTACACAAAGGAACTTATTTCATTGTGTATTTTACCCCTAGTATTATCCTTTCACTTCTGCACTATTATGAGACAGTGAAACTTGCAATTTAGAGGTTCTTAGAAAGACAGTTTACATCTAAAACCTGTTTATTGTAAGAACCCATTATAGATTCCAAAATTTTCTTCAAAATTTAAAGTGGGTTTTTTTGAGATGAAGATGCTACTCTATATATCATATGACAATGGAATTAAACACAAAAAATTCACAATATATGTCATCAAAGGGAGTATTGAAAATTATTTTAAAATTAAATTTTTAAAAAATGTGAATTGGTGTGCTATTTCACACAAGTAGTTAGTTGCAATGGGTAGAACTCTTCAAACATACGAAGATGTGAGATATTAAGGAATCTATTCATTAAATTCCATTTTCAAGTAAATCAAGTTAAAGCATGAGGTTTACGTTCCAAGATTTCAAACTGGACATTTTTATGCCATCCCAAAACTGCACCATCACCTTTTTTCTTGCCACTTGGCTTACCTAGTAGTAGTTTATATGTCCTCACCTAATCTGGAATAAGTGCATAAGTGCCTAGGAAGATCATGAAACAGATCCTCCTAGAAGATATGCTCAAGCACATGGAGGACAGGGAGATGAATTGAGACAGCCAGCACGGCTTCACCAAGGGCAAGTCCTGCCTGACCAACCTAGTGGCTTTCTATGAAGGAGTGACTGCATCAGTGGACAAGGGAAAAGCAACAGATGTCATCTACCTGGACCCCTGTAAAGCCTTTGACACAGTCCCCCACAACATCCTTCTCTCTAAATTGGGATACGGATTTCATGGGTGGACTGTTCGGTGGATAAGGAATTGGTTGGATGGTTGCATCCAGAGGGTAGTGGTCAACGGCTCAATGTCCACATGGGGAACACTGACAAGTGCTGTCCCTCAGGGGTCCATATTGGGACCAGTGTTGTTTAATATCTTCATCAATGACATAGACAGTGGGATTGAGTGCACCCTCAGCAAGTTTGCAGATGACACCAAGCAGAGTGGTGCAGTTGACATGCCAGAAGGATGAGATGTCATGCAAAGGGACCTGGACAAGCTGGAGAGGTGGGCCTGTGTGAACCTCATGAGGTTCAACAAGGCCAACTGCAAGGTCCTGCACCTGCGCTGGGGAAACCCCCAATATCAATACAGGCTGGGGGATGAAGGGATTGAAAGCAGTCCTGTGGAGAAGGACTTGGGGGTGCTGGTAGATGAAACGCTGGACATGAGCCAACTATGTGCACTTGCAGCCCAGAAGGCCAACCGTATCCTGGGCTGCATCAAAAGAAGCGTGGCCAGCAGGTCAAGGGAGGTGATTCTGCCCCTCTACTTTGCTCTGGTCAGACCTCACCTGGAGTACTGCGTCCAGCTCTGGAGTTCTCAGCACAAGAAGGACATGGACCTGTTGGAGCGGGTCCAGAGGAGGGCCACAAACATGATCCGAGGGCTGGAGCACCTCTCCTATGAGGCCAGGCTGAGAGAGTTGGGGTTGTTCAGCCTGGAGAAGAGAAGGCTGTGAGGAGACCTTATTGCAACCTTCCAGTTCTTAAAGGGGGCCTATAGGAAGGATGAGGACAATCTTTTTAGCAAGGCCTGTTGTGACAGGACAAGGAGTAATGGATTTCAACTAAAGAAGAATAGATTTAGACTGGATACAAGGAAAAAATTTTTTACTATAAGGGTGGTGAAGCACTGGAACAGGTTGCCCAGAGAGGTAGTGGAGGCCCCATCCCTAGAAACGTTCAAGGTCAGATTGGACGGGGCTCTGAGCAACCTGATCTAGTTGAAGATGTCCCTGCTCACTGCAGGGGGTTGGGCTAGATGACCTCTAAAGGTCCCTTCCAACCCAAAGCATTCTATGATTCTAAGTAAAATACAGTGGCAAAAACACTCTGAGAGCCTGGCTTTTAAGCTTCCACTCACAGAAGAGAAAAGCATATCTCCAGCTGCTTCCACCTATTGATCCACTCCTATTGTGCTGAAATAATTCTTGAAGTTGGTGTAGCTGGGGATTAAACAAAGTGATACAACCTCTTTGGAAATCACTGTCAAGATCCTTCAAGAGGAGGAGGAATCAGCACTTTAAAAAATTTTTTGCTTGTTATTTGAGTCATGCATTCCTGACTAACCCCTGAACTGCTGTTCACAGAGAAATTCAAGTTGGCAGCAATGGGAAAGATCTTTAAAGGTGAGTGTGATCAACCATTGAAAATTTTACTAGGGTGTTTTACGGACTCTCCATCACTGGCTACTTCAAATTCAGGATCAGATGGTTTTTCACTGGTTGCAAAATAAGCAACAGAAGGAAAAAAACAAACAAACAAACAAAAAACAAACCACCAAAACAAACCGAAACCTGAACAGTGTCTTTTTAAAAAATTATTCCCAGTTTTGATTCTTTCTCCTGGACATCCTGGTCTCTGCCTGTCCAGGACATGATCCCAGTAGGGTGACTGACATCCAGCCAGTCCTGTCCATCCTCTTCTGTTATGGTAGAATGTGCACCTCAGTGCACCTCACTCACAAAGTGACAAAACAGTTTTATCTTGCACCCAATACTGGTACCTCAACTAAACAAGTAAAGTGAGATTATGGTTCTGCTTTATGGGTATAAGTGAAAATTAATTTTATTGAAGCCAAAGATGGCAAAGTTTTAAGGCGATGTAGTGGCTGACACAGCTGAGAAAAGCAACAACTTTTTGTTTGTACAAGCCCTTCTTTTTGCTGTTATGAGTTGATCTAATAAAAATATTGTATCTCTGTTCAGATCATGTCTTGTCATCATGACTACAAGCACTTTTATAATTCTATTTTTACGAAAAAGTCAATAGGGTGTCTCTGAACATACCATTGAGTATTGTAACCAGGAGCTGAAGCTTATCTTTTGGCATAAGGTTGGGAAAGAGTGATTTCTTTCTCCACAGTTTCTGAGAGAGAGAGAAGAAATGGAAAAAAAGAAAAAATACGTTTTTCCCCTGACTTCCTCCAAATATACTGATCTGATTCTCTTCCCTGTTATGATAGCCTCTTTCTATTACAAAGACCTATCTTCTAGTGATTACGTACAGTGTATTTCACATCTGCTACTGCCAGAACAGTTTAAAATGACATATGATGGAGTGCATGACAAGAGAAATCTGACAGAATCCCTTTATCACTGAAGAGTCAGACAGGACACCGAAGATGGTCATGGTCAAAATTTTGACAATCACCAGGTGTAAGTGCAATAATCTGAGAAATGTTTTGCAAACATTAAACTTGGTAGAAATGGCTGAACTAATCCTGCTTGGGTTTTTCCTTTGCAGAAGAATTGAGAAGTGACAATAAGAGAGAGTCTGCTTTCAAGAAGAAATAATCCATGATTAGTTAAGGTAATGAAAAAAAAAGAGGGATTTGCACATATTTTAAAATATCAGAATGTTGTAATAACACAAACAGAAATGACCCTTCCAAAGAAGTTACAATAGAATGCTAAAGCACGTTGTTTATGGGCTTAATCACTGCACATATTAGAAAAAAAAATTACTTATTCCTAACAACTCAAACTGAGTTTGATTTGCTGTTCAATTTGCTGTTCATTCTTATATTGAAAACCTGTTTCTTAAATGGGTTCATTTATCATTCTTGCTTCTGCAGAAAAAGGCTAGTATACCAAAAAAGATCCTGTTTCATAGCAATAGCTATAGTCTTTACCGTTAATCCTTGCTACAGTCCATCCACAATATATAGTATTGTATAGTATTGTACAGCGGTAAGAAAATCCTTGGAAGGAAATGCAATTTTATGGTATTTCTTCCAAATCACAACAAATGGGGGAAAAATGACTTCATGGTAATGAATTTTTCTCTCTAAATGTCCTTAACAGGAATATTTGGACAGGCGTAGTCTTCGCTAGGTAAAAAACTGGTTGGGTGGGCAAGCCCAAAGAGTTGTGGTAAATGGCGTTAAGTCCAGTTGGCGGCCGGTCACGAGCAGTGTTCCCCAGGGCTCTGTTTTGGGGCCAGCCTTGTTTAATATCTTTATCGATGATCTGGATGAGGGGATTGAGTGCACCCTCAGTAAGTTTGCAGATGACACCAAGTTGGGCGGGAGTGTCGATCTGCTCGAGGGTAGGATGGTCCTGCAGAGGGACCTGGACAGGCTGGACCGATGGGCTGAGGCCAACTGTATGAGCTTCAACAAGGCCAAGTGTCGGGTCCTGCACTCCGGGCATAACAACCCCATGCAACGCTACAGGCTTGGGGAAGAGTGGCTGGAAAGCTGCCTGGCTGAAAAGGACCTGGGGCTGTTGGTTGACAGCCAGCTGAACATGAGCCAGCAGTGTGCCCAGGTGGCCAAGAAGGCCAACAGCATCCTGGCTTGGATCAGGAATAGTGTGGCCAGCAGGAGCAGGGAGGTGATTGTCAGCTGGTGAGGCCGCACCTGGAATACTGTGTCCAGTTTTGGGCCCCTCAATACAAGAAGTACATTGAGGTGCTGGAGCGTGTCCAGAGAAGGGCAACAAAGCTGGTGAAGGGTCTGGAGCATAGGCCTTATGAGGAGCGGCTGAGGGAACTGGGATTGTTTAGCCTGGAGAAGAGGAGGCTGAGGGGAGACCTTATCGCTCTCTACAACTACCTGAAAGGAGGTTGTAGTGAGGTGGGTGTTGGTCTCTTCTCCCAAGTAGTTAGCAATAGGACAAGAGGAAATGGGCTCCAGCTGCGCCAGGGGAGGTTTAGATTGGATATTAGGAAAAATTTCTTTATGGAAAGTGTGGTCAAGCATTGGAACAAGCTGCCCAGAGAGGTGGTGGAGTCACCATCCCTGGAAGTGTTCAAAAACGAGTAGATGTGGCACTTTGGGACATGGTTTAGTGTAGTCTGCCCTTGATTGGTTTAGTGTGGACTTGGTAGTGTAGGTTAATGGTTGGACTGGATGATCTTAAAGGTCTTTTCCAACCTAAACAATTCTATGATTAAATCATTTAAATTTTGTTTTTTTCCCCTCCACAAAGTTACATTATATTGACATTTAATTCAAGAAAATTGATGTTTCCTTATTACTGTGATGTAAGAAAATGCAGGTCTTTAACAGCAAGCACTTTAATGTCCCATTTACCCATATCCTCTCAGGAGTTTGTCATAGCAACATTAGATGTTATTTAATAGAGTTGATTCATTGCAGGATAACTAGACTTTGAAGAACTGAACAAACAACTATGAGTTGACAGTGGTGCCAGTCCAATGCTGAGCTGGTCACAGTAAAAGATGATAGGGATGATGTGAGGGTACCTATCCGGAATAGAGCTTTTCATCACCACAATGCCATGACAAAAAAGAAGTAGTTCATAGAGCCTAAGCAGATGAATGCAAAGAAAAATACAGTCCCTCTCCTCTTGTTCTTCCAGCCTTCCCCCCTCAAAAAAAAAAAAAAAAAAAAAGTAAGGTTGTTGCAGGTCTTAAGAGCTTATCAGCTCTTTCAGCATGTTCTGCACCCCCCTTTCTGACTATATAAGAACAGAAGCAGCTTAAGCTCAGCAAGCAATATGGAAGATTGTCACTGCACTTTTCCAGTGTTTCCAAATCCTGTATTTCTTATGTGCAATAAGGGCTACAGCATTTCTTTCTTCTATGGCTTCAAACATCTTCAGAGAGCACCACAATCACCTTCTTGCAACTATCAGTCTTGAGTCCTTTTCCCCTTCCTTTACAACATGATGTTGCAGAAAAAGGTGTTAGGGTCTTTTTCCTATTTTACTTTCTACCATTCTTTCTTCACCTTACATCGGACTTTGAAGTGTCTAAAGGAATAATGTCACACACACAGAGTCTTCTATGGGAATTAAATTTTACTGATACTTCACATTAAAAAAAACAAACAACCCTAAAAAAACCACCCACCAACCACACCACAAGCAACACTGAACACTAGTTTGTTATTAGAGGACAAAAATAAGACAGACAAAATACTGATTAAATCTTTATTAATAAAAAATCTTAGTATAAAAAATAGTTCATTCTGTACACTTAGAGAAAGGACAAAGAAGAAACTACACAATAGCAGTGAAGTAAGATATCTAACAAGTCAATTTAAAGATTCCCAAAACTATGTTTTCAGAATTGTGAAAAAGCATAACTACTAAGCTGACAGACAGCAGTGAATATTGATAGGATTAATCACTTGAGAACAAGTAGCTCTTGAAGCTACAGCAAAGCAGGTGAGAGCAATCTAGGAGTAAACCAGCAAAAAAACAGAGCTAGGAGTATCAACTTTGATTAAGGTTGCTCTTCTGCTTGGAAGATGTCAGTGACTGTTAGAATTACTGGTTTCTTGTCTATCTCTTGTATTCTGTCCTCAAACATCCACATGCATAATATGAATGAAAGTTGTACCTGAGTATTTGAGGTTGGGATCTATGCACCCTCCTTGAGCAGAGACCAAACTAATTACTGTTTCTTCTTGTAATTGGGCTTTCTAAAAGCAAAGCTATTAACAAGCATTCTTGTAAACTTAAACTCCCTGTAACTGGTGCACAAACACTTGATAGAAAACATGTACCATAGAGCAGTCCTACTCTGGACTATAGATGTATGAATCTTCCTTACATCAGTGTGACTGCCTATAAAGCAGACATATTAAAGGTAAAACATTACAATAGGTGATACTGTTAAGTCATTCAATACACATGCTTCTCCTAAACCTACAGTATCTTACTTTTACTGTCATTTTTCCTCTAACTATCCAAGTAAGTCATCAGGATATTTAATCCAGGTAACTTCCATTAGAGAGACACCTCAAATTATAACAACTCCAATGAACAAGGTAGGCTGTGGACATGTCCATTAAGCAATATAATTTAAGCTACTGACAAATATTTTGAAAATAACTTTTCCACTCTCCTGAAGGTTTTGTTTTCTTCTTGCAGCTGAATGCAGACATTAGGAAGATCCCAAGCCTCTTCGAAAAACAAGTCTGTACATAGTATTTCGGTCAGTAAAGCCAGAATGCTGTCCTATTCAACTGTTGGTACTGCAGAAATGCATATAAAAAAGGTTGTGAGTAGAATTATTATATTTTCCTCAAATACATTTATCTGCCTAAGTATTTTTGAATGCATTCATATCAGCTTTTTAAGATAGAGTAAAATGGGTTAACTGCATAAATGTGTGTGCAAGTGCTCTAAGTAGAGGATTAAATGAATATCACTATAAATGTGGAACAGTAATAGCCACTAGCACCTGCTTAATGTGAAGTAGGAAATGAGTTCATTTATTAAAATGGAAACATGGGAAGCTTCTATAGCCATATACTTGCAGTATCTTTTAAGTCATCAAAGTAGCATTGCACCCCCCAGATTGTTTTAGCCAATTACAACTTGTTTACTAACACTTCTACCCAAAGGAAAATGGAATGACTAAGTTAGCACCATCATTGTAAAAACAGGACTCACCTGCTTGCTGATAGTGTTTTTCTGCCAACAGTTGGTGGAGATGGTTCACTATGGAAAAAGCTTTTTATCCACCAACATTTATCAACTAATTCAGGTAACCCTGCAAAAGGAGAAGCAGCCCACACCATTAGACACTGGCTGAATAACAAACAGGCAAAACTAGAATTCTGTTTGAAAGAAGGGAACAATACCATGAAATGCTTTGTCCTGGTCTGTAATGTTCATAGCATCCGAACAGCAGGAGGAGCTGGAAGAAACACTGGATTCCGAGTTCTGTCTTGCTGTTCATGGGAAAGAGACAGGCATAACGAAAAAAATACTTAGAGAGAGTATGCTATTTCTATGCCAAGAATTTTTCAGACCTGCTGCTATCTTGGAGGAAGCAATCTAAAAGATAACTTTACTTGGCTACAAAGCATAACTTCTGTATTTTATACACCATTCTACTGCAGTTTTTTTAATATAAAAACTTATGTAAGGATCTGTCTACTTACTCTTCACTTGAAAACATTCTGAGATCTGTTTGCATAACTTTCACTAAAATCAGTGACAAATCTTAGGATCATGTACACATTGCTATCAAGACAAATGGGTCTATCCTTGAATATTCAAGCCCAAAACAACCTAATTGCTGTACTTTCCATTGTGATACAACTAAATACTATACTCCCACTACAGTGCCCATCCTGTATGGAGGGATCCTAATACACCAGTCAGTCACTGGTTTGAGAGTATTTCACATATTACAAACAAAAGTGGGAGTAAATACTGTGTTCTGTCTAAGCCTGCAAAGTAAGTATGAAGTACAGCTAGGAGCCAAAACTTGCTGGGCTAATGCTTTTTCTATGTCACATTTTAAATTTTAAAAAACAAACAAAAAAATGGACATTACATATCCCTAATGAACAATTCTGAATAGGTAAAAAAAGTAGATGAATAACCAGAAGCAGATGCTCTTTAAAACTGGCCGTTCCTTGATACAATGAAAAACTCTCCAAGCAATTAAAAAACTAGCAGGCAAAGATACCCTTTTGCCTCCAGCTCACCCAGACATCACTTAAAACACTTTCTGAGTTTTCCTGAGTGGCAACAACCCGGCCATCCCCTCGGGAGAGGCGCGGGGCGGGGGGGCTCAGCCTCCCTGCTCCAGAGGAGGAGCCCCCCCGGGCGGGGGCAGCTCCCACCCCCTGAGCACTTACTTCTGTAGTACTGGTTCTTGGCCAGGAGGCAGCCGGCGGAAGGCACGGAGGCCATAGCAGCGGCGCGACGGGGAAACCGCTTCTCTCCGGGGGGAGCCTGCAGAGGGAACGAGGCGCTTTACCGAGGGCAGCCGCGACCGGCGGAGGGGAGCGGGGAGCAGAGAGCGGCCCCCGGCCCTGCCCACCCCTGCCCCTCACCTGCGTGGCCCAGGGAAAGCAGCCGTCGGGGGGGGGGGGGGGGGAGGAAAAACGCCAGAGCGCTCCCCTCCGCAGCGAATGCTGCCGATACCCCCGGCCGCCCCTATATGGGCCTCGGCGGCGGGCGGCCCGCCCCGGGGGCGGTGGGGCGGGACGGGACGGAGCCAGCCCCCGGCAACGCGGCCGCCCAGCCCCGGGCCGGGGCAGCCCCCCGCGGCCCCCGAGTTCACGTCCTGCTCCCCTCGGTCCCTGTGTCACCTCTGAGCGCTTTTCTGGAGGGCGTTAAGCGGGGACTTGGAGCTGCTGCGCTACTTCGTGATTCTCGCCCCTGCGGGGAAGAAGGGGATGAACCAGCCGGGTACCTCAGTAGAGACTTTTGTTTATAAATATGCACAGTACTATGCACATAGAGAAAGCGAAGCGAAAGGAATGCTTTCCGCTCTCACGGTAACAAGTGAAACCTGTGATGGCCAAGTCTTGGTAAAGTTAATACTAAATCCCAGAGAGACCACTGAGTAAGTTTTGTCTTCCCGTAAATAAATGCACAACTCTCTCTAAATTCTCGTAATCCTATCTCATGGCAGCGCTTGCCCTACAATGCGTTACCTCACCTCTCAGAGCTGTCAACAGAAAAAGTAACAAACAGTTTTGGCTATTTGACTTGCTCCTGCTCCACAAGGAAGTCCTTTATCATTGTTTTTTCATAGCAGGAGTTGTGGGTAAGAACACAGCCATGTGTGGCGTGTGATACCATGTTAATGTAGCGAAACTGACTGCCTGAGTAGCGTGTCCTATCTCAAATGATAAGGACGCAGCCCATAATAGCTCCTAGCATATTTTTAAGGATGTAAAGCGTACTGCCGGGCAAATGCCTGTAAAATAATATTCATATAACAGTTGTACTAGATAAGCATAGCGTATTTTCCTGGGTCTCTTTATTGACCTGCTGTCAGAGTCTTGACAACATGGTGGTCTTTCCTGAGCAAAACCTTTGTGAAATCTGCAAGACGGACACAGAAAATACTTTGCAGCTGAGTTGGTTGGTACCAAACATTAGCACCAGTTACCCTGGATGTTTACCTTGTTATGTAAAAAAACACTGAAAATTTTACATATTTTTTTTATAGCCCCTTCACAACATATGTCCCTACCCGTTGTTGCAGCTGCTTGTTTCTGGATACCTAAATGTAACTGAACTATTAGCTTATTGCATTAGTCACCTCTTTTCCTGCCTAATTTTGAGACTTGTTCTATTTTTGGACAATAACCTTCTGCACTGCCCCATTTGTTCTTTTCACTGTAAATGCCCTCACACTTGGCACTCTGTTGAATTGTCAGATCCGTTCCTGAAAGACGAGAAGCTTCTCCCCAGAGAGCCGTAGGAAGTGCTCCTCTTGGGCCATGAGGGTGGGCATTTGTAGTGATAGCACTGTGTCCTTGACGGAGCTAGTAACATTATCACTCATTGTATCTGCCATTCTTTTTCAGGTTTAAGATCCTGTTTTAATCAATTCATAACTTTGTCAAGGCCATTACTTTGTCATAAAAACTGTTTAGGTTCTAACATGCTGCCCTGGTTTCGGCTGGGATAGAGTTCATTTTCTTCCTAGTAGCAGGCATAGTGCTGTGTTTTGGATTTAGTAGGAGAAGAATGTTGATAACACACTGATGTTTTAGTTGTTGCTGAGTACTGCTTATGCTAGTCAAGGACTTTTCAGCTTCCCATGCTCTGCCAGGCGCACAAGAAACTGGGAGGGGGCACAGCCAGAATAGTTGATCCAAACTGCCCAAAGGGCTATTCCATACCATATGACATCATGCTCAGTATATAAACTGGGAGGGGGGGTTGGCCGGGGAACAGCAATCGCTGCTCGGGAACTGTCTGGGTATTGGTCAGCGGGTGGGGAGCAATTGCATTGTGCATCACTTGCTTTATATATTATTATTACTATTATTATTATATTGTTGTTATTATTATTATTTTACTTTATTTTATTTCAATTATTAAACTGTTCTTATCTCAACCCAGGAGTGTTTCTCACTCTTACTCCTCCGATTCTCTCCCCCATCCCATCGGGGTAGGGGGAGTGAGCGAGCGGCTGCGTGGTACTGAGTTGCTGGCTGGGGCTAAACCACGACACATGCCCGTGGTCTAGGCTTTGTATTTGGCAAGAAAGCAGATATAAGTGGTTCTCTTGTGATCCACATTAATATCTATCCCTACTGGAGCCATGCCAAAACACTCAGGAGGTGGGGAACACCAGGTCTGTGAAATTTTAAATTGCTTCACAGCTGCACGCATATTATTTTACGATATCATTTAGCATACATGGCCATTCACCAGTTTTTTTTCTGGAGCCCTGTTTCATGCATCGCACTGGAATAGAGTACTTATTTAATGAGAAGTTTTCCACCATTTCACCCACTTGATCTGGCATTATGTCCTATCGTATTTTCTTCAAGTAATGCTCTGAATAGAGAACTACAGATTTGCCAGTGTTTTTTCTTCCATTGGTATTGTGACATAGTGCTTCTAAAATACTAGCACATTTATTTTCAAGCATTGCTACAAAACCAAGGTATGCTATTACCTTCAGTTAACAAGTGGGAATTCTGAGATCCAAAGGAGCCAAGATAAAAGAATCCACAAAGCTTAGGTGTCTCATATGAGAGCAGTCTAGGACTTTATTTTTTTATAACTATTTAGCACTATGACACACTTCATTTACCCACTTATAGCTCTCATTCACTTCACATCCAGATTTAAGTACTTAGCACATTGATAAATCAGATTCTCATCAGACGTTGAAAAAATTGGTTAGTGGCCAGCTATGATAAACATAAGTAACTCGCATAGCATCAATTACAAACTCAGTGGCAAAGTTATAATTCAGCTTCCAAGACAGCATTCAATTGCCTTAACCACTGACCTGTTCTTTGCTGCATTCACTACTCAACTTCTGTCACAAACATGGAAGAAGTCGTACAAAATGCACTTATCTCTTTAACTTCACAAGCTCAGTTCCTATCCATGCTTCATGCCAAAAGAGGCAGGGGCCCCATGAAAAAAATAGTACATAATCCCCAATTTTATAAAAATGCAGTTACAGGAAGAACATTTTATCCTTTTGACTGGCTGGTATTTTGATTTTAACAATAGTTTTCATTTAGCATGTGTGTATGAATAACTATCAAATGGACGAAACACTGAATTATATGTCATCCCATGAATCAAGAATACTTATCAAAAGTATAATTTAAATCTAAAAATGAAATCAATATGACCCATTAAATAAATAGATCTCCCACCTAATCCTGCCAGGATTACCTAGTATAACCCTTTTTTAGACATTAAAAGTTAAACATCTCAGACACAAAAACAAAAACAGAAGAACAGTCTATATTGAGTTTCACCTTGAAGCTGACCTGTTAATTATTCACTAGACCCTGTTTAACTAACAAACTCAGCTACTGTTTCAGTTCTTGGAATATCTGTGAGCACAATGCCAATATTTTTGGGGACTTGTTTTGGGTGTTTTCTTCCACGCACATTTGTGACTTTTTTTTTTTTTACTTTTCCTTGTTCCTTAACCTCATGGAAGAGTAGTGTGACATTGGAAATTTTAGAGTATTGCTTCGTGGCAGTGTCCTTTGAATGGTTGTATGGGTATTCTGATTAATGTTTAGAGAGATGTGAACAATTTCAGTGAAAGCATCTTCCCACATACATATGCAGAAAGGTACATTTTTGGCATGTGAGGGTAGAGTATTCCCTCCTCCCAAGCTTCTGAAGAGCAGATGTTGCACTTTTTCATTGCTGTCGTGGTTTAAACCCAGCCAACAACTAAGTACCACACTGCTGCTTGCTCACTCCCTGCCCCGGTGGGATGGGGGAGAGAATCAGAAGGGCAAAAGTGAGAAAACTCCTGGGTTGGGATAAAGACAGTTTAATATGTAAAACAAAAGCCACGCACACAAGCAAAGCAAAGCAAGGAATTCATTCCCTACTTCCCATCGGCAGGCAGGTGTTCAGCCATCTCCAGGAAAGCAGGGCTCTATCATGCATAACGGTTACTTGGGAAACCAAACTCCATCACTCCCAATGTCCCCCCTTCCTTCTTCTTCCCCCAGCTTTATATGCTGAGCATAACATCATACGGTACAGAATATCCCTTTGGTCAGTTGGGGTCAGCTGTCCCAGCTGTGTCTCCTCCCAACTTCTTGTGCACCCCCAGCCTGCTCACTGGTGGGGTGGTGTGAGAAGCAGAAGAGGCCTTGACTCTGCGTAAGCACTGCTCAGCAGTAACTAAAGCATCCCTGTGTCATCAACACTGTGTTCAGTACAAATCCAAAGCATGGCCCCATACTAGCTACTATGAAGAAAATTAACTCTATCCCAGCCAAAACCAGCACAATTGCTCAGTCTTATTGCCCATCCACAGTTAACATTTCAATCAAATTTTGTACAGAAGGTATAAATCACTCTTATTTGAAGGGAATTGTGTCTTAATTTGACTGTCCATGAGAAGAATGAACTTCCCTAGGTAGTATTTTGTAGTGGGTGTATCAACATTTTCAGAGAACTTTCAGAAATGTTTCCTTCATGCATCTTTCAGAAACTCTAATTATTCACCTTCTCAACAAACTGTTTTGCAGACTTGTTCTGTCAAATTTTCAAAGGAGTCTGTAAAAAGAGGCTTGCATTAAATTAGGTAGCTTCACTATGTAAAGTAACAACCCTTCTCTATGCAAAAATTAATTATCAAAACACTTCCAAGGACCAGTGCCATCACTTACCTTTTTCATTCGTTCTACTCTTCAAATATTCCTACAAGCCAGACAGCTCAGCAGGAATGTGGGGCTCATCTATCAAAACCAAGAGGATTTGAGGAATTGATGAAGAATTAAAGGGCAGTGTGCAAGGTGGCAGACGAATGGAAATTTATATTGTATGTAGCCTGTGAAAGAGACACAGGGCCATAGAGCTGCTGGGGAGAGCCTGAGCAGAGAAGGGACAGAAAAAGCTTTTTTCTTCACTTCTGCAGTGTGTGCACCACTGTGAATCATCAGCTTTGTAGTAATGACTACTCCCAGTAGTGAAGTGATTGCTTACTGGCAGTACTGGCACTTTTTTTGTTATTATTATTTTTAATCCTTACTACAAATATGAATGGAATACTCTGGAAAAAACATTTAATGAAGAGAAAAAGGTTGGGTTTTTTTTTATTCCTGACCATTTAAGATATCAGATGAGATGACACTGAAAGCAAAGTGTAACTACTGAATTCTAGACTCCATGCAGCATGCCTCTGAATGATGCGCATTGCCTGAAATGTCAGCAAAAGCAGGGAAAACACATATTTTGACCTATAAACTGCACTGCCAACATACTGGAAAAGACTATATGAATTGCTGAATTGTTAGTACATCTTTGTGCACTTATGGCTAAATAAATCAAGTTTTCAAAAGCTAACTGTTACAAGTTTCTCTTCATTCAGTTCCATGTCCTCTGTAGCGCTACACTCATAAGAAAATAAAAAACATTCGAAGGAGTGTTATTTTAGCTGTATTTTAGCATTTAATTGAAACACATTTTTCTTTGGATCCAGATACAAGCTGCACAAGCTTGATAAAATTCTTCCAGCAAACTACATCTTTTACATCTTTCTAAGGTGGCATATGAATACTTGGACTTTTTATTACTTTTGTCTCTCAAGTATTCCAAAGAAGAAGCCTTAAGGTTCTAGCATGACCAAATATGGTGGTTATAAATTGTATTCCTACAAAATAGAATATGTATTTTAATGGAATGTAGTTGAATAAAGTGAAATTGAATCATAGGCGTGTTTATATACCCTTTATTACATCCCTAGATATTGATTGATCTATAGAGACGAGAAGAGTTGGCTTGTTATTCAATTTCACATCCAGTACAGAGATGCAGGGCCAAAATCAGGTGTATTTTAGTATCCTTGTCTATTTTGGTTCAAATACACATTTTATTGTGTAGCATCCACTTTTTCTAATTGCTGTAAACAGTACTGTTGCATTTTGATGTACACACACAGACCATGCTCTGATTCACTTCTGTACCTACTCTCTTTCTATCCTTGCAAGTAGCATGGACTCAGCCTCACCAGACTGAACACAGCTGACACCTCTGCAGCTCTGCAGCAGCGTCTTAGAAGATGCTTATAGCCCAGCATGCCCCACAGTGTATAGCCAACATTCCTCAGCACTGAGATATGACAACCTTGGCATCCTCATTTCTTGGCTAGTTGTTATGTCACCAGCCCAGATGCTCAGAATGTAGCATCATGAAGCGCAAAAGGAATCAAGGAGCTTGTGAACAAGAAGCACATATTCATAGTTTTGCAGCTGGAAAATTTCCCATTAACCTAGCAACACAGCTGGCCCCCCACATCACAGAGCAGCCCTGTTTTAAATTTAAGATGACAAAGATAGTATACTTGTGCAGTTGGGTTAGAACCAACTGTCAGAACAGGTTATGTCATGAAGGTGTGTAGGAGCCCTACAGTGAGGTGGCTATGCCCTGTAGTCAGGTGATCTGTGGTCCCTTTGATGGGGATGTCACTCTGATCTCCCTTGCTCCTGCCCCATGTCCTGACCCCAGTGGTAATGTCATGCTAAGTACAGTGAGGGTGGTTAGGATGCTGGAGAAGTGTCTGCCTGCCAGGTCACATGAGAATAACCTACAGCCCAGCCCGTACAGCTGTCCTACAGGTGTTGAAGGACCTGTCTGAAATTGTTCATATGCAAGTTTATCGGAAGGAACCAAGCTTTAAACTGTACACTGCTGCAGGAGCTTACTCTGCTGCAGTGAATGGGAACTCATGCCTGGGAACAAGAAAAATGACAGTTGCCTTAGCTCTACATAATTCACAAATTTCCACTGATTTAGTGAAAGCCATATTATCAAGAGGACTAAGCAGCCCCACCTAGACAGCTCATTCTTCCATCATGTTGTTCTCCTCCATAGCACTTTTGCTTCTTCCAAAGCCACTCTATAGTAAAGACACACAGCATGTCCTTGTATGCCTCAATCTGCTCCATTGCAATAAACACATCCAGTATGCCATTATGTGTCTCAGACACTTGCTCCATTTTCTACAGGGACACCTGAAGCAAAATGAAAGTCTTAATCCATTCACAAATCAGACCAGACTGCAGAGATGCATAGTGGAAGGACACCGACAGCGTAGGACTCCTTATGCAATGATGATAGGCCAGATCCATAGTTCATTATGCTTGTTATTTCCTTCTTCTCCCACACTTTAACCAGTTGGCCTCAGAAGCACAAACATCATAGGACTGACCAGGGACTCTGCCATTTTTTCTAGACTCCACAAACTTTGTTTGTTTTTAGACTCCACACACAGAGTTTGTCTGTACTAGTAGTTTAGATATGCTTGGGACCATTCATTGGTCCTGAAGACAATTAGTATGGAATGGCCTATATCCACGCTGCTTTATATCTCAAAATAATATGGTTACATCCAAAAATGGTCTGTGAAGAATTGTCTCTTGCTTGTGTTAAATCCCAAGCTGTTTGGGAATTTTTTTGGAGGGAACCAGGGAAAGCCCCAAGCCATTCCAGGACCTTTCTAACATTTTAATAGTACAGACATTCATGTTCTGTTTTCTGACAAGGTTCCCTGGCATTAACTTAAGCGTCAGCTAATTTAATGTGACGTCACTGGTGCATGGTGTAAGAGGCCCGGAGCCCAAAAAGCTTGCAAACAAATGAGTCTCTCCTAGGTGTCCATTTGCAAGCTTACCATGTTTAATGTTAGGGTGTAGGTGGCTAATTAGGGTCCAGTTACTGTGTTTCTTTAGATCTTAATTAATCTGGTGTGGTTACTGTTTCCATCTCCACAGATGCTGCTGGTGGGAAGTCTTTTGCTCAGGCTGCTGCAAATCTGCCTCTACACACCCAGTGCCAAGTCTTCCAGCACAGCAAGAGCTGGTGCACAGTCCCATTCAGACAACCAGGGAGGGCTTTCTGCCTGAAATATGCAACATGTCAGCAGTGAAAAAGTAAAGAACAGGCACTGCCAATCCCTGCTTCCATGACAACTTAGGAGCAGAAAGGAGAGAAAAGAGACAGACAAGCAGCTTCTTTGGGAGACCATTAGTCCTAGTCTCAGTCCCACTTGACACCATTGCTGAGTCTCTAGGCACGACATACGGACACTGCACTTCAGGTTGCCTCCATGAAAAAGTAAGTGTAGCCAAGCTAGGCACCTCTCAAGGTAAAAGTGCCCGGCAGCCCAGCAGAATTTACTCCAATCCCAAACTCATCTCACTGGCAATGAAGGCATAGTCAGCAACATTTGCTGGAGCTGAGGAAAGATGATGAGGGGCTTCTTCATGTCCGCTTGTCTACACATCCTCATGTTTATGTCTGGAAACTCTTTTTGACATGATTAGTGTGTTATTTGTTATTACATGTTGTGTTTGGCTATGTACTGTGCATCTTATCTGCATGCTTTTGTTTTCCTATCTTGTTTGGCTTTTCTAAATTAATTTTTGGTCTTTGGCCTGGTTCTCCCTTTTCCTGTTTAAACAAACAAGTTTGAACTGTTAAAGGTATGTTGATCTCTCTTGTTTTTCAAAGTAATTCTAGGGCTCCTAAGGCTTCATCTCCTTGCATGACCAGCTGCTGCAAAGCAGCACAGCCAGCTCCCATGGAGTTCAGGGTCCAAAACTAGAAGATAGCATAAAGAGCAGAGAGAGGAACTCCAAACGAATCAGAAAGACTTTCAGAAAAGAAGGCGGCAATGTAGTCCCAGATAGACACTGTGTGAACTGGAAACTTTGCTTTAACATTTAGAGGTATCCTGTTCAGGTATGCCAGACCCCAACATCTGAAGGTCACAACCTTTGGTCAGACTAGAGGGACAATGACCCTCTTTCTGTTCAAGGCAGGAAAAAGTTATGATTCCTCCCTGGTGAAATGTATTAGTGGGAGAAGAAGGAATTTATCCACCAATCTTGGTTTGCCTAGTTCTTTCATGAGGGCATAGATGGCCATGAGGGAAGATGGTTTTTGGGACATGGTTTAGTCTAGTCTACCCTTGATTGGTTTAGTGTGGACTTGGTAGTGTAGGTTAATGGTTGGACTGGATGATCTTAAAGGTCTTTTCCAACCTAAACGATTCTATGATTCTATAAGATTCCTAATTGTAGGTCTTAGCTTTCTTGCTGGCAAATCCAGAGTAACCATAGAGGACAGAGCATCTTTTCAATGTGCTTCATGGTCCCAGGGTGTGCATGAGTCAGACAGGTTGGGATTAGTAATCATATTACCAAATTCTGCAATGAAAACCCACAAACACCCCACCAAACTATAATGTGGATGCAATTTGTTGGTCTCTATCGGGATCCACTGTTTGCATGCCACAAGCCTTGGGAACCTGAGGTCATATTCACTGCTACTAAAGCAGTATAGATACAGGTTTAAAACAGTAGAAGTACAGGTTTACAATCTTAGAAACAAGGGAGAGGGAATGAAAGAATGGCAAGCGGTCCTTTAATCCAGAGTTTCTTAATCTGTAGAACGTGCTTTACCAAGGCATTAACAAAAACGTGTGAACAATTCTCACCATAGAGATATGTTCTGTAATGAGTCTTAGAGAGATGCTAATAAACTCTAAATAAGACCAATTCAGCTGAGATGTGTTGCTGTAGTCTTCTGCCTCTTATGGCAGGATCAACACTGACAGGTGCTTGTCTACTTACTGTGGCACTGAATCATATCAAATTGATGTAGAAGCATAGAAATGGATGTTTAGACTGATGTGCTGCTGGTGGAGGGGATCTCCTTCTGGTAAATGGAGGCTGACCACACTCTGGTGATGCTACAGGTACCTCTCCTCAGAGTGAATAGACTCTGTGCTTCCAGAAGACTCGACTCTGCATACAGCTGCTTGACACAAAACACCTGGCTTCTTGACCTTCACTCCATTCTTATAGTTTAAAATATTCTCAGCCTTGCAGAAGTTTAATCCATTTCTCTCTGAAAAATGAGAACTGAGGTCTATATGCAGCCTTGCAATTTATGAAACGCAAGTGCACTTACAGTGTAATTTTATTGGTCAGGTTCATAGTAGGTTTTCTTAGCAAACACCAGTATGGAAAACCCAGACTTAAACAAGGGTATAAAGAATAGAGTCAATAGTGTAGTCAAAGTTTAACACAGCTAAGTTTTCCTGTTTATTTTCATTTGGTCAGTGTTCTATCTACTTCTTATCACTAAATAAAAGGTTGAGTTTAGCCACTCTCTGATTTATCACTGAGAGGAATGATAGGCATTTTTTCATTATCTTCATACCACTGAAGTAGAACAGTTGTAAAATGGTCTTAGAAGGGTCAGTCTCAGCTATGAGGAGTCTGATCAGACAGAAAGTGCACAGCCCATTTCCCTCACCCTGATTAAGTGCAAGTTTTTCCTCCATCTTGCTTGCAATGCAGTTAAGTTAACTGCAAGTTTCTGGAGTGAATTCAAGTCCAACAGATCCTTTATAAATTTGGAAATGGAAAGCACTTCACACTCTATGTAAAAGTTGACTTTTGGCAGAATACTGGAATTGACAGCAGTTGAAAGGGTACAGTAAATTATTATGTATGAGATCACAGATTAGGATTACCACTAATTTGTTCCATCCATCCCTCCTCCTGTTTCCTATCCTCTTGTATCTGTAGCAATCCAATCTACTCCCTCTGAAGAATTTTGTTGAGAAAAACAGGAGTTATAGAAGACCACCAAAACCACTTATATACCAAAGCTACCAAAGGTATTGTAGAACATTTCAAGCCTTACAATGGAATGGAGAGGCAAGGTGAAACAGTTACTCCAATAAAACCAGAAAGAATTAGCTGATTGTTAAACACCTGAAAATGTCCTAGAGGATATGATAACAGGACATATGTCTGTCTTGTGCTAACATTTAGAGAATTAAAATGTAATGTCTGGCTTAAAGTGATAGAACTAACAAATGCAGGGGAAATGGTATTGAAGGATGTACAGATTTGCATTCAGAGATGAAGTGACCTAATGTACAAAATGCAGTTTTTTGAAAGCCTCTAAACATTATAGACTGTTCACTGCAGGGGGGTTGGGCTAGATGATCTCTCAAGGTCCCTTCCAACCCAAAGCATTCTATGGTTCTATGATTCTATGATTCCTATGGAGAAATTGGTTTACCAGTTCATGATTGTGAAATCTCACAGTGTCATAGATGCCTCCAGCTTGGACCCTTAGCCAGAAAATGAGAAGATGAGTACCGAATAAGCATTTAGGGTGAAAAACAGAGGCTTACTGCCTTGAGAAGGAGGATGACACAAGGAACAAGATTATTGTTAAACCTATTTCAGTTTCCTGGCACCATGCAATTTGAAATGGCCTAACAGAAACTTAATCTTCAAAGAAGATGAAGGAAATTATTAGAGCAAACTTGGAAAAATGATGACTCAACTGAGAAGATGAACAACCCCTCAAACTGTGATGGTCATGAGCCCAGCCCAGTGACAAAGAAAATAAGAATTCATGGATTAATCTATCCCTTTATGTAGGGAGAATAAGAAAGTAAAGCAAAATAAAAAATGGCTACCATGCCAGAAAGCTAGATCAGAAGACCTTCTCAAAGCAAATACTAATTTCTCTATACTCACTTGCCAAAATTACTTCCAACTCTAGCCTGAAGCAAACTAGATCATTGTCTTTTAAAGTCTGCTTAGCTGATGACCTAATCATAAAGTGATACCAGATCATACCCACATGTAGAGTAAATTTCAGTTGGGCACTTTTGGCCTTTTGCTGATGATCCTCTGAAGGAATCATGACCAAAACCGTAGTTTTATTAGAACTGAGCGTATCTAGCTGAGCGTATCTACAGAGTTTCTGAAGAGACATTTCCCAGAAAGAGCTCTGGTTTTCAACAGATTATATCAGAGTTATAAATTAAAAAGATGTAGTTAAATATTTTCTATGGAAACAGTAGGATTATCAAAAATATGTGATGTCCAAAAAAGAAAACTATGAGGGATGGACTAAGAATCTCCTTTTCCATAGTTTGGTTTAGTAGGCCAAAGTTTTATTCTTTCAGTCTGCTTACAGTGTTACAAAATGAAGGCATGTGTTCCCTCCTGTACCATAAAGAAAGCTTGATAAATAATTTGTTCTTTTACAGGAGCCACTGTGACATGTGAACCCTGACAAATAGATAGAAATCTAGATACTTCTGAGGAAAAGGGAATTATCTGCATGACAGGTGTGATGATGCCATTGTTCTACCAGTTTATATGAAGTTGAAAATCAAATCAAATTAGAAAATTGATTGAAGAAGTAGTTTAAGAATAACTAATAGCTCAGTAGTCATCAAAAAAATGATATATAATTTCAAACTTGTTTTCTGTTTTTTCTGTTTCATTTCTTTTTGCATACCAACCATTTGCAGTAACGTTACTATAATGGAACCAGGGTGTTAACCAAACACCTTACTTTCTGAAATCTCCTTTGTGATAAAGAAATATTATTTTACAGTCCGCCAAGATAAAACCTACTTTAAAAAAAATTCTTTTAAAACTTTAGACATATCTGTACAAGCCTATGAGGTTTTCTTCACATAGATTTCTCTAAAACTTAACATAGATCATACATGACCAAAAATATGCGATGCTGCAATTAAAACTGTGGTCTTTTCATAATCCTGTGCAATTCTCAGCACTAACAATTCACAAATCTTGTGATCCAGACTTCTCAGAGGCTTTGCTGTAGAAGTGTATCCTCTACAAGACAGGCACTGGCCATGATGAAATCAGGGATAATAGTGGGTCTTAGCTCTGTTTTTTTACACATACATTTCATTCTTTCAGTCAGTGAAAACAAAATACTGACTGTCTCTTTAATAACACAGTACCACTACCTTGGTTGATAATGGAATGAAAATTGTTATGTGCAGATAGTCAGCTCAAGAGGAGCGATAGATTTGTTGGTGTTGATTAAAAGTTACCATTTACAATGATGATAATGTTTATGATCAAATGATTACTTGTTGACATATAAAATGAGTCACTGTCATCAGTTCTTTCCTTCTGAAATAGATGTTCATGTGGTAGTATAGATAAAATTCACCTGTGCAACTGATATTAACTGGATCCATTTTGACAGCCTGAGCAAATGACTAAAGACTAGAGAAATGAGAAGGTTCTATCCTTCTATCCTTTCACATCTAGTCCTAATCACTCTAGGGGAAAAAAAAAAAACCCAAACCCAAACCAACCCACACAACAGGATATTTGCACTGCCAGCATCCATGTTACTCTGACTATGAAAAGAAGGCCATCTAACACTTTTATGTGGAAATAGAAATACACTTTTCAAACACTTGCTTTTCTTTGGTACCTGCAATTATCTGCAAGTCCCATTAAATGCTTAAAGATCTCATTATCATCCACAAATGAGCCATAGAAAGCCTTGACCTACCCTGTGCTTGCAGAAGTGAAACTCTATTCAGGACAGAAGAAACATGTGATCAAATCCTGCATTATCTATCTCCATCTCTGAAAAATTCTGTAAATCCTCAGTAAATAAAAAGTGCCAAGCTGTAACAAATGATTAAGGTTTCATCTCTGCATTATTATTGGTTATGTTTTGCTTCTGGTTTTGTAACCAACTTTGCTCCAATTGCTTGTATGACCAAAGTGGGAGCAAAACAAGCTGGGAGAAGAGCTGGATTAATTTCACATATCTTTGTCAGCACAAACGCAGAGAATAGAATATTTGAACTCAGCAAGAGAATCTAGAAATATCTAGAACTGGGTTATACAACCCCAAAAATGTCACCTCACTTCTCTTCAGCTAGACTTTCCAGCAGCTTAGCTCCTTCATCTCAGCCAAGAGGGAAGAGCTTATAATTGGCTGCAAGCATTCATATCCACTCCTTCACCTTGGAGAAAATGAACTGCTGTCAGCAACTGAAGGTAGTTATCAATTCCCTGCTGTGCTGGTTTTGGCTGGGATAGAGTTAATTTTCTTCATAGTAGCTAGTATGGGGCCATGCTTTGGATTTGTACTGAACACAGTGTTGATGACACAGGGATGCTTTAGTTACTGCTGAGCAGTGCTTACGCAGAGTCAAGGCCTCTTCTGCCTCTCACCCCACCCCACCAGTGAGCAGGCTGGGGGTGCACAAGAAGTTGGGAGGAGACACAGCTGGGACAGCTGACCCCAACTGACCAAAGGGATATTCTGTACCGTATGATGTTATGCTCAGCATATAAAGCTGGGGGAAGAAGAGGGAAGGGGGGACGATGGTAGCGATGGAGTATGGTTTCCCAAGTAACCATTTTACATGATAGAGCCCTGCTTTCCTGGAGATGGCTGAACACCTGCCGGACGATGGGAAGTAGGGAATGAATTCCTTGCTTTGCTTTGCTTGTGTGCATGGCTTTTGCTTTACTTATTAAACTGTCTTTATCCCAACCCAGGAGTTTTCTCACTTTTGCCCTTCTGATTCTCTCCCCCATCCCACCGGGGCAGGGAGTGAGCAAGCAGCTGTGTGGTGTTTAGTTGCTGGCTGGACTTAAACCATGAAACCTGGGTAAAGTAAAATCCTGCAGCCACTAATCATAGGTTGTCCTCATTTGTTAATATGACAGCTGCTGCTAACCTGAGAGGGAGAACTGCTGCACGTGATACTTGACCAACCCACCCTAAGCCCTTTCAGGGCTGCCAGAAAGGTACTGGCCTGCAGTTTGAGAAATAATTGTTTAAAAGAACAGCTTGTCATTATACCTACAGTTTTCTTATAAGACACATTTTGGAAAAGGTGGTTCTACATGTCTAAAAGAGCTTTGGTATTGGAGCTGGGACACACAGAGAGGTTAAAGTTAGGCAAGCTGCCAGAACAAAGTAGTTTTGCTCAGCATTGCCTTTAGCTTTCACACACCTGCTCTATAACTCACCAGCTTGGTACTGTTGGCCTTTAGAAGGACCACTGCCTGTACAGAAATCAAGAGAAGTATTCCTAAATATTTCTGAGGACCTCAGTATAGGTACTTTTTGGTTTATCAACAGACCTCTATCTCTGTAGTCTCATCTGGGAGACCTAAGGACACCAAACACCTGATGTTAAAGCTTTTTATATGAATATTGTTGGAAACATTCATTCTCAAAAACCTATCTATTTTTATTTTAACTCTTAATACCTGTAACTTTATAATAAATTGCTGTTCTCAAATTAGCTTATTAAAGAAAGTATTCACAAATAAGAGCAGTTCAAATTCAATTGTTTAAATCTTTAAGCATATTCTTTTATGCATGATTTGCAATATGCAGAATTTCAGGCAAACGTACACAAGATGGTTGTGCATCAATCACAACAGCACATAGAGCAGGGTTAGCTAGTCAGAGATAAATTAAAAGCCAAAAAGTAACAATGAATCCTATGCTCAGACACTCAACTTTATGCACATAATTACTGTGATTTTGTCTGTATAACACAGATAGAGTTTTAGATTTTTCGGTTTGTCTGAAAATACTGTACTTATAATAGAGACATAAAATATCATCTGAACCAAACAGCATTTCTGAGTATGAAAGCAGTGATTCAGACACAGTTCATTGACCTCATTCATTTTAATTATAATCCAGTCCAAAATTATATCCTTTTTTATTACACTATAATGACTTCTTTAATTTGCCAGAAGTACAAAAATGAGCAAAAGTTAGATCAGAAAATCTTGCTGCAGAACTTTGTAATTTTCTTACAAAATACGATTGCAAAATATTGTTCTAATAGTAATTTATATCAAAGAGTTATTTTATGGTTTTGAAATTGATAGGAACTTTGGTAGTTCTGAAATGGATAGTCTTTGGTAATTTTTAAAGCACATTTTCCTTTTCTTTGATTCATCTATTTGTGGTTTCTCTATTGGGTTGTTAAAACTCAAGCACTTAGTCTATGTGCTTAGTCAAACATTTCATTTGTATCATAGTTACGTAAGCTTAGAAATTATGAGCTAATGGTGTAATTCAGTCCTGCCACCCCTCACTGAAGGCAGAAAGATGCCTGTAAATGCTCAAGCTCAAAACCAGGAGATTGAACTGTTGCAGGTGTCTGCCCGAGGAGCAGGCCTCACAAGGACCACCAGGGTGGCCCTGGCAGCATCTCAGAAGCACAAGAGAGTCTGTGAAGCAGCTGTGTTCCTACCAGGTGAAATCCTCTCCCTGTGGTTTCCCTGATGTACTATTCCAGGTACTAAACGAAATCTGGCTTACCCTGTTCTCTGCACTGGCAGCAGGCTCAGCTTGGAAAGGAGCATTTCTTGGCTGCCTTATGTCTCCAGATTCCACCTTCTGCAAATTTGCAGCATCTTGCCAAAGGATCATTAGAGTCATTTTTGTCATTTTGGACTTGTAAGAGGAAAAAGGCACAATCTTAACACCTACCTAAAAAAATCTCACATTTTTTTACAGAAGTGAAGATCTGAAAGCAAATATTCAAACCTTAAGAAATCTGTACTGAAGCTCGGAAATACATCATTAGCACTGGCCTTTTATATATACACATATTTGAGCTACGTGGAAATCTTACACATAGGTATTTGCCTGTTCAGCTGTTTCTTCCACGGATCTGCAGTGACACAAGGCAAGCAAGCAGAATTAGGCCATGTCTACACTGTTCCCGTGACCACAATAAAGAGGCCCCATGCTGCAGTGCCTTGTTTGTGTCTGCAGTTCCCTTAGTTTGCCACAGGTTTGTTCCTGCTTTATCAAGGATGAAGTTCTCAAGGATGTGGCTACAATAGTGCAAGCTCTTATATTTCCTTCAAAAGACATCTCTTACTCCTGCAGAGACTACAGGGTCTGTAGGACCACTGCCTGCTGCCATCTTAGAGCATCTGAACTGTATTCAGTGCATGACAACAAGCTACAGCTTGTGAGGTTGACAAAGGACAACAGAGGCAGCAAAAAGCTCCAGGTATCTCCAGATTCAAGGACAGCAAAACCAATCACCCTGGATAGTTGCTGGAGGCCATTTGGCTGCTGGATCTCCTAGACTGCAGTCTTCAAAAGTTGTGCCAGCACCAGATGAATCTCTGCTGTTTTCTGGTGCACTAAAAACATGGCAGATGCCACCATCAAACTTGGTTTTGCCAAGTCTTAATAATGCTGGACATGCATCACGAGCCCCTCCTGGTGATTTACATTCATGTGTTGCTAATTTCTGGATGCAAAAGATTACCTTCATGGGTCTATCTCAGAAACTGCTCAGTGTTAGAGATGCATCACAACTCTTTCTGTTTTCCTTTTACCAGTCTAGAAATGTATGGGCATTCCTCCTTGGAAGCTGTTTCTGCCAGACTCCTATAGATCCATGGCACAGCAATCTGGTGTTAGTAAATCTGTTGTGGCTGTGTATGTAATGAAAGTCTGCAGGCCACCACCATCTGCTCCTTTCCTGTCTGGTGAAAGTCTACACCATTCTGGACATCTTTTCTGTATTCAGGGGGAATAGCACACTCAGCTGTGCTAGGTAGGATGTGAAGACGACATTTTCCCTTAGCCAGTGTTTCTTGGGCAGGGCCAGCTCTTAATACAATCATGTGGGCTGCTGATCCATCGTATTCCACAGTCATGGAGATCCTACAGGCCATGTCCATATCTACTGCAGGTTTCAGAATTACTGCACTTCATTTTCAAAAAGAAAGAACACACTCATCCCAATGAAATTGGTATCTGTGGTGTGTAGATGCTCATCCACAAGGTGCAGATAGTCATATCCTCTTCTGCCAGCTGTATGCAATTCTGTCCTCATGACTCCAGTGTCCGTGGGGAGTTCAGCTACATAACTAAACCTGAATGGCAACTGAGGTACTAGGGAGCATGATATGCACTTTCTATGAAATGTCCTTTCTGAGAAAATGCTGTCACATTACTGCAATTTAACAAGTCTGTGTAATTAGGATAGGGAGCTCTTTTTTAGCCTAAGTGGCTGCAGAAGTAGCAATATTTAGCTTGTTCTTTTGCAGATCCTCAACACATACACAGGTTCACCCTACTTCATTGTGCAGCCTTATCCAGGAGCAGTTTCTAGTTCATCTCTAACTCAATTGGCCCTTCTTGTCAGCAGTCTTCAAAAATGTTTCTAATTCAGAAGCCCTAGGCACTTTAAGTGGGTAAAGTCCAGCTGATGAGTTATTCAGATTTTGTGTGGGAGCGCCTCCACAGTTTTCTCCTCCAGTGGGTGACTTCGGTCCACTCTCAGGAACATTTCGCAGACTCTGCGACATGGAAAATTAGGCTTTGTCCTCTAGAGTGCTGCAAGGAATAGGGCTGTGTAAATATAAGCAGATGTCTGCCCAGTGGTGTAGACCTCCTCCTGTTGTGAAGCTCAGTGCTGATAATGGTGTGATTCAAATCAAATGAGATAGAAGTCCTTCAGAGCAGTGGTTGAGAAGCTGTTGCTGTGCAAGGGCCCATCTCATTGTGCCAGGGCACAGCCTGCAGGTCTGTACCAACTTACAGAAAGACTCTCTGACATGCAGGGAAGGAGCCCTTTTCTTTCCCCTTTCTAATACGTAGCTCAGCACTTAACATGTCCACTTTGGGCACGCATTTGCTTTGCAACTTGCACATTTGGCAAGACAGAGTAAAACATTAAGCACTCAGGACAACAAATTACTTTCTTAAGGTTTTATTTTCAGATATTTCTCAGGCTTCCATCTGTTGATCTGCATTACCTCCAATTATCTTGATCCTCCATCTGGTGGCCAGACTTTCTGCTCAAACGTTCTTCACACTCTCCAACTAATGCTTGGAGAAGAATTGTAATTTCACACAGATTTTCACCTGAATTTTCAAATAATTTTTTCCCAATTTTTTGCATAGGCACTAGACCATAGCTCTGGGGAATCTTTCAGGTTTGCTAGCAAAGTTTTCAAATTTGAAGATCACCAAAAAGTTTTATAAGATTTTAATCTGAATCCAAAAAACAAAAATCAAAGAGGAAATTGTAGTTTAAAATGTGCATTACATACTTGGTTATCTTTCTTTTTCTTGCTTTCAGGTCTGCATACATAAAAAAAAGCAGGTGTACTTGTTTCAGTATAATCTATTTAATTCGTTGACCAAAGCTTCAGCTGTAACAGGCAACAATAACATTTTCTCAAGTTTTTTAATACAGTTTGACAGGTAAGAGTATGCAAGCAGTAGTTTGTTATTTTATATTTATGAACCAAGCTGAGATTCTATAATATCCTGTCCTGACGTGATCTATTGTTGTACTTTTATTTCCTGCCCCTGTTATCTGACTGCTGCTGGAAATTTTACCCATAGGTGCTGATGTGTTGCCTTTGAATATAATCATGTATTGTTGTCTGTTCTCTCGTTTGATTTATTTTGGGTGATAAATGGACATCTTGAAGCAGTCATGAGACTTTAATTTGACTGAACATATCGTATCTGAAAATCACAATTTTCCTAGAGCGCTATTGAAGAGCAGCCAGTAATTTCACATTTAGCCTTACATTGTTGGCTGTTTATTGGTTCTCTGCAATATGCACTACAATGTTTTTTTCTGGTACTTATGGCACTAGTCATGTATATTACTGTCAATGCTTCATAAGCTACCAGCAACAGTAAAAAAATATATTTACCCACAGAGCATGTGATACTGGGGAAAACATAGAAATGCAACACTATTACCTGTACACATCAAACAAGATACTAAGTTGCTTTACATACTGTTAAAACTAAAAAGTCCTTTATGGGTGCTTTTTTTACTTTTTTTTTTTTTTGTTTTCTTAAAGCCTCTGGAGAGCCTCAAATTTGAGAAGCTTTATACTTTCCCTTTCAAGGCTTACATAGCTGCATATAGGTCTTATTCTGCTCTTACATTGATGTATTAGTGTCAAGGGATTCACTTCTGATTTATAAGACTGGAAAGGTTCTATCTCTTTCCTCTCCTTGTTGCTGTCTTTGCTTTCCCTTGCCTTTCTTTCATGTCATACAACCCATACTGATTGGGCCGGAGCTCTTCCTCTCGTGTTTCATAGATTCATTGAGTATAAAGACTAGTAAATACACATCCAAGCTCCTGTATAATGGAGGCCACAGGATATTGGACTCCACTGAGCCAAATAACTTGCATCTGGCTGAAAAATATCTTTCAGGAAGCACTTAGTCTCGCTTTGAAGGCAGGGAAACAGGGAGACTCTGCCACTTCCCTTGCCAGCCTGCCTGCATTTTCCCATACTCTCAGTTTTCCATCTTACAGACAATGTCATCAGAAATTATATCTTTCTTTACCTTTGGCTATTTTTGGCTACTGTTAATTGTTAAGCACATGTAGAGTTCTAGTAAAAGTGATATATAAGAAAAGAGCTGGATCCCCAAAACCTTTCTTATTGCAACAATCCCATCAACTACAGCAGTAGTTGATTTTAATGGAATTTACTTACTTTAAGAAAGCAAAGTTTTCTGGCTGAGTTCTGATAGGACAGAATAAGCATGGTAGGCTTTCATGAAAACTTTCAAAGGTCCGGAATCTCTTTGCTGTTTTCAGAGAAACACCACCAGAGCGCTCTTCCCTCTGCTGTAAGTAAGCCCAGTACCGCTGCAGGCTTTACACTCCAGGGAACATGGGGCTGCAACACCCACTCCTCTGCTGGGACATGTGGGACTCCAAGGAGATAGGAAGGAGCCCGGGTTGTACATTTTTTCTCTAACTCTAATGCTCAGCACAGCAGGGCATCTTTTGTGCCATTTGATTCATCTCAGAAAGGATGTGTGTGAACTGAGGCAATGCTTCTTGTGTGGCAATCCCTCTGAACTGCTGAAACTCCAAGTTAGCCTCTATATAGGAAGCTTAAAACTTGTACCATCCTTATGAAGGTTTTGAGCCCTAAAAACTAGATCCTTTGAGATTTGATCCTTTGTACCTACCTGGTACAGTTTCTAGTACTGTGAGTTAAAAAGCAAGACTTTGTTATAGTCCTTGAAAGTCAAAATCCCTTGCTGCGTCCACTCTGTAGTAGCTGATGCTTCACATAGTCTCCTGATCAACTACTTATGCACCATTTTTCTGGTAGACATATTTATTTTTGTTACAGATGCAGGGAAAAATTCTAGAATTTTCTAGCACATTCAAGGGAAAATACATTTTTACAGCAAGTTTTTTTAGTTCTCATTCTCATTTAGTTCCTCATTCTGAAGAAAGCCCTGGGACAGTGTCACCTGTCAAAATCCATGAACTTCTAGATCTGCTAAATTCTTTCAAAACCATATAAAGAATGAAAAAAAACAATTGTATGACCTGCTGACACAAGTGGATAGATCTTTAGAGAAAAATATTTGTAACCATGCCCTGCTGTGGGGAAGTAATTTTCACTACTCATGCTTACAAGTCAGAAAAGCAAGGTAAAAAACATGGCCATGATAACAACTAAGTATGGTATCTGTACTGAGCCTCTTTAGGGAAGTAACTTTCAAAGATATACGAGGAACAAACTACCTGTTGAAGGCATGTTAAAGTATTTTGTGGAAGTCTTGTAATAGCATATATCCTGTTGTGTTTTTGCACACGACACCAAGCTGAGTGGTGCGGTTGACACACCAGGAGGACGAGATGTCATCCAGAGGGACCTGGACAAGCTGGAGAGGTGGGCCTGTGTGAACCTCATGAGGTTCAACAAGGCCAACTGCAAGGTCCTGCACCTGCGCTGGGGAAACCCCCAATATCAATACAGGCTGGGGGATGAAGGGATTGAAAGCAGTCCTGTGGAGAAGGACTTGGGGGTGCTGGTAGATGAAACGCTGGACATGAGCCAACTATGTGCACTTGCAGCCCAGAAGGCCAACCGTATCCTGGGCTGCATCAAAAGAAGCGTGGCCAGCAGGTCGAGGGAGGTGATTCTGCCCCTCTACTCTGCTCTGGTCAGACCTCACCTGGAGTACTGCGTCCAGCTCTGGAGTTCTCAGCACAAGAAGGACATGGACCTGCTGGAGCGGGTCCAGAGGAGGGCCACAAACATGATCTGAGGGCTGGAGCACCTCTCCTATGAGGCCAGGCTGAGAGAGTTGGGGTTGTTCAGCCTGGAGAAGAGAAGGCTGCGGGGAGACCTTATTGCAGCCTTTCAGTAGTTAAAGGGGGCCTACAGGAAGGATGGGGAGAATCTTTTTAGCAAGGCCTGTTGTGACAGAACAAGGAATAATGGATTTCAACTAAAGAAGAATAGAGTTAGACTAGACATAAGAAAGAAATTTTTTACAATGAGGGTGGTCAAGCACTGGAACAGGTTGCCCAGAGAGGCGGTAGAGGCCCCATCCCTGGAAACGTTCAAGGTCAGGTTGGACGGGGCTGTGAGCAACCTGATCTGGTTAAAGCTGTCCCTGCTCACTGCAGGGGGTTGGGCTAGATGACCTCTAAAGGTCCCTTCCAACCCAAAGCATTCTATGATTCTATGATTCTATGACCTTTTGTGTAGTTTGGCCTGTAGTTCATGTTTGCTTAGACTCACTGCAATCCCTTCTGCAGTTGTCTTATGTTATATGGGGTGGCTGAAAAGCACATGATGTAATTGTGAGAAAATCTTTTTGGAAGGTGGACTGACTATCCATCTAACTGGATATGTCAAAAGGTCCCTCTGCTGACATACTATATCACATTCATATAAAGCTGCCTCATATATGGAAGGCCAAATCATATGTTTTAAACTGCACATAGCTTCTTGTGGAAAATTATTTTATTTGGAGCCAAACCTCAAATGCTGGTTCTGTTGTATGAAAGACTGCTGCTGTCAGTCACTGGCATTAATTCAGTGGGAGAGAGACTGAACTGGTAAGAAAGTTCCAGAATATCGCTCCATCTTCCAAAAATGTGTTCAAAACAACATCATGTACTTTTCAGCTGTAACCTCTCCTCCCTCTCCCCAGCATCAAGCAAGGGAGATACAGGGGACTGCTGGAAGAACCAGAGCAAACATACACTAGAGCAGCTGATAGCACAGCATGCCAAGTTACATACTGTACTGGTAAAAGTCCACTGATATTCTGAGAAATAGGAAACAACATTAACTTTACCCTGAAAATCTCTGTTCTTTGGAGGCAAACAAAGTTTGACTGTCTGTCCAGCCTTCTGTGAAAAATCTATACTTAGTACTCTTTAAGGAAAACTTGGCTTGACTTAAACACAGTCTCCAATGAATATCAAACTAATAATGAGTGCACCTTCTGCAAGCTGTTGTAAATTCTTGTATAATTCACTTGCAGTAAATTCCCCCATCCCATAGACTGAGCATCAGCAGGGCAGCCAGCCTCAGACCTGCCTCAAGTCTGGCTTTGCAAGGTAGGCAGGAGGAAAGGTAGGTCTTCCAGTGCTGTGAGACACACTCAGGACTAAAGGCCTGCCTCAACAGGAGTGTCAGCCCAGAGTACAGGGCCAGCTCAGTGCCTAGTTGAATACTCATCCATACCGGCAAAGCCTTCCAGTTCAAGCTGAGCCACGTGGGAGGTGATGTTTATGCTGTCAGGCTAGGGGACAGTTTGCAACAGTGCTGCTGACATTCATGTGGAGTGGGAGAGCTCATCTGGTCCCTCTGCTAATACTGACACCTTCTGCACTCCAGATCAGTTCTGCCTGTCTCTCTCTCTGCTCTCTCTGAATTCCCCATGAGTTAAACATTGTAGGTTGTGTTCAAGTGTGGTAATTTAAGCTGACCAGGGCAGTGAAGTCAAGCCCTAAAAGAAGATAATCCTGTTTCTGTTGAACCACATTTAGGAGGAGCACAGCAACAGGAACAAACTGGTTCATCCTACTTTATACTTCCAGCCAAGGTATTCAGCTGCCTTGACATGTAATAGCTCAAAAGTAAATTTCCTTCATTGAAATGTAATGCTGGAGTTGTCTTCAAAAGATCTGTGTCAGCAGCTCCTTGTTTCAAGCCTTCATATTAAAAAACATTATGAATGCTATTTTATACCTGTATGTTCAAGCCAAGCATTTTATGGTGTTTAATACGAATTGAAAAGTCTTTGATAGTGCAAACCTCAGCATTCTGGATTTCCTTTTTTGCTCCTTTATATGTGCTGCCAAAATATTTGTTAACCAGCTGCAACCTTTACCCTAGTTTCACTGTGTACTAAAATAGTCTGTTGTGCTGTAGACGTGTTTCTCTGTTTTTAATTTGCTGTTCACGTATACTATCGCATGTAGTAATCAACAGCGTTTTGTGGGGCAAAGGTAACCTGTGGAATACAGCAAAAACAGCATGAGGAAAATGTTGAAAGTTTAATCCTACATACAAGCAACATCCTCTGACATTTAGGCAA
Organism: Pelecanus crispus; assembly: GCF_030463565.1. Lineage (NCBI taxonomy): Eukaryota > Metazoa > Chordata > Aves > Pelecaniformes > Pelecanidae > Pelecanus > Pelecanus crispus. The sequence goes on along the minus strand of NC_134644.1, from coordinate 128,858,724 downwards.
TCCTGAGTTCAGATTTCTGAACTGAACACTCATGATCATGAGTCACATCTAAAACCTTTTCTACCCAATCTCTTTTTTATTCCCTATAAACTCTCCATACTCTGATTTAATGTATAAGCAAGGAATTTTAATGTGTCTTAAGACAAAATTCTTCAGGACCTCAACAGAGGTATGATAAAATGAATTATTCTGATTTTGCCTTCTGTAATGCAGCTTGGAGCAGTTTAAATCCTCCTGAAAATAGGCAAAACAGCCGAGAATAGTTCTCTTAGTATGCATTAATAATAATAAACAGGCCAAATGCTAATTCAACTAATTCAACTGAAAAAAAAAAGAATTCAGGGCACAGTCCTGTAACTGTAATTTGCAATATGCAGCACCTTTTGTCTAAAGTTTTTATAAATATTAAAACCCAGAATGTAATAATTCATTGTAGACTTGACTAAAAGGAGTATTTACCCTCAAACAGACATTCAAGGTCACAGTCACAATTTCAGAATTCAGGACTATTCCCTTAATCAACTCCCATGTCCCAAAAGACCAGTAAGAAGAGAAGCCACTGCAGACTGGGCAAGGTTGCCCAAACGTAACAATAATAGGCTGCATCAGGCCACAGAATAAATGATCTGCACCATCCTGATTAGCCTGCAGATTGGGAAGGCATTGAGCATCAGTGTACTTCAAATTCCTAATTACATTGTGCCTCATGCAAGGCTTTTTCTCTTGGTGGCTGAAAGCCATATTTTAGGCTTTTTTCTCTATTTTAGGCTTTTTAATCTATTTTTCATAGAAAAACAAGATGGGATATGTTGTATCCCATCTCAACTCAAAAATATTGGTTTAAGGATGTGTATGTTCTGGGATTCCTAGCAACATGAAGAATCCCAAACCTCTGTGGATTTTAATGGCTTAACCAAGTCTATGGAATCTGGATTTAAACTTGAGAAAGAACACATCTCTGCTGCTAGAAACGCTGGGAAAGATCTGTCCTTAATTGATTTTCTACTGTGCAGACACTGTCCCATTTCCATTATCCCTACACACATGTGTAAGTCTTTTAAAAATACAATATTGTAGAAACAAATTTTTCTCTTGAAAATTTTTCTCTCCCTGTGTTTATGTATCCTTACACATATATTCCACTTTAAAACTAAATGCTGAAAAGTCACACATACATATGATAAGATTAGAGAAGGTATTAAACCTAAATTTGTGTACATTTGTAATTTTCTAGTTTACCTTTAATGTTAAGGAAGGGCGAACTCTATCTAATTTCAATAACAGGTGAAAGCTATTGAATTCTTATCCTACTTTGAGGAAACCAGGGTCAATTAGAAATATAGTGAAAAAAGCAGAAAAGAGGAAACAGAAAATGTCAAGTGAAAGACAAATATGTTTGAACTAAATTCTACTTTTACCTATGTGGGCACATCTACATGGGGAAATCAGTGAGTTAGGATATGTTGTGTTCCAGTTCCTCCATACTATACGTGAAGACTGAGATAATTTGTTGCATACTGAATGTCAAGTAAGCTACATCACACAAAAGTACTTTTAGGGCTAACATATGGGAATGACATTTTGGACAAGTAAGGGGGTGTGTGAAATTAGAGCACATTACCTTCCCTGCATTGAGGCCCTCACACATCCTGCTCCTGGTGACCCTGTCCACTGTGAGCATACTCATGCACTGACTCACCAACGAGTGGCACCTCATATACAAGATCCAGAGCTGTAAAAAGCCCTTACTTCTCCTCAGGAGCCCAGGCCACTAACCTCACCTCTGTGCAAGGCTCTGCAACAGGCCTCCCTAGGGACCAGATTGTCTCCATGTGCAGCCCTGTGCTGTGTCTCTTCCATGTCACATTGTAGCTGGGCTCTTGCCGCATCAACCAAGGCTTGAGCCACAGTCACCTCCCTAGACAGGCTGTCCTTTACTACTGAAAAAGACAGCTCTAGAGGGGTGTGAGTTTGCTCTGACTGCTTTCTGAGCGGGCCCACAAACTAGCAGGCTTAATAACCATGTCCTGCTAACGTGATCCATCACATAGCTCACAAACTCCTGGTCTGAGGCTGGGGCAGAGTACAGAGTACACGTGTGCGCCTGTCGTGTAGACATAGCTAAAAGCACCCACAGGGAAAGGTGGTGGGGAGTTGCTAGCAAGATTCAAATTAACACTTTAGCTTTCTGTTCAGTAACTTGTATACATAGGTAACTCATTACACGAGTTGAATTACTGAATAGGCCCACTAACTTTGCTAAAATTGGGAAAAGAGCATGGCCCGTATCACAGTCTCCATATGTAGACCACTCCTGAGAGCATTCTGCTCTTTCAAAATACGTGCTTGCTGCAAAGAGAAAGGCAATAAACCTTTTTTTCTCTCTCAAGCAACAACAGGAAAAGAAGCAGGGGCTTACACTGCGGCAAGAGATAAACTCTCTAATGGTGAAATCATTGAGTAATGGAGTAGACTGCCCGGGGAGCTATAGTGTCTCCCTCACTGGGTTTTTTTTTAGCAGGACATAACACAGCTGTCTGTCAGGGATGATTTATATAAAGCTTATCCTGCCTTGGAGCAGGGGATAGACTAACTGACCTTCTCAGATCCCTTCTAGACCTGCTTTCTGTGATTCCCCATGCCAAGATGCTTCTGTAGCTGTGAAGTATGCTTTTACATACTGTATTTCCTTTGTATTTTAGGGGCACAACCCTTAACACTTGTAACTTATCTTTTTCCCGAAACCAATTCTGTTTCATTAAGTGTAATGACAATTTAATGCACATTTCTTCATCCTGTATCTACAGTATTCTCATTCATCTGTAACCCTGCAGTAGTGGAACATAGTGACCCTTCATTTTCCTTTTAACCTGCAGTTCAAAGCTCTGCCAGAGTCCAGGGTCAGGACCCTGCCCAAATCTGTCAAAAGAGTAAAGGTGAAGGATAGAGCTGATCTTCTAACAGAGATGATTGTTCACATGTTGTTCACAAGTTGGAAATGAAAGCCAAGCTGAAACGTAAGAAAAAGCTGTGGCACAGCCAAGTGGGAAAAAAGCAATCCACAAGATATTTTCTGTGATGACTGGACGATGCACTGCCACGTGACGGAGTGCAGCAGCTTTGGCAATGAGGAAAGACAACCCTGTCTCATCCACAACTGTGTAGGACTGAACCCAGTGATTAAGCAGGTTGTCTTAAATTGTTTGTCCCAGCTTCATAGTGAGATAGGAAAATGCAGACTGTTTCAAGCTGGTAATTTCTAATGTTGCCAAAGATATCTTGAAAACAAAAATAATTTCTGTATTAATATATAGTGCTATAGGCAACACCTCTGGTTCATTACTGAATCTTACCATCTTCATTCTGAATCTTACCATCTTCAAAGATGGTCAGGGTTTTTGTAACGGTAATTAGCAGTTTCTGTTGACTGTTTAATAATCCTGTCTCAGCTTTCCTCTGTCATTCACAACTTAGCTTGTGTTAGACATTTAATACACTCTCTTTTATGTTATGCAGTTCGCTCTCAGAACATCTCATGCAAACAAAACCAGTAAGAATCAGATTTTGCATGCTATTCAGGTGCTGTTTTGTAAACAGGATATCCTGACAGATTCTTGTGTGCCATTGAAATAGTTCTAACATGTCAGCAAATTAATTGACAACACTATAATAGTGTTTTCTGCTCAAAATCTCTTGTCACTGCCATGCATATAAATTATCTTTGTATGCTTTCTATTAAGAGACATAACCAAGTAAGCTATCCTTCACCATAAGCCAGTCCCAACTGTTTTCTTTTAAAGCATGGAGATGATCTGTGAGCTATTTATAGAAGAACAATGCTAGGAATAGTATGTTAAGAATAACTGTGACCCATTAACACTAACTATTTATGAAACATCTAGTGTAGATCTCCATAATATTTATGTTAAAATTAAAATAGCTGTATATGCATGCTTAGAATTTAGGAAAGTCCTCTATCATCATTTTCTTCTTGAAAATACAGGAAAGGGGGCAGAATTGCACTGATTGGTGTGTTACCACTCATAGCACTAGCTGAGTTACTAACTTCAGTCCATACCAAAATACTATTGGTTTAACTTTTTCCCCATGATCTCATCTGATTGGAATGAGATCTTTTCATTATGGACCAAACATTTTCTGGTCCTTGAAATACAGGGAAGCTGCTGAGGTTGGGAACAATCTTCCCCTATGACCTTTCTCCCACTGCAGACCAAAGAAAATTAAAGCCAGGGCATGCGTATTAGCACTTGTGCTTGCTTCTCCTGCCTAAGTTCAGGTCCTTAGTTCCTGTTCTCAAAGGCTCATAATACTTGACGTCAAGTAGGAGAAGAGACGGCCTATTTCATATGCATGACCCATTAAAGACGGCATGTCATTTAAGGTCAGCTGGCACCTGCAAGTAGAGCTGTAGTGAGATCACAGGCTGCATTTATACTTATAAATAAAATAGAACAGGGTCTGTTTTCTGGGATGTGCTATATATATATAAAGTATATCCATATTTTTTATAACCATATAAACAGATATACTATCTTCTTTCCAGAGCAGGTTGCCTCATTTATGCTTATCTGTGGATAGAAACCCTGGTCTATGCCAGCCCCAACACCACACCCAGGAATTGTGTGGGAGACTTGTTGCCCTGGACTGAAACCATGCCAGGAAGCATGCTAACGGTTAAATTAAGTTTTGTATTTAATTCTACAACATGCTATAAGTATGTGACAAATCTTGAGCTAGCTTCCTTGCCCGGTGTCATTAACTTGAGTAGCTGTAGACTCAGTTTCTGCATAAGACACAAATGCTAGAAGGGACACAAAATTTTGTATTGACAGCATATAAAGAATGGGCTATATCCCTCAACCATAGTAACAGCAGCAACCCTGCTGCTACCATTTTCCCTCATGGGAATTACTCTCTCTGGATGCATATCAACACCATAGTAGGATGTAGACCTAAGGGACAGAACCAAGCCTAACAGAATTTACAGATGTATAGGAATTTCAAACTGACAACATAAAAAACCCCACAAACCTTCAATCTGCAAGATCTGGTATGAGCTATATCTCTCCATTTACTTGTCCTTGTACAAACACAAAGGAAGACACAGGCATGGTCCAAGGACCCAACGATTTACAGCCAGACAATTTACTTAAAATTTGCTGTGAATGAGTGTCTGATCTTCAGGCAGGTACCACAGTTCATTTTTTTGACTGGATGTTGCCCAGAGTGTATGGTACCTGAATTTGAACAGACACTTTCTGTTTTCTTTTATGATATATTAACAAAATGAAATATTGCTGAGTGTTTTTATTAATATGAGGGCTCTTGGATAATAAACCAATTAATAAATATTTGTAATTGATTTACTAGTTTAAAATAGGAAATCAGTATGTTTCATTAATAGATGAATGGATTCATATTATCTACTTTGTATATCTACTTAACAGGTAAAGGTTTTGATCCTCTAATGCACCTACATGGGGCATCTGCGGCTGTGGGTCTTATAAAAGGCAAATTGCTGCCCTCTGAAGTACCAAGCCACACATATTTTAAAATGTAATGCCACATAAAGGCTTTCTTACATGGCACAGTTCTTCCCTTTCTTGTCCCACTGTGCTCACCCAGAATTTTACCAAAAGCTGCCCATCTCCCTTTCAGGCAGAGCTGGCATAGCAGCGTGGCTCCATGGTGGCAGGGCCATCACCAGCAGATGCATGACAGTAAACTTTGCCAGCCCCAAGGGTGTTCTTCACTTCCGTCATCAGTCATTTTAAGGTCAGTCTGTAATACTCCAGAGTTTGCTCTCCGTATTTGTACTGCTTAGTATAATTAAAAATAATAATAATCTGTGCAATCTGCATTCTACTGCTGGTTCTGATCTTATGCTCCTTTCTCATGAGAAATTGCAGCTGAAATTTGCCAAGAGTTTGCATTTGTTATTATTTACATACTGCCAGTAATGTTAAGATTTCCTGCACTCCAACTTTTAAGAAAAAAACCTGAACTACGTTCCCCTCTCATTTAATCACTTTGGCTCTCCAAACTGTTTTTCCCTTTCAATTTCTATCAGAATCTTTGACAAAACCAAAATAACTGGAGTAAAAAATAATTTAAGCAATGGAATATTTTTTGTTATTTCAATCTGAGACTTCTACTGAACTCATCAGTTTTGAAATTAGGGTTACTAGCCTCCAAAGCATACGTATTCAACACAACATGTGGCAATGCAGTTGAACTCTTCTTATTAGCATTTATGGCCATCACCAACTCCCTTATCTTCAAGCTGAATACCTTATGCTTTTGTGTGCTTTTGTGTTTTTATTTCATTTCCCTGTAGTCACAATACTTGTTACAAACACCAGCAGAGCTTTGGAAATTGGCTGATTTACCTGCTCAGTTCTGAAAGGGCAGAGATTCCTTGATGGGGTTGCATGGAGAAAAACCAGTCAGGAACAAAAGGGACAGAAGAAAACCACCAGGTCCCTGGGTATATGGGACAGTTATTTGTCCCTTATGTTCTTTCAAAAAAAAACAAACAACAATCTAAATCACCTTGAAAAGATTAAGGGTGACAAAGAGCAGTTGTTCTTTTTATGATGAACCAGCTTCAAGATTAAAAAAAAAAGTTATGATACAAGTGAGCCTTGGGAGCAGAAAAGCACCATGATACAGATATTAAGCTTGATGGCAGATATAAACTACAGTGAACTCTCTCCTAGAGTGATTCTCTTTGTATGTATCATTTATGTTCTGTATTAATTTGCAGTCATTCTGATATTTTAAAGACAGTTTGAGTATTGATTATTTTTAGGTTTTGAGTTTCTTTTTTTCTTAAAAAAGAAAATGAAATAACAAAGACAGCAGCTAGTACCAACCCCTGCATGCTGAAATAGTAGAGCTTTTCATAGTGCTGACTTGTGCAATATGAGACTGAAGTTAAGAAATAACAAACAGAACTGTTTAAATGCTTATTTTTACAGCACAGCTGTCTATTGCAAAATGTTGTTTGGTCAAAAAACAAAATGTTCATTTTGAGTATGTTTCTAGCGGGAAATTATTAGACTTACTCAGACTCAAAACACAGTGTTTAGTATTGATTTTTCTCTACAGTTCCATCTGAAATCTTAAATTCTATGCCATAGATGGGAATTCAGAGTTAGTGTTGTTACAGCAGACATTACCCGAATTAAGCATTTGGACATAACTAGGGAGAAGAAAGCTTTTTAGTGTCATCATTTTGATGTTTCCAAATCAAAATTCTCTGGAAAATTTATCTCCTGAGAGAAACATAAAGTTTTATTATTTAGGATGAAAACATTACAGAATGTCAGAATTTCCTACAGGGTAAAATTTGCATTTCCAGCCAGCTCGGCAGCCTCTCACTGTCCTCTGAGCGCAAGTGCCCTGGAGCGCTCACCCTCCAGCAAGAAGTCTCAAGAGAGACAAGCAGCACTCTCACTAGCTAACACTGCTACAATGCTATTTTAATTACAGATTTTTGTAGAAGAGACCATACACCTCCACAACAATGCAGCTTGCAAATACATATACAGAGTCAAAACTTTTTAATTTATGAAGAGAAAGATTAAAGATAATAGAAAAAAGCAGAAACCATTTTCCCACTTATCACACAGAACAGTTAAACCGCTTGTGCTACACACACCTCTATAAACAAGGTAAAATCCTTTCATTGGTATTTATGGCTAAGCTCTCTTTGAACTCATCTGACATTTGCCAAAGCGTAAAATCTTTTCCCTTATTTCAATTCAGTATCTGTATTGATTCTGTATTATAGGCAATTTATCCTTTTTACACCACTACTCAACTTGCAAACAAGTTAAAAATTATTCCAAATCAGAAAATATCATCCAAACTTGGGAAGAAACAAACAGAAGATTGATTTAAAGGCTTAGATGAACCTATTGACTCCTACCTCTGAATCCTAAGGACAATCTTCCATTTTCTCAGCTTTTTGTTCTCTTTCTGATTTTCAAGTAAAGGAAATGAAACACTGTCTGGTCTCAGTTATTTAAAGAATATCTGGATCTCCAAGCTGGGAAATGGATTTTCACGCTTTTCTGGTTACCTAAGATGTGCTGATAACCTTAGACTCTAGTTCCATTTACATGCCGATATGGTGCATTTAGCAAAAGTTAGTAGTTGTCTCCCAGTGAGAATATCTTAGATAAAATGGCATTTCCAGTTCTCAGCTCCTGAAACATGATATAATAATAAATGTAAGGAGTTCACACACACACACACACACACTCCTCAACAACCACAGAAGTAAAATAGCGACAAGCACTGTTGCAGGTTGTGATGGGTCCCTGAAGGATCTATATACTATTATACATCTATATACTATTATACTTACAAATGTCATGGTTCAGGGTCTCTAGTTTCTCTGAGTGCTGCTGTAGTTTCTCTGAGTGCATAGCTTTGGACAAGAGCACCTGTGCCGCCTATCACCACTCCAGGTGGAGTTTTGCAGCTTCCTCACTGTAGTTCAGACCTCAGAGCATGCTGCACCAAGCAGGACCCTTCAGCAAGCCTGATAGGCTTTGAAATCTTCTAGCTTTCCTTTGGAAAGCAGTGGCATTTTGAAACAAAGTATGATTTAATGTCAGGAGAAAGAAAGAAGTACTGCAAAAGCAAAGGATTTTGCAATACAGCGAAGAAGTCTACCTAGAATCACAGAATCATAGAATCGTTTAGGTTGGAAAAGACCTTTAAGATCATCCAGTCCAACCATTAACCTAACATTACCAAGTCCACCACTAAACCAATTAAGGGTAGATAGCAACTTCGTGTTTCCTGGCTTGGTGGCTGGATTATTTTTAATGAAAGTAAAAACTAGGAATCATTAAGATTGGAAAGGACCTCTAAGATCACCTACCTGCACATCTGTTTTAACCAAGGCTTTGAAAGTCATTCCTTACCTCATTCAGTACCAGCTCCAGGGATGAAAATAGGGTTATTGGTCTGTACACAGGCAATTTTGTTCTTACCTTCCTTCAGTTTACAAAGTACCATGCTTGCATACCCCTGTTCTTTGTCTTTTTCTATACCTCTAGAAAAATCTGTGGTTTACCAAATTGTCCCCAAAACAGTATGTTTTCTTCAGTATTCTTCTAGGCAAATGCAGTGTGTGTTGTTCTTGATTAGAGGTGCGCAGATCTAAGTTACACTCTTAAAAAAAAAAAATATTTTTAAATGTTCATACTGCTATTGCTATGTTTTGGGGCCAGTTTGTTTAGGTAGCTTGAGCTGGGCAAAGATGATCTGTAAGCAGTATACTTAAACGTACAAAGCAGTGATTTATTGGCCAACTCACAGAGAAACTGGCTAGGATTTCACAAGGTGCTAGGCTAGGCATTAGTGTGTTCTCCATTCCAATAAGATACTCAAAGAGACTTTGCTGGTGAGGAGACAATCAGGCAGCAGGGGAAGAGGTGGTCTCCATGGCCTCAGAGAGCTGCTGACTGCTGCTGAGCTGCTGTCATCCACCAGTTCCATCAATACTGACACACTGATGGCACTGACAGCTGGACAAATCCTCATCACCCTCTTCTTCCCTTTAAGATTTTGCATCCTGTTGGGCCAATATTTTTCTTCTTGAATTTTGAGCTCCTCATGATCCATGTCTCAAAAATCCTTATTTTAAAGCCTTGACAGACTTTGTCACAGCTTTATCTCAACTTAGCAACTTTCTCATCAGCCTGAGCCAAGACTGTGCAGCCAGGACATATCAGAGGTGGGCCATGGATGCTTGAAACTTCAGCAGCTGAAGCTCTCCCCCCCAGTTTGTTACTGAGAGGGCTACAGACAGAGGAGGTTATATTAAGGAGAATCATCATCACAGTACAAATTTACATATACCTGTCTTCATCTCTGCCACTAGGAATAGTAAAGGATGATTACTACTGATGCAAAACAAGGCACTACCCATACATTTGAACTGCATTTTTTGTCATATCAACCAGGGTCTTCTCTGAGACCTGTGTTTTGATCGATGTATCAACCTCAAATCAGAGGATCCACAGCCATTAGTTAACTCATAAGCCATAAAATTATATGTTTTGATTACAAAGTGATAGCCATAATCATTTGGATAATGGTAGAGTCTTCTAATTTCATTCCTGCAATAGAATAATGATGAGCAATTTACTGCTTTTGAATACACACAGTGATAGCTTGGGTGTATATTTATTGTACTCATTATCATCTAGGAAACCTAATCAGCTACTTCTGTATGAGCAAAGTACAAAAGTTTATAATGCCATTATTAAACACCATTGAAACAAATGGCTACAATGGATGTAGGGCATAAAGACATCCTCACCTGACCACATCTGGCCTCATGCCCAGAAAGCTGAGGACAGTGAGTGGTACCAAGATGTCACTGTGGTCAAAACTTGTCAAGCTAAGGAAATAACTGCTTCCTTTTGTCACGGATTTTCATATAGATCACCTGCCTTCTCTTATTGCTGAACCTGCACTGCCCTATGTACCTGTCATACTGAGAAGCAGCAAGATGCTCAGCTGCCTCCAGTAACGCTTTTAGGAAACCCTCTTCTGTTTTTTCCCTGATTGCTTTTGGGGGTCTTTTGGGTAAAAGTCTTTTCTGTTACTGAAGCCAAACACAAAATAAAGAGAATCAACAAGTTCTAAAACAACTGCTTTGGGAAAAGTGAGACTTGGGCTTCCTGTGGTGGGTGGTTCACACAAGGCGTATTTGGGGCTTCCCTGGACAAAAGACATGCTGAGAAAATGCTGACAGATTTCCACTTCACATACTATGTATCCATACTCCTGAAACACAGCTAGTTCTTCAAGTCTCCCACAGGAAAAAATAACATTAATTTAGAATGAATTATCAGGGGACCAGAGTTGCAACCTGAAAGGGGTATCACATCAAACTGACAGAGAAAATGCATCACCGAGTGCAAGGTTAGAGGAATGTAAGGAACCTTATATTTCCTGTTCTGGTTTCTTCTATAATATGATCCTAAAAGTTTCACCAAATTACATTTGCATTAAGTCAAATAACTTGTGTATGAAAATCTTCCCTCATAAGTACAAACTAGGTAAGGTGTTCACCTGCATATCCTTTTCTGCAGCTCAGATTTATTGTCAGATTTATTGGCCACTGGCTCTTGAGAGGAACAATTTGGGGCCTTTGAATAGTACTTTAATTTTGAGAAAATGTAGAATTGCTTTTAAGTCCTGAACTATTACTGATGCTACCCATTAGATACCAGTAAAGGCAAAAATAATTCTGTGTATTAGTGTTGAGTCATAGGCTTTGACATCAAGAAAGCTTGTCTGGTAAATCTACATCCTTAAGCACTGTCCTAGAATAAGATGCCTTGGTGAGATGGCAACGTTTTGCATCATGTCTCCAGATCAGCCAACACTTTTGTGGTTCTAACTATGTGCAATGTTTACAGTTTTGTCAAGAATTCAGAATGTTTCTTTTACATGAAAAAATGTCACACAAACACACACGCACAAAAAAAAACTTTACTGAAATGAAGGTAGAAAGGAAATAATAATCTCCTCAGTCAAAAAAATGTCATACACCCTTTGCTTTGTTTACATAGAGACTGAAGGACATGATACACCCTACTTAGTTTCTGTGCCAGTTTAATTTGAACTGAAGGATCATAAAAATGTGCTGATAATTAGAAATTTTGGAAAGAATCTAATCTGACAAAACCTAAACTCCAGTTTAACTCCTGTACCATTCTGTTGATTCTATTAAGTGACCTCTGATTTACCCTTAACACAAAGCATGAGGTAATAGATGTCTTCTATTAAATGGGATGTTTTATTTTTAATGAAGAGAGGTTGCTTGCTGCTTGAGGTTTACAACCAGATTTATCCCCCATGCTATTCCACTGAAGTCCACAGATAAAATAAGGTAGAGTACGACCATCCTATACCTTTGTAAAAGTAATTTTCTTTTTAAAAAGTGAAGCTAATAGCAGTCCTATTGACACCACTTTTATTTTAATGAATTATATTTTTTCTCCCTCATATTTTATACATTACTTGTCTTCTTAAATTGTATATTTTGGTGTTAGATATATTTGTTTATACAATAGGTATCACAAAGCGTCCCTCTATGGACTGTCCTGTAGACTGCTTGGACATTGAGAAAAGCAACTAATGCCAAGTATGGAACAGAGCCACAGATAGTACTAGATAATGTGGGAAAATTAGTGTTCAAATGTTCCTTCCCATTCCTGCTCATGTGCATTGTTGTGTTTTAACCCAGCAGGCAGCTGAACACCACACAGCCGTTCGCTCACTCTCCCCCTCCTCAGTGGGATGGGGGAGAGAATCAGAAAAAAAAAGTAAAATTTGTGGGTTCAGATAAAGACAATTTAATAGGCCAGAAAAGGAAGGGGAAAATAACAACAACAACAACAACAATAATAATAATAATAATATACAAAATAAGTGATGCACAATGCAATTGCTCATCACCCACTGACCAATACCCAGACAGTTCCCGAGCAGCGATCGCAGCCTCCCAGCCACCTCCCCCCGGTTTATATACTGACCATGATGTCATATGGTACAGAATGTCCCTTTGGTCAGTTTAGATCAACTATTCTTGGCTGTGCCTGCTCCCAGCTTCTTGTGCACCTGGCGGAGCATAGGAAGCTGAAAAAGTGCTTGACTATTGTAAGCAGTACTTAGCAACAACTAAAACATCAGTGTGTTATCAATGTTATTCTCAAACTAAATCCAAACACAGAACTATGCCAGCTACTAGGAAGAAAATTAACTCTATCCCAGATGAAACCAGGACAGCATCCATCCTGTTGTGTTTGTTTCTGTTCATCATAATCTTGCCACTTCTCCTTAGATGCCACAAGCAGTCACACACAGACGGCAACTAGGAGAAACCATCAATAGCATTTTCCTCATCATCTAAACAGAATTTAGAGCTGGTTTTCAGATAAGAAAGGGTAACAGACCTGATGCACTACCATGATATTCACTATATTTTGTATTCTAATTAGCACGAGGCCTGGGACATGTTTGACATGGAATAAAGACTGAGGGAAAAAAACACAGGAAAGTGTTGAGGGGGTTTTGCACTATTTTCAGGGTAGTATAGCTTTAGCTATTAAGATTGGCCTCATGCCACCAGACCTGACTATTTAAATGGGAAGAAAGAGAACTCGGCATCAAAGTAACATGCTGCCAAGCCACCAAACTTTTGAACCTTCTTACAAGACTGCAGGAAAAAAGAACAGTGTAAAAACATACCTGTGAGGTTTAAATTACCACAGTGTAACCACAGTTTATGTAGCTACATATTTGTAATGATTGCTTTGGTACCATACCTAGAAATCCTCACAAATCCATTTGTGCAGGGGCAAAGGCCATTTGTGAAGCAGAATTTTATACTATGTTACAGAAAATTCATGTTATATTGTCATAGAAGTTTCAGGTTTGTTCTCAGTTTTGCTTTTTTCCCTTAAATTGAGTTTAGATTGAAAACTACTGTGTTCTCCAGCTGTGAGAAACATAACAGCACCTGAGTGACTGCTTGGCTGTACCAGCATAGCCAAGAGCAGAATTTGTTCCCTGGCTATAATTTACAGGTTTCAATTAACGGTCAAAATGCTAAACTTCAGTTAAAACTGATGAGACTAGAAGCACTCCAAAATATGAAAAGTATATAGTATTGCTATCATAGTAGATTATTTATTTGTTTGTTTATTTATTTATTTACTAAGACAGGTGGTGGGGAATCTCCATCCTTAGAGATACTTAAAACAACTGTACAAGTTACTTAACAACCTGATCTATATGGACCTGCTTTGAGCTGGATGTTGGACTAGGTGACCTCCAGAGGCCCTGTGGTGGGTTGACGCTGGCTGGATGCCAAGTGCCCACCAAAGCCATTCTATCACTCCCCTTCTCAACTGGACAGGGGAGAGAAAATAGAATGAAAGGGTCATAGGTCAAGATAAGGACAGGGAGATCACTCACCAATTACCATCATGGGGAAAACAGACTCGACTTGGGGAAAATCAGTTTAATTTATTACCAGTCAAATCAGTGTAGGAAAATGAGAAATAAAAAACAAATCTTAAAACACCTTCCTCCCAACCTCCCTTCTTCCTGGGCTCAACTTCACTCCTGATTTTCTCTACCTCCTTCCCCCGAGCAGCGCAGGGGAATGGGGAATGGGGAATGGGGGTTGTGGTCAGTTCATCACACGTCATCTCTGCTGCTCCTTCCTCCTCAGGGGAGGACTCCTCACACTCTTCCCCTGATCCTGCATGGGGCCCCACCCACAGGAGAGAGTCCTCCATGAACTTCTCCAACCTGGGTCTTTCCCATGGGCTACAGTTCTTCACAAACTGCTCCACCATGGGTCCCTTCCACAGGGTGCAGTCCTTCAGGAGCAGACTGCTCCAGCATGGGTCCCCCATGGGGTCACAAGTCCTGCCAGCAAACCTGCTCCAGCCTGGGCTCCTCTCTCTCCACAGGTGCACAGGTCCTGCCAGGAGCCTGCTCCAGTGTGGGCTTCCCATGGGGTCACAGCCTCCTTCGGGCACATCCACCTGCTCTGGCATGGGGTCCTCCATGGGCTGCAGGTGGATATCTGCTCCACCATGAAACTCCATGGGCTGCAGGGGGACAGCCTGCCTCACCATGGTCTTCACCATGGGCTGCAGGGAAATCTCTGCTCCGGTGCCTGGAGGACCTCCTCCCTCTCCTTCTTCTCTGATCTTGGTGTCTGCATAGTTGTTTCTCTCACATATTCTCACTCCTCACTCCAGCTGCAGTTTTGTGTTCCTTTGGGGTTTTTCTCCTTCTTAAATATGCTATCATAGAGGTGCTACCACCATTGCTGATTGACTCAGCCTTGGCCAGCGGCAGGTCCATCTTGGAGCCAGTTGGCATTGGGCTTATGTGACATAGGGGAAGTTTCTAGCAGGTTCTCACAGAAGCTACCCCTGTAGCCCCCCTGCTACCAAAACTGTGCCATGCAAACCCAATACAGGCCCCTTCAAATCTAAATAATCTCTGATTCTATATTTTTCCCTACAGATTAAGTGCTATTGGTGTGTTCTGCTTGCCAGTGTAGACATAGCCCTTGTAGTCTTCAAGGGCTTCACTGTTTGCTGGCAGAAGCTATATACTTCATCACAAGCATGTTTGTGCATATATTGTAGGTATAGTAAAAATTTTAGTCACAGCAAATTATCAGGGCATATTAAATATACTTGACGTCCTATGACTCCCCATTTATCTTGCGTACAGTATAAATATATTTATTTGAGAATCAGCTATTTTGTTATGAATTTGAAACATAGAAAACAAGACTTATGAGGAGCAGCTGAGGGAGCTGGGGAGAAGGTCTGGAGAAAAGAAGGCTGAGGGGAGACCTTAGAGCACTCTGCAACTACCTGAAAGGAGGTTGTAACCAGGTGGGTCTCAGCCTCTTTGCTCAAGTAACAAGTGATAGGACGAGAGGAAATGGGCTCAAGTTGTGCCAAGGGTTGGATATCAGGAAAAATTTCTTCCCCAAAAGGGTTGTCAGGTATTGGAACAGGCTGCCCAGGGAAGTGCTTGAGTCACCATCCCTGGAGGTATTTGAAAGACGTGTAGACGTGGGCCTTAGGGACATGGTTTAGCGGTGGACTTGGTAGTGTTAGGTTTACAGCTGGACTCAATCTTAAGGGTCTTTTCCAACCTAAATGATTCTTTGATTCTATGTTGGTACATTTGACTGAAAGGTTTTGAACACCTCATTAACATAAACAATGCCAAATGTTCCTGGAAAATGCAAAGAAAATAAATAACATTTTTTTCCTAATTATGCACTTATTTCATTGACTCTTGAGAGTATTCAAAATTTTTGATGTATCAAAATGTAATAGCTCCTGTCCTGAGGAATTTGAAGTTATTCAAAACCAAATCTGATAATCATTTGATAGGAAATTTATAGTGATTTCAACATACTCATCTCAAGTAAATCTCCCTATAATATTAAAATTAAATTAAGTTAAATTAAATATGAGAACAGGTTAATGAATCTTTGGTGTGCAATTGTGAAATTACACAAAAGATCCAACTGGCCAACAATGTCCATACTGAACTTCCATGTTACAAAGATGCTCAGCTGAAATGTAGTATATCCAGTAGATTCAGCCCAGCTACTCATTGCAGAAAAGTTCACACAAGGAGACTGAGCTTCAGGCACCCAAATTCACAAGAAAAAAATTGAGGGCAAGGAAAATATCACCAGACTGTTTCCATTATGAAAGTGATATGTAATATATGATTTCTTTATACTGCTCATTACTTTTCAGCTGAAAAGATTTCTGTTCATTTTCAAGTCCCTAACATATTTTTCTTTGTGAGGTCCTTTCCTTTGTAAAATTTACCTTTGTAAAGTCTTCAAAATGTGAACCAAGTCTATTCATAATATCCAGTGTCAATGCATATTTAAATTAGGAGTCTGTATATTCCCTTTTCTCCTATAGTGCAAGAAAAGTTCCTTGCTGCAATTCATGCCCATCTCATCTCTGCAGATGTCATTTATATAGATTACAAATCCAAACAAGATAAGCAAAAAAATTGTAAAGCCTTTATGGCTCTAATGAAATCCCACAGTCCTGAGAGAAGTGACTTATTCTATTGGATGATCTGTAGGCCTATTGAGTATGCACTTGCAATTTTGTTCTTGTTTTGCATTTTTTTCATATCATTCATCTCTGACAGTGGATGTCTGCCTGTGAACACAGCAGAGAATTTACAGCACTACCAAAAGCATACCTTAACCACAAAGGCATTGACAGAGTCAGCGTATGTAACTACACAGACCAAGGCAATGCCTGGTAATTGGAAAAAAGTTTGCCAGAATTGCAATGGGCAGCTCCTATTTACAAGAGTTTCCAAGCACCAAAAAAAGACATAGGAATTACACAAAGAGGATAGAAAAAGGAGCTTTGGCTCAAAGGAACTGGTTATCTGAATGAGAAAAAAATTCTGTGGAAAGGCCTTCGGTGACAAGCTGCACAGGTATGTTTGTGCTCAGACTACGAGGTTACTGCTGTTGAAACTCTCGCTAAGAGTTTTAGAAACTGAAAGAATTGAAGAAGCTCCAGTCTTGTGCTATTGCAACAGAAAGTACAAAATCAAGCTTTCAATGGATGTTTCCAAGGAGGTCCCTAGTGCAAAAGCATAAATGGGCTTCCTGACATGCAACAACAGAAGCCTACTACAGAGACCTGTAACTTGTGAAGATAACTGGCAGAAGTGAAAGAAGGTTCAGTCACACTAAGTTTACTTTAAAAAAAAACAAAACAAAACAAACCTCCCCTAAATTTGCAATACCAAAATGTTGTCTTTTGGTTTAACACATATTGGAAGAATGTTTAGAACAAATATAGTAACAGCCTGGGGCAAGGAGAGTTGCAGAGGGCAAGGCTAGCTTTACCTCACATTTAACAGCACAAAGTTAGGAAAGGAACAACAACCAAAGTGAGTGGCTTTTTGTCTCTTTTAATGGCTTTATTGAACAGCCAGAAAACACATTTTTCCCACACAACAGCACAGAGTGCTGCTCTGTAATACTTGGATGTTAATTGTTACTATGATTGGGATAACTACGTAAAGCAGCCACTTTTGAAAAATATTTGCTGCCTGATTTTTCACTCTTCATATAAATATTGCCTGAGCAATTTTTACTTCAACACTTATTTACTGTAACTTCTATTTTCATCATAACTTTTTGAAGTACTGAAACTTCACTAAACACACAAACCTTTTTCCCTGTATCAACCAAAAATTAATAAAAACATGCCAAAGGCAACTGCTTTTTAACTTCCATCCAGTTCCCTTCTTATCTCTTCCTTCACTCGGATGCTTGGATCAGAGAGAGACTTGCTCCAAGGCTTACTTCATAGGTAACAGGCACTTGTTCATTTTAATGACTGTCACTCTCTCAACATGAATACAAGAAAGGCTTTACTCCTTTATTCAAATAATGGTCCAAGCATTATGAAAATAAGTCTCGTGTAAAGTATTTCTTGCTGGACATGTAATGAACTTAAGAACAGCAATTGTTTTCAGTCCTGCCCACAATTTCTGCTGGACGTTTATTGGAAGATGTGCTAGTCAGGGAGCAGACAGTCATCTAGTGAAAAGGTGAAGATGTAAATCCAGAAGTGCTAGGTCTGAATGAGGCCAAACCCAACATTTTTTTACATTTCTCATAAAACTGGAGCTTCTTGGGCCTGTAGCGAAGTCAGCATCTCAGTGAAATCAACATACCTGCCAGTTCTACTCTGAATAGTATTTTCAGATTCCTAGGGTTCTGGGAACATCCCAACTTTGATAGTCTTTCATCTGTGACAGACCCTCCTGGCTCAGTTATCAAGACTCAGAGCTTAGGTTTTCCCCAATCAGATAGCATCTTGTCAAAGATCAAATTTAGACTAACGTTACATTCACAGTGCGTCTATCCCCCTCTCAGTGTTTTCAATTTGTATTTGTCTTAGCCCGTATTTTTATTTGCATCAGGTGGTAGAATTAAGGAAAGAAAAGACTTAGTTTTAACATTCACCACTACATAGGATCTATAGTGACACTAAATGCTAGCTTAACAGCACCAACCACATGTAAAATGTCACTGAATATTCTTGTTCTACTATTATGGCATATTGTTATGCTAACAATGACCTTTCATGGATTAGTATCAAATTAGTGTAGTGTTCTGGGAGCTGAATCACTGTTCGAGATTTGGGATGTAATAGCAAAAAGATGGAGGTCAAATAATCCTGAGATTCTGCCCCGGATCAACTGCCAGAAGCCAAATGTCTTCCCTGTTTTCATCCAAGAAAATGTTGCAGCTAGGAATGTCTGACAGTTTCACTTACCACAGCTATAACCAGGGAACTGGCCAGGAGTTTGGTGGGTTTTGTTGTTACAAAAGTCGATTTTGACATATCCCTTGGCCTGGTTTTGCATGCTGCGAGCTGCCCTAAGGTTTCCGTCATTGAAGCACCCGTGCCAGTGATCCGTGCCAGGTTCTCACTGCCCAAGCCAAAATCCATGTCTGAACAGTGAGTCCCCACCCTGTCCTCAGCAGGGCATACAGACCCTCCCTTGGCTGTCTTGGCAACTCAGGAACAATAACAAAAATACACAGCCAAAGGCTCACAGCTGTCCTAGAGGTTGTCCTCAGGTCTCTTCTTTCCCCCACTGCCTTCTTCACTTTGCCTAGAGAGCTACTGAATTTTTTATTCTCCCTCACAAGACAGCTAGCAAGTAATATTTGAAACAATTCACTGGAAAAAAAAACCCACAATTATTTGATAAAAGATTTGTAAGTAACACACTTGCTGATATAGTAAGAGCAAAGGAAGTGGAATAGCTGGTCTGTATTTTGGCCAGTTTATAACCAAACAGGTTATCAAGCAAGATTTTAAGAGCATCTAAAAGAAGAGGTATAGATGAGGTATAAATACAATTCTATTTTCACATCTTACTTTGCAAATCTACGGGCTTCCCTATGCTCTAGACGAATGAACTAGGCAACTGAGCTGCTTTTCAACATAGTATCAGAATACCTCAATGCATCGATCCCACCAGAACCTCCTCCCATCACTTCTAAATGCACATTGTATTTGATTTTCTTCTTTGCTGTAAATGCTGAAAAAATTATACATTCTTTTCTGGTACCACCTTCTTGAGACACGAATTATGGTCCTTCCATCTTCCATTATGACGCTCCCTCCCAAAGCCACATAGTTCCAGTCAGCTTCCAACCTAATGTAGAAGGGAAAATACACCAGCTCTGAAACAGAAGTGCCAGCAATCTTAACTACCACATGTGCCCTACTGCTCAGTTTTTAGCTGCAAAATGTACCCTTTCCCTTCACAACTAGTTTTTAGATGCAACCGTAACATGAAAACTTTGATTATACTTTCTTTTTATGGAAGAATTTGATTAACATAACACACAATACATCCAGTCAACTGACTGGAAGGGGAAAATCTTTCAAACAAGTGACAACACGTGCTACTGAGGACCTCTTCCAACCTGCTACTGGGGTCAGGATCACACCACCAAATCTTGCAGTTACAGTCATAAAAATGTGGCTTTGCATGCAGAGTGGGTCAGATACTGACCTGAGCAGGAAAGTCACAGTTTTATTAGCAGAAATTCTCTTTTCAGCACCCACTGCACACACTTCAACTTCACTGTAAGCAACCCTGAATGGCAAGTTTGTGTTCACTACTAATTTAATTTTGTGTTCCTTATAGTTCAGGTACAAAAGTTTTCAAGAAATATAGTGCATAACCTTGTCTTTGCCATATCATTACAGTTGCTTCTCTCAGCCTCAGCTCCAGTCCGACAGCCCTATACCTTGTATTTCTCTTTGTCAAGGTACTTCCAAAGGCCTAGAGCCAGCCAGCAGAGAAAAGACATAAAGTATGAAGCAAATTGCAGTCTATTTCAATCTGGTCTCTCTGATGGCTAAAATATAATCCCTACAGAGTTGACATCATTGTTTGATGCCATAGAACTATTCCTTTATTCACACTGATCTTTCACTGTTTATTTTCAGTGAGTTTCAGAAGTTTGTATTGTGTGTACTTGAATAAAAGTATCAAGCTGCTTGTACACTCAAAAGTTACTAATTCACTGCTGGAAGCTCTTCAGCTGGCATGTTTGGCAGGCACTTACGGAAATTTCTCTCTGTTAACCCTCCTAAATAGACTTCATTAACCTGGCAGACATAATACGTAAGATTCTATCTTTTTTAAATCCATTCCATTATTATTTTAACCCACTTGTTATGCCACCTTATCCCAACCCAAACACCTGATGCATCTCCGACACAAGCTCTGCTCAGAGGCACTTGTCCCACTGTGCTCTGTTTCCATTTCCCCAGCTGCACGTCTGCTGCTTAGCAGCAAGACCGGCTGGGACACTACATCTCCCAGAAAACCACCCCATCCTGCAGATGGTGACAGGTCTCTATGGCAGTGCAATGCCATGGGAGTAGAGAACGGGATTGCAAGGCAATGTGGAGAGAGGGTGTTGCTCTTTTTTCAAGCCTGTGCAAGAAATAACTCCCTACCTAGAAATGACACCCAAGGAAGGGGAGAATATAAGGTGAGACACTCTCAGCAATCTCACCATGCAGCATCAGCAGAACATGCGAAGCAGGGTGTGGGATTTCCCGAGGCTGAACTGCGGGAGAGCTGTTAGAGCTGATCTGGCAGCCTCCTGTCCGCAGGGGTGGAACATGGTCATTGCTTGCTGGAGAAGCTTGGAAAGAAAGAAACATGAGGTGGGCAGTCCTGTGCATGCCCAGAGTCTGACAAGGTGCACAACTGTAATTCAGGTTGCTTGTGTTGCCTTCTAGCCTACCCTTTTAATATTTCTTACCTAGAGCTTAATTTCTCCTTTTTCCTTCTTAATTTGTATTTTTTCCCACTTCTCTGGTCCTGACACTTTGTTTACTAGGTTTGTATTCTTTTTAATGCTGAAAAAAATACTGTGTAATCTCTCTCAGACTTTCTTTTCAGCATTTCTCATCTTCCTTGCAGTCACAATAGAAAAAAACTCAGCCTTTGCTTTTTCAAGGTAGGATTTGTTAATGATATTTTTCTTAAAACACACCATCCAGTAATGTAGAAATGCAAGCATTTCAAGCCTGAAAGGGCAAGTAAAACAAATATATGGGCTCTGAAATTCTCAATTACTGCTTGCATTTTAGTGTTTCATGATCTGCAATATCACTCACAGTATTTTTCAAAGTTATGTGTAATGAAGGTGACCTTTTCACTTCTCGGGAAAAATCCTTAATAATTAATTATCTGTCTGGTACTAACGTCAATGAACACAGTCATCATTTCTTGAGCTTTCTGACAGGAGTGGGGAAAAAGCAACACATTTAGGTCTCATGAACTTCATTTGCTGAAACTAGCCTTCTTTGGATTTACAATGCTCTCTTGTGGCCTGATCAGGCATCTACAATACAGTAATATTCTGCCACTGTAAGAATATCCTTAGTCCTTTTGGACACTATGGTCATTCTCAAATTGCCACAAAATGATGCAGATGTCAAAATCTGCCAAAACAGATGGTTTTATGTTCTCTTTTTTTTTTAACTAGACAAGTTACCCAAGTCATCCATTTATCAAAAACACCCCCCTACTTAACTGTTTAAAAACTGTGTGAAAAAAAAGTTTGCTCCTGTCATTGAAAGAGTAATTTAATATGAACTTTTTTTTTAATCAGTGTTAATTTCTAGCATGGATTTTATGTCTATCATTCATAGGTTTTCAGATATATCACCAAGTCTCCTTGAGAACTGCAGGTTCAATGTTAAAAAACAAATGCATTGAGAATTGAGGAAAATGCTTCATCCTGCTACTGTGTGCCCAGCTCGTTGCCACTCCATTTCAAATGGGCACCAAGCAAGGTTTATAGACCCACATTTCCTCATGCTGTAAGGTGAGATTCAGGAGTGCCTGCGAGTCAGCCATGGCAGGGCTGTAGTCAAGCCTGTACCACAGAGCCACACTCTGGTGACACTCATGTCCTCATGACTGCTCGCAGCAGGGCTGGGGTCCATCCTGCAGCAAAGCCCAACCTCATCCCCTCCACAGCCCCATCCAGCCCTTCCCACCACTCCCCTCTCTCCCAGTCTCCCAAGTGGGAGCTACCCAATTAACTGTCTAGTTAATCTCGATGCAGAGAAAGGTGGGGAAAAAACTGCCAATAAGCCCAAGAATACACTAACATCAAATGAATTGGTGGGAAATACCTTCTCTATTCCTCTGCATTGGGTCAGGAAGAAAATCCTTAAGTCTGCAGGAGGGTGGTATCTCACCAGAAGTCCTCTCTTCCATTTAGTTAAACATAGACCATAAAATCTCCCACATTTACATAGTAATAGCAAGGGTGCCTCAAGTTCTCACAGTCTTCCAAATTCATTGATTCACAGACATTCATGGGAAGAAACAAAATATTGTTGGTGATTTTCAAATATTTTTTGATCAATAAAAACATTTGGCTGCAAAGGCATAACTTAAGAAGAGTCTCCCAATTATGCTAGAACTTTTTTGTATTTACCAGATCTCATCCGTAAGAAGTTAGAAAAAATATAAACAAGGAAGGAAGGAATGAAGGAAACCCAGAATCAAGAGGCAGAAAAAAATTGAACAGCAAATCTAGTTATTATTAATTACTATCTCTCACTGATTTGGACATTTTGCTTTACAAAAAACATACAATTTTATTTCATTGATTTTACTAGTAGTGTATAAAAGAGCTGCTCAAATGAAACAGAAGATGTAATATATCAAGTGTAATATTTAAGCCTGCTTCAGATACAGTTTACTAAGAGAAAATTGCAAAGTAAGAAGCCTTTTTATCTTCCTGATGTTCTTCCCCTCCTGCTAAATTTGCATTGCCCTTCAAATATTTCAGAGTTCGTAAATAACCTTGACATTCTTCCTCTGTCTTACTGTATAGGTAATTTTAGCATCACTGTTGGACAGTTGGTAAATAATTGCCTTGGAAAATAAAGACGCAGAAAACTAACCTGTAAGATTATTTTAATTTTTACAGACACTAGTCAAATTACTAAATGTAAACCAGAGGATGAGACTTAAACTTCCTCCCTGAGATTATTGCCTCTTTGGAGTAACAAACTTCTGCTTTTAAAGAGCAGATATAATTATTTCAGAGACACTGCAACCTTCTATTGGCTTGCATAAGTAAAAAAGATGCTACAGAGCATTAAGTGAAGAACATGAAAATATTTTCTTTAACGATTTACTTGCTAGCATTTCGTAACATCATTAAAAATATTTCCTCTTATTTTACATGCTAAATGTGATCACATGTACTATTTCACTTTAGACATCTTTGAATGTGCTGAAATTTGAAGACCTAATCCTTAGCTCTGTATATGCAACTATGCACATAAACATCAGCAAGTGGATGGATGAAGAAGTTTAATTATTTTTTTTTTCTTTTAATCCCCTTAAATTATTCTTCCTGCTTCTGGCAAGACATAATTCCTTTTTATCCCAAAGAAACAAGGCTTATGCAATCATCTTTTATGTATACATAGCATATGTGAGTTTGCACGTCCTGTAATTTTTGCTTATAGTATAAACTATTAAATTTGACTAATAGAACAAGTCCTAACATGCAGAGTTTCTGAAATTTAAAGAAAAAAAAGGCAGCCAGTTGGAGAAGGATGGCTTTCTTAGTATCTTCACTGAGAGAATGTAGGCTGATCTCAGCTCTTCAAAAACATCCAGAAATCTGTTGCCAAGAGGGATGTTATGAAATTTCCAGCCATGGAAATGTGGTAGTCAGAACTCACTGCTTAGCTGACACCATCAAATGAAGCAGAGGAAGCAAGTCTAAAAACCAGACTTCACCACTTCTGCTTTCCATGGTGCTGCTTGTTTTTACATGAAGGCATTACAGTGGTAAACTACTGATGACATTGAAATGCCTCTGTTAGCTTACAGTTTCCTTTATTTTGATTTTGTTTAAATTTTAAATACATTTTAAATTATACATAAAATTAAAATTATATGTGTGTGTTATTCTACCATCTCCAAACAGAAAAACTGTTGAAAGACAAACAGACAAGAAATATGTGATCATTTGATATATACTACTAGCATTCCAGTGTCAATATGGGTTTAGGATTCATATGAAAACTTCAGGATGAAAGATGCTTTTCAAGTGTCAAATTCTCTTCATTTTATTTTGGCATATAACTGTCATTACATATCTTTAATTTGCATGAATATGTGTTTGGTTCTGCCATATCTGTGACCATTCATACACCACTTTTTTGGAACAGAGTGGTGAATTAATTCTGAGTAAGACTGATTTTTAAGAGAACCCTCACAAAAAAACTGATTTTACCATATAAGCATATTGAAATGTCATCATTACATTAGTCGAGCCACAGAAAAGACTATACAGCTAACACTTAAACTCATTTTTCTTTAATACAGTATTGTGTCGCGTAGCATTTTGGTGTGGGTCAGCAGCAGCTCCTGTCACCTGCTGAAACAACTGTGAGCTTAAATGCAGTGAATCATCTTTTTGTCAGTAGCCTTGCAGAGGGCCTGTTTCAGTTTCTTTTTGATCTAGTTGGCTTAAAAAATGCAACCACACACTTTGCAATTCCTCTTGGTTTTATTCTTTGGTGTTCCTTTGGTTCATTGTTAAAACCCAGATTGGTGGGATAGCTTTCAAAGAGCACTTTATGAAAGGAAGGAACATCTCGACACTGGTATCAATATGAAATAGCTGTAAGAGGCTCTTTAGCATTTCAAACAAGAAAATTTCAGAAATATGCAGTTCGGATCTCTGGGCTAGAAAACCGATAAAATCTAGGTTTTATGGAAAGGCAAGGCAGTCAGAAGGAAATACATTAAATTGGAATGTGAGAAATCCTGAAGAAACAAAGCCCAAGGGTCAACACAGTCTTCTGAGTTAAGTGAGTAGTGAGTACGCTGCTATGCTGACAGAGTAGCTGTACTGGGTCTGGCTGAGATGGTGTTAATGTTCCCCATAGCAGCCCTCATAGTGCTGTGCTTTGTATTGGTAGCTAGAAAGGTGTTGACAATGCACCAGTGTTTTGGCTACTGCTGAGCAGTGCTGGCACAGCACCAAGGCTGTCTCCCCAACATCTCCCCCCCTCACGAGTAGGCTGGGGGTGAGAGGGAACATAGCCAGGATGGCTGACCCAAACTGACCAAAGGGATATTCCATAACATATGACGTCGGCTCAGCAATAAAAGGTAAGAGAAAGGAGGAGGAAGGGTGGGCATTTGTTATTTATGTTTGTCTTCTGGAGCAACCACTATAAGTACCAAAGCCCTGCTTCCCAGGAAGTGGTTGGACATCTCCTGCTGATGGAAAGTAGAGAATAAAATCTTTGTTTCCTTTTTTTGTTTCTGTGTGCAGCTGTTGGTTTTGCTTTTTTTTTTTTCTTTAATTAAACTGTCTTTATCTTGACCCACGAGGTTTTTGGTTTGGTTTTTTTTTTCCCCATCTCATTTTCTCCCCACTTGTCCTGCTGAGGAGGGGAGCGATAGAGTGGCTTGGTGGCACCTGGCATCCAGCCAAGGTCAAACCCACCACAGTAGTGTATGATTCTGATGCCACTACACACAACCTGAAGACTGGTCCCTCCCTTAATTGAAAAAGCTGTGTAAAATATTACAAAATTCATAGAATACTCTCATGAAGATGGAAGGAAAGTCTTAGGCTCCATGTATGTGACCACAATATGTACCTTAACCAAGTCTAACTTGCCCTTTGATAACACCCCTTTTAGAGGCCCTGGCAGCAAGCATGAGTGGGAACAGACAGCAAGTGCCACTTTACTTGCTACCATTGCCAATGATATTGGAATCTCAAAAATAAATTGCATCTATGCTTAAAGGCACTAATTGGCAAGGCCCCTTTCTGTAAGTCCTACATTCTTCTCTCATGAAATAAGAGAATCACTCTTAAAACAGAAAAAGCATTTGAGTGTTATATTGCATTTCCTCAATCTTATCCAGAGGTATACTGGTATAACCTCACAAAAGATTGGCAGCCAACCTAAATTTCAGTGTATCACAATGGAAGCTTAAAAATTTTTTTGAAAGATTAAAAAAAAATAGTTAAGCAAAATATCGATCTTTAAATTACTGTTTCTGGCAACTTAAAGTATGAGAAGTTATAGTTATACTATACTATACTATACTACACTATACTATACCATACCATGCCATGCCATGCCATGCCATACCATACCATACTATAGCACACTATAGTTATAGTATACCTATGTACATTATACAACTTTTTTTTCCTTCAGAATTTGGGATAATGTTGCAGTGATAATGTAAACTGATGGACACTTATATCTGGGGGTTTTTATATTAACAGAAGATACACCTGTTTTTTCTCAAAGCAGAAAGTCACATAGGCAGGCAGTGAGCAAATGTAAGTTTTAGTCATCTCTCTAAAAAACTACGGCAAAACTTCATAAGGGAATTTGACAGATTATGGATTTTAATCATATAAATGTTGTTGAGTAGCTTAGAAAGCTTTATTTCTTCATCATTCTTTTACTAGTTTTATAGCAGGACATTTGCTCGGTTTTATATATAAATATGTGACTGGTCTATGAACAATATTTCTCTCTTTTTTGAATGCAGCTTAAAATGTAAAGAATTGATCTCACTATCTCTTGAAAAGCAAAAGTATAAGGAAATCAAGGTGGCTGATGTTACAGACAGAAATGTAAATACTACACTCTCTCTAAAAATTGCACATTTGTTTTGGATCTCTTTGATGCTTTGCTCTAGTATGAAAGGCTTCCAAACAGAAAGTTACTTTTCTATAGTGAATACATGGAAAGTATGACAATGTGAATGAAAAAGCAAAGCGCATCACTTCTGTATATCGATGGTAATGGATGAAATATGAATCATAAGTCTCTTTGGACATATAAAACCATACTAAAGATTAAGTGATTTTCCAAAGTTTAGGCAGAAGTTGCTGGCTATCAGAATCACAAGATAGTCATATGCTGGCAGATATTGCCATATCTCACTTACATAACCCTAAAAGCAATATTCCAACCCTTTAACAGGAAAAAAATCTGTTGCAACAGCATATTCTTTGTTTCATTGTGTTTTTGCTAATGAGACTCCATTTTCAGAAAAAAATCTTTTCCTGCCTTTTTTTTCTTCTTAGTCATACAAGATAGACACATGTGGGTCTTTGTTGGAAATTTTAGGGAGTAATTTTGATGATTCTCAGAGCTTAGAGTGAAGAAGTCA
This sequence comes from Pelecanus crispus, assembly GCF_030463565.1. Classification (NCBI taxonomy): domain Eukaryota; kingdom Metazoa; phylum Chordata; class Aves; order Pelecaniformes; family Pelecanidae; genus Pelecanus; species Pelecanus crispus. Next base: position 128,830,830 of record NC_134644.1, on the reverse strand, counting down.
CAAAAGAACTGCCAGTCCTAGACAGTTTGGCTATATTTTATGAGATTCATCCAATACACCACTCTGCTACAGCAGCTTAGATCTAGTCTCTTTCCCTCTTTTATTACACTCTTAGGTCTGATAAAGGCTGGATTTCCCAAGTGGGATGAGTTGTCACAGTCGCACAGACATTATATGATTTGGAATTTATCCATGCCCGAGTACCCTGGGACTGCAAAGTTCATTTCACATAACTTAAAAGCTGAGAGGCACAATTAATATGAAGTTAAATGATTAACAATGTGATATGCTATGTTTTTTTTCTCTTTTAAAATTTCACATATAATGGCTACTAACAAAGGTCCTATTGCCAAAATCATATGCAAACAGAAGTTTATCATATCTTAACTATACTCATGGAAGAGAAACTTACAGGTCTGTTTAATTTGTTTACATTTGTCTTTCTATGTCTTTCTGAAGACACAAATTAGAAGGTCACCATTCCAAACACAGTTATTTTATTGCAATGTCCATTTCATACTTTCCTCCAGTAGTATACATGTATGGACTTTTTTACATCACAGTTGAAATTACTCATTTTAGTGACGTAAGACATCAGCGTCTCTACATTTCTTTGCCCACTCCTTCCTTTTCATTTACAGTTTGTCATTGCTCCCTTTCACACCCTTCTACATTGCTCCATTTTCAATCATTGTCTTATTATTCCAGCCTGTCTCCTTTATCTTTCTGACTCTATATTTCCTTTGACATCATGTCCCCTATCTTGTTCAATTCTGTTTTCCTTTAATTTCATTTGCATTCCCTCCAATGTGATTTTACTCACCCCATTCATTTGTATTGTTGTGTTCTGTTTCACCCAGTCTTTTCCAGAGTCGATTTTCAGTTCCTTTCAGATTCTCATTTTTTCAGCTTCATTCTCAAAGCATTTTTTGTGGGGAGGGAGAAGGGGATACCTTTATACGTGAGGATATTTTAGCCATTTCAAAAAAGATTTTTTTTGCCATTTAGCTAATATTTACCTTGCATTTTAAGACAAAATATCAAGCCTTTCATGTACATTTCAAATCTAATGAGAATCTACAGTGTAACTTAGAAATTGCTGGATGTAGCAGTAGTTTTAGTAGTAGACTTCAACAGGTAAACATTATACAAATGGGTGAAAATACACCAGTAGTTTTCAACATAAGAGAGTAGGATATTATATGTATGTATATGCAAATAGAGCTTACTGCACAGCTGTTATTTTGACAATATGATATAGCCATTTCCCCTCACAAACTGTGTGTTAGCATCCTTAAGAAAAGACCAGCCATTGAGAAGGAAGTTAAGCACGGGGATTTCTCCTGTCTTAGATATGCTACGTGCTTTTCCTTAAATTCTATTTGTTTTCTCTTGGTCTCCATCTTGTCTGTGCACATCAATGCAAAGCTGTAGGTGTTATGTCCTGATCTCCATGAAATCCTTTCCTCCTAATGATTAATGTTGACATGGCAAGATTAAAGGAAGGATTTTTGAGATGTAAGTAAAGCCTTTTCTTTTGGCATAGTGATGTTATTCTTTCTCACTATTGAATAATATGATAAGTAATGTATGATACTATCCATACGCTTTATACCAATTTAGGTGAATGCCTTCTTCATAATACTTTGAGACATAGTAATAGATGAGGAATGAGAAACCACATAACACAAATATTTCTAAGGCAGACTTGAAAGGTAACTGATCCAAAGATGATTTAATAAAAAATGATGGAGTGAATTATCTAACTGTAAAGGAAGCAAAAGAAGGTACTTCTCCCTTCTAGTCTCCCTCTACACCCTCCACACACATTCTTCTTGGCTTTAGGCTATCTGTCTTGCCAGTATTCCTCCCAGTGTGTCAATGTCATAGATTATGAGTGACGGAAGTAGTGTACTTTGGCAGGGCCAGGTGTAGCTGGAGGTACTGTCTTCCTCTCCTTCAGTGAAGGATTGGCTTTCAGGTGGAAATCCCAACACGAGGATCGTGACCACCCAAACACGTATCTACACGTGAACACCTCTGAGAGGCAGTTTACCACAATATAGTTGCATTTTAGCACAGAAGGGGGTGGTTGCTGGCTTTTGCTGTGTTTGATTATGCTTGGTGATCAATTCTGTAGACCTTCAGTTTAACTTTCAAGGAGCTCTGCAAAGCGACTAGAAGTTATTTTCTGAGATGTGTGTGATTTGGTTCAGTGATGCCTAGCAGACCACATTTTTATATCTTGACTACAACATGGGTTTTATTGAGCAAGTTTGTATAACCTTTTCTTCTGTACTCATGTTGTAGTTCCAGAAAAGGGAGATCTAGGAAGGTTTGAGTGTAGTGACTTCTTTATTCCTGGCTTTCTGTGCTTCAACGACATTACGTAGAGAAACTATAATTTTATGACAAGGAGATCAGTTTTAAAGACATAGCTTGACTCCACTAAGAGTGTTTTAACTAAGCCTATTTCAGTCCATGCTGAAATTGCCTATACCTGATTCTTTAGCAAAGCACTGATTCTAGCCCCACCATTTGCATTTAGAGAGGACTTAGGGACCATAAATTTGCATCTGACCCTGTGAGTCTTGATTACATGACTCACCCAAGTTACTTAATTTCTGGAAACCATATAATCTTTCATTGAAAGGAGGATGACAGGCTGTTTTCTGTCTTTCACTGACATGATTCTGTCTTTGTAGACTCATTAGTAATCCTAAAACTAATTCTCATCTGTATGCAGCTAACAAATGCACCTAAATCATAGTCATGCTTCAGAGCAGGACTGCTGATGAACTCTGAGGGAAGTGGCATCCAGACAAGAATGTTGAATGTGATTTCTTCAATATTCCCTGTGCCAGTCTGAGACAAGAATCTCTGTACATGACTAATTCATTTTCAAAAACAACATTGACCAAACAGACAGATTCTTCTTTCCTTTTAAAAATAATATTTTAAGTGATCAAAGTGTCAGATAACTGTGTCAGACAGAACAGGGCACTGACTGAAGTAAACTCATACAGGAAATGCACTTGCTGCTCAAGGCATGGAGAAAGTCCAAGACCTAAGCTTCAGATTACAAAAGGCAATGACTTGTCACATGTCACTCACCAGGAAAGTCCCTTTGATAAGACAATGATAATAGATTATCCCATTCATTACACTCAGTATTTTTCTACAGGTTTACTTTAGGTTTCAAAAAGTAGAAGCAGCAAAACAGCCTTCATACATTATGAGAAGGTGAATTTAAATACCTAAAGGCCTTAAATAAATAAATAAATCATAGTTGTTTCTCTGTAACATGGCACTTGGCTGAGAGTAAATGTGTTTTATTTTGATTTCTGACTGTCGTGTCAACCTTTGCATGGAAAAGAAACAGCTGCGGTGATTCTTCAGCTCTTACTGACCAGTACCAACCTCTTCCACATCACACCCTAAGATCAGGATTTTTTGTGGAGCATGGAATAAATCAGCAGAAATGAAACACCATCAATGTCTCATTACAAGCTGGGGAGGAAAAGCATGCAATACCAGAATACGGAATGCATTTGTCAGACATAGCAGGAACACAGCACAAAAAGCTTGTATTATTACAATTTTATTACTCTAGCCCGGGGTCCCAGTCCTTAGTGTAAGGGTTGGCTATGTAATAGAAAAGCTAGGAAGGTGCAACAGTGTAGGCCATGGAGCCACTCAGTCAATCCCTGAGGAGTTGATGTGTTAACGTAACACAGTTAAAATTTTCCTTTCCTGCTTATAATGCCTTTTAAGGTGATCCAATGAACTGGCACAGCTCTTTCCTCTGATGAGTGCCCTAGTTTACCACCAATCCAGTAGGCTCCAGGTACAGGCTATAACTGCAAGCCTTACAAACTGTCCCCGCAGCTGTTTTCTCAGGAGGAGAGGACAAATCCTGTTCTCTCCTTCTGCTCCCCACAAATGAGTATCTGACAAAAAAATTCTGCAAGGAGAACAACAGAAGCCACTTTCCTCAGCTGCTTCTTCCTTACCCCCTACACACACACACACACACACACACACACACACACCCCAAATGGGTTTTTGTAGAGGGAAGGTGTGATCAAGGCAGCAAGAGGTAATAAGACACAGAGGGACAGTATTTTTAGCTGAATCATGCCCTTAAACGTTCAGCCTACACATTAATCACTGAGTGACGTCAAGGATTCACTTCAGAATTGGATCTGACTAGTGCACTTAATTTACCTACTGCACCAAACAGCTGTTCAGCTTCTGTTGAATTTGAAAGCAAATGTAATTAGTGCGTGTTCACTGCTGCTTCCTCATTACATTGCCAGCCCATATCATTGGAGCAGTTAATTACTGCAGAGACAATGGCTTGACTTACCTGATATAGTACATGATTATTCATCATTGATTCATTTTTTCTTTTTCACTGGTAATTTTTTTAACATCCCTGACAGTACTTAACAGTGAATCCCCTTGATCTTTTGCATTATTATGTCTTCTTGAACATTACTCAAATTCTCCAGGTAGCTTACTTCTCTAGATTTTAACAAGACATGAGGTATAATGTCAGTTGACACTGCACGTATCTGGAGAAATAACTTGATTATGTGATTCACAGCAAAATGTGCTATTCAGTCACTGCCCATCTCAGCTGTCTTTGTACTTGGGGACTTTCCCCTTGCTCACAGACCAAAGGCTTGCTGATGGAATCGCCTTCTTTCAGCAATGGCTTGAAAGTAATGCTAAGAAAAGGAGAGATTATTCCAAAATCACTCTTGTTCTCAGTAGACCTGCTCCACTCCTACACAGTTTTTTTTGATGGCTTTGAGTGTGTTTTTTAGCTCCCCTGTGCCTCAGTACTCCATCACTAAAATGGAGGTAGCTGACTTCCCAGCCCTGCCTACCAGATGTCACTGGCTCCTCTCAGATACAGCCTCTTTTCTCAAAAGGAAGCTCTGTCTGGATGAAATGTGAGGACTCTGTGTTTATCAGTGACCTCCAGGCTGGTGAAGGACAAATTGCACAATACATCTCCCAGTCCTGGATATTTCTGCAGTGCACGTGCAGATCAGCTGGGCTATGCTGGCACGGTAATGCACCATACTTCTCAGAAATGCCAGATTTAGTCATTTACTGCACATGTTCGACATTATTGCCAGGCATAAGCAAAATAGCCCTAAGCTGTCCTGCTGCATCCTTCTCCCATCACATTGCAGATATACCTGGCTACTCTGGCAAAGGAAGGTCACCTAAGTTGTTAGGACAGGTTTTAGTAATTTGCACAGTGCAGCACATTCATTTGTCATCTTTTTCATAAGTGAAAACTTGTAACAATTCCTGGAAGAAAAAAATGTAAAGAACCAAGGAAATGCATAAAAAAAGTGGTGTATGACAGTTTAGGGTAGAGAAGCTATGGAAAATTCTTAGCAAAGATGCTTGAATAAAAAGGAATTTTTGAAGAAGTGTGATGTTCGGGGAGAATCTGAAGGAGTTGAAACACTGCTTCTAAAGCAATTCAGGAGGTGAATAGTCCTGTCAGCTAGCACAGCACTATGCTGGCACTTACAGGTCAGTAAAGTAGAATTAGTAGAATTGAAACGACTTCTCTGTCACCTGAAAGAGACTCCGTATTTTTCAAAGGCTTTGCGTGATCTGAGATCAATACCTGACATTTATTTGGATTGCTCATGCTTTCTTCTCACAAGTATGCTTCTCTCATCTGACTCTCCTACATGAAACTTTCTTATCATCATACATTTCACAAAGAATCCCACCAAAAAAGGCTGCATGACCAAACAATAACTGTAAAGCAATAACTGATCTGTACATCAAACCCATGTGGTAGCTGGGAGCTGCACAGAACAGCAGATATTTGCTTTTACATGCTATACCATTCAGTCTGACTTTCAGTAGGCTTTAAATATGGTTTAGTGTTAGATCATTTTATTAGTTTTTTATTTTAAACTGCCTTAGACCCCAAGGTTATTTTTGGGTACCACATGTCATTCCATAAGGAAAAGTGATCGAGTGAGTAAAATCACCACTTGGAATGTAGGTAATTTGGCAGTCACTGCTGATGGGGGCACAAATCAAGTTAAACTTAAGGCAAAGTCACCTTTCATGTCCTTGAGGAGCAGCTTCTGCAGCCTGCTCAAGTCACTGAAAAAGCTTGAACTTCATGTCAAAGCAATCTACTCTGCATGAGGATAAATAAATTGGGGATTAGGCAATTTCAAAACAGGTAATTGCCTGAAATGAGCAATTTCTAGCAGCTAGTATAGCTAGTGTTATCACCCACATAAATATTGACTCATTTCTTAGGAGTAATTAATGAGGAAACAAAACTGCAATAAAGGAAAAGAAAGTGAAAAGCAATCTTCTTAAAGGCCCTGAAGGCCTCTCTTCTATATTCTCTGTTTGCCAATGCTCTAAACTGGATTTTGCAATGCACATTTTCTCTGCTGATCTTTAAAATTTCAGCAAAGCATTTCATAGTTATTTCAACTTATGAATTATGCAATAACACATGACAGGAGCAATTCATTCATATCTCTGCTTCACCAGGAGGCAGAGAAATGAAAAGCCTCAGCTCCAGCTTGAGATTTTTTTGTCCAGCACACAATCTCTCAAAATGGTACCTCAGAGATTTACTCTGCAAAATGATAAGGACATGTGCACAAAAGGTACAGGAGCAGAATGGCTGAACTGAGGAAGGACAAGTGCACAGGAACGTGGCACCACCTTTTGCTTCTGGGGTGGGAAATGATGCAGCCTTGAAGGAATTTTAGGGTGCTGTGTCGCCCTCCTCCTAATCCCTCCATTCCCTTGTCATTGGCCTCTTCTGGCTCTGAATTTTCTTCCAGACTTCAATCCACTCCAAGTCACTACTAATCTCCTCATTAATATTGCCTGTGCTTTAAAGTAGTAGTCCTGAGACCTTTTTAGAAGACAGGGAAATGCCAGAAGCCCCATTTTAGAAATGAGAAACAACAGTTGAAACACAAACGGTAGTAATCTGCTGCAAAACTGGGACATGTTTCTCAGGATGAAGAAACATGAAACATGTTTCTCAGAATGAAGTGAATCAAGCCTTAACCATAGAGTTACCTTTCATCTTGAAATCCTGCTGTTTGGACTCCTGCTCTATCTTGAGTGAAAAGGATATAAGGTGATCTTTAGAGTTTTAAGGATGTGATTCTTCTGAGGTTCAAACATGTCTCCACTTGCAATATAGATTATCACATATACAGTGTCCCCACAACAATTCTGTTTTCTTTACTGAAATAGGACTAGCTACAGAATGCTTGTTAATTATGATCTTGCAATGAACCACCTGCTCTTGCAAGTCTTCATTCCTTCCACTTCAGAAGATGTCAGGTGGTCATACTGGTTACTCATTTTTCTTCCTGGTGATGCTTATAATATGGGATTCAGCATTTTCATCTTATCACCTGCCTCTATCATGTCTTCCGTGAGGAACAGTGAGATATTTGGGATCAACAATAATTGTTTCCCAGATGTCATGAATATGTCAAGTCTTCTTGAAGTCATTTACTAAGTACCTAGAGCTTTTTAAATAGCTGCGTGGATAAGAGGATAGAAATGGATAAGAGACTAGGATGAAACTGATAGAAAATAAACTGAGGCAGATGCTTTATAATGAGTAAATGAAGCTGACATGAAGTTTTAAAGAGCATGGGTAGCGGTGGAAAAATCTATTACCTGAATTTGAGAAATTCACTGGCTGATTTAGAAGTTTTGAAATTACACATAATAAAATTACAGCATAATTTGAGTAAAATACATCAATTTTTTCTTCTTTTTTTCCCCTGGACAGATACATGTCAGGATAAAATACACAGTATAATGCATATAACTTGTTAGGAGGAAAATAACTGTTACAAAGAAAGGTGTAGACAAGGCACTAGAGCGAAGATTTGTCCTGTTTTAATATCAACATTCAACATCTTGGCAAATATTTCCTTCAGTGAAGAATCAGCCTGATTTCAGGAATATGAGCTATGCCTGGATTAACAGATGAAGCAGAGCCAAGGCACAGGATTACAAATGTCTACACTGCTTCATTTTAAGTGTTTTCCTAGCATGGTTTTGGACTGTAAGCATTAGCATCCTCCCAGCTAAGGCCTAGGCATCATTCAGCATTTTACGAGACTGTTTCTAATAGGCAGTTTAGCTGTAGCCACCCTGTTTTACAGAAAAAAGATCAGTTTACACATGAAGACGTGAGTCAGCTGTGATGCTGAGCCTCAAGGCACTCTCTAACCTCTTCCATGTAGTAACCTATATATCTATATCTATATCTATGCATATATAATTTATCTGTGGTGATGCAGTCTTCACAGTGTTATTATCCAGCAAATTATCCATAAACTCTCATGGCAGTGGTCAGTCCAGGAAAGGTCTCTCTCTCTCTGTCTCTTATAGCATCGAAGCTAAAAGATGTAACTCAGAACTAAAGCACAAGCAAGAACTAGAGGAAAAGGCAGTACAGTATGAAGCCAGGTTTCTTGATACATGCTACCCACAAGCACAGGCATGCAGAGGTGAGGGAATGAGGGTAAATCCTCAACAGCCTCTGTGGGGAAGGTTGGTGAGATGCTGGTGAGACCACACTACAAGGTCACAGCTTTGTGGCAGAATCAGCAGTATCAAACAGAAAAGAATATAGAGAAACACTGCTTTTATATCCCCAAAAAGGAAACAAAATGAGATACTTGTACTACAAAATTGACATCGCTGGCATCTTCATGTAGCATTGGAGTCATAAAAATTATCTCCCTAGAGACAGTCATTCCTGGTGCACTTCATACCACCTTGCAGAGACAATTACTGAAGGAAACACTAATCCTGCATAAGTGTTTCTAAACAGGAAGAACAGGAAAAGTACATGAGCAATGACAGCCACTGTTGCAGAGGAAACAGTCAGGACCATGGAAAAGAAAGTCAGAGAGACACACAGCAAAAATTCAGCTGATTCAAAAATCAGCCATACTACCATAGCTATAATTGGACTTTGGGATTAATGACAGATCCAGTTCTAGCCAATGTGCAGAGACAGCTGCAGCTCAGTCCCACTGACACCAGGAAGGCAGCACATGAGGGTGAAGAAGTGTGGCTGAGTGCTGGCAATATGCAGTAAAACAGTTTTGAAGGCAGCAGGCAGACATGGACTGTTAACACAGAAATTAAAAAAAAAAAAAAAACAAACAAACCAAACAACACTACTTTCACTTGAAATGTACAGCAGTTGATGCAAAGGTGGTACCATTGCCAGAGATCATTACTGAAGCAAGCCACCAGTTTGGTTGAAATATGATGTCTGACTGTTCCCACCATGAAAGAAGAAGATAATTGTCACTCTGTGCCCTCTCTAGCAGCCTAACAGAGGCATACTGTAAGGAGATCGACTCCTCCAGGATATGCTGTAGTCAGGTGAAGGCTCTCACAGGAGCTAGTTAAGAAACCCTAAGTGCAGACATCCCTCAGGCCTGGTAGAGCTGCTGAAGAAGGAACTGGGGAGAGCAGAAAGCCCAGACACCCTCACACTCATAGAAACCAGAGTTGGCAGCTGTGCCTTTTCATTTTTGCAGCCTTTAGCATTTTTACAGTGGTAAAAAGTCCGCAAGAATGTGTTGGATGTTTGGGAAACCTCCCATCAGGGAACAGAGCCCTGCAGAGGAGTCACTATGTGGTAATCCTGAAGATATACTGCTTGATTTGTCTGGGACTAAAAAGGTCTCTGTTTGCAATAATGAAAATAGGTTCTGGCATGCTGAATCACCCAGCCCCTGACAATCTGTGCTACGCCTTTTGCCAGGTACCACTGAAGAAAAAAAATGTCTCCAGACATCAGCCTGCCCTCAAAGCTATTCCAGCAATAACAGATAAAGACAGAACAGTACTTTCAGACATCAGGCCTGCAGCTGGCAGCAGTTATTGTCTAAGGCGATAGGAGAAGATAGTGCAGAATGTCTTTATCAAGCTTAACAGAGCTAGAAGCAGAGTACTAGTCTGAATGCAAAGGAGCTGGAACTCAGGAGAAGAGAGATCTTCACTATCAGAAATCTCTGGGGTCCTGGGAACTTCCAAACAGACCTTGAGAAAAGGAAAGACCAGGTTCTTGAAGTCAACGCAAGAAATCACAAGAACATCCAAACACAGAGTTTGTCTGGGGCCCAGTGTGCAAGTAATACATAATGCTAAATGAATAGGCAATACAGGTGGTGAACCAGCCTTGTAGCACTACTATCATTTTGAGCAGCAGGGGTTACAGAAGGTCCTAAGGCCTCAGGACGAAACAGAAAAGTAACACTGAAGCAAACCCAGCACCTCTCACCTTCTGTTACCACAGCAAAGTGATTAGTTTATACTGAAATAGAGATGCTAATTCTATGGAGTGACATCATCTGTTCATTTTGGAGCACAAAGATAAGTGTCCCATCTGTTAGCAGTGCAAATACAGTGCATGCCACTGAGATGCCAAGAGTTGGATAGATGTAGAAAATAAGTCATGAGTTTAAATCCTTTGAACAAATAAATATGCAATTGATAAATAAACAGAATAGACACTCACTGATCCACTAATCTAAGATAACTAAGCTAACAAAATGTAGAAAGCTACATTTTGTGGCAGATATGCCACATATATTTTTGAGTACTGAGGTCAGCAGCAGAGGGGAAGGTCTCTGCTGTCCTCCAGCACGCAGCAAGCTGCCCCACGCACTTACCACTACTCGACAGAGCCCCCGACACAGCCGTGGCTGCCAGGCAGCAACACCGTACTCCAGAGCTGGCCATGGTGTGAAAACTGAATGCCACAGCCTACTGCCGCTTCCTGCACCCAACACACTTGAAGGCGAGCAGGGTGAACAAGTTTTGCCTACTGGGCAGCAAGCAACTGTCCGCACTTTGAAAGGAAGAAATCAGAAAAAGCGTAATGCAGCTGGTTATGTAGGTGTATAGGAAAAGTGGACAAGAAGAGAAGGTGTCATACAGATATATAAACCTAGTCCAAAGGTAGGAAGTTGTTGATATCAACCAGTTCAATCTAATATCAAAGAGTGTACGATGATGGGGTTTACATATGCAGTTTCTGGCAGGGCAGTCAGTCAAAGAACTCAAGGACACTCAGTCAAAAATCAAGGTGGTGGGGAACCTGAAGGTACATTTAGCAAGGTAAGGTATGCTCAAAAGTGAACCATGGGCTTCTGCGGAATGGAAAAAAAACCCACTTCAACCATTGCATGAAGTATTTCGTATGAGAATATCAGGAGTGAAACCTAGGCAAAACACAGTTGGCCAAATCCAAGTACTCTAGTCCACCAACTAGAGTAAAGGGAGAAGCACATAAATTTAAAAAAGGCATAAAAATAATTTTTATTGTATTTAAAAAAAATCTATGAAAAGTTAAAATCTATGAAGCTACAGCGGGCTGTGGATAAAGTTCACATCAGTATAAATGATAATACAAATTACATTCTGTATAATCCTTTATTGACAGAAAGCTCCAAATAAATACAATAACAATTGCTACATAGGCAATACTTGTGCAACGTTTGGAGACGCGAACTCCAACTTTGGAGAAGGCTGTTGGAAAGGAGTACCACAAGGCTTAATTCAAAATACACTTAAGAACTAAAGTTTTGAAAATGTCAGTCTTAATCTCTTCATGTTTCAGTTACTCATTTGTAAAACAGGGATAATGGCTGTTTCTTTCCCACAAATACTTGTCAGGCGATTGAAGTATCAGTGTTTGAAATATGGTCACAACTATATGTCAGAGTACGTACAAGCGTAAGTATATTTAGGTACATAAATACATCGTAAATATATATGTACAATACCTGACAAGTACGTGTACATCCTTGTCATATACACATGCACGGACACAAAGGCATGCATTCCCCAGAGCAGGAAATTTTGAGTGATGCCTTCATATCTCACTTTGCTGTAGGCAACAAATGATAATGGAAAAAAACCAACAACAACAACAACAAAAAAAAAAAAAAAAAAAAAAAACACCACCAAAAGAAAAAAACCAAAAGCAAAAACCAAACAAAAAAGTCATAGATCTCAGCCAAATTCCAAAATTCGGGAAGCGATTGAGCCATTTCTCGACCGTCTCCATCGCTCACCCCGCGACTTCTCCCGCCGCAGGTGCCCCCCATCAGCCCGGCGGGGGTACCCGCCCGCCGCGGCGCACCCCGGGGGTGCCCAGCACCCCAGTTCCCTGGCTGGCCGCACGGTGGGGCGGCTGGCACAGGTCTTGCTCCGCAGCGCAGGCTCCTCCCGGCCGAGGCTGTGCCCAGCAGATGGCTCTTTCCAACCACACAACGCTCGTGCGAGCCCTCGCTTCGCTCCCTGGCTCCCAAGGTCAGCATTTTCAAATCTTTTGTTCCTCTTATGAATAATGCCAGTGGCATACTGGAAGATCAGGAAAACGTAATACGATGCAGAAAGCATTGCTTTCCAGAGTGTAATAGCTTTAGCTGGGATGTAACGCGCTTCATTTTAATGACTACTTGTCACAGTACTACACACATAAACAGAGTTATATTTATTGGGCTAGAATCACATCTCAGTTCTGCTTGAGTAACTCTGAAATAGCTCAGCTGTAGCCAATGGGGATACTACAGATGGGAACGACTGGGGAATTTGGCCCATTGTTAAAATATCTTCATGTAGAAACAATGTAGGAAAATTGAACTGTGACCAGGTTCCTTCATTGCAGGCTAAACTGACTCGAAATTGAACCTTCTTAAGTCAGTGAAGTTACACGGGTGCGAAGGAGAGAGCACACAGAAGCCAGCCTTGTTTGAACTACCTGATCCAGAAGGAACCATTCTGCAGCTCATTAATAAATGCAAGTTTATTTGCAGTGAACATTATTTATATATATGTATATCTCAAAATTAGAGATGGGCTTAGACCTCTAACAGACCCACTTCAAAGCTCCTTGACTTATTGGAAAGTTCAGACTGAATCAGACTTTTGTGATTCAATCATCATCTCTTTAACAGGCTTAAACTGGAATTACAAACCTGAATTAACCAAAATATAGAGGAACACTTAGTTCTATAACATGTCCTAAAAGCAAACGCATTTCATAATCTTTCTGAATCTCAGAAGTTCAGATCCTGTTACAGAACTGTACTTGATAACTGACTCAGTTATCCAATTTTAGAAAAGCTGTATTTATTGGTGCAAAATCCTCAAAATGCAGAGATTTTTTACTTGAATTGGAAAAACTTTCCAAAATGCACAAGTTTATTCTGACTCATTGAACTTGACAAGATTCTATAATGGTCCTTCTTTAAATTTGCTGCCATTTCTGCTGAGAGTTCAGGTCAGCATTTGGAAGGATGAGCAAAACATGAAAGAAAAGGTATCCTAAAAATGTGTTTAAAAAAAATTCTTAAGGCATATATGTTGGGGCAATGGGAAGGAATACCATTCCCTGATTGTTTCCCTCTACTCTGTTAATTTTGGGCTTATTCCTCTCTGACATCCAACCTAATCACAGTTGAGGTACTCCTCACCTTCTAGCTCTACTAAATCTTTCCTTCTTCCAAAAGTTACACCATTTCCTTACTTTCCCAGGATATACCAGCTGGCACTAAGAGAGAAATACAAAAGCACAGAGTACCACTGCAGCTGAGTTGATATGTTCTACATTCAGCTGGCTATTGAAAACCGAACTCTTCTTTTTTTTTCTTATATTAACCATTTCACACTTTCCTTTGAAATGTAGGAGGCTTATGAATTGCACAAGCTTCGCTGTAAGCGTGAGTTACTTTTTGCTTTTACCTCTTCCGGTATGAATTCGTCACCTGCATCAATAAACCTCCGGAGCTATTTTTGGTATGCTCCGCTGGGCTTGGTGTCTCCTGGGGGTTCCTCTGAACCTCACTGTACTGCCTTCCATGGGCTCCATGGCAGGTCCAGGCAGAATGTACTTAAGAGTGCTGCCTGAGAAATATATTGTGTTCTGGGAACTGTGATCCAGCATAACTCATCTAATATTCTGAAACTATTTTTCTTGATTCTGTGTGGTTTATCCAGATATTTAATATTTTCTGATCCACGATCTTGCTAGTAATTGATGCTTGGTAAGGACATAAATGCTGTCACGAGAAGCACTAAGCTGGTGATGGCTTAGCTTGGGTCCTTCTTTGATAAAAAACATAGTTCTGGCACCCTTCCATTTCCAGAAAGCTGAGTAACAAAAGTTGCTGCCCTTCTCAGAAAGCCTGACAAGGAAAGGGATTTGGTGGAGCTGTCAGAAATGGGGAGACTACAGTGAGGATACAGGTTGTTATTTTGGCATGTGAACAAGCAGCCTGATGTTAAAAAGGAAAAAAAAAAAAATAAAAAAAAAAGAAAAAAAAAGCCATTTCTGCTGCATGGTTGAAACTTTGGTCCTAATCATTTAGTTGGTGCAAAGCACATGCCAGGGTTTCAGGCAAGAGAATTGCTCTGATCATTTCCTACCTGCTTTGCAGAGCAGCAATTAGCAGCACAGTGGCATTAACAAGAGAGCTCAAGAAAGCTTTACACGAGCTTTCAAAGTAAAAACATAAAGAATCCCTAAAAGACCAAGTACTTGTAAAATGTGAGAAGGAAGCTCTAGGCCTGATTTTTCGGAGGTGGGTGCAAGGCTTTGCCCGCAGGCAGCGTGACATTCAGAGCCATCCGCCACCCTCTGCAATCCCCACACCTCCCTGCCTCCCCCAAGGAGGGGAAACCTCCCGTCTTCGCACTCGACCTTTGTGTTGCCTTTCTTGCACGGGGATGGATGCTGCACGTCTCTGAGTGCCCTCTCATCCACATTTGCCGTAAACAGCCAGAACACCTGTTTACTCTGACTCACCCACTCCTCACGCAGACTCTCCCTTTTTTTGACAGCAGACCTCACTCAGGTAGTATGTGCTGCTAATATCCTTTCAGGACCATGTAATAACATGCCTTCCATCCAATTCCTAACATCCTTCAATCAGCTCAGCCAGTGGGCTAACTGCTTACGCTCCTGTGATTTATATAAGTGCAATTAATTTAAACTGCATCACTCCGGTGTTATGCTGGTGAAAATGCCCCGCGAGGGAGTGCCTCACTGGTGAATCAGACCCTTTACTTTTAACAAACATACAAAAGAACAGATCCCGAGCCAGTGAAAATCTGCATGGCTCCATTCATTTCAACACACAAACTTAAACCAGCTCAAGGTCTGAATCACAGCTCATGTAACAGACTATTTAGATACAGACTAATGCCTCACATCCTGAAATGCAATGCTTTCCCAGAGTTGGCAGGGGATGGGGACTTCTCAGATGGAACAGAGCTGAGAGGGGAGCAGGACCACTAATGCAACCTTTTAAAAATGCTTGGTGGATTTCTTCATTGCTGTGGAGTTGAGGAAAGCAACAGCTTGTGTCTCTGCAAGCGCCGCTCTCCCTTCTGTGAAGAGCTGCATCTGTTCCTCCACCCCAGCTGTGAAGCAGGTACCTGGGAAGTCCCTTCCCTTGCCACTTTCCCTTTCCTCCCATAGCCTGGGTGTGTTCCCTGCAGCTTGGAAATCCATGTGACACCTTTCACTGACAGACACCGGTTAGATGCAGAACAGCTAAATTTTTTTAATCAGTTCTTGAAAATGGCTAACTTTCCCTGCACTTGTTTTGGCATCCCTGAGATTAAGGTCACGCAACTTGACAAAGCACTTTACTCTTACGTGTCTTAACAGAAACAGAGGGATTTTTTTTTTTTTCCCCTCATGTCTATTCCAACACCTGCTGCAAAAAAGGGCTGGGGTGGTCTCTGTAAAACACCCCTCTGCGCCGCCTCCCGACAGGACAGAGCCCTAGCGGCACACCGGCATGGCATACCTGTATGTGCCCAGGCAGGTGTAGTTAATACACTAGGAGGGGGGAAGAGGTGGGGAGGGCAGAGCAAGAGTCAATCAGAGTGTAATTTCTGTTAGCAATTTACCAGCATTCAGCTGTCCATATTTTCAAAATGCAAATATTTTAAAATTAAAAAACCTATCTGTGACTAAACATCTCCAAATAAATCTAGATAACCAGAAAATTCTGTGGCACATTTAAGAGACTTTCATCCTAAATGAAATACATAATACAGATTATACCTTCATAGGAAATCACGAGGTCCTACATATACTAATGGAGAAAGATGTTTAAGAGGCATTTAAATTACCCAGTCTATAATTTGGGGGGGGGGGGGGGGGGGGGTGCTTATCTGTGCATCTTTTAACTGCTTTGGATAACTAGGAAAATTTCCTTGGCAGTGCTTTAAGAGGATAGGCAAAAGAGTGACATAACTCGTCGCAAGGAAGGAAAGGCTGAGGTTTTGCATTCTGCAGATTTTTAAAGTAAAAAAGAAAGTATTCTTCATTTGAACAGTCTGAAGCAGTATGCATGTTATATAAAACCTATCACCCTGCTCTGAAATGTCATCTTTGCCAGGGCTTCTCCCTTTCCTTGAACTCCCTTGCAGTATCTCGCTGGCCCTTCTGCCTGGAAGGGCGCAGGTTAGGGAGGCAGGCTGTTTGTCTCCAGCCTTTCCTAGACGCAACTATTCAAAGGCAGTTCCCAAACGGAGCAGGCACACAGTCAGTTCAAAGGCTTCCATTAGCTCTGCGGGCTAACTTGTTATCTTGTAATGTCCCCCCCTTCTGCCCTTAATGAACAGTTTGTTCCATTGTAATTCTTGTATCAAACATCTGGAAACCAGACTCGGGTTAAAAAAGAAAAAAAAAAAAAAAGTTTCAGTGCCTATGACTTATCCAGGCCTCTGTCAGTAAGAAAAAAAGAATTCAGCTGAATCAGTAAACTGACCTTTTTTTTAAAAGCACTTTGACCAACACATTTTTCTAGACTGAAATTCTACAGAGCAGCAGACACCCACTTTGTGGCAGGATAACGCGCTCTGACCACAGCTTGCTCCTCGGTTCACAGCTGTCTCCAGCGGGAGGAGCTGAAACCTGAACCAAACCCTCCGAGCAGGGATTGGATCCCTCCTGCCAGCAGCCCCAGAGCCCTCCCAGAAAAACAGCCTCTTTGGAAAAGTGCTTGAGAACATCCCGAAGTGATTGGAGGAGCGGAAAACCCTTCCCCCCTGCACCTGACGAGGGGGTATTTACGGCACTTTTCAAGGCGCCTCTGCACTGCCACTACACAGCCCCAGCGGATGGACTGCGCGGGGCAGGCAGCGCGGTAGGGACCGATGCGCTCGCAGTGATTGCGTGTGCGTGCGTGTGTGCTGCGCACCGTGACACCCACCCGCGAGGAGAGCCTGGAAGAAGGAGAACCCCTGCATCCAAAATGCCACGCTCCTTCCTGGTCAAGAAGCATTTCAATTCATCCAAGAAGCCCAATTACAGCGAGCTGGACACTCATACAGGTAACAAAATGAAATCTAATGCCACCGCGTCGCTTCTGAGGTCGCGGTCGTTGCGTGGCAGTAATGAGGAGGGGTGGGATTGCTTTTCAGGCTTCAGGGAATGGGTTAGTTCATCGCTAGCTCTTTTTTCTTTTGCTTACAAGGAGGGAGTTTGGAGAAATATGTCAGTGCTGCCCAGAATGAATCACAAAGTTTGCTCATCCACTTGAACGCAGTTACTTAGAGAGGATTTGGAGTTTTCCTGTTCTGTATCTGCTCGTGGTGGAAATGAAACTTTTATCCAAATCCCTCAGGAAGTTTCACTGCTTCATTGTATCAGGCTGCACAGCTTTAGAAACAGCATGCGGCCTTGAAGAGACTCTCCAGCTGTAATTTGTCTGTCCAAGGGCACTGTCTCTGCCCATCAGAATGCATGTATGAAATAGTATTTCCTTAATCCTCCTTGTATTCAGATGACCATACCGGGTGTTTAATTTAGCCACCTTATAATCCCCAAAATGTTAATTTTGCTGCCTTTTGAAGTACTTTTTGCTTCTCTTACCTTAAAATTTTCTTCTTTCTCCAGTGATTATATCCCCATACCTGTATGAAAGCTATCCAGTCCCTATCATACCACAGCCAGAGATCCTGAGCTCAGTAGCTTACAATCCGATTACCGTGTGGACTACAACCGGGCTGCTACCGTCTCCATTACCCAGCGACCTCTCTCCGCTTTCTGGATACCCCTCATCTTTGGGAAGAGTCAGCCCACCTCCACCGTCTGACACCTCCTCCAAAGATCACAGTGGTTCAGAAAGTCCCATTAGTGATGAAGAAGAGAGAATCCAGTCCAAGCTTTCAGACCCCCATGCAATCGAAGCCGAAAAGTTTCAGTGCAGTTTATGTAACAAGACCTATTCAACTTTCTCTGGGTTGGCCAAACATAAGCAGCTGCACTGTGATGCCCAGTCTAGGAAATCGTTCAGCTGCAAGTACTGTGACAAGGAGTATGTCAGCCTGGGAGCGCTTAAGATGCACATCAGGACCCACACACTACCTTGTGTCTGCAAGATCTGCGGAAAGGCTTTCTCTAGACCCTGGCTACTTCAAGGACACATTAGAACTCACACTGGTAAGAAATTGCAGTTTCTTGTTGCTGTAACGTCAGGATGCCCTTTTGCTGTTTTTCTCCACAGGTGGAAAAACCAGCAGTGTTTCTTTACTAACCTTGAAATGCATACGCAGAATTTCAAATGTATCGTCAAAAGGCTAAATTCTCCCTCTTGGGGGGTGGTTGGGAGGGGAATGTAGCATGGTCTCATAACTGTGGGCCAGATACTGACATAAATCAGCATTGCTCCCTTGATAATTTTAGGACAGTTTAGGAAGGTTTTACTTTAAGGATTTTATGTTAACTTTCAGGCTTTGGAAATTGCTAGCTTTGAGAAGGCTCCAGCTGACTCTGAAATCAAGCAGCAAAACAGAAAGGCAATGCATGAGGGGCTGCTTTCTGACTCCTTAAGCAGTTGGCAAGTTTTGCAGGCACTATCTCAAGTCCTTAAGAATTAGGAACACATCATCACCAAAGCAGTCTTTTTTTTTTTTTTTTTTTTCTTTTCTGTTGAGGCAAAAACTTGATTTTGAGTATGACACTGGGTACAGTATAATGTCTGTACTGCTCTTCGCTGCTTTTCAGTCAAAGCCCTTGTCCCAAGTAATTCACACAGCGCTAAGCAGGAGAAGTTCTACAAAAATATTTGAAAATTTTGTGAGGAGCCCAATCTAAAAGTACTGCCTGCACCTGTAGATGCAGAAGGTGTCAGCAGCTTGTCTTCAGAGACTGCACTTAGCAGCATATTCTGAAAAGACTGAGTTCTGCAAGTACAGTCAGCAGTGCTGAAAGCTGTTGTATCTGTGGCCTGATTAACTTTTTATTACACATTCTTTATTATAACAAGTCCTTTCTGTTTGTTTATTTGTTTCTTAGGATAAAAGCGGGTTCTACCTGACCTAAACATGTACTTCTTTTTTAAAGTTTTATCCTATTTTTCCTTGATGTTTCCTTTTTAGGAGAGAAGCCGTTTTCCTGTCCTCATTGCAACAGGGCTTTTGCAGACAGATCCAATCTGAGGGCTCATCTGCAGACCCACTCAGATGTGAAGAAATACCAGTGCAAAAATTGCTCCAAAACTTTCTCCAGAATGTCTCTTCTGCACAAACATGAGGAATCTGGCTGCTGTGTAGCACACTGAGTCATGCAGTCAATGTTTACCTGGACTCGATGCATTTCTCCACTCCTGTTCCAAATGATAAGTGGAAATCCAAAGGCGTTTTCTCGTCTACTTTTCAGCCAAAAAAACCCAAAACACCACCAAACAAGCAACCAAACAAAATAGTGGAAGAACTTAGAATGTCAGTAGAAATGAGCTTTAAGTAGTTTCTGTTCAGTCACACATTCACATTCCTAAGTGTGAATTCTGAAATATGGGGAAAGACACCATGCATGACATTTCAAGTAGATCTAAAGGAAGAAGCATTGTCAGCTTTCTTTATAGATGAAGCCAAATGTAGGTCGTCTTTTCTTGCTTAGAAAAGGCTGCAAAGTTAACAATACATTCCTGCCAAGCCATTTCAACCAAAGAAACAGTATTTTAAGTGGAACTTTTAATAAAAATACTACCCAAGTGAATTTTGCTAGACACCATTTATCTCAGGTGCCTTAAAAAGTATTCCAAGTTTACCTTAGTAAATGTTTAATATTATTCATTGCTGTGTTTTTTATTTTATTAGAAGCCAAGGCCTTCATTAATGATCTGAAATGCTTTAAAATTGCATCATTAAGAGAGGAAAAAAAAAAACCCCATGTAATAGAATGTACGAAAAATTGAAAGCCACAAATTAACTGCATGTGCCTTTTAAAAAAAAAAAAAAAGACTGTAGCTTCAAACATTCCTGGTGCATGCTTGACCATCTTTTAATATGGAATAGTTCCTCTAAACTTTAATCTTTTTTTAAAAATGGGAATAAGTGCAAGAGAGGGGGTTCATGGGAGTTTGACAATTATTTTTTTTAAATGCACAAAGGAAATGCAATATTTTCAGCATTACCCCTCCAAGTGCCTTTTTTATTGATGATTTTGTAAAGTATGTGGACATAATGTAAATATTTTTATTTTTATATGATTGAATGTGTTATGAATGAAAGTGAATTGTTGCCTATAGCAGCATCTATAGATAACTTGAAGAAAGTGTGAAGTGGAATTTATGTTGTTTTCTAGCCACTTTTTTACAATAAACATTTTTAAGTAAGATTTCTGTCGTTTGTTCTAATTAAAGAAAACAACTGTGTCTGGTTTATCAAGGTTTTGGAACATAGAAAATTTCAAGTGTCTCTACATGACCAAAGGAAGATAAAAGTGAATTTAAGATGTGAATCCTTAGTTCACAAGTACTGAACATGAGAAAGGAATATACCCATTGCATTTTAAAACATTTAAAACCACACAGAGCATTTTTCTAGGGTGACTGCTTCAAAAAACACTGTTGCTTTTTTGCTGCTTGCAACAGTATGACAACATTGTGAAATATATTTTATCAAAAACATTTAAAAGAAACTTCTTTCTTGCATTTTAACAGTTGAAAGGGTGCTATTAGAGCAGTGTTATTGTAACTCTGGCATTAGGAAATCTGGGTCATTAAAGTCAGTGGAGCCTTACAGGAGTTCAGTAAAGTTTGCATGATGCTCTTTTAAAGTAGTGGTCAAGTCACAGTACGATGTACTTTATATGGTCATTTCAGAAAGATTAAAGATATCTTCATTAAAGTATCTTACATACCAGAACTGTCAAATGAATGTATTATGACTGTATATCAGCTGATATATCACAGGAATTATCCAGTACAGATGATTTGACTAAGGACTCCAAGATCTGAACTATATAAAAGCATTACAACATCAACAAATCACGTCTCATCATTACTGACTAGTGCAAAACACTACTTTCAACTTTTAACAAAGCACAAAGCTCAAAACCAAATAGGCACTAGCTGGTGTCCAATCTAAAGAGGACTATGTCTACATTAGGGTACCAGCAGGAGCAAGTAATAGCAAACCCAGAATTCCAACAATTTAAGAAGAATATTACAGTTGGATAAACACAAGGTGCAAATTTCTAGAAAAAGAGCTCATTTCAGTAACATAATGCAACAGACCATGCAAGCCTTGTGTCTCCTCCAGCTGAGTCCTGCAGATGAGTGGTTCAGCAGGACTGCACTGGAGTAACTTAGGCAACAGGCACACGACAGAAGTTTTGTGCCTTTTCCCCATGGGAAGTACTGTACTAAAAAGAAGATCAGCTCAAATGAAGCTTTTCATATTCTCCAAGCATCTTCTGACAAAATCTCAGGGTTATAACAACCATTCCCTAGGACCTGTTAGATTTTTTTTCAGGAAATAGCTAGAGAGTTCGAGAAAGATAGGGTTAGTGGGAATTTGTGAGGTAACATTTTGAAATGAACACATGAAGGCATCAAATACCCTTGAAAAGTTTCATGTGGTTACTCTATTGATTTGCACTTCCATGTCATTCGCTTTGAAGTTCTTAGGCTCCAGCAGTTCTTTGTGCAGCTTTCTCTTCCCAGAGCAAAGTTTACTGGTGTATGAGTAAAGCTCTGGCAGTCAACAGCTATTTGTACTGTCAAAGTTCTAGGTTTGCTCTCCTGTGTCATGTCACAAAGGCTTTTCCATTGTTTTAATTCACACTTTAAATTCTCTACACCCACAGTAAATGAAATAGCATAAGAGCTTGACTTCCTGAATGAGTGGAAAGTCTACTGTTGTCCTTAAGGGAAATCAGATGAAAACTTCATCAAAATACAGTATGCTAAACCAAACACAAGTGGAACTGGTCTGATTTGGAGATGACAATTAAGATATGCTACTTTGCATGCCTGTAACACCTGTACTCATAAAACACAAAGATGGGAAAGACTAGAAGCTCTTCTGGCTCATGTCTTTAATTGAAACAGAGTGCACTATCACAGATTCCTAGCTCTCTGTCCAGTTGCAGAATAGACTTCCCAGCCAGCTGAATTTCTCTTGCTTTTCCTGTGAGACTGCTTTCTATTTTCTGTCAGGACATTTATCCAAAACATTTTCCATTAATAGTTTTACCTCAGTAATATAGAAATGCCCTTCTGTACCTGCACAAGCTATTTATCAATGTAAATTGAATTCTGTTCTGAGCTGCTGGTCACTGACTCCTACGATTTTCTCGAAACGTGAGCGAAAAGCACCCCCCATGGTGAATCTACCCATTGAATCTCTTTGGCCATTGCTACATTTCTCACAAGACATCTCTGATTCTATATCTAAATAATCAAATTCTAAAATCTTTCTTAGGAAAACATGCTCCCTGCACTCCAAATATCTTCATTGCTCTTTTCTGATATCAACCACTTTTTTATTTTTAATTTTTGACACCAGTGCTAAATGTAATTCTTTCAAGTGAAAAGTTAAGCTATCAAAAGGCCAGCCTCTCCTCAAAAGACACCTGCATGATAGCAACCTATATACAACATATTTCATAGCGGTTTTTTTAACTCTTCACTAATGAGTTGCTTAACATCAGTAGATCTGGGGAAGGGACGTTTATCCAGAGGTTTCTCCAAATACTCTAAATATATGCCTTTTTTGGTTATATGATTGCCCATTACAGGGAATAAGAGCTAGATACTTCCTTTAGTATGTTCTGGCAACTGACATTCACCTCCTGAGTGAACTTCCAGTGTGCAGAGAAGAGCTGAACCACCACAGCACATGTGCAGTTACAAGTTGAATGTATGAGTTTCTCAAGGCTGAAGGCAATAATTGATTCACTTTGGTTTCCTCTTTTCTCTTCCCTTGCTTCTGTTTGGGCATGCTTTTCACCTCAGAGGCTGCAGAATGAAGTAAGATGTGCACAAAATGAAGACAGAACAAAGTACACATTTATGCTCAAAACACTGCAATTATCCTACTGTGTAATGTGGCGTTCAGAAAAGCATCCTATGCACTCACCAAAGGGTTAAAATAAATGCGTCTCAGATAAAGGCACCATGAAATCTGTCTTCTGCATTTTACTCTGTTATTTGGGTTATTATAGTTCCTGTTATCATTAAGCAAGCTCAGGGCCTATTACTCTAAGCTCCATAAAATCATATAAAAAAAGAAGCACCCTAAAGATCCCATAATTTCAATTAAAAAAGGAAGGACAATGGGAAACCTGGTAATTTAATTCTGATGTCTTGTGCTACAGCTGATTTTCCCTGCCGCAAAAACAAATCAATATTTCATCTTAAAACATATTTTTATTTTTGAATAAGACATTTTTAATGATGAACATCACTGCTTTAGAAATAATGTTTTTTTACTAGCTGTCCCAGATGCTTGTTTTTCTCTCTTTAAAGTAGGTATTTTAACAGTTAAAATATATAAATTATAATTCCGGTTCGCAGAAATATAAAGAGTGGAATGTGAGAAGTGCACTCCAACCTGCATATCTTGTAGTATCAAATGAAAGCTGCAAGAAATAAGAACAGACAGTGCAAGTGAAATCACAGAGTCACAGAACAGTTGAGGTGGGAAGGCACCTCTGGAGATTGCCAAGTCCAACCCCTCTGCTCAAAGCAGGGTCAGTAGT
Source organism: Pelecanus crispus (assembly GCF_030463565.1). Lineage (NCBI taxonomy): Eukaryota > Metazoa > Chordata > Aves > Pelecaniformes > Pelecanidae > Pelecanus > Pelecanus crispus. The sequence continues at coordinate 128,806,748 of NC_134644.1, read as the reverse complement.
TTACCTAAGACTGTCCAGCCGGGTTTTGAATATCTCCGAGAATGGAGGCTCCACGACCTCTCTGGGCAATCTGTGCCAGTGCTCAGTCACCCTTACAGTAAAAAAGGGGTAATTTCCTCTATTTCAGATGGTGTGCGCTGCCTCTTGTCCTGTCACTGGGCAATGCTAAGAGTCTGGCTGTCTTCTTTACTCCCTCTCGTCAGGTGTTTATACACATTGATAAGATCTCCCTTGAGTTTTTTCTTCTCAAGCTGTCTCAGTCCCTCCCATATGAGAGATGCTCCAATCTCTTAATTACCTTTGTGGTCCTTCATTGGCCTCCAGTATTCTCTTGTCCATCTTGTTTTGGTGAGCCCAGAACTGGATCCAGCACTGCAGATGGGCTTTGCCATTGCTGAGTAGAGGTGGAAATACCACTCAGTTTCTGATGGGATGCTGATAAGATGCATAAAGGTTGTAGAAACCGTATGAGCCGTAACAGTAGAGTACAAACAAAAATGATGCTTGCATGCTCTGTCCCTTCTTCCCAAAAATATTAATTCATTCCAAATCTATACTAAGTCATCAGTAACTTTGAAGGGTATGGAGGATGGGACTGTGCTGTCTGGGGAGAGCAAGAGTTGCCCTGTCCTGCTGCAGAGTGCAGCATTAGCGTGCCTCAGGTGAGTATTTGACATGGGTTTCTTAAAGGGGTGCGTATCTTGCTGCAGAAGCATATCGGTTTTGAGACACTGTATGAAACATGGCTTAGCAAAGTCTTTGAGGCCATGGTGCAGCCTAATTGCATACTTGCATTGCTGTCTCTTCCTATGGACACATAGCCAAACCAGGCTAGAGATTAAAAAAAAAAAAGAATCTAAAAATGCACAGTGGTGTTTATACTTGTTTGGCAGTTTGGTCACCTTGCTCCTCTTATCTCTTCAGGACTTCAGGAATGCCATCCAAACCAATACTTTCCTGTGTTTTTTCTTCCTGTTCACTCACCATTTCGGGTACAAAAACGTAAGTGCTCCTTCATGGACGTCCTTCTTTTGTTTTCCCCACATCTCTGTAAGAAAAAAGTTATTGCAAAATGCAACAGCTGCTTTTTGTTACACCTCTTTCCTCTCTCCCTTTTACCTGGGTATTGAACACACCCATCTCTTGTCTCTGTTCCTCTCTGCTTTCTATGCACCACCAGAAGTTTGCCCAGTGCATACACTAAATAGCTGCAAGGTGGCTGAAAATCATAGTTTGGCAGCCCTTGCCAAGAGGAAATAAATGCCCTTTTATAGCTATAATTTATGCAAACATATTTTTACATCATTTTGTCAAAAGAAGACACAGAAAACAGCAATCAGATGAATGCCAGCTCAAATTCACATAGCCTCCAACGTTTTTAGTAACCTTCACCCTGTAAGCCTGGAAGAGCAACTGAGGTACATGCAGACATTCACATGGTCTCTTTACACAGGTTAATATGCAGCTGACCAGCCTGTGCATTCAAACACGCAAATCCTTTCACTGAAACCCTAATTTGGGGGATCTGCTTCAGAAAAACCCACAGAGATAGATCCCTTGTTTTGTTGCCAGAGCCCTCCCTCAATTAAAAAAGATGGGTTTAAATGCAAGCACAAGGGTGCTTTCTTGGAGGACAAAGTCAAAGGAGGGTGTTCTTCGAGTTGTCTGCCCACCCACTCAGCATGGGAAGGACTGCGAATGCTACACATTCTGGATCAGAATACTTTCCTAGAAGTTTAGCTTTATATTACTTATACTATATGAGAGCTTTTTGCCTAGCCAAAGACGACTACAGAAAGCCATTCCTCACCTTGCTAAGCCTCTACATTCTCCTTACTTCTCTTGTTTTATCCCCTTCTGTTACTGTTTTCTCTGTCTTACATAGGAATCACCTCCTTCCCAGATGTGGCTTACAGGGGATCAGAGTCAGGGGATGATGGATCTTTTAATACTAGATAGACACAGGCATTACCACATCCTCTAAGCAGCCCTGGACGTGGGTCTGAACAACAAATACACGTTACATGCTGGGCCATCAAATGGCAGCAGCTCCCGACCATCACCTTCACATATCTTCTTCAAAGGCATGACCTGGGAACGCAGGAGCCTGGTTTAACAAATCCCTCGCAGAGAAGTGCCTGCGTCTCACTGAGTCCTGTGGGTTCCCAGTACAAGCACTGAACATCAGAGTACGAAGTCACAGACATCTGCTAAGCCGCTAATAAGAAGCAGTTAAAGTATAAAGTTGCACTGCAATTAGCTCAGATTTTGCACATGTCCCTAAACCAAAGTAAATTCCTTTGAATGTAACCTGCCCTCTCATGTGGGCTGGCAGATCATCCACAGCTGACAATGGATAAAGAGTTAGAAGAATGAAACCTGACAGTTATTAAGTAACTCCAGCAAAAATTGAATGAATAACAATCAACAACTTAAAGTAATAATATTATGCATAAAAGACTAATAAAAATCCCCCCCATCTCTGTAAAAGCTACATCATATTTAGCATGAAATCATTAAATTTTTACATCTTTAAATGTGATAAAAAGGTATTTTGGAAGACAGTTCACCAAGATTTATAGCAAAGCACTCACTGTTCATCTGTAGTACATGAAACCAGGCCAGGTTGCTGTGTCCTGGGGAAATTAAAAAAAGAATCTTGTGACTCGTGATGGACATTTTGGTGGTGTTTGTGAAACAACTTGGCATCTCAGTCCAGATCCTAACTCGTTCTGACTGGACAGGGCCCACACTCAGAAACAGTCAGGATTTTTTGACAGCCCTGACTTACTGACAAAAAAAATCGGGGTTTTTTGGAAAATGGCTTTCAGCTTCTAGGTAGTTTCAAGAAATTCCTCCGCTCCTTCTCTCTGTCCCCACTTTTCCCACTATTGGCAGAAAAAATAGTTGCTCTTACGGATATTTTTATTTCCCAGCGACCTCTCCTCACAAGTTACAAAATCACCACTGTAAGTTCTGGTTTAGTGGTCACAGCAGAGAGCCATGACTGGGGGCTGCTTCCAAATAGTTGAACTCAAATGCTCTGTCTGACCTGAGAGGCTTCAGTATGTCACACTGGCAGGACAACATGGGTTCTGGGAACAAAGAAAAGAAAAAGAGAGGTCTTAAGGACTGTTAAAATGTCAGCCTTCATAGGCAGGTATTCTATTTAATATGTATTTACAAGCAGTAAATATCAATTACAAATTACCTTCCAGGTCAGGCTTCTGTAACAGGAGAAACTCAGAGGTTCAGCAGTGCTTAGGTTTGAGAAGAAATGTTGACGCCAGCTAAGGCTGCAGCTGATAGATCAAGTATGTCTGATTATTGTTTTTATTGCTACAAAATATAGTAGGAACTAAGGACATAGTAGATTTTTTTTAAATTACACAAATATAAACTATGAATAACAGGACCATCCAAAATAATGATAAACTATATATATTTTTTTATATTAAAAACATGTAAAATTAAATGTACAGAATTAAAATTGGGAAAATATTTTAAGAAACAGTTCTGTTACAATCTGGGGTGGGGGGGTTAAATCTAAAACTTTTAACTAAAAATATATTTCCATTATTTTTCAGCTTTTTAAAACAGGAATATTAATATTTTTTTCTCAGATAAAGCATTCTTTTCCAGTTTGGGGGGAAAAAAAAAAGAAAAAAAAAGAAAGGGTATTCTTTCTTTCTACCAAACTTAATTAGATCCCAGAAGGCACTGAAGGGAACTAAGTTATTCTGAAAATCATTATAATATGCTCCTATTGTTTTTATGTCTATGGCATTCTGGTGGTAAAAATTCTCCTATGTACAAGCTATCCTGGGATTGTCCCATACAGTGATTTTCTCCCAGTGAACTTTGCATTTGTCACTGTCAGAAGCAGTATTTCAAATCTATATGGATATTTGCTAACAGAAATGGCAATTTTCAATAACCCTTTGCTGCAGTACAATCCCATGTACTACATCACAAGTGTTATTTGTTTAGGTTTGTAGTATTAAGAAGGAAGTAGATCCAGAAGTCTGTAAGCCTCGGCCTCTTGTTCTTCCTAAAACACTGACCTATTTGGAGCTCTATGGGTCCTTTCTTCTAGTAAACCTTTTTTCTTCCTGTATAATCATGCAGGCTGGAGAGAAATCAGAATTATCTGTGATGAACCCTTGCCTTTTGCTGCTATAATTTGTATGTCAGATTGCTGTGCTAAAAATGCTAAGGTGGTAATTCTGAGTTTCTGTGGTAAGTTTATAGGGTTTTTTAACATTTTTCTCCATGCTTTTTTGTACATACTGGTGGAAAGAATGCATGATATTGACTTATTATTTAGGCCAAATTCAAGTGATTTTTGAAAATATAATTCCTCACAGATTTTCTGATAACTGCAGACATGACATTAAATCTGAGCTCCCCTATATTTGTGAAGATTTTTCTATCCATCTTTGGTAAATGCTTTTCCATCTTATTCATATCTCCCTGTTTAAAACAAAGAGTAAAAATTTCACAAGAGGTCTCTTGAACACAACCCGAAATTACGGATCTTCTCTTCGCGCTTTTAGACAATGTGGTCAAGAGAGGAAATGCTGGATGTACAGTGCTTGCTACTGCTTGTTGACTCTGTCAGAAGAAGTGCCACAGTTCTTAAAGAAAACAAATGTCTGTTTGCATCTTAGGTCACTAATGGAAAGATCTGTTCTGTGGCATGCACAAAACCAAAAATATGTTGCCATCACATAATGGTGTGTGATTTTGGTCCCCCACTTTAAACAGGAGTAGGTCTTTAACAGCTTTAACTTAAACAGCTTGGAGGTCTTTTAGTCCTGATAACTTCTCTTACTCACATTACTTTGTTCCTACACATAAAGGAAGTTGTTTTCTGAGAAAGATCTTAGAATCTGGCATAGTACATTTTTTAGGGGCCCGTAACTAAAATTGCAACATATATTACCTACACAGATGAACGCTGTAGCTCAGTATCCATGCAATCCGTCATTTTGAAAGGACAAAGTAATATTTTGAAGAAGTATCATTAAAGTCAAACCATACACTTGTATTGCTCCTTCACTGATAGATTATGACCACGTCAAACTGTCTAGGAGCAGGACTGTCTTCTCCCTTGAAACAGAGCCACTCTTGTGAATGTTAATGCTCACTACGTCGGACAAGATTGTCCTTTAACCTTATCCTCATGTTCTTTAATGCCCTGGTAGTGGTGCCTAACACTCTGCCAGGAGCCACCACACTCTGACCTGGTGCAGCTGGGAAAAAAGCAGGCCGGTGTTTCACTCAGGTATCCAAGGATGAGCCTCTTCTCCAGGAGATTTTGCTGATGTAACTGTGCAGCAAACTCTCCTAGCATATGCACAATTCATATTGACAAAATGTGCTTTGCCAGCAGTGCTTCTCCTGGTTGCCCAAGCACAAGAGCAACTTGCAAGCCAATATAACTACAACTAGACTTTAGCTTTTGTCAGTACACAAGTGCTTCAAGGAAAAAAAAAGACAAAAAAAACCCCAAACCACAACAGCCCTACACTCTTGGCAAAAGTTCCTGACACAGACCTGATCTGAGTCTCAGGACAGTGCAGCTTACATACATTCTTGCTCCAGGATTGAGCCTAAATTATAGCCCAGACATTCCTGCTTAAATGACAGGATTTTGAGGTGACTTGTGATGGGAATTAGGGGGTGGGAAAATGTATGTTTGGTGGCAGAAGAAGAGCCGGAAACAGTCCTTCTCACGGTGGGACTACAGCAAATAGGCTAGAGTTAATCCATTTGCTTTCATTTTATTTTCTCCTTGCCTGTTTTTAGTGAATAATGTCCATGTCTTGTAACACCTCAGTAATAGTTCAGCAGGATTGCTGTGACCTTTCCTGGTTGGACCAGGAGTGATTAGCTGCAGATTTCGATGTATGAAACTCAGCTGACAAGCCAGGCTTGCTGTACTGTTGCAGTTTCTGTTGAGGGATGTAAAATGATCATTTCTCTTCTTCTTTGAGGGGGTAACTAATAAGTTGGTAGAAATGGAGGCTGAAGTGAAATGCATTTCTTTAATTACTCCTGACTTTGTTTTTCCAGATAACTACACATGCATGAACTATGCTGAGCCGGGAATGTTCCATTTTGGTTTTAGCCATTTGAACCTCCCATCTGCTTATGCCAAAGATGAACCTTTCCAGGTGATCTAAAATGTAGACTTCTTAACTGATGTGAATGGCAGCCTTCCTGTTTTAAATTCCAAGTTGTAAAAAAAGAGTTGCATTGTCAATCAGCCAGCAAATGGTGCTGCACTGGCCTTTCTAGAAAAACAAACAATGGGTAATAAATGACTTTATGGTAGGATTGAATTTAAAACAAAAAATCCTTATCAGTGCAATATGTTTTCTGGTCCACTAAAACTCTTCTGTTTTAATCTGTTCCAGCTATGTTACATTTCCCATTTTCTTAATTAAAACAAGTCCTTCTAAACATATATATGTATGTATACATACAAATGTAGGTATGTATATACAAAAGTATACATGGAAACATTTTCTGCACTTAGGCAGAGATAAAATTAGAGTAAAATGAAACTCTAAATGATACTTTGGCTTTTTGAGCAGTACTATTAATATGTGGCACATTCACATCCTCCTCTGTATTCCAAAATCCCAATTTTCGTTAAAAAAACTACACTGAGTGTATTGTTCCTATAGTTACCCAGAAAAAAAAGATCACAGTAATCAAGTGTAACCACTACACTTGTAGTCACCTTCAAGCAGCCAAACAATATACTGCAAAGGCAGACAAGTCTCAAAGAGATATGCAGCTCAAGGCAGTATATTGGCACCGCTTCACTCAGAAAGGTTTCAACTGGGACAGTCCTCAAGGAGATTATAAATGTTAGTAGAGGAACCAGTTCTCTGGCTGACCAAAACATGGAAGGAAAGCATGGAAGAACACCATAGTGAAGATCTTCACTATTCATTGAGTGGCATTTTACTTTGGTGTTGCAAGCAGCAGAAGTCAAAGCAAAAAGACGACAAAACAAATGGCTGAGCAGGTAAAATTAGAGTGCAGGAGTTCCACTGCATCCCAGGGGCCTTTCAAAGCTAACAGGTACACCTGAAACCCATGAATACATGGATCCTCTTGGATCCTACTGGATTACATTTGTAAAAATACAGAAAAATTCCACTGGAAGTGGCATCTCCTAGGAAGAATTCTGAGATTCTCAGCATTGGAAAAATACTATTGTTTCTACCCTCCCTTTCCATTCAATTCCTGCTTTTGAGCCACATAAAAGGCATGACACAATGAACAAGTCCATGGACTGGCTTCCAGAGTTGAGTAGCCAATATGCTGCAGGCTGACTAACAGACCTAAAGGGAATGAACTGTATTAATTTACTCAGACAACATGTTTTCCTACAGTTTTCAACATCTGTAAAGGAGACTCAAGCACATAGTTCCCATACTAGTCAAGAAATCTTCTTTATGCTTATGGAATACAGGCAGTTTGTGTTCTTTATTCAGACTTTTCCCTGACTCTTTAAGGGCAGCACTTGAGTATAATGTTCCTATGTAGGTTTACCATGCCCCTGTGTTACCCTTTTTCTCCAGCAGAAATTACACTGAGACATAGCTGAGGTTTTAGGTCTGGATTTCTCCTGTACATTCAGTAATCTCATCAGAGCAAAATAAAGAGCCAGGTATCTTCCTGTGCACATGAATATATCACTTACATGTGTTCAGGAAACCTGATGCATTCAGGAAACACTGGTCTTACCAGGTGTGAGCAATACAGCTGTGCAGAGCACTCACAGCATCACATCAGACCTATTGCATAAATGCAAACTCTTGATCTGCGCCTAAGTGAGAAGTCACATGCATCTCCAAAGTTTCACAGTTTCTATACATTCAGAAACCTTCTGGAATATCAGGGAGAATATAACAATCCTACTCCTACACAGATGCTCTGAAAAAGGGGAATCTGTTTGTGCCAGGCAGTGCAGTGGAGAATTTCATCTTTTAAGAGAGATGAGGGTGAGAGATAAGACTCTGCCTACATAAGCAAAGGATATACAGCACAAATCCAATCCTTCTGCACCCACACCTCAGCCCAGGAGCTGCGGATTATAACCTTGCACCCTGTACTGCATACAATCAATGTTCAGCTCCCAAGCGTAGAGCTAGTTTTATGCTGGAGTTTTCAAAGACCCTAGTTCCAGTGAATAGATGCAGTCTTCTCTTTTTTGGCTTCCTACTAAGTAATGCCTGCAGAATATGTCAGACAAATGCTGGAAAGGTCAGGGGGCAATGGCTGACAGGAAAGCTGGTTCTCATGGCTCTATCCACAGGATAGGGTGGATGCATTTCCCAGTGTCTCCCACAATACTGGTCTCTGGGTGCACATCTGGTTACATTCTCACTGCATGTCAGGGCAAAGCATCGGTGAGCAACCTCACTTTCCTATGGAGCTGTTGTGGTTTAATCCGGCAGGCAGCTAAACACCACACAGCCATTCACTCACTCCCCCGAGTGGGATAGGGGAAAGAATCAGAAAAAAAAGTAAACTCGTGGGTTGAGATAAAGACAATTTAATAGGACAGAAAAGAAAGGGAAAATAATAATAATAATGATAAAAGAATATACAAAACAAGTGATGTACAATGCAATTCCTTACCACCTGCTGACCAATGCCCAGCCAGTTCTCAAGCAGCAAATCCCCAGTCAGATTTTCCTCTAGTTTATATACTGAGCATAACATCATACAGTATGGAATATCCCTTTGGTCAGTTTGGTTTAGCTGTCCCAGCTGTGTGCTCTCCCAACTTCTTGTGCACCCCAAGCCTACTTGCTTGGTGGGGTGGTGTGAGAAGCAGGAAAAGGCTTTGAATCTGTGTAAGCACTGCTCAGCAGTAGCTAAAACATCCCTGTGTTATCAACATTATTCTCATCCGAAACCCAAAACACAGCACTATACCCACTACTAGAAAGAAAATTAACTCTACCCCAGCTGAAACCAGGACAGGAGGACAGCTTGGGCATACAGGCAAGGTACATTTCTGTAGGTCTCCTATCCTACAGTAGGGGACAACCAGTGCTGTAATGTGTGAATTTGCTCCAGACTCTCATCAGAGCCATTATATCCCAAATTTTGTTAACATTATATATCCTTTCCATAGGTCAAAGGTCAAAAACATTCCTGTCAAGAAAGTGCTTTCCAAAGGCAGTGTGGAAACAGTGCGGTTTGCAACACGTCGCATGTGTGTCAGAGAAAGGGAAAGACTGCAGCCTATCCACACATGTCCGTGCGGCTTGCCCTTCAGGACGCTTCATTCCACAGGTAGCTGTTGTGTTGCAAATCTTACATGGAAAACTCACAGGACAGCAGAGCTGAACAGAATCGCAACCAGTGGCTCTATGGCAAAATCTTTCCACCCCTTAGAGCTATTTTAAAAAGGGACAGAGTTTCAGAAGCTTTCAGGAAAAAAGCACACTTAGATGCTGCCCTGTTTAAAATCTGGCCTTGCGCATGGTGACATGAGTAGCAAGTTTGGAAAATGCCATCAAGGAGGTCATGCTATAAATTCAGGTTTAAACCCCTATCAGGTAGAATACAGGCTTAAATCCGTGTCCCTGGACTGGGCCTGGACTGCTGTGCTATGAGTCATAGTCCACCCTCCTCTCTTTCCTTTTTACACCTGGATACCTTGCAGACTGGTGGTTAGACCACTTGGAGGTGGAAAACTGGTTCAAATCCTACGGGTGGGGTGATGCCTAAACCAGGAAGTTCCCGGGGCTAACCAGACACGTACACCCACAGCAGAGCATGAATCAGTACAAGAAGATGACTTTTTTCTAAAGTCCTATGAATGTTGTCTTATACCTTCTTATCTTTTATTGCAGGCAGCTCCAAAGATATACTTTAAATGCATTAAACAGATTAGATTAGATTATCCATAAACATGTGAGAGTGGTCAAACATTGGCACTGGAACAGGTTGCTCAGAGAGGCTGTGGAGTCTCCATCCTTGGAGATACTCAAAACCTGACTCAATACAGTCCTGGGTAACCTACTTTAGCTGACCATGCTTGAGAAGGGGGGTTGAATGAGGCAATCTCCAGATATGCCTTCCTACCACAAGAATTTTATGATTCTATGGGAGGGGGGGGGAGAGAGAGAGAGAGAGAGAGAGAGAGAGAAGAAAGTAAGTGTCTTATATTTTCATGTGAGCAAAAAGCCCTAGAGAAAAATAAAATTATTTTGGGTCAGATTGATGAAATGTATTTATTGTTTTGGCCATGGAACTGCAAATTCAGTTATGGTCTTAATTGCAGTTACTGAACCCTCCTAAATTCTGGCCTTGTTTTCACTCTATTGAGGTACAACAGCATTGATGGATGTGTGTGGCACCAGTGTGACTGGGATGTGAAATCATGTGCTTTCCCCTCACATGAAGAGGCATTTCAGCAATGATTAATCATGTATTTTCTCCTTTGGCAGCTATTCACAGAGGTTTTCACTTGCAAGGCATGATTTCTTTTTCTTTTTATTGTCATCATGGTGAAGTCCCTAATAACTGACATTTACTAAGGGAACTAGGTGCAGATTTGTCTGAGATGTGTAGGAGATGGACTAATTCCATGTATTATCAACCTGACTTCAAGAAATCTCAGAAATAAAAGTCTTCCAACTGAGATTTATTGAAGTTTCTTAAAGTCCTGAATTGTTTTCCCTTGAAGCATTTATTCCAGTAGATCTTTATCAATCTATACCTGTACATACATGAAGATCCATACACAAGGACACATGTTTACAACAAATTGCTGAGTCTCTCCACATCTGAGGTTGTTTCTGCATATTCATAAGTACACCTAAGGGCTGAAATATCTTTTCTGCATGACAGATTTTGCCCTAATAATTTGTACAGTATATCATTCAAAAAAAGTAATGACTTTTGGACAGACATTTCTGAAACATACTTTCATGGTTTCCTGAAGTGTTCTTGGTGTATTTAATTACAACAGATGCTATTTTATTTTGGTGAAGCAAGTGATAAAATCTAGAGAATCTTTCATGAGCAGTATCTACGAGTAGACTGGAAATCCCACAAACTACTGCATTTTCTTCTTTCTATCGATCACTGCCATATTTCTTAAAGCCAGATCCTCCAGATCCTGGAAAAATCATAATATTAAGTAAAACTACTAAATAAGCATTGGGAATAGACAGCAAGTTGGATGTTAAAATACAGGCTCCTATCATTAAAAATATATTCCCATGTCTTATTTATTTAAGATTATGTTTTATTTATAGCAAAAACCTTTAAAAGAGGTGAATGGAGTTTCTTATCCTGACTTGGATAAATTAGGCAAATTCACCATTCATTTTCTCTTTTAATTTGCTGCACAATCTATTTAAACCTGTTGCAGTGGAGCAGCATGGATGTTTCCAAGCAGCAAGAAATCCCAGTTCCTTCATTTACTGATTTATGAATTTGCCACATATATTTTTTGTTACATCAGGTCTTTTTTCTCATAAAGACAGCTTCATCAACCAAAGTGGAAATTATTGGCCATCAAAATGACTTTGAGTATTTACAATTAATTATACCTTTTTTTTTCCCAGGGCATCCAAAGCACAGCAAGCTCTGTACTGTCATTGCTGATCATCTCTAAAACACAAGATGTCAACCATACATATTTAATTAAACAGCATACTCAGTTAAACCAATGAAATTACGTTGTTTTTATCAATATCACTTATTCCACTAGTCTGCAGAATGAAAAGTACATATTCCTATTTGGTATTTTATTGATGGCAGTGGGAAAAGAAACTATACATTTCCTCATAGATTTCCCTCTTCCTGGAGCTCTTTTCACAGCCCAGTTTGTTCTTTGTTTACCATCTTTCCTGGTATGAACTCCAAAGTTGGCAAATAGGCTGCAGCAAAACCTGGAAGATGAAGTAGTGTTTTAGATGCAGCTCAGTGTAGGGCTACCTCTGGGCAGTATATAGTTACTGCCTCTGCATATGTCATGCAGGGGTTAATTGTCAACTGTTTGTGCACAGGAATTAAATGTTTAGTTCAAGCAGTTAAACCTAACTGACAAAGACTGGTTCTCATCTTTTCCCTAAGCTCTGTTTCATATTCTGAACTTCGAAATAAAAGACTTCCAGGCTCTTAAAAAGCTTATTACTAAGCTCTTTTTTTTTTTTTTTTTTTAAATGAAGTCTTGCATGCCCTTTATTCATTAGACATCTGTAACAATGACTGCACATTCACAGTGGCCACAGCTTAGCAAAGCTGGTCAGGCAAGTATGTGCTTAACTTGCTGCTGGTGTTCAAATCAGTGCAATGTAAAATAGACCCGATTTAAAATAGGCTGTGAGTTGGGCTTTGCTTCACTTTTGATTCCCAGACACAGGGCTAGATACAGCAATATTGTCAATAGTCAATGCTGACCATAATGAGGACTTTCCTGTGTGGGACTTTTCCACTGCTCATGTCATATAAAGTGCTGATGGAGGAATAAGGAGGATGAGGAAAACTTCTCCCCTTAGATTCCTCCTTTCCCTGGGATATCACTTCCAAAAAAGCAATGCTCCAGCATTTTTCAGATCAAAACACTTTTTGATCTGAAAAAGGCAGTTGCAGGATTTCTGTATTCAAAGAAAGAAAAATGAGTCCTAATAATAAAATTATTTTTAAAACCCTGATACATACATTTTCTTTCATTCCAATTCATCCCAATGTATTCTACAAATTCAAATAGCCTGACATTTATATTAAACCTAAGAGGTCATTGGATCCAGTTCTGCAGAGCAAGACATCAGAGTTTAAAGTCCCACTGATCATTGCTGTCTCTCAAGAACAGGCTCTGGATGAATTAACACCACTATTAATCATTATAATACATCTATGTCTTGGTTCTGAGATTCTTGAGATGTTTTCCAGAAACTGCAAACTGGCATGATACTAGCCAAAAAAACATTAAAGCATAGGTCTTAACTCTCCAGTGAATCCTTCAGAAACTGAATAGCTCTCACAGCGTAATATTTCTGACAGGAAATATACACTTGAGATGTTTTAAGTCTGAAATGTCACATACACAACGGAGCTTAAGCCTGAGAATAGCCTCCCCTGTTTCTGAGATCATAACACTAGTATTATAATTAAGAGGATAAAATGCCACTTCCTTGCTTCCCATACCCCTCTCCAAATGAAATGTGAGTCAATTCATGAATTTCATCTATGGCAAAGCCTAATGGAACAATTTCAGCCCGTCCTGGACAACCCTCCTGCCCAATTCCCTCACACACACACTCACACCCGTTATTTCTGCTAGCTTGGATTTCATATCCGCCTCTGCCCAATCACTTGTGGCAGGCTCTAGTGGTAAAGCAAATGCTTTGCTGCTGTTTTTCCCCTTAGAATTACAGATCACTGAAGAAGTAGCTTAAAACATTTCCACTGGAGAAAAATGTGATGAAATTGTTAAAGGTTCAGCAGCCTTGAAACACTAGTAGGCGATTGGCATGAGGATTATTCCCAGACATGATCTTTCCTTTGGAACCTGCAGTCGAAGTTTGCAATATTTGTTCGCTTCATGCCTCCTTGGCGTAGCCCGTCTCTGTGGCTGATTTTCTTCCTTTCTTTATCTGAAGCTGGCATTTTTTCCACTCTCAATAATTAAGCTGTCTCGATGTTAGAGACATGCCTATTTTATCACATGTATGTCTCGTACACAGTTGAAAAAGGAGATCTCCAAGGGAGAAGGCGGCTGGCGTCTCTGCTGTTGAAACGGTTTCAATCTGGCCTGAATACTTTGCCTGCAGTGCTGCAACCCACAAGGGGGTCTTAACCTCTGAAACCTGCTGACTCAAGAGTAATTGGCCAGCATGATGCCACTGTGACCATCAAGTGGAACAAATAAAATTACCCACCATTTCAGTGCCGTGATTGTCCTCTCCCACTGCGTGATCCCATGAATCCCCCGGAGGACTGACCTGCTTATAATAAACAAATTGTTTTCTGGGCTCCTTTTCCATTGCCTGTAGGGGAGTTACAAGAAGACAGAACCAAGCTGTGTTAACTATATTTAGTGGTCTTTTTTTTTTTTTTCCTTAAATTGCATCAGATGGTTCAGATGACGAGATACAGTATGATCTTTTAAAATTATATCCTCAAGAAGCAAACAATTAGAGAGAACAGCATCTCTCTACAAGGAAACTCAAGTTTACACAGCAATAGAAAGTTATAAATTTAAAAATTCAAGAGGCTTACACATATCCAAGTTGGATGACTTAATTCCTTTTCCTGAGCAAGAAAGCTTAAAAGCAGGGATTCTCTTACTCTATACACAATTTTGTAATTTGTTTGCATAAAAGCAAGCTGTTTACGCTACAGGACATGGCTATATAAAGGTTGTTGCCAAAACTTACTATCTCCTATAACAGTGTAAAACCAGAATATCTCCCATGATGGCAGTGGGTTTATTCAGATGCACACCAGTTTAACCGAGAAGTAAATTTGACTTTCCCCCCCCACCCCCCCCCCATCTAAAAGAAGCTCATTAAAGATCAGAAGGGGAGAGCAAGGGGGAGGGGGGGGGGTAGAGGGAAAGGGGGTAGTTCTTGTCCTCTTGGTTTTCTGGTTTTCTTTCTTTATGACCAGATAACAGCACCCCCAATATCTGGATTCATGCAGAGGAGATAATATGGCCTGGTAAACAGATCAGCAGGACAAGTAGTGTGAAACTTTATTTTAGTGTTTTCAGTAACTGCTTGAGCTGATAATGGCCCTAATGTGGCCACAATTGACTGCACAGAAGTGCACATTTAGTCCCAGTCCCATAAAGTTTCCTACTAACACTGTGTGAAATTGCAGTTGTTTTGAGTTTTCAGCCTTCATTTGAACAAGAGCAAATCTTAGAGGATGCAGATGTACGTGAACTGGTTTTGGGGAAAGCAGGTAGAAGAGCCCAATGACTTTTGCAGAATGAAATCGCAATAAAGAATAAATTGACGAGACTGAGAAGTACAGTGAGCTACCTTGCTGTGACTAACAACAACCATTTAAACAACTGTTGATGTATTTCTGAAAACACAGCTTGTTGTTTGTTGCCAGCTATTTCATTTAGACCCATTTCACTTAAATGTAGGCAGACCATTAAGCACATGGTTAAAACAAGGTCTTGAAAAGCCAAGGAAAACTAATATTTTCTTTTCCCTGCATTTTTTTTCAGTTGTTATGTGTGATTACTTTATATCACTGCTAGATCCACTTCACTTAGCTTGTTAAGATATGTTGAGGGATATTTTACACACATTTTCAGTTTTCCTTCTGAGTTTTGAAACCAATGCATTAAGAGTATTTAAAGAAACAGCAAGAGTGCTTATCTGGTTCTTTCCATCCAAAGTAATCTCTTACCCTGAACAGACCATTTAATCTGGAACAGTTCTTGTAAATTAGAAGGAGTCTGACCCTTGTTTCAAATTTAGCATTCATCCTTCTGTTCATTTTATTTCCCAGCAGATAAGGGGTAGATCAAACCTACAATGCTTCCATCATACATGTCTTCTCCTTATCTATATATAGCTTCTTTCTCCCTGGCTCGCCTTTCACTGCTGCAAGCCTTTGTATGTCAAGCAAGAGATAGAATAAGATCAAAGAAACTTGTATTTGGTACCATAACGTTATCAAGATGGGAAGGACATAACAGTTGTGCTTTTTACCAACCTGCTTCTCTCATTTATATTTTGTTACATTACTTCTCCTGGCTGTTCCAGATCCTCCTCTCAAGTGGTTTATAATCACAGCTATAAAGCACATTTGTCTACATCTCTGCTGTAAGGGAATGACAAGCATTGACTGGTGGATCTCCTTGTCTTATACACGAAGTATCCTTCTCAGTCAGTCTGTAAAACAGATAGATAAATCATGGGATACAAGAATTCCTTTTTATAAATAAACCCGCAGAAAACTGGTCTCCATCACTGCAAGGTATTTGATTTACTGTGGAGGGCTCTTTGGGGTTTGAGGGACACATGACCTCATGGAAAGGATTTGAGACCTCAGGGCTAGTATCTACCTGAGTATCACAATCAAAATTGTTCAGTGCCCAGGCATCTGAAACTTAACACATTATAGTGCAATCTATCAGCCTAAGCCCCCATATGTGAGAAATTTTCCAAATATTTTCATAGCTAGTAGGCAGATCATGCACTTTGCTGTAACATACACCCAATATGTAGGTCATATGCTACGCACACAGGTCTTTTGTCATTCACAGAGCTTCTTTAGCTCTCTGCTCCAGAGGGTTTGAAGGGCTTTCACCTATCCCAGAAGGCACACATCCTTCTGATAGTACAGCATACAATTGCATATATAAATATAATGCATGCAAATGCACTGACACCTCCCCACACAGCCCTGGGTGAAATTGGAAGCTGATCATGAAACCAGAGCAGAGAAGATCCATTTGCTTTTCTTAGAGGCCTTTGGTGGTGTTGCTGTTGGGGGAGCGGTACCTAGTTAAGTATCCTTGAAGAGGCGGTATTTTTCCTTTTTTCCTATAGTTTTCTCCTGAAGTTAGCTGTATTAGTTCAATCTTTCAGTGAGCTTTGTTGATCCCAAGACCATGTGGCCAGTCTTAAGCAAGTTGCCCAGCAAGGAGATGCTTGAGCAGCAACAGCAGAAGGACACAGGCTCCAGCCACACCAAGCTCCCTAAGCAGGCTGTCGGGAGCAGCCAGCTTGGACAGAGGCAGGTTTGTTGAAATCTGGGAGAGAAGACATTTGCACAGTTGGTTTTAATGCCTTAGGAAATATGGAAGGCTTAGGCTTTACTAGGAAGAGAGAGAAAACAGATCACAAACATGAAGAATAATCTCTGGCAGATAACTCTACTTCCCTGTGAAACATAATCCCTAAATACTCTGGCAAGAAGATAGATCATTATACCATAATGACAAGCATTAGTCTCAGGTCTCGGTTTTTCAAAGAAACTAAGTTTAAAAATAGACTTCCTGAACCTTAAGGCCTTGAACCTTGTGTAGACATTAAGATTTGTCTGCAGCTTTACTCCTACATTTTCCCATCTGCAAACAACTGTTGCAAACGACTGCATAAGACAGACCTGGACTTTATAGTTCTCAGTGAAGCAATATGTCACCTCTATTTATACTACTGTGATCTTATTAAAGAAGGAAATCCTGTCAGTAGTAATCTCAAATTCCTTCAGTTATCGTAAATTAAAACTCCCCACTTCTCTCCTGCAACAGGATTTTGTTTTACTTTAATGTGCATACAAGTGCCTATGTACATGCTTTTTAAAGTCTTTTTCAGTGAAATCCCAATGGCAACTGACCACAGAAATTCTCTAAATGTTAGTAGCTACAGAGACATAAACTCACAAAAGCCTTGACTAATGCTTGCTAATAAACATATTCTTCATGTAATTATTGCCTTAAGTCATAGGAAGAGTAGTTTTGTGTCTGTAACAGGCAAATGGCATCTGGGAGCTCTGAGGATCTTTTTGTGGCCTTGCTACAGGGGTCTTTGTGAACTTGGCAAATGTAAATGTAAACTTGCTGAGCCTGTGTGTCCTTTTCTGTGAGATAATGATAGTATTTACTCCTCCCACCTTTTCTAAAGAGGAATTTGCAGCCTCCAGTCACAAAGATGGGCAAAGTTTATTGCAGTTCCAGATAGAGAATATTAGGACATCATGATCAATATCATACGGCAGGGACAAGCTTCTAACGATATTTTACATTGCAAAATGTAACAAAACATTTTCCATTTTTCATCATTTTCTGTATCTCATACTGAACTCCTGTTGTCTTTGTTAAGGTCGTTGATGTTTGTTATGTTTGTAAGACAGACAAAGCAGCAGTAATAACAAATACATTAATTCTGCCTTATTTGACTAGTCCAGATTCTCAGAGAATTTTTTTCAAACACAGTTAAGTGTCTTTTATTAAAATGGAAGAAGTTTATACTTTCTTTGGGGATACCGTGATGCAGGTTCTAAATGAGAGAAGTTGTCAAATGATAGGGATTTCTTGTACAGATTTCATGATCATAAAACATAAAGTGGTTTCAGAAACTGCAGCCAAAAAAAAAGGCTTTCTATATTTTGATCCACTCTGAATAGTTCTTATAACTCTATAGCAAACTTAAGACCAACAGAAAGGGACTAAAAGTCATGATGATTAATGTGAAAAGAGAATGAAGAGGTGAACTAAAGGCATTGCCATTGTCCATAGTCCTTGTCACAGCAGGTGATTTGTGGGGTCAGAGGAAAGCAAAACATAAACATTGAAAATTCCCTGCCAGTGCAACCTGACAGAAGAGGGCAATGGATTTGGATGCCAAATTGTCAAGCGGGTTTGATGCTGTGTGAGGACCACAAGCCACACAAGCACCTGGAAGCTGCTATTAGTGCACCCATTCACCTGTCTCTAGCCATGGCCAGTCTCTAAATGCTTCAAAGGAATGCAAACAAATAAACAACCTAGAGGCCAAGCTATACATCAAGGGAGAAAAGGAAGTGGGAATTCCTTCCTGGCCAGTATAAATATGGTATAAAACAAATGATCAACAAACAGAAATTATACATCCCCTTGGAAATACCAATAAATCACCTACTTATAAGCTTTCAGTTTTAAATCTAGAATTGCCTTTTCACTAAACATGAAAAACTCTTCTCTTAGTAATGTTGTAGTCTTTTCTATTATTCACCACCTGTTTCCAAGGCCATTCCAGGATATTGCCCCTAAAATACTTAGAAACCTCTGAAATCCAGTCTCCAAGCTACGGCTGCGGCATTAGGTAACAACACAGCTTATGGCTAGAGTAAAGCCCATATGTAATTCATACCATTTGTCCAGCATGTTG
Source organism: Pelecanus crispus (assembly GCF_030463565.1). NCBI lineage: Eukaryota > Metazoa > Chordata > Aves > Pelecaniformes > Pelecanidae > Pelecanus > Pelecanus crispus. Next base: position 128,787,861 of record NC_134644.1, on the reverse strand, counting down.
AAACTAGATGATGTAGGCAGGTTAAGAGCTCGCAGTCCTCCCCATAGCCTTTGGCTCCTGTGCAGCATTCATCCCCAGAGCTGCTCTGAGTGTATGGGAAAGGTGCTGCCAGAGGAACACAAAAGCCTTAATTGAAGTGGTCATGGCCTTTTGGACCTGGAAGAATTTCAACTCCTATCTTGGATAGGTTCAGAAAATAGTCCAGACATTACTCAATTTAGCTGCAGTGCACTCTTGGGAGAAACGTAAGATAGACTGCTTTACATCTTCTGCTCTGGGCAGTTGTGAAGCCACCCAAGGTGATATGCACAAGTGTTATATCATTGTTATAAGGGTCAGTGGTATATCTGATATCTATGCAATTTTTCTTGCAGGAACTTCATTCCTCATGTGTTTGGTTTTTGGTTTGCTTTTCTTGTTGTGTTGGGTTTTGGGTTTGTTTTTTTTTTCCACCCAATGATTTATCTTTGACCTTTAAATCCTTTAATGTGGAAGTAGTGATCCTGTAGCAGAGCTTCTGTTATCACAGGGTTTTGGTGATAGCAGCAATTCTTGACTACTAACACATAAGTGAAACATCGATATACAGCTGCTGCTATTGAAAACCTGGGATAATAAAAGTGCTATAATTTTAAAAATTACCATTGTAGAAATAATGATAGAATAGAGAGTCTGTTAAAAGGACAGTCTTACCACAGTTTAATCACAAGGAGATTCTTGAAGTATTTCTGAATGACTGAAGAACCACAAAATATTTAACAAAAAGAATTATATTGCATAGTCACTGCAAAACATGAAAAGGAAAACAAATATTCTGTCTCTATACAGGGTGAAATACAGTAATTCCCTGTGTCATTTTTTTAACAAGACCAGGACAAAACACATTTTGACTAGAAGCTATAGTTTGTGTTGTTGGGGAGTCCAGGTCTAGAAGATGCAACGTGGTATCTCAGAAAACATTCTGTAGATACCATAAACAAAGATTAAATGTGATTTAAATAAACTTCTGGTCAGCCAATGAGTGACAGGGCTTTTCCTCAAGGCTACTGAGGATCTGGGAGCTACTACTGAATAGTCCCTAGTAAAGGAGTACAAATCTTGCTGGGCATATAAAGAGGAGGGCCCAGCCATTAAGATCTTGAAACATTGTTTTAGACATGAAATAAAGAGAGATTATGAGAAAGGAGAGAGGGAGGTGGTGAGAAGTCTGGCCAGTTACTCGTCTCTAGCACATGCACACCACGCTAATCCAGCTATGGTGTTTTGCATGTTTGGGATTGTTTAGAATGGTTAATTCATTGGTATGAAGTCCTGTATTTTCAGTCAGCTGTACTAGCAGCCTCTCAAAATGCAAACCCACTGATGGCCTTTTACTTAATTATATAAGGCCAAACAAACACAAAGATTTTAAAGGCTCACTCTGCTTATTTTAACTGCTATAAAACATGCTTTACAGAATATAAAGTGGCTTCAGTAACTGAAATGAAGAGCTTCTCTAGATTTTGATCCATTCATTCTGGTGCACTTGCTTCAACAGATACATCCTTTCCTCAACAAAAAATACAGCCTGAGCTCTTTCACATTCTCCAGACAATAAAGTAATAAACCAAAATAAAGCCTGATACTTCAATGTGATGAGAGCCTCCTGGGAGTGGAAGTGGCCTCCACCTCCTTTGTCTTACAGGGCTGGGTGCTTCATATAGCAGCAAGACGGAGAGAGACAGTGTCATTGGAGGCAATTCACACCTTCTGTCAGAGAGGGGGAAAGAGATCATTTTACATTATTTTCACAAGGATGATTTGGAAAGCACTTGCCCATAAGTTGGAAGCACCTTCAAAGCCTTGCTTTCAAACACTGGTGTTCCTTAATGTGAAGGGTATCTTGCAATTCACTAAAGCAATATTCTTGGTTGGTCATTTCCAGATGAAATTTTCAGTGTATTTGCTTGACTGTGGTGGAAATCTCAGGGCAGATGTGCATTTGAGATTAATTTATTCTGTTTTGTTGCCTCAGAGGACACAATGGTAGCATATTACCTTGCTACAATAAAAAACAGATATGGGAAAGTCATCTAGTCCCTCTCTCTTAACAGTGCAGGCTTGCCCTCTGCAACATGTTCCCTAGTGCTTTGTCCAGTCTATTTTTAAATGGCCTAAGTGATGAGAATTTCTGCAGAGGAGAGTTCACAGGCAAGCCTCTTTCCTCTAACAAAGCTTTGGATAGATAAAAAATAATAATAATAATTTTATTTATTAAGCTTTCTCTCTTTCACCACCAAAGTCCTTAGGGTGCTAAGCAGACATCATAAAACAATTTCTTGTCCCAACCAAGCTCAACAATGTTTCAAAGAGATCAGTAAACAAAAAACAACACTAAAACAAAAGACAAGGGAGGGCAAAGACCCTAGCAGATGTGCAGCTCAGGAACAAAAGGGTTTTACAGTAAGGATTGTCGCAGCAAACCCTCTCAGCAGAACCCATAACTGTTCAAACTCTAGGGCCAAATTCAGAGAGGTTTAATTGTCAGTGCTTAGCAGGAAATTCAAGGCTCTTCAAGAGTTCTCAGTATCGCACAAATCCAGACCTACACTGAGGGAAATTTAAAAGCAAGGCTATTGAGGTAACAGAAAAAAACCCAGAGATGTCATTTTGCTTTGCTCATTTGCATTAAACCCATAAAGTCAGTGTTACAGTTTTAATTATATTGAAAATCTCTATATGTATCCGCTAAATCCTGGTTTACTGGTAGCTGCAGTCATTTGCCCAGTAATATTAAATGTGAGGAATGGAACCAAAAGCTTCACTATCATCAAACTCAAACATATGTCTTCAGGAAAAAGCATTAACCAAAACCTAAGTCAAGTGTCTGTCTTTTCCATCCATGTTTATCAATGCTAAAACCCTACTGGTTGCTACTTGCACCAGAAGACTATTGCAACTTCTGTAGGGGGAAAAAAAGTGTTATATTTCTTTTTGACAGAACCATTAAGGAACTCTGTAATGTTTCAATCTGTGGTCAGTGCTCTGTTTTGCTTGGCTCACAAAACCCTCAGCCTCAGCTGGCATTTCCTAAATTAACAGCACATTCACTCCCCACATTAAGACAGTCAGACAAATGGTTTAGCCTAAACTAAGCAGTTTGACACTCATGTGCTTCAGCAAAGCTGAACAGCATCTCATGACGCTTACATGATTGGATGATATCATAATCATATGATAAAAAGCCATTAGGCCAGGACCAAAATCTAAAACATAGGTCATTATGTTAGATGTAAAAAAGTGTACCCATTTAAAGAAAAAAAGAAACAAAAAAGAGTTCTGACACCAGGGAACATCTGGCTAATATTTACATCTCCTGTTTAATTTGGATGCTTCAGTTTAGTTTTCAAGATGGCAGTGTATAGAAACAAATTAAGCCAATCACTCTATCTGCAGTTTAGAAAACCAAGATTTGTTTATAGTTTCTCATATTAATACCTCATCCACTTGGCCAAAATGCCTTGTGAAAAATATACCTCAAACACACAATTCCCCTTTAGTAACAAAGCTGTAATTCAGCATAATTCTTTGTTGATGGGATGAAAAAGGGAGTCATGTAAACTTGGTGTATTGAGATGAAGAGATAAAGTTGGGCCATAGGAAAGGATGCAGTCTTCAGTGCTGTAGGGTTAAAATTAAGCCCATTAAGAAAGTCAACAGAATTAGCATTTTGAGCCTCATCCTACCTTCCTTTAAATCAATGGGATTTTGTCACTGACACCAGCCAGAGCACAGTCACAGATATGTTCAGTGTTAAAATAATATGAGCTGGATGCAAGCTTGCTGGATGAGCTCTGTGCCTGGGAACCTGCAAGTTTAATTCTGTGATGAGTTTGATACAAAGCTCATTTCCAAGAGCACTGAAAAACATGAAGCAGTTCAGCAATGCATATGTGGAACTTCATAAAATATTATCTCAGAGAGGAAAACTGGCCAAGTGACAATATTCTTATGTCATATGTAATTAGGTAAGCTCCAGAACATTCAGGTTAATAAAAGGAGATGCTGATGTCAAAATACTAGAGAGAATGCAAAGCCTGAAGTCAAAACTTTTAGCTACAAACCCAGAGGGACAGGCAGGGAAATCTTTTCATCAGGCTTCCTTATTTTTGAATGTACAGAGGAGGTACCGGGCCAAAATCTATTCAATATTACTGGGTATTATTGGTAGATATAAATAATAATATTAGTGTGAGTGAATTACAATATCCAGACCCCAGATCTAGCTAAACAGTCCCAGTGGTTTGGGCTGTTTCTAGTCTGCTGTTTCTAGAGGCAGAAGAAAAGCCCAAACAAGTTTGCTGAATGCCTCTCATGTCTGTTTAGACTGCCATGACAAAAACACAATGTAGACACTCCAAAATTAGTACTAAATTAGCCAGCTTTACTCTAGCAAGCAATTCACCCACAGCAGCAAGGAGCTTAGGGCTGGAAGCAAACCCAGCTTTTATTCAGTGACAGCAACATAAACCTGATGTCAGGTTTATGTTGCCCAACAAGCCTAGCTCATGGGCTGAGCTCGCACAACTGCAAGGAAAACTGAAGGCAGCCCTGTGTATCTGCAGTGTGGCAGTGTGTCTGCTGCTGCCTGGCTCGCTGGGGGCTGCAGCAGGGCCAGGGCAGCAGTGGCAGAAGCAACATCAGGAGAGGCAACAAGAGCAGCAAGCTGGTGCAGTAAAGGCAGCAGCAGATGATAGTGCATGTGTTGGAGGAAGTAAGGGGATAGTCCCCTACAGGGACCACTTCCAAAGAGCAGTGTGGCTAAGATGGAACCACATTTGGCTCCCTCAACTTTCTCCATGCCTCCAACACTATCCCAGCAGACACTGCACCCTGAAGCGCTCCCTGTGCCCTCATGGCACACCTCTGGGTATGCAGCACATCCATTCAATATGTGCTATAAAACCACTGCTTTTTGCTTGCGACATAGCCCTCAACTATTTCAGATACTTTGAACTGAATAACCAAGAGTGACATGATAATTATGTCTTAGGGTCACAGGGACACCCCACAGCCCAGAGAAAACCCAAGGTTGCTCTCTGAGTTGCAGGGGCGCAAACTCCGGCTACGCATACTGGTAATTAAGAGTGCCTGGGACTGGTCTTTGGCTCTGAGGCCAACTGGCAAGGAAGAGCACCCCTATCATACTCCCACCAGAAGAAGGGGGCTGTGCCCAGATGGCCTACTGGCAATGGTCTCAGGGCCATGATGACCTCTGGACCATCTCTGGCAATTGTCTGACAGTGCTGGTGGGCACTGCTCAGAGCCAAGGACCAGCCTCACAAAGCAGCGGTGCAGCCAACCCATTTCTCTTTAATCCAGACATCACATTTACTAGTAGAGCTATAGCCCACCAGACCCTCCTGCTCTGAGGACAGCTGAACCTGAGCAGGCTTGGGGCCAAAGTGTGGTCCATGGCTCTGTTTTTTTTAGGGGGATAAATATAGCCATGAGAGCTATATGCTGTGGTGGATATAAGCATGTGGTGTCCTCAGTCCTGCTCTTCCAGGGAGGCAGAAGGAGAGCCATGTGCCTCCTGGCAGCACTGACAGGGAACCTGTTGTTTCATTCATAGAAAATGACAGGTCCTCAGATTTATTTAAAAAGGGGGCCACCTGTGTGCCACCAACAGTCACTTTGGTGAGCACTCACCACCCTCCCACCCCTCGGAAGGTAAAGAGAGAGCACAGCCAGGAGCAGCAGGCAGTGAGTGTAGGAGAAGCTGGGAAGGGAGGGCTGTTGTGCCTCGTGAGCACCAGCCCAACACAATGGTGATTCTCTGTTCTTCTGCAGAAAAATCCCATTTTCTCATGATGCAGTGAGTGTGGGCACTAGACATATTTCTTCCTCAGTGAGCCATGAAAGGTACAACAGCAGGTAAACATACTTCCTTACAGTCAGACCTGTCATATCTTATACACTCATTTATACGTACTACAGAGCCAGTGCAGGAGAGTAACAGATGAAAACAGTGCACCACCTGATACTTGTGAGGAACTTTTTCTCCTATCCCAACCATCAAAAGTAACCCTTTTATGAGGTAAAACCAAATTATCTGTTTCCTAGAGCAACTGGTTTAGCAATGTCTTGTTGATTTGGTGTTTAAAATCCTCTGGGCTTCAATGTCCCTTTGCAAATTTGACTGGCCAAAAGTGTACTCTTCTGCATAAAAATCTCAGGTTCTTTCTTTTTCTTTTTTTTTTTTTTCCCCTTTCCTCTGCCTTAGGGCATGACAGAAATGGAAAGGCAGAAATAGGAAGTTCAGGCCTATCCAAATTGCTCAATCTGTGCTTCCAAAAATGCTCAGGGAAAAATGGATGGGAACTTGCAGGCAGGGTATAAAGCGCTCAGAGTGTTGTAGTAGTGATGCAGTCATTTAAAAGGCCAACTTAGAAAACAGTGTTTCTTCCTTTGACATCCTCCCAAGAATGTCTGCATCAGCCAACTTGCTTAAAGTGACAAAAGTCATTACAGATAAACACAGTGGATTGTTTATTTTGGAAAGGGACTGGGGCATAACTCCTCTGAGGTAGAGCACAGGGCGGTTCTTTCTTTACCTGCTGCGGGACCCAGCAGAGAGGCAAGGTGCTGCATGCTTTGTGTTCAAATGACTAACAAGACCTTTGTCTAGGCTTGAACTCTCATACCTGTTTTCAGTTCCTGACATACCTCGGATCCCCCCACTGCCTGTCGAGCCTGCGCTGGAGCGATTGGATGGTGAGCCTCTGGAAACAGGATGCCACTGGGATCCATGGGGAAGACAAAGCCCCTCAGAAAGGCGAGCAGCCTCAGGCCACTCTAATTACAAGTCCCTGCACTGCTTGAAGGTACTCAGCTGACATGCCTGAACTGTGCAAAGACCTTCAAGTGAACTATTATACAAAGCTCAATGTATCACATGTTTGCAAAGCAGCTGCTAAGTCTCACTGTAAATGAGGCACAGAGATGATAAGTCACATACTCTCATATACAATGTGTTCAAGGAAACCCCCACCCTACAGATTTTACTGCCTTAGGCTAGGATGAAACTTGGGAGGTGAAGGGGAGGGAGGGGGATGTGGGAAAGGGTTTTATGTGAAGACGTTCTAGTCTACATTAAGGATGTGTTTACTCCTAGTAGCTTTGGCAAGTTAATCATAACATGCATTTAAGTTCTTTCAATAACATTCCCCAAAGTGGATTTTTTTTGAAATGTCACTTCCCTGTTTAAACCAGCACAAAACTGTATATCAAGATAAATCTTCCATATGAGACACAGAAAGCAGTAGTTACTAACATTTGGTTTCTCCTTTGCTCACTTTGCTTGGATACATACCAGCCTGGAATGTATGTTCTCAATTCAGATAGGAGGAGTGTAAATGATATGCATTTGATTGCACAGATACGACATACAGAAAGACCGCCATGATTAAGAACAAAAATCTGGCAAAACCGAAGACGACAGATGATATAACCCACAGTAATAAATATGCCGTTTGTGATCATCTTAAAAACGATTGAATACTGTGGCTAAGGCTAAATGACTGCAGAGTAGTGCCTTTAACACACCCAAGGAGGGGGTTCCTATAACCCAGCGACATACTGTGAGTAGTTATTTCTGAAATCCCAGATTCATAGAAATGCAAGGTTGGGAGGGACCTAAAGAAACCGTCCAGCAAGCCGTGCTGAGATGGGTGCTGCAGCAGGAATCAGTGTGATGCTGAAATGGGAACTAAAACCCATGAGAGCTATTATTTCAGGCTCTCTGCATTGTCAGTAGGTGGCTCATCTTTTCAAGATTTCCCACCCATCCATAAAAAAAAGCAAATATATGCCTGCCAAAGTAAAAAAAAAAAATCTGTATATCATGAAAATATTGCAAATCAATAATGCAAAAGAAAATTTAATTCTCTTTTGAAAAGGTCTGGAAAAAAAATCATGGAATTTATTTAACTAGCATGTGTATGTTTTTGGGCAAGCATCCATAATCATACACTAGCCTTCCCACACCTTCTTCAATTAATTTTCAAGCAGCAGTTTTGAAACAAAATTTTCCCTGTATAAAAGATGTGCATATAAAGGACATTTAACAATCAATAAGTGATAGCACATTACACGCCAAACATAAACGATTCCTTAGGCTGTGTTACAAAAACCTTTGAAGCAAGGCATAGAAACTCATAAAGAGACAATAGTATAAAAGTATAGCAAGGAGCAGGTGATCAGAGGTTACTAGGAGCAGACTGCGAGAACAAGACAGCCCTAACTGGGCCTGCAAATCCCACTTTTCTCTATGGATTTGTTAGAGAATAAAGATCGGTAAGACTAAGAGTAAATCTGGGGGCATAAGAATGATGGCAGGAGATTCACACTCTAGTTGTTATGAAGGGGATTGAGTGCACCCTCAGTAAGTTTGCAGATGACACCAAATTGGGTGGGAGTGTTGATCTGCTCGAGGGTAGGGTGGCCCTGCAGAGGGATCTGCACAGGCTGGATCGATGGGCCGAGGCCAACTGTATGAGGTTCAACAAGGCCAAGTGCCGGGTCTTTCACTTGGGTCACAACAACCCCATGCAACGCTACAGGCTTGGGGAGGAGTGGCTGGAAAGCTGCCTGGCCGAAAAGGACCTGGGGGTGTTAGTAGATAGCCGTCTGAACATGAGCCAGCAGTGTGCCCAGGTGGCCAAGAAGGCCAACAGCATCCTGGCTTGGATCAGGAATAGTGTGGCCAGCAGGAGCAGGGAGGTGATCGTCCCCCTGTACTCGGCACTGGTGAGGCCGCACCTCAAATACTGTGTCCAGTTTTAAGCCCCTCAGTACAAGGAGGACATTGAGGTGCTGGAGCGTGTCCAGAGAAGGGCAACAAAGCTGGTGAAGGGTCTAGAGCACAGGTCTTATGAGGAGCGGCTGAGGGAACTGGGGTTGCTTAGTCTGGAGAAGAGGAGGCTGAGGGGAGGCCTTCTCGCTCTCTACAACTATCTGAAAGGAGGTTGTAGTGAGTTGAGTGCTGGGCTCTTCTCCCAAGTAGTTAGCAATAGGACAAGAGCAAATGGCCTCAAGTTGCATCAGGGGAGGTTTAGATTGGATATTAGGAAAAATGTCTTCACGGAAAGGGTAGTCAAGCATTGGAACAGGCTGCCCAGAGAGGTGGTGGAGTCACCATCCCTGGAGGTGTCCAAAAAATGGGTAGACATGGTACTTTGGGACATGGTTTAGTAGGCATGGTGGTGTTGGGTTGATGGTTGGACTGATGACCTTAGACATCTTTTCCAAACTTAATGATTCCTAGTTTTACTTTCATTAAAAAATAATCCAGCCACCAAGCCAGGAAACATGAAATTAATTATTCCTCTACCTTTAATTGTTTTAGTGGTGGACATGGTAGTGTTAGGTTAATGGTTGGACTGGACAAACTTAAAGGTCTTTTCCAACCTAAACGTTTCTATGATTCTATGATTCTATAAGGGAAAATACTTCATCATTAAAACCGAAGCCAGAGCTTTGTCTCTTTTACAGAAGGTCTCAAACCATACTTAGCTTCTTTGGGACTATCTGAATAGTCATCCATTTGCTTAGGTGATTAGATCCTGCTCTCATTCAAGGCAGATGCATCTCCCTTCAACTTCAAAGAGAGCATGATGACACCTTTGTGAACTGTGTTTCAATCTGGCTAACAGAGGGCTACACTTAAAACATTTTCTAATATAGATACTACAGAAAGCAGAAGTAGGTCCAAACTATGTTAAAAATTCACTTTAGAAAAAAAGGAAAAGAGGCTAGAACATCCCAAAGTAAAGTTGGACAAACAGGTTTAAAACTAGCACAGATGGGCCAATGTGCCTTTTACCCCTTATCACAGACATTTATATTATATGTCAAAATAGTGCAGAATACAGCTATAGTCAATGTTAGAACACTCTGTCTGGGTCATGCAGATTCATCACCAGCTGAAACAAAGTGTATTTTCTCCTGGAGTGGGTCACTGTTCTCCTCAATCATCTCACGCTTTTGTTGTGTTTATTTTCAGCACAGAGTTTAATCTTAAAGATGCCATTTAACAAAGAATTTGTCCTGATAGTAGCAACATATGGAAGCAGCTGTTTGCGGTTCTCGTTCATAAAATGAGTTACATCTTCCTTTAAACAAGACAGCTTTTTATTTTTCTGCTAAACCTGGAGTTGAATCAGTACAAAATGATAACAAACTTGTCTAGAGAGGTCTCCAGCTCAAAGCAAGAGTTACTGCCCATGAACTCTGGCACCCTTTGGTGATTTGCCTGATTTGGAGAATAGCTATAACATGCAAAACATGAGCTACATTTTGGCACTCATTTCTTAATTATTGTTATTATTGTCATAAAAAAAGTCTGGTAGCTGAAAATATCTTAAAAAATGTTAGTGTCTGATATGTTACACATTGCCTTAGTACATTACAACAAAAATAAAATAGATAATGCTTTGTACAGCATGTCCAAAACACAGACTATGTCTATACCGCTAAATAAACCAGGGCCAGGGAATGAACTTGATTACTGGACTATGATCATTCATTTTGCTTATTTATTAGTACCTCTTCTGGAACAGTTTTGGTCTGTGCCAACTACCAGTTTTCAACAATAATGCCCAGGCATGGCTGATGGGAGAGCACATGCAGCAGGGAGCACTCCCAACAGGTAGTGTGGGTGAGACTACAACGGATCAGAGTCTGTACTGTCCTCTAATACTGTCTGCACAGGCTTTGGTCATTCAAAGATCTCTACCACCTTTGCACATGTTGCAAGACATGCAACATAAGTCCATAGTTTTCACACTATGAAACCCTGATTCTGATGGGCAGAAACATAGCCCTTACCTGACTGAACATAACTGAAAAGAATACACTGAAAATAATAGCTATATCTTAGCTGGGAAACTGTATGCTCATAGCAGATGTAACACCACATGCTGTGTGACAGGGACAAGAGAACAGTCCCTGTTCATGACACATTTATCAGCATAAACATAGCTATAATATCTCCGATACTTGAAGACATTCTGGGTATGACGCCTTGGAGAGAAGGAGATTATGCCAAACAGCATGTAAAAGGAAAATGTCATGAGTAACACTGATGCCTATACCTTTAGCATATCATTTGATGAGATCTAGCAGATCCAGCTATGGGATATGGTGCTGTCTCTTTGCAAGGGAGAAGTGTTTTGCAGTCCATGTGAAGGGAAGGAATAGCCAGCTAAACTGGGAGGGAGAATAAAGTACACTCTAGGGAGGCCATCAAGGAAAAATATGGATAAAGACATGTCGAGAAACATAGCCCTAGGATAGTGACCAAGGAACAAACAATGAAAGGATTTGAAATATATGAGTCAGTGAGGGGTTTCAAGGAGGATCAGAAAGGTGAGAGCTGAAAGTCCACCAGGACACCTACTCCAGTGTGGTATCTGAGGGATGCTTTCAGGATCATGGTGGGTAAGTGCAATGATTTATGTAACACTGAAGAGACAGCTTCTCCAGCAATGTTGTGTCCAGCAGTTTTGCAATGCTCTGTAATATACTAGGTAAAAGAAGATAGTTTCTGTGGAGTTTGCTGGTTAAAATAAGCAGTTTAATGCTGTGGCTCTGAATTGAGGAATGCAATATTATTGTGCTCTTTTGCTATGGATAAATTGTAACTCTGCCCAGCTAATCATTTATAAACAGCTTATTTCTCATAGGTAGGCTAAAGTAAGGCCTTCAGGAGGGCATCAAAAGGAGGGAGGCCTTATACTAGCTCAAGATTGGAGACCACTTTTCATTACTGACTTTCGTCAGCAATACCCTATATAGGCACTATACCTACTGGGGATTTCATAATCCTCGGAGGGAGAGGAGGTGGTGATAAAGCATTTTAAGCAGGTAAAACATGAGAGAAGGTAAATAATAGAGGACTCTATCCAGATCACATGGAAATTTTATGCAAATATATGTGAAAAATGTGGAAAGCATTTTTAACCAAAACTGTACCCACTCTGTAATTTCATGCACATACATGCAATCACAAATATAAATGGATTGCTGATACCAAATGATGTCAGCCACCTCTTAGTTATAAACAAAACCTTCCTTCTCATGCCACTTATTTGTTGTTTATTGAGATGCTTTACTAACCCCTTTAAGTTGGTTCCCTCCAATAGTTTCACCAGTTGAATGCAACAACCTAGAAATGAGAAACATTTGTTTGTCTATCACTTCCTTCCCTGCTTTTGACCAGCAGTCCCAGTTAGGAAATGCTAGACATGCATTTGGCTCAGCTTCTTACTGCTGTTCATTGTGAGTTTTAAGACAGCTCTCATTAAATAGATGGACTGTAAGACCTGATAATTTGCAGTAATAGGGGGCTGGATCTTGTTACCCAGGAGGTCCGTTTTAGTCCCATCTGTAGGTATTACCCTATAACAACTTAGCTTTCCCTTAGCTAACCTGAGTTAAATTAAGATCAGTATTATAAATCACAAATAACTGTACAGAATGGTGTAAAACTAGCAACAGAAGAGAATTAGACACACTGTTTTTCTACTGCCTGAACCTATGGCAAGAACTCTGCCCTAAGCTTTTGACAGCTTAGCCGTGACAGATTTTCCTGTGGTGGTTTCAGATGCTATCTTTTCTCACCTGTCCTGCCATCTCTTGCTGGAACTTAGCACTCTCAAAGCAGACTCAGCAGAAGGGAATATCTGCATATCAGTCCACGCAATACACAGTCTAGGCTTAGCTCACCTTCACTGGTATCTTCCTTGCTAAGGTCTTGGGAAGATCAGATGGTCATGATTTTTTCATATTTGCTATTCTATAAGGACAAATCTATAGTTACGAGTATATCAGAAACAGAAAAATAAGTTAATGCTGTCTGGGAAATAAATACATCCACTAGGTCACTGATGCTCTTTGTGCTTTAAGAGATAAACTTAAAACTTTAAATGTCTCGTTTACTTAACTTTATAAAAACTTTTGATAATGATGGTAGTAATGGCTTACTACACACACAGTTGTTTTTTTTTTTTAAATAAGTACTGTAAACCACTGTACCCCCTTTTTCAGAAACAAAACCAGAAGACAAATTCAAACATGCAAATAAAGTAAACGACCCTAGCATAAATTAGGAAACTCATTAATTCTGACATTCCTGAAGCTCAGGGTCAGGTAAGTCTTTTGCAGAGCAGATTATTTCATATTTCATAGAAATCAGAGAATAGAGGACATAAAAGGAGCCCCAGGACTTTACTTAGTTCCTCCCAGCGCTTTGAAAATACCTGCATTTTTCCTGGCCCATATTTATTTTATTCATCAGTTCTTTAAAAACTCTTGAAACTTCCTAGGTACCTTGTTCAAGTGCTTAGTCATCCTCAGAGTGGTAAAAGGATTTTGGTTTTGGGTTGTTTTTTTTTTAATATTTAACCTAAACCTTCTTTATTTGAAATTAAAGCAATCATTTTTTCTGTGCTTTGTCAGTGGACTTGGAGTATAATTGATCACTGTCTTCTTTACAACAACCTTCTACATACTTGAAGACTGTTATCATGTCCCTCTCAGGCTCTTCTGTTGTAGACTAAACAAACCCAATTCCTTCAATCTTTCCTCATAGGTCATGTTTTCTAAACCGCTTATCATTCCTGTTGCTCTCTTCTGGACACTTGCCAATTTGTCTACATCTCTCTGAAAAAGTGGTGCCCAAAGCTGGATGAGTTCCCCAGCTGAGAGCTCAAAGTGCCAAGTAGGATGGAATTCCTACTTCTGCCTGACACATGTCATTTCTTCTAATTCACCACAGAATAATGTTGCCATTCCAAAAAAGACATTATGTTCTTGAGTCTGTACTCCACTATCACCCTTGACTCCTTTCTCTGCATCACTGCTGTCTGGCCAGTTACTCCCTGCTCTGTATCTGCATGTGTGATTGTCCCTCCCTGGAAACAGCACTTCGCGCTAATCTTTATTGAATCTCATTTCAGTGGTTTCAGATCATTCTTCCAATTTTTCTCAATAATTTTTGAATTCAGTTATGCCTTAAAAAGCACTTACAGTCTCCCTCACTCTCAGGACATACAAGATTTTGTAATGACAATAATGACTGTAATACACTCATCCAAAACACTGACCAGAATGGATTTACCAACTGCCCATTTTAATAGTGAATTACTCACACCTGTTCTTAAACACTGATCTTTCAGCCTCTTTGTAGTACTTTCATATAGGTCATTTTTCTTTATTTTGCTTGTGAGAAAGTTGTATGAGGATAGGTCAAAATATAAGATTAATATATATCATATCTACTGCATCTTTTTATTCACAAGGACAGTTACCTTGTCAAAGAGAGTAATTAGAATGACTTGACATTCTTTTTCCTGATAAATGCTTATTGGCTTTTTCTTATCATCCCTAAGTACTTATAAATTGACTGCTTAGTAAATTGTTTCAGTATCTTTCCCAGTATTGATATGAGGCCAGCTGGACTTAATTTTTCAAGCCTTCTTTCTCCTTCTGTTTAAAGACAGACACTATATTTCTTTCTCCTCTGCTCCTCCGGAGCATCACTTATCTCTTAGTATCCCCAAAAGTTACTCAGAAATGTTACAGTGGCTGCTTTGCTTGTTCAGTTCCCTGTTCCTTATTGGTGAGGAAAAAAGGAAGAGAGATATTACATGAAGGTATTTCAGATTATACTTTCAACAAATAAAATGTAGGCATACCACTTTTAATCCTTTTATGAATAATAATACCAAGTATAACAAGGACAAATGTCCTTCTCTCAGGACTGTGAGCAAGTCTCTATAGGCAACAATTTTCATTAAAAAATTATGATTTAGTGATCTAAATCACTCCTACATTTTTGTTATCACTTTCTTCTCACTAACAGTTTGACTATGAGGTCTAAATGTCCAGTCTCCTGGTTTTCCAAAAGATGCCTTAATTAGTGGACTATCCTTCTTGACTATATTTATATTCCAGTTACTGAAATAATACAGCTGTTTCAGTTTCTACAATTAAAGTTTGTAAAAGGGAGCAGTGGAAAGTTTCTGAACACTTCAGAGTGTCCTATAGTAAAATTTGGTCAGATTTAATTAATCACATTTATTAATCTTTACTATTTACACTCTGTCAGTGCCAGAAGACTTTTTCACAGACCTCAGGCTTATTGTTTTATGTACTTCAAGTTCCTGTTGAATAACTTTTTTCTTTGCCCTCAAGTATCAGCATAGCCTCTGAGTGAACCTAGCCTTGTTTTAATTTTGCCATTTTCTCCCTCAGTTACATTGGTAAAATGTCAAATTCTGTTTTTTCTGGCAAACGCAAACCCTCTGAAAAGGAAGGGAAGAGGAATGTTTCTGCCAGTCTCTTAAACTCTGAAAGAAGATAATTGGAAGGTGAATGAGACAATAAAAAATATTGCTTCATGTACCCATTTATTTCTCCACATGTAAAAGTTTAAATTCAACCAAGCAGAGGCACCTCAGCTCTGAGAACTGTCCCTTTGTTCTGCAACCATGCAAAACTGCAGTCCACGCCATTCAGTTGGGCAAGGGCATATGAGACCTGAGAAACATCAGTCTTCATCAGTGATCCTGCATATTGCCTTTCAAACAGTGTGGTCAATTTGTTGCCAACTGTATTGTGGAGAGAGAGAGATCCCTTGCAGGATGCTTTAATGAAAAGAAGTTAACACAAAGAAATGTGGACAAAATCTTACCAGCATGATCAGCTAGAGGACAAAGATCTTCTCAGTCAAAAATTACTTTTTTACTTAACCACTTCTCTAAGAACCATACTTTCAAAGGAAGTTGTTCTTCCAAAATGATCTCCACAATAGAAAGGTTGCAGTTAAAGACCATCTCAATTACAGAGAAGCAAAACAATAAGACAGAGCTTTATGTTGCTACTTGTTCAGCACTTTTTAGCACCTAGATGATGAACACTATAACCTCTAAAATATCAGTGCCTAATTTTATGAGAAATTAGGTACCTGTGTGGAAATTAGGCTCATAAACACCTTTAAGGATCTAGGCCTTTACATGCAAACACAGGGAAAATATGCAGTCTAAACAGACTTAATGTGTAATAAGTGGAGGTTTTGTCTGTTTAGGTGGGACATCATTACTGACTCTCTCTTCCAGTTGGAAGCATGTGGGACAATAGTCTGAATTTGCTTCATCAGAGTAAAAAGATGTGACTGCAGTTGTAGGTTTTGTACCTCTTGCTTATGTCTCCATTCATAAAAGCCATAAAACTCAGGCATCAAGAAGGCCTCAAAACTTTTGAGCCTAAGACCAAGAAGATCCTTTAAAGATAGGCCAGATACCATTGCATTTGACTAAATTATAAAGCTTCTGTGACAGCTGTCCACTGTCAAAGTTTTTTGTTTACATGTAACACTGAAAGCCTATAGGATTTGTATGTTAACAGTGTCAAATTACTGAATTTAGATTCCACTTCCAAAGTTTCTGTCCTCCAGCAATGTCTACAGCCTGAGGGCTTCACCCAAACTCATCTGCTGTTAAACCATGCAAGTCCAGACACAAAAGGATCATGCTGATCATCCTTAGGTAAAGCTAATTTGTCCTCTATTTTTGCTATAAATTGAAAGTGAGGAGGAATCCCATTCTACAATACTACATTATCAACCTAGCATTTGATTTAGCAATATTTAAAAGCTCATTTGCTTAATGATCTTACAAGTTCTGCATTGTATACCAGAGTATGAATTATGGTGCAATAATTCACACTAAGAAAACCCACTGTTCCTTGATCTTTGGCACAGTGCCTCACAGCTGTCTACCTTTGAAGTATTGAATAGTAATTTGCATGCTGTTGTGTCTTGCTATTTATTGTTAATATTCTTTACTACAATTGGAATGGTATGTCTTCCAAGCTGATGAATTTTGATAACCTGAATTGTAAAGCCCCAGTCACTTTGGAAACTCCTAATCCGTACTTAATAGCTCCCTTCTACACAGACCTACAGGATGTAGATTCAGGCTAGAATTTGAAAATAACAAATTGTGAATCAGTCATTATGAGTAAGGACATCATAATCTAGCCCTTCACATAGGCTTTAAAAGATTTGTCGGGACTTCTGAGGGAAAAAAAATGAAGGGTGAATTTTAGAAGACTGTGCCAGGAGAAAAATCTAGGTAGATTTTTACTATAATCTAGAAAAAAAGAAGATAAAAAAATCAGTGCATCTTGGCAAAGCAGCATTTTTCAACACATAGGATTAATAATTCCAAATTACTGTATCAAATCCTTTTATTGTTTCTTTAGAAGATCAGTCCTGTCAACATACTAACATATATATAATATGGTTTATTTATTATAATTTTAAATTCCTCTAGGCATTTTAAATTCTACCTTCTAAGATGCCAAATCTTTTCTCCTTACACAGACATGTGTAAAGGACTTATATAAAGTAATCAACTTTAGTTAGTCTTGAACGTAACACTGAAGTGTGCTCAAAGCTAACATTCTGATGTCAGGTACTTAAATTCAGTACCTTAGCACAAACTGGGCTGAGACTGTGCCCATTACAGGCTCTGTAACACTCAAGACATCAGCAGAAGTCGTCATTTTGTTCCAACATCCAATGCCTAGCCATCAGATTATTAAGTAGTAATCTGTGCAACCTACATGGAGAAATTTCAATAATATCTAAAGTGGATCAGTTTGAACTTAGATATCATTACAAAAAAAGGACATTTTCATCCAATTTAATATTTGTAATATTTACCAAAGTGTAACAGACTACAACCACACTCAATTTAATTGAAGTTTGTCATCAGTAGAATGGCCATGATTACTGGTGCTAATTAGACAAGCTCTCAGAAACCAAAATATTGAAGGCATGAGGTACTTGGAGGTAATAAATCACTACAGTTGTACAAATGATGGTCAGCAATAAGTACCAGGCATTTACTGAGTCTTGTGCTATCTAGTGGGGCTGAGAGAATCCAGGAGAGTGCTCTTGTTAGCAGCCTTCTGGACCAAATAAGAGATGTAAGTAGGAGCTGACAGCATCTTCTCTCAAGGTAGTTATTTCTTGGTGCCATACATCTGGGACAAAATGTAGATTGAGATGAGAATTTCTCCCTTCCAGCTCCCAAGGCAGCAATACAGCTGGGCAGTGAGTGACTGGTGCCCACATGCCCTTTCTGCCCGCTCCCTGCCTCCTCCTTCCCCACTCTGGCCTGCAGCGTCAGAGGTAACATGTGGCACATTTCTGTTCTTGGGCTGTGGTAACACGGGCTCGGTTCTGGGGTTTTCTGAGCTCTCTGAGATCTGCAACAAGACACATCATGTCTGCCTGCGGCTCACGCACCATTTTCCGTAAGACTTGATTAGAACAAAAGTCTATTATTTCGTTTTGAAACTTGTGGCTTATATCATCAGGAGATTGTCACGTGCTTCAAAGTTTGACAAAACATAGAATCAATTTGTTAGATTAATTAATGCTGGTAAGGCTCCCTTCAGTAAAGGAGACTCACTTTCATTTTAACCCAGTGCAAATAGACCTTCTTACTGGTAACCCTTGGGTTGGCAATGGGAATGCAAGACTCATGAGGGTCACAAGGGGCACTGAATTCTGCCCTCAGTAATCTGAGGTGTTTCATTTAGGAAAGTCCACAGAGCACTGATACTGTATCCCATTCCCCTTACTCTGCAGGCCATAAAATAACTTCATTGCCCTCTAACAAACTTAAACCCAATTGTAAAGATGAAAAACAATTTCTAGAATGTTTCCTGCTGTCCAGGGCCTCTGCAAGAGCAGTGAATTTGGTAGAGAAAGCTCTTAGGAGCTGACGGACCACACCCACCGTTCAGAGGAAAGGAAAAACAGAAGCTTACCCCTGCAGCTTTCCCTTGATCTGATCTGTAATAATAACAATAAAGAAAACCTTCTTGACTTCATTTTAGCAGTCAATTTAAATAGCCCAATAATCAATTCTCTTTCAAGGAAGGTTTTTAACATTGCTTGTTTATGGTTTTTTTCTATCTCTGTCCTCAATAGTATTCACACAGTTCTCTCTAAAACATTCATTTTAATGGATTTCTCTTTGGCCTCTCAACTGATCCATTAATAAAGCTGAAAATGAAAAACAGACCTTAAACTGTTCTGTACCAGAATTAGAAACTTCACCACTTTTTGTTTTCCACTGTTTTGTTATCCCTGGGATAATTTTATTGTACAACCTAATACGAATTAATCTTTACAGAAAAGGCTCATGACCTAGTGTATCAAATGCTTTAACAAAAGTTCATTTATAACTCCTATGGTCCTTTCATTTACTTAC
The DNA here is from genome assembly GCF_030463565.1 of Pelecanus crispus. NCBI lineage: Eukaryota > Metazoa > Chordata > Aves > Pelecaniformes > Pelecanidae > Pelecanus > Pelecanus crispus. Next base: position 128,768,530 of record NC_134644.1, on the reverse strand, counting down.
AGACAAATCAGTTGTCTCTTGTGAGAACTCAGAAGGAAGGGCCAGGCAGTTGGTTTCTGCTGCAGACTTCCCTTCAGTGGAAAGCACTCATTTGGTGGCCATGGTCAAGTTGAAGGTTAGAGAGACCTGACCACAGGGATTTCTTGACATCCAAGAATGAAAGAAAAGAAAAAAAAAACACAACAAAAAATCTCTCTCATATTGTATAGCATCTGGAATGGGCAGGACAAAATGCTGAGGAGATACTGGCTTCTCTGAAGTTGCATGTGTGTCTGAAGACTAATTCTGCCCTGCAAATCAGCCACTTAAACACAGTCTTTCTCTCTCTCACAGACCCACTGCTGACAGCCAGTGCTCTGGGGAAAAGGAAAAGGGCCTACTACATTCAGTTTTGCCAAGTACTCTTTCTTTTGCTCTTTTTCAAATATGCAAGGTGTTTGGCTTTTCCCAATTGCTCATCCAAAGCCATTTTCTAAGGAGCATTTCAGGAGTATGTGTTATTTCATGTTTCTACTGCTCCAGCAGCAACAGCAATATATATACACACACGCGTATATGTATATGTATATGTATGTATGCATGTATTTATGTGTATATATGCACATATATCTATGTAGACTTCAACACTAGGATATCCTATTCAATAAAAAAAAGGACACCACAGAGTTTTGCTCATGGTAATAGGAATGAGATTGATAGTTCCTTAGGATAGGCCAGAAATAAAGTCTCCACTTGGGGCCACTGGCAGCCCCTTGACACACCTACATTATCATCATGTGCTTGAACTTTGACCAAAGAATGAAAAGATTTGTAGCTGAGTCTGGCACTGAAGATCCTATGAGAAACTGCAGTGCTGTATTCATGTTCTTTTTCTTTGTAAATATAATGTCTAAAATCAATAAATCAATGAATTCATGGCTTGGGGGGAAATCATATCAGCAGCCAAAGGATCTATTTTAATTAAATAACAATATTGTTGTTTAGAGGCAGTCCTGGGAACAGTTTCATCTTTCAAGAAAAAATATCACTGGAAATAAATTATTAGGGCTCTTTGATTATTTTGTATGTGGTCCTGTAAAGCAGTTATAATACTAAGAAAAACAGATTCCTAATTGTGCATGGTTTTGTGCTCCACTAATCATGTTCCCTAAACTGACAAAGCTGTTACAATACAGAAACTGAACTCATGAATTATTTCTTAAGTCATTGGTTTAGAGTCCCTCTGCATAGGAACTCATGCTTCATGCTAGCATACATGTAGAAAATAAATTTTGTGCTTAGAAAATAGACCATTCGGAAGACCGTGTGGTCACAAGTAATTAAAGAGCTAAAAACGCTAGATGTTTCTGTAGGAAAAGAAAAAAAATAGCAGTTTATGCAGGCTTCAGTTTCAGAGCAAAAAAAATCACAGCAGAGTCAAAGGTTTTTTATCAGACATCCAGACATTCATATTTTCAGTCATTAATTCAATTTTCTAAACTGTGATTAACATATATTTTCTAACTGGTTTAAAAAAGGCATATACACTGCTACTAGTGAGAACTGCGATGTAATAATCAATAACAGTGTAACGAGAAATGTTTGCAGCACTGTATAGCTGATCATGTGCCCAAATGGGATATTTTTCCTCCTCTGAAGTATCAGGTTCAGTGTACACCTTTCAGGCAACATATGCACCCACTCTCGGGAGACAATCAAGGTTTTGTGTTCTTTACCAAAGCTATTAATAGCATTTCAGGTAAAAAGTTCATACTTTACAGTGCCTGAGTGTCGTGTACAATGAGTTTCAGCAAGGAGCTTTCTATGGGGTTTCAGTTTTTCCTGTTTCTCGTTGCCCTTCCCAGTGGTGAGCTCAGTAGGGAAGGAACTGCACATTGGGAGCCTGGGTGGGCCGCATGTTTCTGAGAGAAAGGAGGAAAGGTGCTTTATATATAAAACAAGACGAGTTTCCACAAACATGTAGTTGTGATAACATCATTTAAACCCTTGGAAATAAGAAGACCCTTTCCCCGAGTCTGTGCATGAGCACAGATGACATACAGAGCAGTATGAAAGTAAGGACTGATGTCTGATGCAGACTGAGGAAGACGCATAAACATTAGTAAAACAGCATAAGCATTAGTGGCAAACACCGAAGGATGAAAAAGGCTACGAGAATCTCTGAAGGTATGACAGGAGAGATTCAAGAAGTGTAGTATTGTAAGAGAGGAGAGTGACATTGTCAGCAAAAACCTGCTCAGAGTGATAGCAAGAATCCAGAAAACACAGGAAAACCCTGGATCCACAAAGGGGCAAATTTTAATAGCAGGATGATGGGGAAATGGAATATTTTTACACATTTACACAGAAAAGAAAAAGAAAAGGAATCTTAATATTTGCAAAAAACTGTAACTGTATACAAAGGAGGCAGGAGAGTAGACAGAAAAGTTAAATATTTAAATACCCCATGTACCAGTATAAGTAATAAGAAGTTTTGCTAGAAGTGATACCAACAGAAAATATGTCAATAATAAGATTGGTTTTAGACATACTCTGCTGTACCAAAGTGAATACAGCAAAAAATCAAGAAATGAAAGAAGATTAGACTGGACTATGCCCCTCTCCCGACCTCAGATGGACATAAAAGTGCAACATTAGTTTGTTTAACACAGGAACAAGACAAAAACTCTCTGTGCCCAGATGCCAGCTCTTCAGCAGCAATAATGTAGTGTTAACCTAAACTATAAGATTCTTGTGCCTTGGCACACAGATAAAACACAGGCTTCTGACTGTAAGTAGTCTATGAGTTAAGAGGTAGAAAATATGCATTTCTGCAGGCATGCAGCCTCACTGTCCTGAGAGGCATCTAGCTTGGACTATAGCTGGGAGAGAGGGAGGATAATACACTCCAGCTAGTTTACTGGTCTGCTCCAGGATGGCAATTCCTGCAATTGCAATTCAAGCTAAGGTGGAAAAAAATCAACCAAATAACATACAAATTATTCTTTTTCTTGAAAAAGTCATGATAAAACACAGGCCTTTCCTTACACTCAAGCTGAACGTAAGTTTATGCTATATTACAGCAGTAACAGCGATGTGCTGTGCATAATAGTAATAACTGATCTTCCTTGGTAAATTTTAAGATACTTTTTTATCTCTAAAAGGCAAGTGTTGTTGCATCAGGTTGCAAAGCAGAAGAGCAAAACCAGAAAGCGTTAATTGGGAAGCGCCTCCTGTGCCCATAGGTACTGTCTGTTCTGATGGCAAAGGCTTTGCAATGAAAGAAGCCAGAGTAACCTACTGGAGCAGGAAGAGGCTGGTAGCAATTAATGGGGAAGTTTGTTTCTGTTCGGTAGAAAGGCAATTGTCTAGTTAATCCCTTTCCTGCGGGGACTAACAATGACCTGCGCCCAGCAACACTAGGCTGTTGTGTGACACTTTGCCTTCTGTGGGTTGAGAGCCAGCCAAATACCTCGTACAGTTCAGCTCACGACCATACTATTTTAAGGCTTCCTCCTCCATGGAATTCCTTTGGTCCTGCTCATTAGATGCCCACTTAAAATATATTTAGGGCAAGGGCAGTTCCATGTTTGCTACTACATACTATGTTTTTTTCTTCTGCTGTTAGAGAAAATGCAGAGTTGCCACTGCTCTCTATCAGGGCAAGGGCTTAACTTCTATCTGTATTAAATAAGCAGCAGGTACTAGAGATGCTATGTTTTGTTACACAATACTGAACAACAAACCACAGAGGAAGCTAAAAAGTCACATTTGATTTTGTAGTTCTGCAAGTATTTTGACTTCTTTTGACCATTTTCTGCATTTTGCAGTTAGTCATTCATGCCACCGACTTTAAATTATATGAATTAAAAACTGTTTGGCAATCTTCCATTTTGTGGAACTCTGTGGCAGGGCGTCGTTTAAGAAGCTTACGGTCGGACCAGTGCCATGATATGCAGACATGCCTGACAGCTGAATTCAGGCTTTTTCATGTTGTGGCTTATGTTTTAATTACTTTGAAGAGTACTGTACTAAAAAGGAAATGCCAGATAGACTGTATCATGGAAGCCAGGGGAATATTGCAAATCATCAGAACCTTCTGAGGTGAAACAACAATTAATGCGGGGAATGTTGGGTGGAGGAAAGATTCAGGGATTATAACAAATTCGGTAATAAAAAAGGTGTAAACAGCCCCTACTGCATGATCGTTGCCTTAGACGATATTGTTTTACCAGAAACACAAAGGCAAAACTTCTATCTTAATTTCCCTAATATAGATGGTAGGCAAATTATTAGGAATTTCTTCAAAGACCAAAACTTTAAAAATTCACTATAGAAGATGCAAAACTTTATGACTGTCCCTTCTTAAATGCTGCCATGTCAGGAATACAATGCAACCAGTCTCTCTGGTTAAAAATTGATACTTTTTTCACTTATCAAAACACTAATCTAGTATTTTTATTTCAAAAAAATAGTGAGGAAAAACTTGATCAGCTCTGTGTAGAGAAAAGCATCGAGGAAGAATGAAGAGCTGACTGAAAACATTGCACAAAGACGACAGATGATACACACAGGAAGCCACTTGTGTTTAGAAAGCTGAATGCACAGAAGAATAACCATGATATCCTTTCCTTTCTGCTCAGCTAATACCTGCACAAATGAACCATGCCTAGCCCTCTAGCAGATGCTTTGCTCCGAGCTGTATGAGAAGAATACTCTATTATTTCCACCACTTATACAAACCAACATCGTACAAAATACAATTCAGTATGAGTTTCACAAGTTATGAGCCATTCACTGCCCTTGATCTGGGTGAGGAACTCCCATTGATCTCAGGGAGAAATGTGAGCACTAGAAAGCCCTCAAAAATAAACTGCAGTCCAATCCTGCAGCGGCAGGAAATGGACTAGATGAATGAATATGCCTGTTCCATCTCTAATTTCTATGATTAAAGTATGTGATCAAAGGCAACACAAGGCTCTAAGTATTACCACATTCAAAGAAGGAACCACGTCCAAGGACTAACACATTTCATTAAGTGAGAGGCAAATGCCTTAGAAATTCCTCCAGTCAGTGGCTGCATTTCCCTTGAATTTTGCCAGGTTATTTCTCTATGTGAGGAATCAAAGTTTGTTGTATAGACCTTATAATACTAGACAGAGACCATATCAGGTCTCCCTCCACCAATCCTATTTTTAGAAAAGGGGAATGTAATTTGTATCTCTTTGAAAATAATTCTACTAAAGTTAAATACAGACATAGGTACTTACTGTTTTAATTATCACTTGCAAAAAAATCCAATATAATGAAAGTTCAAAGTAAACTAAAGGGTCTTACGGGGCAGAAGGAGATATATTATTGACATAAGAAACACATATGATTAGATCCCGGTCTTTCAGTGAGAACTGTATGAATCAATGAGCTATGTGGGAATGACTGTCTACCTGCATCTTCTCCAGTGACTTTTCAACAGCCCAGAGGATCAAGGCCTGGCTTGACTTCTGAGGCAACACCATGACATAGTGGCCCCTTCAGTAGACTCATGTGCCTGGACATCAGAAAGCAAAGAGTGATTCAGGCCACCTGCTAGGGTGTCCACATCCTCGATCCCTGTGCAATCCCTGAAGGGAATGCTGTATTCAGGCTATATTGCAGAGGAATATAATTTTGTTGGTGCACCCATCTATCCCATTTTTGGACAGGGACTCCGAGTAATGGGTTTTCTGCAAGACTGATCGTGGTCTTGAAACCAGATGCCAGAATAGACATCTAAGTCCATTTAGGCATGTTAGTAGGTCCAAATACATCTTTGAAGTCTGCAGTTTTGACTCTCTGGAATTTGCAGGTAGTTTGTGCTCTTTGTAGTTCCTGATATTGTCACGATTATCACCTGGAGTATTCAAAGAAAGGGAAAGGATAGGAGAAAGAAAGGGTTGTTGTTGTTGTTGTTTGGATGTTTTCCTTCTCCTTTCAGATGTCACTGTGAAGTTTATCTTCCTAGGAGCCCACCAAATATTTGCTGGTCCTTGTCTCAAGATTCTAGAGGCCTATTTAAATCCACAGGTTTCTCTCAGTGCATGCAGCAATATAGAATTACTGACATGAAAATCCCACTCACGCTGAAATGAGAATAAATTCCTGTGAGGATGTACATTTTTTCCATGCCTAGAATTTTTGTCTGTTTCCAAGAGTGCATGATCTGTTTTACTTTCCTAACTCTTTCCTTTACACTTTGTAGCTTACTAAAACGTGGCACAGTCTACCCTTTTGCAAGGAAGAGGGAAATAATAGTACATACAGTACTGCTATTAACAAAAAATTAATGTCCGCTAATGACATAAATATAGTAATTGTTGAACTGAGGTCCAGAAGAGTAGGCATATAGGGATGAAATTTCTGCTTTTAGACTCATTCTACCATGACTAGTCTATTAAGACAAAAAAAATGTCGGTTTCAATAAAAATTGGTGGAAAAAGAATTCTCTCCGTTCCACCAACCATTTACAAGAGGTAGGGTCTTCATTAGGCTCTTGTTTCAGGGTCCTGGCTGTTTGCTGTCAGCACAGTGTCTGTGTTACAGTTTGTGCAAATTTTGTACAAAAATTCTGCCTCCTTGTAAAGAGTTTGGGATGATCACCCAACTGGCTAATATAAATTGTGCAAAACCTACACTCAGACTGAATGAATAGCAGGATAACCCTCTGTTTCCCATTTTTTTCTCTGCTCCTCTTCTCCTTCTCTCTCACTCTCCTCCCCTCTTCCAGTCCCCACACACTTTTCAGCAAATCACTGAATTGTCTCCAATGGCTTTCCTACTGCCACGGTTTTATTATGCTTACAACAATTTTGTGTTCTAGTGCTTGATTAGACACAGAGACTCAGATTAAATACATTGATAACCATCACCCTTGAAGGTATAACTAGGCACAAAGCAAATTGTTTTTTCATGCACATTTTAATAGCTGCTTCATTTTATATGGCACATTCTTGGCTCCAGAAAGCTATCAGAAAAGAGCTCTTACACTGAGGAGGCAGCACATACTGTAGCATTATGCAGCACACTTCAGTGAGTGAACAAGTTCTAACAATAGCACTGCAGAGCAAGAGCTGTTAAAAATGGCTTCTAATTTTACTCAACTGGAACAATACTGTTCAGATCTTTATTTTTATCCTTCTTTACTCTGGGGACAAGGTGTTAACTCATTCGAAGGGTATGGCCCTTCAAGTCGGCACCGCAAAACAACCACAAGACAATTGCTCTTTGTGTTTGCCTCTCTTTACCATGAGTTACTCGAATCTTCAATTAACTGAACAGAGAAGTGGCAATCATGTCACTGTGAGACACTGGAGACTTGCAGTCAATAAGCCCCAGGAAGCAGCCAGGCAAATTTGGCCAACCTAATCCTAATACAAGATTGCATGTAATTTTCCAAACAGATACTTCAGATTCTTCAGGATGCTGTTTCTGGATATGTTTTGTCTTTAACTTCACTCATTTTTACAATCTTCACAGTTTCTATTCCCCAAATAAAAATATCATGCTCATTAGACATCCTTCCTTTTAATACAATTTCACTTCCGTTTATTCTATCAGATATTGACTGACCCTTTTGAAATGTATTGTGCAGAATTGGCATGAGCATTTTGATCTATTTATAAAACAGAGAAAGTAGTCAGAAATTCTAGAAATGTAGGAATAGAATTTGTATAAGATACGACAACTTACAAAACCAAGAATTATCCTGCAAGAGAAGAATATTTCACTAACCTCTACTGTCAGTTCTAGAGGACACTTGTGATAGAACAACATTAATGATACAGAAACACTTAATGGTAAACAGTAAAGAATCACTGCAGTTCAACTACGGAAAGAATTGTGACAAGGAAAATGAAAATAACTTGACAGTGAAGCTGTTCTTAGAAAAAGGAATTTTAGAGACATTTTTAATTTTTTTTTTCAATTAAAACTTTAGTTGGAAAATTTTGAAATGAGGATTGAGTGTTATTAAAAAAAATTAAAATACTAAAATTAATTTCTTCTTTGATGCAAACCTTTTTCTGATTGTCAGCTCTGACTCCTTCCTAAGATTTCAATTTTTTGGCCTTAGATCAGCTGGGAAGTCATCCCTTTTTCCTGATGAACTTTAGTAACTGGAATAACCTTCAGAAGATAAATACTACAAAACCAAATCATGTGAATTAAAAAAAAAAAAAAATCTAATTTTATTCCATTTCCAGACATTTCCACATTTCCACTGGAGTACCATGATCTCAATTTAGTGCTTTTGACTTTACCAATACCTACCAGCATAAGAGAACATTGGGGAAAAGGTTCAATTTCAAGAATAATAAAAAAGTGTCTGCTTTGGTCTCACATGAAATATCATCAAACTTGAGCTGAAGACTCGCTTCAGGTTATATCCCATTTGTGAAGCAAATTAATTTGCATTTTAACTGCTGTCTCCTTGAGTGTCTGAGCTGTTGCCCTTGTGTGTGAGCTGCTCTTTTGGCATTGCTATTAGCTTCCAGTTTGCCTATATCTCTCTTTGTTTGGAAAACTTGTGTGGTCTGTGCTAGCTCTGGGGTCCTTCAGGTGTTCCTTCTGATTTATCATGTTTTGCAAGAAGAACAGCCTGTTAATTAGTCTCTTACTCTTCATTGCAGAACTGACTTAATTTGGGCAATCAATGAAAGCAGACTAGGAAAGAATCAAATAGTGCCATCAAACAGTATTTGGTGTCCTTTGGGTCATGAATCTGTCTCACCCTTGGTAACTACTGCCAGTTTCCTGGAGGGAAACTGGATACATGCAATATGACCAAGCAGACACCCTTTTTCACAGATCTCCATCTGATATCAGATAGGGATATAACTTCCTTCCATTGTGCAGCTTCTTATGGTGACAAGCCAGTTGCCTGTTATTGGGTTCTGCAATACTTTGTCAGCCTCTCCTCTCCTCTTTCCCCACTAAAAATATGTGGCTAGAAGGGGATCTCTGATCACAGAACCATTTCTTCCTCTCTTGTCATTTCCTTGCCCATATGATCCAAGGAGACTGAAATAAATTACAACAACAATAAAAGAAAGATGCAACACTTTGGTGACTTTTGTTTTTTAAATATTTGTAACTCTGGTCAAATGACCAGCCATGGAAAGAAGTAGCATGCAGAAGGATTAAAGCAATTGGAAGAGGAGTGTTTTGGAGGAGCTAAGATAAAGATGTGTCAAAGCAGAAGTCCAGGTTTTATAGACTTCTTCCAGCCCTGCCAAACCATGTACAAACATGTGGATGGGCCTGGTCAAATGAAGGATGCTAGTGTGCAAAATAAAATGTACTATATTTTTTCTCATAACAAGCCTGCAGTCTCCTTTGACCTCTACGAATTTCCACTGAATCAAATGTACTGCAGTTCTGCCCTAAGCCTTTCCATGTCATTCCTTGTCAGGCTCATTCAATAAGCCTAAAGCCATGAGACTTTACAGGTCAGGTTCAAAGAGAGACTGGGAAGTCCAAAACTAGCATTCTTCTTATCTGTCCTAACAGAGAAAGTGAAAATTAAATGGGCATGGAAACTGAATTCCCTCTCATACCTAGAAGCTTATTATAGACAGGTCAGGATGGAGGGAAATTGTGGTGTAGCTGTGTTGTCACTAATCATGCTCTTTCTGTTATGTTCTTGAAGGCTTGAATCAGGAGGTCTGTCACTCCAGCACTTTTCAAAAATAATAAACTACTTTGAGAGTAAATATACATTCTATAAAGTGGCAAGAAAATTAGAAGGAATCTAGCACTATATTTTGGTTTGGCACATCACCATTACACTGCAGGGAAGCTGTAGGGGAAGGACACTGAAGTCCATCCTTTGCAGACAAAAGTTATGAGACTGACTAGAAATGATTACACACATTGGCTGAAATTCTAATGAATGATACAGAAGAGGAGCCCAACAGTCATGTAATAGGCACTGAATGGCATCTGCAGTTACTTGCTGTAATGATTTTCCAACCATGACAATCAAAGTTCAGAAGAGGAAAAACATTTATAACCAGCATCCAGAATAATGGAAAGTTCATACTTTTCTGTCTCCATTTTCCTGAGCCAATATCATCCCTGTGCTTCTGCTTTCTCAATTAAGATGACTGTCATGAGATGGGAGTATTTCATGTGTTCGTGATGTAAATCAGCAGGACTGCAATCAACAGAGGGCTGAAGAGATGAGATGGTTGCTAGTTTTCAGCTAGTTTTGAGATGTGATGATGAAGTCTGCTTACACAGTCAGTACAGTGGATTATGGGTGACTGTGGTGTTTAACTCAATACAACATGCTCGCATTTACTTTCTAAAACTAGCTAAAAATTTATGCTCAGAGTTAATTCATAAAATCCCAGACCTATTGACTTCTGAGCTTCTCCAAAGGTACATTTCCCTAACAACAGCTTCAAAACGTTGTAAAATGGAAGAAGAGCCAGATGACCTCCAAGAGTCTGATTTTTTTTTCACTACTGTTTTTCCATTATGGTTGTTTTTCTTAACCCAGCAATTCTAAAAATAGTCTAAGGTTTAATCTTTGTGTTATGATTTGTTTATGAGAAGATGGTGTCCAATGGCTAGCTTTTTAGCCACAAGAAACATCAAAATCTCATAGAGCAGAACTTTGAAATGAGAAAACCCACAGGTAAACATCCTTATTCTCTTTTTTCTCTTAGTATAATTTTTACTTTTCCCACCCAGGCAGATTACTTTCCATGGCCCAGAATGACATTACTTCTTCCAAGAAAATGTAGGCTTGGAAAATGAGACATTGTCATTACAAATTTATCAAGAACAATGTTCCAAGGAGCATCTGCAAATTTGATCCAGGGCAAAATGGTCATTTCCTCTCATAAACATAGAGGAAATGGCAATATACTGAATCTGTTCCTCTGTGAAAATTCACTCCTTTTTCACTAATGTTTTCTAGACACTAAAATTAGACCGAACTCTGCCAACGTCAGGATGTATCATTGCGTCTGTCAATGGCATTATAAGTCAATGTGAATACCCAGAACAGTCAGCAGAAAGGAGTGTGGAACTTGATAGCAGTGGCACGACAGAGAACTAGGAACTGTATCCAGACCCAAAAACACTATTAGCGAAATCCCAGTTGTTGCCTCCATTAGTCTTCTTGTCTTCTCTCCTTTCTGCTGTACACGTCACTTTGAAGCAGTAGTTACTCCAACAAATGCAGTAAAACAATATTGGTCTCAAAATTAGTCTGAGAGGAGAATCAGACCTTAGTCTCCAAAAGTAGGTCAAGGACTCTGTAAATACAGGAAAATGTTAGAGCTGGCAGGCCATAAGCTGCAAATGGGCACAACCAGCCAGTGATACCAGCCAGTGGCATACAGCCATTCCCCAAAAGAAAAGTACGTTCAGAGTCTGGGCCTGAGAAGAGGAAATTAGCAGTCATATCTCTGGACACTCAAAACAAATCTTCTTCATTAGATTGCACTTACATACACTTGATTTTTCACTAGAGTTAATTTTCCATTACCTTATTTTCCTTGCAGGCTGAGGAAGAAAATACAAATTGAGTATTTTGGCACTTTAGAAGAAAAAGCAGTGAATATGCAGCCTGGAGGGCCTCAGGGGTTTGATTCCTGTTCCCTTCTGTAGATATAAGGAAAACAAAATAATGGAAGCTTGACTCAAGCAAGTGAATAAATGAATTTACAAGGGTTAATCTAATTTGTGTCTTGGACTGCCTGCAATTATGAATGTTTATTAACTAGTCTGTCTGGCTTTTGTAGGGGAAGAGTGCGGGAATCCCTGGAGCAACCCAACTCAAATAGAATTATCAGTCAAAAGAAGAAAACAAAAACCCAAGCAGAATGCTAAACAGTAAGAAACTTTCAGTGTTACTGGTGGGCTTAACATGGTCTGAATTGAGCAAGCCTTATATGCACAGTGATCCTATTGACTGCTCAGGAACCACTAGCATGAGTAAGGGGATATCAGGAATGACTGGATGCTCTGTCCTGCTGAGATAAAAAACAGGTGGCCAAAGCCCAATCCAGCAGCAGACGAAAGCATGTGAGTACACTTACTGACTTCAAAGGCACAGCCCACATGTTTAATGTTAAGGATGTGCTAAAGTCTTTTGCTGAACTGGAGCCCATGAGATTTCTGAGGTCTTCACTCCCAATGACTTTGAGGTTAGCTGAAGTAGCATGTTAAGTCTGTATTTCCCCAAAGGATAGCATCAAGATTTTCTCTTGCTGTTTTGGTAAAAAAATATCTCCGAAAATGTTTTCTTTTAGAAAGTCATGTAGTCAGTCTTAGGAGAGAACTTCCCCACAAACAGTCTTTTAAAAGAAAAATTTTAAAAAACAACCACACTAAAAGATTATTTCTGTGGTGCCAATATGTTACAGATAGGTTCATTAATGCCCATAGCTCACATGTTAATGCTGAGAGATGCTGGATTCAGCAATGAAACAAACAGCTATAGCAGACACAGCTTTTTAATCTATTCACTCCAAGATATTTTTAAGTAGCTGACAACTTGCACAGACTCCATACATGCAGCACTGTGCATGTCTGTTTGAGTGCACAACCACTTCTGTATGTGCAAGCCACGCGGTTGCACAACCCAGAAGATAGCTGGGCAAGTGCTCATTTCTACATATAAATATCCCAATTACAGAGCAGTCTTGGCAGGAATACCTACAGCTGTAGATGTTTACAGTTAGTATATATGAATGAAGATCTTGGTCTTCCCTTTTTGAAAATATAGGAATGTAGGATGAAAAGGGAACTCCTGGAGCTGTGAAACTATCTCCTGCACTCTTAGGCAATGTAGTCCCTTCCTGAGCTAATTGAACTTCTTACTGAACTACACCAGGACTTTTTTTTTTACCCCTGCCACTCCTTGTCGGTAAGAAGTTCATTCTAATTTCCAGTCTGAATGTATTCATGTCCAGTTTACAAACAATTACTCCTGTGCCAGTATTGTCCTTTACCTTAACCAGCTCTTCTGCCTTCCTGGGGCTTCCTTCTTTCATGTGTATGTATACTGAGAAAAATTCATTCATCTCCCCTCTCAATCTTTTTCTCTTTATGAACTAATTGGATTCATATTACTTCATCTGTGCAGGCACAGCCTTTAGACAGGTGTGGTGCTCAGACTGCATCACCCGAGGAACAATTCAGGCTGGCAGAGTGATTTAGTGACACACCTGTGAGTCAACATTTCTACCCAGATTTCTCTGTGCTGAAAGTCAGTAGTCATCTGGCTTATGCTCTTTCCAGCAGTCATTGGCTCCTGGCTGTTTAAAGTACTGCATTATAACTAGTGGAAAAAATAGCCCTTTAAGACAAAGATTTCATTTAAAAAGAGAACCCAGCTTTTAGAAATTGGACTCTAATTTATTCTAACAATGCAATTCCTGCTCTTCAGTATGAATGGAGCACTTCACAGTGTTTGCCTGGGATGTCATTAGATAGTAGTCTCCTGCTGCTGCCAGCACTTTGCACGGCATCTACTGTTCTACGTATTGACCATTGGGTATGTTTCCTGGCTCATCTCTGGAAGACCTACATTTTCATTTAAGCCTTCATGCCTATCCTAAATCCAACAGTATGACAGCTTGGCCCCCTGCACTCAAGAACATGTGTTGCACACCAAAGTCACTACTCACTACACAGTAAGAAGTAACATCCTGTGGTCTTTTATTATGAAGCAGTTAATGCTGGAGTATGAGTCATTTCACTGCTTCTAGCACATTTGTTTCAGCTGCCTGGAGTGTCTCATGATGTATGGAAAGGTACTGTAACAAGCTCAGGGATTTTATCTCCTGTTTTGGGGTCCCAGCTACTTTATATTCACAGTAGGCTATACTGCATATGTGTATGTCACCCCTAGAAATGCTCATAAACATTACTATTTCCTTCATGATCAATGTAGTTTTGACTATATAGGATAGTTGTTTTGATATATTTAGTATCAGCTTGTTCATATTGCTTTCTAATGGATTGTGGTGAGATCACATGTTCATGTTGCACCCAAAGGTGAATTAATTGGATTTCTGTATTCCAAAAGCTCAGCCTTTTCATCCTTTTCAGTACGAACATACCTCTTTCTCTGCGTATCAGAGCTCTGGTGACAACTGCTGTGGCTTGCTTCCTTTACTTCTTCTCATAGACCACCTTCTAAGAACCCACATAAGCTCTGTCTCTGCAACACCTTAGCTTGCTCTTCAGTTCTAAAAGGTGCCTAAATTAATCTTGTGTCCGCACACACAAAGACCTTTGTATCTGCAATGCTAGAGATAAGCATTTGAAAGTCCTCCAGGAATACTGGGAGTGTTCAATACCAGAGCCCAAGTCTTCCCTCCTTCTAGTGCCAGGTGCACCCAAAAATTAATGAAGATACAAATCCTGAACAAGGACATCACCATGCTTTGTTCATGTGAGAGACAGTCAGACAGACACATCTGTTTTTCACTTACACCTGCCCAGTCCACCTTATCCCCAGTCTGGGCTGGCACAGAAAACAAACAAAAAAAGGCCTCACATTAGCTGAAACAAGCTTGTTGACTCTATTTTTTTTTCCTAAAGACTTGTTACTTTTATAGACTTATATTTGATCTTCCCTAAATTTCAAAAGCAGAAGACTTGTAGTAATTTATTGCAGATATTTAAGGGAGAGGGAAGCAGACTGTTGACACTAGAGTATCACTTAGATGGGTTTTCTGTTGGGCATAAATTTGTGGTTCTTGGTCCCAAGGAACAATCTCAGTTGTTTAAAGGTGTGTCTATGTAGACATAACCACCATGGTTCCAGGGCTGCTCCGCTTGATAGTACTTAAAGCCTGATATATCATTTACATTTTTCTTTACTCCTTCAGATGCCTGTTTCTTGGTATCTCACCATACGCCCACTATGTGCTAACTGTCTCAAGAGTTCACAGGCTTCTGATAAGCATGTGCAGAATCTAGAAAGATAAGTTAGGCATCCCTGTAAATCACTGAACTTCTTCCCACCCTTTAGTTCCTAAACACTCTACATTTTTTGGAGTGCAGCTGGAGTCTCTCAAAAGTCAACAGATGTCTAGCATAAGAAGCATGAGTTTTCTCACCAGTTTGAGTTTTCTCTGTGCTTGTTTCAACAGGTGTATTGTTACCTCTTCTTTGCAGGACTTCTGCACAGTCTTCACTGGAACTAATGAAATTCTGTGTATTCTCACTGTCTACCTGTCCAATGTGTTTCTGTCTTCAGCTCACCATGAAGCATCCTCCTCCACCTCCTCTAATACATGCTTTCTTTGGCTTTGCATGTTGGGTGAAAGCCAGGGTGACTGTTGTCCTTCCTTTTTTACATTGAGGATATTTTGGTGTTGACTGGAGCACGGTCCAACAAAGTCCGCAAAGATTTGCAGTTCCCTAGATTTCTACACGGGAAGTCACACATCATTCCTGTGTGACAGCTAATTGAAACTATTTTTATTATGATTATTGTTTCATTATGATTATTGCCTAAGATCAAGCCACAAGCATTCACACATACACAGTCCTAGAGAATCATGCCCCAAGAACCCTATTTCTTAGTGAAAGAGGTAAAACAAAGGCATTCAGTACAACAGCAGAGAGAATAGGAAGCACCAGCAGTTTCAGTACCTTTATTTTTCTCAGAATACAAATCCACACCACCTGGTCACATCTTGACCACCTGACAGTGGTCTTTCACAGTGCTGTTCAGTGGGGATATGCTGACTGAAAAGGCAAGGGGTGAGTGAGAAGGATAGAGCAAGACCATCTTTGTGAAGCTCAGATGAAGAAACTGAAGAAAGGGGAAGAGGAAATTTTTGACCTAACAGCCTCTCTGCACAGAGCTGAATCCAGTCAAAAGTTCATCCAACTGCAATCATTTGGTGACAGTTTTTGCATCTTTTTTTCCTTTGCCACATGGTCAGCAACAAGGAAAGGACCCAGCCTAACAGTAATGTTCCCAAGTGGAAAGGTAGGAGCAAGAGGACATTTTTCCAATTGTTGTTAACAACAAGTGCTGGGGGATATATTCTCAGCGGTGTTCCATCATTTCGTCTAGCAAAGGGTCCCTGCTCTACCTCCGTGCCTGTAACAGCTCTGGTCTCTTGTCTCATGAGTTTTTTATTGAAGGCCTATGCTTGCCTATGGACTCAGGATATTATTATTGTATGCTACTTGCACTTGGTCACATTTCCCCAATCTAATACTGCCATTTATCATAGCCATTGGGATTATATTGGGTCTGGCTATAATAATATAGCTCTATAAAATATAGCTGAAATTAAAAAAAAATTCTATCCATTGAAGGAAAGAGAGGAGAATGTAAACAGCTTATGAGCAGGGTCATGTGTAGTTGTCAGCAGTATCAGGGGATCCCAGGCTATAGTCTGAGTTGGATGTTAGTCTAACAGCATGGTTGTAAGACTCCTTTTCCCAACAAAGCAGGGTGGCTGCATCCAGACCGCCTATTTAGATAGATCCCTTCTTTGTGCTATCCCCTAACTCACATGCAGAGATTATCTGGAAAATGTTTGTTGATATTGCTAGAGCAATAGCAGAGACCATGCAAACAATTGAACTGTTTGAACAATCATCAGCCACTGCTTAACGCTTGACCTTGCTTTTTTTACTGGTATAGACGTAGCCTACAGCACTCAGAGAAATCTGTTCACTTTGTCATTGATGTAGCCCTGTTGTCCGCAGGATAAGCATTTGTCTTTTTCAACATTCGTATTCCTTCATTTTTTTCAGGTTCCACTTCATCAAGTTTGAGGACACAGTGCTTGTCAGCCATCATCTTCAGGTGGCTCTGAATGCTGAGTATCTACTACAGCAACTGTGTGTGACTTATTTTATTCCACTCTTTCATTTCTAACTCCTCTCCCCAACTATTTACAGAGACTATGAATGCTTCCAGTGATGCAAAGGACAGTTTTTTCTGGAAACCTATCAATCCCAGTATCTGTGCCTCTTATATTTTTTCTGTAAGTAGGCACTGCTTTGTTTGACTTCAAGTTGTAGTGTCTTTTTTCTTACCAACCTCAGGACACGACAGTAGGCAATAAAACAAAAAAGGCCATGTTCTTTAAGCAGCTCTTTATTAATTTTCAGAGATGCTGCACTTGTAGCCCATCAGTTGCGCAAAGGCCGGCTTCCTCATGCTCCTTTCAAGGTCTTCCTCCTTATAGCCTGTACTCCTTCCTCAGGTTCCGAGTAGGTTGTTGCAGGAAGGAAGCCACCATCTAAGCTATTCTCCCTCCCACGTTCCTCTGGGGTAGGTAGGAGTAAGCAGGTATAAAGTCCTAGCTATTCTTTCACTCCAGGACCTGTCTCCTCAGGTAACCTGCAAAGAGGAAAAGGATTCTTGTTCTGCTTCTCTCAGACATGCATACTCCAGGTCACAACCTAGGGAAAGTTCCTTAGGTACCAGCCTTTAAAGAATATCACAGAATATCCGTTGCTGAAAAAAGACATCTGCATCCTCTGGATTATGTAAAACAAACATCTGGCAGCCATGGCTTCCTCTTAGCTTTTCTGTTGTATGTAGTAAATGGAAGTCCCAGCTCCCACAACTGTCATTTGGCTCCAGCAAGCACCATGACTCCCCTTTTGTGAGAAATGAAGAATAATCTGGCTAAATCCCAGTTTCAGAGCTAGCAAACACCAAAGGTCCAGTCCCTCCTGCTGTTGTTAAAAGCTGGCTCCCCACTTCCAGGGATTAGCAAACTATGTGGACATTCTTAGGAACTTAAAAATCAGCAGACTTCTGCTTTGCAAGCTCCCAGCAGAAAGGAATAGAGCTGCTCCCCATTTCACTGCCATGACCAGCAATTTTCAAAGCCCTGGAGCAACAATGATATCAATATCAAGCAAACTTTTGATTCTCATCTTTTGAATCTTGCTGCATCTCAAATGAATATGTGGAATCTTCAGCAAACTCTGAACTAAATTACTTCTAAGCAAATAACTATACAAACATCCTATAATAACAAGCTAAATCCAGAGACCTAGCACCCAATAAAAGCAATGAAAAAGGCATCAGTGTCTGCAATAGTTTTCTGGAGTCCCAACACATTCTCAGAGAAGGATATGGCCCTGCCTCACTCTGTATCCCCATAATCAATCCCATACCAGAAGACCCTACTGAGCCTGTAACAATGCACACTGTATATACTGCCCTTCTATTGTCTCTTTTGTCTTGGCCTAAGGAAAATACACTGATTCTGCTGACACTAAAGGCTCTGTAGCTGTGGAGCTGAAAACTAGATTTTTCTCCAACTCAAACAAAACTAAGTTAAAAGGGAGAGAAAACACACAGGGGAACAGTGTGTGTGTCTCAGTAGAGCTATATCCTTTCTCACCTCAACTGCACTCTCAGGGATGAAAACAGAGGTCACAGGCAATTACCACAGACCCCCTTTTAAAGGAGGGGCTACAGATCCTCTCTGAAAGTTTTGTTCCTGCTCTATATGTAAAACCTCAAAATGAAACATGTATCTCTACTTTCCAGGAGAGAAATAAAGTCTAATCTACCTTATTACCTCAGGTTCCTTCAAATCTCAAGAGGAAACTTTCTGTTTTCTCCTTCTTTCAATTTTCAGATATAGTAGCATTCAGGCAGAAAGAGTCCATGGTACGCATCTGAGGTTATGGAATCATTTTTACCATTTTGAGACCTCTCAATAATTGGGCTTCGGCTTCAAGAATCCATCTTCTACTAAACAGCTATCACTGCTGGTCTCTGAATGTTCTACCTAAAATCAGCCTGTCTGTATCATTCCTGTAAATCTAGGTACCCACTGTAAATAGCCTATAAAGGGCTATAGAGCTCATAGGATTACAGTAAGAATCACAATATTTGTTTTTTCTACCTTTTCCAATGTACACATCCACCTTCCCTCACTAGACTCTAAGAAAATTGTAATCAATATATTCATTATTTGGTCCCATTTATATGTCTACATAGTTAGTAGTGCTAGTAGAATGAACAGAACTGTGGTAGTAATGTCTGCTATTAATAAAGAGCAGAATAAGTCAAATGCAGCAGTTAATAGGGTGATTAGTGGAGGTAGAGTTGGTTTTGCTTATTATACAAGTTTGCCTTTGTCATTTCTCAGTGCACAGTCTGTCTTTCAAGATCAAATTTGGTGATCTACTGCAACAATGACAATAAAGACCCTGTTAACCACTGTTGAATCAACGAGCTTTGCACTTTATATACAGTACAAAATACATGCAGAAGCCTGGCAGCTGCTAAACTCATTGATATATAACACCAGTCCCAAAATAGTGATATTTCACTTCTGGAGCTTTATAAATTGTTAAAGAAATAAAATCTGCCTTTGGGAAATAATGTTTCTTTATGTATCATCGTACCCATTCCCTCCTCCTCCCCTCCCTTCAAGATTAAAACAAATAGTGTTAAAGCTATAAATCATCCCTATTGGCACTGGAAAGCCCTCAGAGATCTTCCTTCTGTGCCATTTCAGTAGACAGAAAGTCTGATGTACAGAGAGGTGATGTTGCTTTATTTTTTTTTTTTTAAGTAGAGAGTCAGAAAAACATGTCCCTCCTTGATCTCTTCAATGTACATCAATATTTCTTCAGTCATTTTAAAGTCATTGCACATGCTGCAAGTCGTTTCAAGGAAAGTCACTGGGAAATGAAGCATGCTTGGGAATTTTAGCTATCATTATCTTGTGTGGAGAGGAGCATCTTGAAACACCATTTAAACACTGTAGGTAATGCCAGTAATAGGACTGGACCAGTCACTCTGTCCTGAAATGTATATGGTTTTGAAAACTCATTTGCAGAAATTCAACCTCCATTTCTTGTTTTTCACTGAGCACAGAATCACCCAATTTATAACTGGATAAGTGATAATCCAAAAATTGGATTTGTACCATGAAAATTCAAGCTAAGAAATTCAGTAGTTTATTTTAAATTATTTTTCTGCTATTATTCCTGAGGGTAAAATCCTTTCTTAGAAATTGTTCCTGGTTTTCACAAACATTGATCAAGCATTTCTGAAACATCCACCCACTTCCATTTTTCAGTAACATGAACTGTCTCTTTTTCACCCACCCATCATTTCTTAGCCTCATTTCCTTTGCTTTCACTTCAAGAAGTAGGGGGGAAAACGTAAAGGTTTTCTCAGAGCTTCTGAGCTTGGTAAACATGAGCTTTACATTAGAATTTCCATCACTGACAGCAAACTCGTAACCAAAAAGAGACAGCCTTCTCTCCTCCTTTTCTTTTTTTCCCCTTATTGCAGGGGAAAAAAAAAAAAAAGAAAAACACAAAAAAAACCCAAAACCAAAAACCCTAGGACAAAACTAACAATCCCCTAATATGAAATCAGAAAGTTACTTCACTCATAAAAGAAAGTAAGGAAAATAACTGTTTGTAGGCTGCATTTTTTCACTTGTAACACTGCAGGGTGCAACTGAAGCAGAAGAATGCCCAGCCATGCTGTCTTCCTTTCCACCACAATTGCTCTTCTCAATGGAGAGTCACTGTTAGAGGAAACACTGAAGCGCAAATGGTACAGAGCCACCTCAGCCCATCACTGCAGCATTTGAAACACACTTAGGTACCCTCAGGCACAAATATAAGCACTATAAATTAGCTGATAGGAGTATGAGTCCTTGGATCTTACTTAACTGAGCACACAGAGAGACCATCAGTAACGGTGGCGTTACTGTATGTGCGCAGTTAAGAGGATGGAAGTACTTTTGCAACATTGGAACTTAAAAGAGGAAAAGATATCCTGCTTTATCACAGTAAATTATATCACTTTGATCTCAGGCATATTTAGGCCTTTGTAGGCTTTCTCTACTAATCCCCAGTTTAATAGGCATTAGCTGGATTCCCATTCCTGCGTCAGCCAGGGTAAGCACAGCCTCTGCAGAGTGGGACCCAGAGCCTCTGAGTCCCTGGGAAGGGGTTTGGGAGCTCTGCTGTTGGATACATGTTTCATTCTCCAACTAGGCATCTTTCACAAGTGCTCAATCCACACACAAACACATCCCAAGCCTGTTCTGCCTCTGAACACCACCCTTCCCGCCCGCTGACACAGGTACCTTCAGATAATTTTTGCTGAGCTGTTTGGGCTCTGGTTTACTTTGTGCTTGCCCCCATATTGAATCAGCATCTGCTGCCATCATATAATACAGGTACAGACCTCATCCAAACAAGGCCGATCGTATCACATCATCTGGCCTGGCATTTGTCTGTCACGCTGGGGCAGGGAATGTGATACCAAGCTGACAAAAAGCAGCACACGGCCCTGCCTGGAGAGCCCCTTTGTTCATCTAAGCCTCCCCTGCTGCTTTTGTAACTCCAAATGGATTTCTGATTCCCTATCTCTTGGCCTTTTCAAGCCAAATGGTTTGGTCAGATCACAAGACAGCAGGTGCTGCTCCGCTCAACATTTGCACCTTCCAATCCAAACACACCTCTCTCTACCGACCCTTAAAATCAATCAAAGGGACTTATCAGTTTGTTTTAAGCTTTGATGTTTGTCTGGGGTTTGTTTATCTAGCAGTTTATTCCTGGGAGTATGTTCTTGACATCTCGGAGGAGGTGGTAATTAGCAACAAGGAAGAAGGGTTGAGATAAGAAGTGGAATTTGAAAGTGGTGATACTTGGGGAGGCAGCTGCACCACATCCCCTCCTGCTTTCGTCTCAGCCACTGAGGCGAGCTAGAGACAGCAAAGGGGCGAAGAGCAGCCACCCTGCCCTTTCAGCAAACACTGGCCGGCTGTACCGTGCCACTGGGCATGGTCCTCTGTGGAGAAGGAGCCCGCGAGGGGCCCGCTTCGGCCCCCCCCGCCGTGTCGCCGCCTCCTCCACTTCACGGGCACTCATTAGGCCTGCCTCTGAAGAGCCCTTTTGTCTGAACAAACTTTCTACCTGTTGGTTTTGCTGCAAGAGCAATTAGCTTAAAAGAAGGCCTGAGGATCAGGTCTTGCCACCGCATGACATCCTATATACCTGCTGTCTTCTACTAAGCGGCATATAGAGCAAAGATGACTCAATTGCTTCTGTAACAGGAAGCATACATGCTGTTGTGTCTCTGCATTTAACGCGTTCACTACACACACACACAGGGGCTTATGCATGGATGTGGCTTAAATAATCACACACGTACCTGCACACCGTATGGACTGTCTGGTGTATTCATACATGCACACATACAGAGAGAGGCAAAGAGCAGTGAGAGAGCAGAGCAAAGCTTCTTGCTCCAAACAGCCTTGGACTTAGCACGTTTGAAATACGAAGCCAGGCCTGGACTTGAATTTTGCAGATGGCCCCTATCTTTATAGCCTTCCCAACAGAATTCCATACAATAATGTTAGCCTTTAATTGCATTTTTGAGTACATAACATGGAAGCAAAAGCACACTAACCTACTCCCGTGCTGCACAGTCTGCAAAAGGACCCACATGAGTACACATTGCGTGCTCAGGAGAGGAAGGGACTCTTGCGACCAGGATGCTCCTGAAGTGCCCTAAAAGGCACAGAAAGAGACTTATTCTCTGTACTGGCTCGAGTACAGAGAGCCAGAGTGCAGGCAATAGTGTTAAGCAGAAGGTTTTTAGACGCTAGTTGAAATAAAAAGCTTCCTGGTCTGAACTGGACCACAAAATTATTTTCTCAGTTCAATGAGTGAACCCTAATAGCTAAAAGAAAAGCCAACATTTTTTGGGTCAACGCAATTCATGATTTATCTTCTAAGCAGGCAAGACCAGGATCTTGATCAACAACCCCCACTTGCACTCCTCCTTTTCCAGGATGGGGGCTAGTACTTTTAAGTCCACGTTTTTGTTATGATTATTACATTTCTCAAGGCTCCAAAACACTGATTTTTTTTAAAAAAGAAGCAGCCTTTATGTTTGAAAGTGGTCATACTTGGGGAGGCAGCTGCACCACATCCCCTCCTGCTTTTGTCTCAGCCACTGAGGCGAGCTAGAGACAGCAAAGGGGCGAAGAGCAGCCACCCTGCCCTTTCAGCAAACACTGGCCGGCTGTACCGTGCCACTGGGCATGGTCCTCTGTGGAGAAGGAGCCCGCGAGGGGCCCGCTTCGGCCCCCCCAAACCAAAGAACTAAAAGAAAGGTTCTTTTTTTTTTTTTTGGGGGGGGGGGGCGGGGAGGCACTGTCCAGGGGAAAATGATGCATTGAAATTAGCCTGAATATCTACATGAGCAAAAATCCTCTGCCTTTCTCAAGAACAGGCTCTGGGCAACCTATGTCACCCAGCTGTACTCCGGAGGATCCCTGTGGGAGGGTGCAAGCTCACTTGGCGAAGCACTCTCTGTTCAAGTAGTAGATGACTTCACTCTCATTACGCACATAATCTTTTCCAACATACTGTACATCAAACCAAAATTATACTGCATGTGTTAAGCTTGTAAGTGCACCATTTTATAATGATCACATTGCTTGTGTCCCAAGGACATTATAAAGGGTGTATTTCTGCCACTGCTTATGATTCTGTACATTGCCAATAAGCAGCAGGGTTTTAGCTGCATACAGAGCAGGGCTGTAGCTGTATACATTAAGAAGACAGTATTTAATAAAAACCAGCCTCAACTTTGAGGTTGCCCTTAAACTAAATGCCTTTTATGCCAGTTTTTGCTCAATACTATTATCTCCATCCACAAGTGACAAGTTACCATTGCTAAATATCATGTATAATCACAGTTTGAATTGAAACGGTGCCTTCAAAGCACTGCAAATACCTGTCATTAGATACTGCGTTACAACCATTTGTTTCTAATGGAGCTGTCTTTTCCTGTTGGCATTGATTTACCATACAGACATCAGAATATTAACAGATACAGTCCTGCATCACATGTAGGAACACAGTATTACAATTCAGAGTTCATAATCCTGCGACTATTAAACCTTTTTTTTTTACTCCATTAGGTATCAAACACAGTAAAAAATAAACAAAACAAAGCAAAAAACCGCTCTCAGTGACACTAGGCATTTGCATTCTGTATATGCTTTATAGCATATAAACATAGATTTTCTGTTCTGTTTTATTCTATACAAAACTCAGCAACGTTTTCCACTTTCTGTTCCAACGTTTGGTGTCAACAGAAGTTTAGGATCTAGTTCTGGTCTGCACTGAAGTCATGGGAATCTTTTACTTGATGTTAATGGGAATTGGATCAGGCCAGTAATTGGAGACGCTGAAAAGAATCCCAGATGCTGCATAACAAATGAACTATCCACTGAGGTATTCCCTCTGCTTGGGAAGCTGCCACTGGGAATTGCTGCTACCTTTCTGTGGAAATGCTGCAAAAAAATGGATGTCAGATGTCAAAGCTGCCAGCCCCACAGAGAGTTTTAGTGACAGAAAATTCTTAAAAATCTAAACAAAAAAGAACCTCACCAAGTGAAAGAGCTATTTGGGCTTTTCCTGGGGCATAGGGATACTTGTAAACAGCAAAATCATTCTGCTAATAGTTGGGAATCTGTCCTCTGTCCTTAGATAGAGCAAGTCAGTGCTGTCTGAATCTGGTTCCCTGAACAATGGTGTGAGACAGAATTCTTCAGCTCTTCACATGTCAAAGTTCAAGCAAAACAAAGCAGGTTAGTAATTTTATTTTCATTTCTTTATTCATTACTAAGATCCCGTATTCTTTGCCTAGCAGCTTCCACGCCTGATCAGCTGTGGAAGTTGCAAACATATTTTGTGTGCTCTTTTGCCGTCTTCTTCTGCAAACTTTGTAAAGGGGCCAAGCATTCTGCTGTAATGTGTGGCATTCGCCTCCTGTTAGCATTAAAAAGGTGCATCCACCTCAGATCCAGTCACAGCACTGATGTGCAGGGGCAGAACCACAGTTGGAGAAGAGGATGTAGTGATTCATCCTTTCTTGAAAAATGACTCAAAGAGGAAATTGCATGCTCTGAAATGACATACCTCGCTGTAACCTGTTGTGACCATGCCCGCCTGCCATACCATGCTCTGCCTTTACCTTGGAAATTAGACAGACATGCCAGGCACACTTCAGGTATAAACCACTACAAAGGCAGTGAGCTTCCTATTTGTCTGCCATGCTTTACACAGCTGACAACTCCCAAAGTCTTGCTGCCACGATGATCCAATTCAGTGTCACTGGAGACACCCAAGTGTTCAAGTGAGTAAGAAGGGGGGTGAGAAACCAACATAAAATGCACACAAAAGTTAGTAGCAAACAAAAAGGGTCTATGAAAAGGAGAAAAAGTGTACCTAGTGTCATTTATTTACTTTTCTGCATTCATAATTCCCACCGAATAGAATAGTAATGAATCCTTTGCTAGAAACAGTTCTTAGAATTGCTGGCTGTAGCAGGAGATATTCACATCAGAGTATGGACTCCTGTTCTACTCTAACCCTACAACATGAGACAACATGATTTTGTAATTAAGGTATAAGTCTGCTATAGACTTTCCACTTCTACCTACATAAATTGCTTTCTTTTCTTTGTTTTTAAAAGAAACCCTCTGCCTCGTTCATTGTGCGAATTAGTAGACACAATGTTATGTTAGCACAGAACTAGTGAGCTTCTGTGTCAATCCACCCATGCAACACAGAGCCCTAAAACGGCCAAGTTAGTCTTCTACTAATGTACAACTGCAGTTCAGGAAAAATTGCTGACTGCTGAGTAGGACTCTCTGGTTCTCTAATGCTAGCCGCTCTGCACAGCACAGAGAATACAGATTTCAGCTATGTTTTCTGAGAATCGGGTAGCAATATTTATCTTTGCGTGTTTGTGGGGACATCAATGAAGCATTGCCATTTTGCTGCATTGAAAGAAGCCTGAGATTTCCCTGCTCAAATATCTTAAAAAACTAACAATGAAAACCACACTTGCAAGTTTCCTATTCCCCTTCTCATTGCAAAAAGAAAATTCATTATAACCAGATTCTTTGCAAGCATGGTGAATTTTGCTTCACTGACTTGGGTGAATCAGCGCTTACAACATGAAGGCTTCCAAAACGTACTCAGCAAGGCTTAATATTGATTTCTGGGATAAGTAAAAGAAAAATTAAAATGTTATTTAAGTATCCTTAAATCCCTATTTCCGAATTCTCATAGATCTCCACAAAGCTACTTCTCATGATGCACATCTCCAGGATTTTACTTAGACTGCTGGTAACTTATTCTGAAAGGTTTGAGGAAAATTATTCTGTCTCTTTCTATCTCAGGTTCCTGGCTGTGAAATAGGGACCTCCTTTGCTCCTCCATTTTGTGCATGGTTTGTCTATTTAAACTCCAGTTTCTTTTGAATGCAGATCTTTTCTGTAGTTATATGCATGTTAGGACTCACACTGGGTGACAGATCCACATGCTCCTCTAACAGCAACAACAATAACAATGAGTCCTCAGGTGTTTTTGAAGAGCGTTAAAGAAACACTTTTAGCTAAAGCAGAAGCTGCTATTTTTTGCTCTACAAAAAAACAGTAAATGTCTACACTTGAACTGCCTTACTAGCTCTGAGTGAGTCTTCTGCTAAGTCTAGGATGAACTGATTCTTAGCAGAAGCAGCAAGCATCTCACAAGGATTTTGCTGGGGGATAAGGACTTTGTGAAATCTTAGTATCTCTTAAAAATCATTAAGAGGCTGAAGCAGCATGCTTTCTTAGCAAAGTCCTAGTATAAACTGTGGCAGAGGGAACTGATATGAGGGCTCTTATAAACATCTCATGAAAGGCTTATACCAAAAGCCTCTCAGAAATGTGCCCTGTCAAAGAGGAAAATAATCATGAAAAGACAGGAGAGCTTATGATTTTATGTTCTCTTCATAGTTTTGCAGCATTCTGGTGTTTTATAGCACTAACAAAATACAACATTTGGCTTTCTTATGAGACTTTGTTTCCCAGCTTGAGGGAATACCACAAAAGTACCAGATGACATGATATCTGGCAACATATATGGCTCACTTTGGCATTAAAAAGGCCAATGAAAATCATAAAGCAACTCACATACTGAGTTACTCAATTATATATCTGGTTCATCCAAATTTCATTTTTGCCCTCTTTCCGTTCTGCCTGTCTCCCTTTTTGATCTCATAGGGCTATACACAGAGCCCTGGTAAGATGTCAATGAGAAGGGCCAGTCTTGCTCACACATGCAGAAAACCTGATTTGGGATCAGTTTTAGCCAACTAGCTATGACGATGGCCAATGCCCATTAACAGTGTAATGTCAATGAGCAGATAATCTAATTGCCACAAAGGAAAGGTTAACCAATCTATACTGCTCCTCTCTCTCTCCCTATTACTCTTCAGTCTGGCACTAGAGTCTCTAGCCACAGACACAGAAATTGTTCTATAATGACAGGCATCACCAAATATAAACAGCTGGTAACCCTAAAATTAGACCCGCCGGCTCTCTCTTGGTTTGGGGATATGTTTTATTATACCTTCCAACTGGCAAGCAAACTTTAAAGTTAATTTAACCCATTACAAGACCCTTTTATCTAATGGTTGGGCCTGTTGCTTTATGTACACTCTCTTCATTCTTATAAGGAGTTTTGCCAGCACAGAAATAGAATTTAGCTAAAGCTAGTTGAAAATTTTCCATCTAAAATATGTTCTGGCAGATAAATGGAGTTCTTGATTAAGCGAGATTTTTTACATCTGAAGTTTCTCCTGTCTTCAGAAAACCTCAGCTTTCAAGTGACCAGACAGGAGAACCATTCAGCAACAAAATCAACCTGGAATAATTTTCAGTTTTCAGCTGCAAGGCCTCCCGGCCAAGGACTCATACAACATACTGTATGGGGCAAGAAGGCAAGGATACTACGATTCCACTGCTGGGATGCATACTAGTGAAGAAATCTGGTGGACAGCAAAAAGCTCAGGCATAAAACACCCTAACTACAAATATTGTGATGTATCACTTAAAATTAATTCTGTATTTCTCAGTCTAAAATTTTCAGTTGTTTAGACTGTCATGAAATTTTGAAATGTTCTCTCAGGAACAATCAGTAAAGGGAAACACAACTAGCTGTAGATTTTGCCCCAACCTAGAAACAGACTGATATCTTCAAAGTTAGATATGCATGTCTGACCATGCATAGACCATGCATGACGAGTCTGGCCACTCATCTTTAATAACTATACATTTAGGGCCTCATTTTTTACACCTGTATTTGTCTTTTTGGTTTTTATCTCTGAGCTGAAAACTAGCTGGAATACTTGAATAACAAATTTATTTTTATTATTTAATTCATTTTATGCAAACACACCCTCTTTGACAAGACAATATTCATTCTTTCTCATATGACCACCATTACTGGAGGCATATGGCAATCTTAGTAGTACTGCCAGATTCTATTAACATGTTTCATTTATTTTTCTTGCGTAGACTATTTGGATATACAGCTGAATCTCTCCTACAAGAACTGAGCAAAGTGAAATTTTCTGAGCCCCTTCATCTTTTTCCCCACTCTATATTTAGTTTAAATGCTAACAATGACTGAGGGTCAAGATATTTGATCCGACATTCACAAATGGGTGGAACTGCCAACACTCTATTAAAACTGCTAATTAGGGAAAAATTTAGGTGGGAATCACGTTTGCATGTTGATCACAGGGAAAGCTGGCAGGCTCGGGGAACTTTGCACCAAGTACAGAACGAAACGGCACCTCGTGAGTCATATGCTGAAATCGCTTCTAACTGGGAGCAACACACATCTGGCAGCGATGAATGGCAGATGATGGGATACCTTTTTCGACCTCTCTCCTCTAAGCCTACCAGAAATCCCATGACTGGCTTCTGGTTCTTATGACTGTTAGCAATAACAGTACACAGGCAGGAAGAGTATTTCTTCAGATTTCAATCCAACAGCTTTTCCTGGGGCAGCAATTGGCCAAGCACACTCTGCAGAGCTGCAGGAACATCACACGGGACCTTGCATGGCTCCCAGAACATGAGGGCTTCCAGCATCTCCTCTTCACGGGTATTTATCTGATTTTTACTTCAGCTTTTCAGGTAAGCAAGCTCCTGTCCTTAGCACCACAAAAGGTGGAAAATGGCCTGTTAACATACCATAATAAAGTCAAAGCTATAATTTAATAGTGATCACATGCAACATCATTAAAAGAGATCAGAGTTCATTTTTTCACTTCCTTTTCCACAGCTTCTCTATCTATCTGAGTTTGTAGCTTAGAAATCCATCAGTATTTCTCAGAAAATTTCTTGTCTCAAAGGCCACCATCTCCATAAATGTGAAAATACCTCATTCTGGGAGCACAATGAGAATAATTAAAAGATTTACAAACACATTATTGATTTGTTTTTCAAACTTGTGTAATCTGCTTGAAAGTAGATCCATCTTTGAAAAGTTTCTGGTGATTTTATCAGCTTCTCTTTCTCCCTCAGCTTCCTAAAAAAATAATAATTAAAAAAAAAAATTAAAAAAAATAAAAGGCAAATATACTACTTAGTGCACTGCTATAGAAGCAAATGAGGGCAGAATTCTGCTTCATTATGAAGAAGATTTCCTAGTAGTTTGGTGAGTCCTAGTGTATCTCCAGGCATATGAAATGCTGTGCATTACTTAGTAAAGTGGAATTCATGCTTATATGGCAGTCACACAGACTACTTTTCCAATTTCATGTTGCTTCTGAACAGTCCAGTCACAGAACACCAAAGTAGAGCCTGTTGGAAACCTTTCAACTCAATGTTTGGGGGTTTGGGGTTTTTTTTCCTTTAAAAAAAACACAGATTCCTTGAAACCAAAACTATTTGTGTGAGTTTTCACTAAACTTGTTTTGGGAAAAGTTTCTCAGGGTGGTGATCAATTTTTGGTCAAAATATAAGGGGGGAGTTGGCAGAGAAGGAGAAAGAGAGACAAACAAATAGCTGGGAACTACTGTGGAAACACTGTCCCAGGCTGCCCTTTTGGTTAGGTCACCTACCAGAGTGTGGGAAAACTTGAGCTCATGTTTCAATTCTACCTGCTTCAGAATAGGGACTTGGACTGACATTTCGTACATCTCAGGTAAGTGTTACGTCCACTAGGTGATCTGTGCCACAGGAGCACTCTCTGGAGTGCTAATAGGTGTTTCATTCTGTCCACAAAATCAGTTTTCACTGGAATAGAGGCTTGAATCTGAGTTTCCTACATCAATGTTTTTTCTATTGACTCTTAAGTAGCTTGGAGGAGGACTGCAGCATACAAAAATTTTAAGGACTGGGTTTCATGTTCATGCAGAATGGCAAAAAGGACATGTTGCAAACATTTTTAAGGGAATAATAGAACTGCAACCCATCTAGTTTTACTTCAGGAATGTAAGTTCTAATGGATAGATGCAAGATACTTCAGGTAAGGCATTAGCTTGGTTGTAGAAGACTTTTGAACAGAAGTTTTCAATTCAATAAATAGGTCCTGGTCCCTAGCATCATTATTTGTTGCCTGGATGCATTCAGTACCATTTTTTTATTTACCTTTACAGTATATGCAAAATACTGCTGAAATAGGAGATGCAAGGGAAATCCAGGCCAACCTCCTCCTGGGTAACTATCATGGCAGTAGCACCAATTTACAAGAGTGTCTGCTTCTCAGCCAAATTATGCCTAACTTCCACACAAAGGCACATCTTCCCACTACTACTCTGTATTTCTGCTGCCTTCAGTTCTACAAACTACAGAAATAAATTTTCCTTGCCCATCCCTTTGTAAGGATCTTAGCTCTATGGACGGGCAGGTCTATTAAAGGGCTCAGAAGAACATTTCAAACGAGCCAGTGGCCAAAACAAATAATAGTTCCTCTCAGAGGTACTAAGGAAATATTCTGGTAACTGTATCCTATAATTGTGATGTAATCCTCTTGCCACAAAAAAATTATTAACATAGAGAAATTCACTTAACACAGCAAGTACAATGCTTGAAAGAAACATTTAAGTGTAACTTTCATATCTTTGTCTGGAACAGTGATGTTTAACTCCACATATGGAGAAAAAAATCAAGCTAGCTCTGCTGAGAAAGAAATGGACTCTTATGCTTCTGTCTACAGGGTCATGGGTAATTTTTGGCTAGAGATACTTTACTTTGAAAGAGATCTCAGAATTAGCTTCTTCAGGCAAGGAGTCCTCTCGCCCTTATTCTAACAGTTGCAACTGTAGTGGCCAATTATATTTTTTTTCCTTTGTTGCTGCGATATCACCGTTATGGGGAGATTTCTTTTTGGTTTGTCCTGTTTTTAATTTAAACATGTTATGTCAAAAGGAGGCATTGGAAAGAACTGGAAAACAGAGTGATATTCCAATCCAAATTATATTCATTACTAGGCAATTTTAATCTTCATAAGAAATTCAGGAATAATTGTGTATATGTGTATACATATATCTATTGCAGCATTCTAGCAATTGATCATTATTGCAGCAAGAAGGAACACTTAGGACAGCTTGCTCTCAGCCAACACAACAGCCTATGAGAAGGGAATGGAAAGGACTTCAGAAATGTGTCTTCTACCAAGTACAATAACTCTGTGTGACTAGGAATAGGCATGACAACCAGTATAGTGTAGCAACAAGAAGGTAAAGGCCCCCAAGTAACAAGTGCGATTGACTATAAAATGAGAACAACATTGCAAGTACCCTGCACAGGAGATGAAAAGGCAGAGGAGTTCAATGCACGTTCACAGACTTTGTACAAGAATATACATGTAACTCACAAACAGGTTGTACCACACCACAAGGAGCAGCAAGTGCTGACTGCAAATTATATCATCCTGACAGACCCCTGAAGACAGTGGGACCTTGCGCATGGATAAGCCACATCTTGCATTCATTCCTCTGTTCTACACTGCTTTTGCTGACTTTTGTTTAGCTTGGTCCTTCCAGAGCAACTGTCAGGGCTAAGGGACAGTGTGGTGGTCTTAGAGATAATCAGACTCTAACATGAGACTTGGGCTATGTTCTGCTTGCCCTTCCTTCCCCAGATTTTCTATGCTGTTTAAGCATAAATCTTGTTTCTGGTAGGCCAGGCTGAACTTTTACTCTGATCACCTGATTGCAGGAGCTTGGGCCATAACATAATCTGGTAGTGCCAAACTCATCCTAGTCTGGGAAGGTTTAGTGAACAGTTTTTATCTCCAAGTATGTCCCATTTTTATACAGCAGTACTTTATTAGGAATTTTGGGCTACAAAACATTTAAGGCAAGGGTTGTCCTCCTATGTTAGTCATGGCAACACTTGTCAACTTATGAGCTACCTACCAAGAGCATTACACAGCCTGTAAGTGCAAGGAAGAGAGAACACAACTCGCTCAGAGCACCAAAGGGAAGGGCAGTTCTAGGAGCATCAGCAGGGGTGACCTGGCAGTGCTTTCACAGCCATTTCCCTGCTTACTATTGCACCAGCCAGGCCAAGCATGCCAATGGGCACCAGGGACCTCAGCATTGCTAGCGTGAGATGCACCCACCGCTTTGCCTCCCCTGACAGCATGCATAGCCAACAGGCCCTTGCCTCGCTGTCATTACAGAAGCTTCAGCTGCCTTCCTCAGGAGCTACTTGTGGTCCAAAAGATACAAGTCTGTTATGTCCACACATGAGCATGAACTATTATTCACTGCACAACGGAGCTTCAACCTTTAGCTGGTAGTGGGGTTGATGCCACTTGACATGATAGTATGCAAAATCAGAGCATCTGCACAGCCAGCCTTAAGGTTAGGGATATAAAAACATCATTTTGGAAGGTATCCTAAATGACATTAAAACCCCTGCAAGATTTCTAAGATCCCACAGCTCTTTCAGAAGAGGTTAACCCACTTGATTTCTATGCTAGTGAGCAACTACTATCAGTTTTTGATAGTTTATGTACTCAGGGTTGTGTTAAGAATAGAGAAGATAAGAACATCAAAACAAAGAAAAATCTTCACAACAAGTAACGTCAGTTAAAGGAGATCTGGAAGAATTTTTTTCCAGAAACTGCCTTTTAACAGAGGAAAAAACTGCAAGTTTTGTAAAAACTGATCTTTTTTTTTCCCAAAGAAAAGGAAAACCCAAAAGTTTCTAGGGAAATGTTTCAGAGCAAATTAAGTAGTATTTTGATGAAGACTGACAATATGTTTTCATCATCATTTTTTTTCAAAGACAGCAGAAAAATTATACCTTGCCCATTAAACCATCTGGTAAGGTTCCCATCTCCTGAGATTCTATAGGGACCTGGAATTGGAAATGGAAATACTAATTGGTGGACTGGAATATAGTGTTGTCTAGAAAGTGATATAATAGAGTAATTATTTTCCGCATCTTCTATTTTGTTTTGCATTCACTAGGAGCTCATCTTAGCTATGACTCTGATTTATTTTTATTGGTTTGTTCCAAAGGGATTTTCACATTTTAAAAACTGCAGACACATAGGTAGATGCAGGTCCAGATATCCCTAGTGCATTATGTGATGCCTTCAGCCAGCTGAAAACTCTTTTTGATCTCTCTGATAATACCAGGCAAGCACTGATCTGAAAAGGCAGATTACCACCAAGGATTAGGCAGTACAATAGCATGCTGAGAATGCAAGAGGATGATGAAGTTTAGCAAACAAGCTTAGAACATATTTGAACTCAACATCGAACCCCAAAACAAGGCATGGGAATATTAGAAAATTGAAGGGGTAGGAAACTGCCTCGAAAAATGTTTTATGAGAGAGGGTAAAATTGTCTAGTTACTAGGTTTTCCTTTAAAATCAGGACAGAGCTAATCGAGAGACCACATTCTACACCGAAGACTCTTCTCAGTGTTGAAGGCACAGACTGAATGGGCACAGCTACACTCTAATTTTCTTGAGACAATCCTTTAAGGCATGTGGCAGGAGCAGGTCACTCTGCTGTTGCTGCTGTCCTCAGGCAGTATGACACAGTGAAGACAGGACTTTACAAAGCCCTTTTTTTTTTAAAAAGAGCTTTTTTTTTTTTTTCAGGACCAGCCACAGTAAATAGAGTGGTTATTTGGTATGTGAGATAAGTATTGGCCAATATCATTTGAACACACTAGTTTTCTTTCAGCATTTTGTCACTTGACCAGTTTAATGCTAAGGTTAAAACGCTGTTACACAACATGTATCCACCCTACTGTGTGTCAGAAATGTGAGGAATGTTTGCAAGAAACAGCAGCTTGCGTAAAATTCCTGTCACCAAACCCCAAAGTCGAAATGGCTAACATTTCCTGGATCTGCTTAGCTCACCTACAGAGAAAGAGTTTGCAGTGTGTGTGTGCAAACAGGAGCAGAGTCATTAAAACTGGAGCAGCTCTTGGGCAAGATCCAGTTTGCATGTTACATATTCATAAATAGCTGTGTTAGAATGGCTTCCAACAGTGCAAACGTCAATGGAGCCTGCTGGAGCAAGCCTTAGGTATGCCATCTATGTGTCTGATTGCCTGGAGTTCAGAGGAACTTGCTGAATGTATTACCAACGGGAATGAAAAAGCTTGCATCAGGGTAGCTGGCCAGGTCCACTTGCTGGATGTTTAAAAGGACACGCCGGTGTCAAAGGGTTTCACAGCTTTAATTTTTTTGACTCATTTGTCGCTTGTACAATCCTTGAGAATCTCAAACAGGAATATTTCATTTTGTTGTTCTTTCAAAGAACACATATTAATTTATGTTATAACAAAAAGTGTTCATTAGGGCTTGGCTAATAGCACTGATTATTTGTTTATTTTCACTCTCTGCAGCCTATTTAATTGTGTGTACACATACCTATAATTACCACTTTGAAATGCAAATACACAGTTACTAAGGATAACCCTTCTCATTTTCAGCAGCTAACACTCCTTTTTTATAAATGCTAACCATATCCTAAGCTCCCTGGAAAACAGCGCATATTAAGCTCTCCCCACATTGCAATGACTGTCGCCTGTTCCAGATTATTCTCTCTGCCACTGTCACAGCTTCCTTTAATTTATCACCAGTCATAGCCCCTGATGAGGGCTATGAAGTAATTTGACTGAGGTACTGGCCAGCTTACAGCTGACCTTACACTGGGACTCCTTTAAGTGATAGGAACCGAAGCGAATGCATTTTCTGTGTCAAAGAGTGTCTCACTGAGCCTCCAACTCCACTTGTAACTTATCCATGGAAAGACCTGGGTTGGTACAGAATCATTTTTTACTCTTGATTATTCATCAGATAGTTTATTGCTATTTATTTCCACCCACAGATTGCTCTCACACTTTCCTCTGGGACAGGATTTGCTTTCTAAAGGGAGGATTTGGGGATTTCATTAAGCAGCATGAACAGCAGAAGATATCACATAACAATGGTCTTGCTTCCTAACTGTCAAACCCACAAAGTGTTTTCAAAGTGACCGTACCAACCCACCTTCCCTTCCCCATCGCTCCCCTGCAAGCCCCAGTCCCTCTGCAATTACAGACATCAGTGGTTACCCATGAAAGTTTCTCTTTCAGCAGTATTTTTGTGAACAAATATTTGCTTGTCCCCCTGTTCACAGAAAGCGCATTAAAGAGGCATGTCAGTTAGAGTGTGGGCTGCTTTTGAACAGATGTTATGAATACTGTTTTGCAGGGTTTGCCCAGCAGTAGACGAGAACAAGTAATGAGGAAACTAGGAACGTGGGTAACGAGGCCAGAAGGTGTGGAAGCTTTCCAGGAGCAGGGGGAGATGGGTGGAGAAAAAATTGCCTTACCAATATATAGCCACGAACCTTTCTCAGACTGTATTTGTACATCTTAATGGTCACTCTCAAGAAAAAGTATTTACCAGGGCTCATTCTCTTGAGAATTACTTTTCCTGCGGCTCAAAGGTGAACAAAGGCACATACACCTCCATATAACTCTTGTAATTCCATAAACATGGTTCCTAAGAGTGGGAAATTATTTGGGATTGATCTATCTTATTTATTTAAATGAGGGGGAAAATAGGATAAACTGTATCCTTGTAATCAGGTTGAATACTTGGAACTGTGATCTCCTCGTAGAGCCACAAATAGCTCCTTCACCTGTGCACTTTTCAACCAGTTTGTTATTTGTTCTGTATAAAACATATAAAGATAATTAATGGGCTGAATTGTAAAAGGATTCTTCTTATCTTTTAGTGGGAAACATGGGGAGAGGTAAAATGACCCAAATAATAATTTCAATCAGTGAATGAACAGATGATATCTCAGTTCAGCTTCAAGCCTTATCCAACAGTACTTTAGTAGAAATACCAGCAAAGCAGCACACAAATAACATACATATCTCGTAGATTACATAATTTATTTGGAAATGTTTTCATACAGTTAAATAAACTTCAGAAAACTACAGTGGAGCCTTCTTATAAATTAGCTCTAGTGCCTAAAATCCCATGAGCTATGAAATGTTAAAAAAGAAAAAAAATTAAATACATAGTGCTGCTGAGCAACATAGCTCACTCTTAAACAACTTTCCCTTGTATGAAGTGCCTCAGAAAGGGACTACTGTGGAGTCTGTGTAAGTACTTGCCCTATGGGTAGTGCGATTTTGTTACAATCCTTCAAAAAACAGCTACACAGACTGTTACTGATTTCAATTATAAGGAGTCTCCAGGGTTATTCCATTACCTCTGCTCACAGTCTCAAATCAAAACTTAAGCTATTCTTTCTTAATTTCATTCATTAGAAAAAAAACAACATTATATGATCTTTCAACATGGAAATGGCTCAAAACCTCTTCTGCACTTTCAAACAAATAAGAGTGCATTAGGAAAGTCTCTACCTTTAGAAGCTTTTGCTAAGGGCAGGGTAGGTTTCCCACAGCCCTGCCTGGATGCGTGCTGGATGCCCAGGGTCTTGGAAAGTGCAGAGCAGAAGGACAGTGCCTGATGGGCTCTGCTCTGGAGCGGGTCTGGGCTGATGCCAGATCGCTGGCCCTGGGTTGCTGTGTGAGCATCAGCCCCAGGACGACCAGCCCTTTCACCGCCTTGCAGCGTCTCTCCTGCTGAGCTCAGAACCCCCAAACTACCCCAAACTATTAAAAAAGGAAAGTTGTTTCCCACAAATCAGAAATCTCACTTGTTATTCTTTCCTCACTGACACCAGGGTGCTTAGTAAGGTCGCATTGCGTTGCTCAGTGCTGACTTCAGCTTCTGTACATCTGCATTTCATCTGCATGCATCTGCAATGAGGTTTATAATGACAAGGAAGGGGTTAACCCAGGGAGCAGGTGGAAAGCAACCCAGCTGTGAAAAGATTAAAAAAAGTGGTAGGAGAAGCCAGCCTGAAAGGGAAAGAGGCCAGCAGGCAGGCCAGGAGGGGAGAGGAGGGTATGAGCCTGGGGGGGAGGCCGCCAGGGCCACCCTGGGGTGGGGGGGAGCTGGCAGGCTGTTGCCTTGAGTGAGGCAGGTGTCTCCTGGTAGCAGCAGTGGTGGCTTTGATCTGTGGGCATACCCAGGTGGAGAGAGGTCTCTGCGGGGTGGGGATGCTTTCTGGGGAGCTGACCTGTTTGCAGGGTTTGGTTCAGCTAGGCTTTAGCTCTCCTTAGCTCCTCCAGGAGCTTGCACGAGGCATACTTTACCTGGTTGGAGCAATGGTGTTATTTACAGATTGATTTTTAAAGGTCTTTAGGCCTCTCCTGCCTGTAAAAATGGGAACTGAGCAATTAGATACCTCTTTAAAAATTGGGTCTTGCTAAAATTCCTCCCTCAGACCAGAGCCAAGCTTTCTGCTGAGGTTTGAAACACTATAAATGAACCGTCTATATTGTTGCCTTATGCTTTCAACTTCAGGCACCTCATCCAGACAGAAAAGTAATGAAAGACCTGAAGAAAGTCGAGGGTTGGAAAGGAACAAAGCAGTCCTGTGGCCACAGCACAGGATGAGGAGTCGGTGGCTCTGGGTCCCGTTCCCAAAGTTATCGCTCACTCGCTGTGAGGCCTTGAGCAATCCACTAACAGGCCAATCCAGCTCCCAGTAAAGTCACTGGGAATTCTCCCATAGACTCCAGTGAATGTTGGATCAGGCCCTTAGATTCCTAACAGTCCCCTCATTACCCCCCCCTGCAAAGCTGGGATAACAATATCCTTGTCTCACAGGGTAGTAAGGGGACTAATTCATTAATGTTCACAAAGCTTTTTCAGATCTACAGATGGAAGGCATTATGTCAGCACAAATTATTCTTAGTTATTATCATTCTCATGGTATTTCCAATTGTCTCTGCTCACTAAAGCCAAGAAGTTCCAAAAATCTTGTGAGAAAGTTTCTTCTCTGGAGATCGGACCCCATTTCTGGCCCAAAGATACATGGAAACAGATACATTCAGATGGCACTGGAATGCGGGAATATTTACTGAAATAAGCCTCTGTATCTTTGGGGGTTTTGCATGAGTCCTGAAAGCAGAGGAGTGTGCAATGCTATAGAAAAGATAGTCCCTGAATTTTATAAAAAGCACCTAGAGCCGTAGTCTAGCAAGCAAAATGCTGAGGCAAAAATGTTCAAAATTGACTCTCAAAGCTTGCAGCCAGTGGGAATTCTTTAAGCTCTGCTCCCTGGTATGTCAGAGCACTTTCAGAGGAAAGGTGGGCTCTGGCTCAGGTTCGTTGTCAAGCGAAGGAAAGGAGGAGTCGTTCCCTCCCCACACCCCTGTTGCCTGCTAGGACTTAGTCAGGCATCAGGTCCAGACACGGAAAAGCAACGAGGTCAGGTGAGTAGGCAGCAGATAAGGGATTTTCCTGGGGAGAGGTCAGCATGAGCAAGTGGTAACGTATCATTTGGGAAAAGGAAGAAACACGCTGCAAATATCTCATACACACACACTCATATGTATGTGTGTGTATGTATATATGTATCCCATAACACTGCCTACAGCTATTCGGTGTCATGTCCCCTGACCTGACTTTTGGATCTATACAGCCTTGTACACTTCAACCATCTGATTCAGCCATCCTCACTACTAAAGGTGAACACTGGAGAAACTCCACAGGTTTAAGTCATCTAAAGTGACTGTGACCAATGTTGTCAGGAACACTGTACTGTAGAAACCAGTGTCAGAAATACTGCATTTCCCTTTTCCCTGTCATCTCACTCCTTCCCCACGTGTAACCACCCCCTTGCAGGTAGAGAGCTTGCTACGCTGCTTTGGGAAAGCAGGTAAATGTTAATGTTCTGATGGATCCAGCTCTTTTAGCTTATGCATTATGTCAAAACTGGTCAAAGACAGGAAATTAACCTCCCTTCCTCCCCCGACTGTGCACACACGCACAGACACACGCATGCAGAGCCACAGCCAAAGCCTTCGGCAAGCCATCTGATAGCAATCAGTATTTTGAGAAGTGATAGTTCATCTGTAGATTCAGCATTCTTTTGCAGCAGAAGGTATTATGCAAACTAGCCCCATTAGAAAAGCAAACATCAAAGCAAAACATGTTTTCGAAGAGACAAATGCATAAACCATGTGGTACCTGACACTGAAACAGAAATAGAATAATTACCCTTGCTCTCAATGGAAAGCATAGCTGCAGAGGATAATAAAGGCGCCTCATACACTGTACCTCGTAATTTCCTGTACTGTGCATGAAAGGGAGAGTAGTCAGCTAGGGAGATGCAGCCGGGGAGAGCCTGAAAGGGCTGATACCGTCCTCCTCAGTGAAGGACAGGAGAACATGAGCTAGACTGCAGGTGATTGTGGAGCAGCACAACTACGCCATGCCCTCGGCACCAGCTGGAATGCAAGGTGCCACTCCAGCCTTGGGGGAAACGAAAAAAAAAAAAAAAGAGTGCATCTAAGGTTACACAATTACCTGTCTTGAAAGTGCACAACTTTTAAAAAATATGCATACCTCCCTGACCATAAGTAGCCACGAAGTATGCTCCGTGGGTCCTTTGACTGAAGTCTAAACAGAGGAAGCTCTCTGTAGGCAGCCTTTTGCCTAGCAGTAGATGCTGTTGCTCAGTCACTGCTACTGCAAGGAAAAAAAAGCCTTCATGGGAGGGATGGAAGATGGAAGGTGTGAAATGAGGCTTGGATGATGCTGTCACAGTGCTGGTAAAACAACACAGCAAGGCACCACTAATTCATTTAAATCAAGAGCAGAGTAAATTAGAGACTATCAGGACTTCTGCAAAAGTTGAACAAACTTGCTTTAGGGAGGAAATGTTTGCTGAAGTTCCCAGGACGAGTTGGAAGTACATGCACGTGCTTTCTCTTTCCTTTGCCTCAGCCCCCCTCTTTTTGTCTTTCAGAGCCCATTTCTCCAGCACGCAGATCAGCTATCAGGCCGAGAGAAAGAGAGAGTGTGAGATGGCCGACCTTGTCCTCCAGTGCCGAGGGCCTGTGGGTTTGGGCCAGGAACAGGAATTCCCTGTACAGACACTGAGTCTGCTGGAGGAGACAGGAGAGCCTGCTCCACAGAAGAGCACTTTGTTCACTGCCACCAAGGAAAACTTACACAACAGACACACACAACCATGGAAATATGAATATTTTAAAAGTGTGTTTTTTTCCTAGAATACACAGTGCTCTTATTTCCTTAGGGGGGCAGTAAAAATTGGGCAAGAGCATATTGCCAAATGCATAAGAGTTACTAAGGATATTAATCCTGCATGCTGTAGCTACAGAGAGCAGGGCACCAGACCAAGGTCTGAATAGATCAACAATTCAGAATGAGTTACTGACAAATGAAATGTCCACCAATCATGTCTAGCAGAGAGGGGTTTTTTTTCAAGTCCTCTGCTTTTTAATATCTTTTCTGTCAATTCATCACTTCTCAGAAACTGCAAAGAGTTAAAATCCTTTTCCCTTTGTGCCCCAAAAGTATATGTGCATCCATGTTTGTGTGTGCACATAATTTTTATGTGCAAAATCTGAGGTAGATATTGATACTAGATAGTGCTGTTGTGCAGCTGTTTTGTGCTGCATCACTAGCACAGAGCAGCCCTTAATATGGCCTGAGCAGGCTCATGTGAACATAGATAAGATGCAGAGTTAAGACTCTAGCCTTTGCATTGGGAAGCCTAGCCTAATTTCACGTGCTTCCTAAGGTACCATATTAAACTGTGTGGAAAGGAATGCCTCTTGCTTTAACCATCTAAATGGTAGGTGTCACACTAGACACACAGGCTTCCTACAGGTGTAGGTGGTGATCCACCTTATGTTCAGGCTTACTCCATTTGTCTTCAGAGTTACTCCATATATCTTTCTCCCTTTGACCGAGTGAGCCCAGATGGAGAGTTTAGACTTGATAGCAAATTTTTAGATGGTGTGGTGGTTAACTAACGTTAACTGATCTCTCTCTTCCTAGACC
The DNA here is from genome assembly GCF_030463565.1 of Pelecanus crispus. Lineage (NCBI taxonomy): Eukaryota > Metazoa > Chordata > Aves > Pelecaniformes > Pelecanidae > Pelecanus > Pelecanus crispus. The sequence goes on along the minus strand of NC_134644.1, from coordinate 128,727,301 downwards.
ATACTTCCCTATCTCACAGGGGTCAGATGAGAAAACATTCATCAAAGATTATGGGTTGCTTTTCTATTAAGAAGACACTATAAAGAGAGCTTAGATGGTGTATTGGCAACTGTGAACATCCTAATGTTATTTTCCATGCAGTCAAGGTTACAGCTCTAAACAGCAGCAAGACACAACCCAGTTCACAAGGATGTACATCTGGATGCAGAGGCCATGCAAATGCCCTGAGGCCCATGGGCTGGAGGGGCCCAGCACATGAGGCTGAAGAAATGGAGGATGGCTGGAGAAAGCTCTGATGGGAACACTAGGCAGGTATTCCTATTTCATTCCTAGCACCAGGTCTCTGCCAAATACACTATGCCACTGTTTGCTCGTGGTCTTCTAACTTAAATTGGGGAACTGGCCTAGCAAATAGTCACCACAGGAAACAAAGTTAGCTTTATATCACGTTTCCAAACCCCACCTCCTAGACCAAGTCAGGAGCTTCTTGGTGAGAACCTCAGCTGTGGTCGGTAGAGTACATGGATACATTACCCAGGGGTTACCACTAAAAGTTAGTTTCTGAGAACCACTGCAACACTGCTGTGTATGCATGTATATGCACATACACAGAGACTCTGTATATTGTACATAGGATTATGGTTTCATCTTTACTGAGTCCTGATTTAACTCTATCAATGACAGATTTGCTCAAAAAAGAAAAATAAACAACTCATCTGAAATCCTGTACAGTACATTTTTAAAAATCTGTGACTAGATACTAGTCAAAGAAAATGTATGCTGATAGGAGACAAAAATCCACAATATCCACAATCTTGTGAAGTGTGTTGCATTGGGGATGCATTTTGCTTAGGTTACAGGTATCTTGCCATTCCTCTTGTGCCACATCAGACTGGGAACCTTACGTGTCTCCACCATGCTAATGTAAATAACTGCACGACGTAGAGTTGCATCCCCCATACTAGAAAAATGTAACTTTGTAGATATCAGACCTCTTACCTTCTAAGGAGTGTTAGTATGATATTCCTCAACTCATTTTACTCTTGCCTTGCCTGTCATCTGTCTGAGGATTTTAGTAGGGTTTTAAAAACATGACTTCCTTCCTACTGACCACCACTCCCCTGTCTCAGTCTTTCCCTCAAAGTTGTTTTCACAGATTTTCAAGGATTTCCCAATTAATGTAGACAGGGCATTATAGTATGTGGTTGATCAGAGAAAGTAAAGAGCCCATTAGCTGTAGATGGGGGTAAGGGAAGAGCATGCATTCAGTAGTTATTCTGATGGATCTATCAGCTATGAGATTCCCCAAAGGCAAGGGAATCGCTGAAGAGGAGAATTGCAGAAACTTTCCAGTCAGCTGGAAAACGTACAGAAATTTTCAGTGAGTAGGAAACTGAGGAAAACCCACTGGACATCACGCAAAGGAGGGGAAAGTCAGTGCACTGCTGAAAGGCAGTGGAAAAGTGGGTGTCTGGGGTCAGGAAGACCAAGTCAAAGACTTGAGGAAACAGATTGTGTTGTTCAAACTTTTTTTGAACCTAACAACTATTAATTTGGGTTCAAGGAAAAGGCGTAGGTTCCAAGTTGGTTCTTATTTTAATTGGATCAATTCACATGTTTATAACTACAATAATTTGAAGGTATGTGATTTGTAAATATCAAATAAGATGAAATCTAGCATACTGCATACTTTTTGCTTTTTAATAGTATCAGCCAAGTTTATTGGCTGTTGCATATAGTCTGTATTTCAGATGTATACATAAAATTGTCTTTCTTTTGTAGATTAATATCATTACAAAATATTACAGATGTTTCATCCTAACATAAATTATATAATGATGGTCAAGATACTGTTGTAACTTCCACACGCTGAACAGTGAAGGGGTACACACAGCTTTTTATCAAAATTAGGCAAGTTCCAAAGACCTGTGGAACCCTTTGCCCTCAGGTGAGTTGGCATAGACTGTAACACATATTTTGGAGTCTGGGGGAATGTTTAATATACGTAAAAAGTTATGCTTTCATTTCTGTTAATGCCAAAGCTCAAAACATGTGTTTCAAATTCCACAAGTGTACCAGGTACTTGGAGATCACAGCCTACTGTTTTGCCTTTGTAGATGCCTTTTGCATGTGCCAATAATGCAGTTGGATCACAAACAGAAAAACACAGAGAAGTGGGAAGAAAAAAAATCACTTGCTGTTTTAGAGACCTGGCTGAAGTACATTACAAGTACAAATGCTGGGAGAATATCATATAGTGTTACATTGTGCACAACTTCATAACCATTCACAGAGTAACCTTTCTGGTAGCAAACTGCTGCTAAACAGCATTTTCCTGAACATCACTAGGATATGCAATTAATCTTGTTTGCTGGGCATCATTCCTTCACTTTGGGCAGTGAGCAGAAGACCCTAATGTGCAGTTATAGAAAATACCCTTTCAGTGTTTTTCCCTTGGCACACACACAGAAAATTCAAATAGTGGCTCCGGAGGAATCTCAAGTCTGCCACACAGGTGGTCTGCTGCCTGCTGGAGAAGTCTGGATACCTTTATATTTGGGACATAATTTTTCTGTCACACCTGCCTTGCTGCTCAGAAATTCCAAACTCACTCTTTAAATCAAGCCCGAGGTTTTTCAAACACATGGCTTGAAAAAATCGTGAGGAATTATTTTTAGCGCTACCACAGAAAGGGTCAGAGAATCCATGCAGAGGTGAGGTTTAGCCTATGTATAGGTATGGCAGCTACCAGATTCCTAGGCGACTATAGGTGAGACATTTCCTGTAGATTCTCACAGAAAGTCTCATTTCTTCCAGTCTGAACTCTGCTTCAGTCATTGCAGAGCTAAATGTTATGTCTTTGCCAAAAAAGTAAAACAAAAAAAAAATCCCCAAACAGTAAGTGGGGCTGAGACTCAAACCATGATACTTAGATTACAGAGTACATGTGTGTGTGCACATGTGCGTGTGCGTCTACACACACTCTGACACGTATGCATGTACACACAGGCAAATATGCATATTGTACACCAAAACCATGTAGTGTCTGCGGTGCTTAGAAACAAAACATTGTTTTTCACACAAAAAGGAGCTATTCACCTTGTGCAGAGTGCCTCTTTCAGGAGACAGATATCCCCTCAGACAAACGGAAACTGAAAAAAAACCCAGAAAACAGCAGCAGAATAATAGCATAGCCCAAATGTAGTCTGGAGAAGAAGCAGTCATGCTGCTAGTTGGCATAGATAATAAATTAATTCTGAGACAAAGAAACAAAGTACTTGCTATTCACTCCTGGAAAAATGCAATCCTTAGCTGAGCAACTCTGTCCTTGGATCTTATGGAAGTGACTTCAGCAGGCTCAGCTCACCAAACAGAGAAGTCCGCATTATCTGTGATGATTGTTAGAAAATACCAATATCCTTAGGAAATATATTTATATTCTGTAAAAAACTGAAATATTTGTAGTGCTAAAACTACTGATGATTCTCTAATTATGCACAAAACAGAATTTGTTGACTCTGAACAAATAAACAGCAGAAGTTATACTAGTTCAATAAAATTGATTCATTGCATTTGACAGTGTTGTTGTTCCTTAGGACAGCTATTGAACTCTTCAAGTTAGACAACTACATAGAGCAGAAGCTCAGTTTTCTTCTATTTCCTCTGCTCTCTCCAAATGTTTTTGACAGCTTTTAAAGGTGTTATCCACATGAGAACAGATTGGTTGTTCAAGACTTGCATCATGGTGTAGGTACAGACTGTGTTTATATTATATGTTAAGCTTGAAACCAAGGAAAGTTGCATCCAACTGGGGATGGAGTAATCCAGAACTACCAGAATTGTGGCAGTGTTTCAACAAAGCCATGTTCAGATATAACCCAGAAAGGAAAAAGATGCACACAGAGAGAAAGGGTTCCAGCGTGGAAAGTAATACATCTTTCATTAACCTCAAGAAAGGTTAATTTGCTATGAATAGTGCCATAAGTCTGATTTCAGTTGGATGGCTTAGTCATTACATGAAGGACAACAGAAGATACCTGGCACTGAATGGAAAATTCAGGTCTGAAACAAGTTGGTATCCAAGGATCCCAAAGAAAGGAAGTATCATCCAAGGAGAAATATCCAGGTGGAGAGCTACTTTTCTCATCACCACAGCATCTAGAAATTAAGTGTGACAGAGCACTCTCAGAAGCAGCTGATCAACAAAATACTCAGAAACCTTTTTGCTCTTGTTCCACCTTGTTTACAGATAAATCAGCTCTGTAGCAGATAATCAAAGGAGTACAGCAGAAGAACAATAAACTGTGGTCATACACAAAAACGCTGAGGCTCCCTTCCTGCTTCTGGGCATATATTCCAGAATATGTAGGTAGACAGCATGTCTCTGTCCACCTATTTTAGGTAATGTCTTCACAAAACCAAGACATGACATTGATGAAACTCAGACAATTCCACAAATGTTTCCCCAAGAGAAGCCATCTGCTGGACAGTGTTTTTTGGAATTTACCTCTTTTAGTCCAGGATGGTTTCAGGTGACCCAAGAGAATATAAAAGCAATGCATACTAAGCAATAGATATTTGGCTTGAACTGCTCAGATTTCTCTGAAGTGAAGTCTGCTAGTCTCCCAAAAGAAGGTGCAAAAATCCCATTTGAGTAGAACCAATCTCATAAATATGACATTCAGTGGAAATAGACAAATTACTTCAAGGACCAGATATTCAGATTTGATTCAAAAAGTAGGTCTGTAAAAATGAATCATGGCTAAAGTACCTGCCAATTTGCATTTGCATATATGTAGACTGAGAAATTAAATTTAAAAAGCAGGTATTCCATGGAAAAAATGACATTATTGCCTATACTAGTTAAACACATGTCCTGGTTTTGGCTGGGATAGAGTTAATTTTCTTCCTAGTAGCAGGCATAGTGCTGTGTTTTGGATTTAGGATGAGAAGAATGTTGATAACACACTGCTGTTTTAGTTGTTGCTGAGTACTGCTTATGCTAGTCAAGGACTTTTCAGCTTCCCATGCTCTGCCAGGTGCACAAGAAACTGGGAGGGGGCACAGCCAGAATAGTTGATCCAAACTGCCCAAAGGGCTATTCCATACCATATGATGTCATGCTCAGTATATAAACTGGGGGGGGGGGGGTTGGCCGGGGAGCAGCAATCGCTGCTCAGGGGCTGGCTGGGCATCAGTCAGTGGGTGGTGAGCAGTTGCATCACTTGGGGTTTTTTTCCTGGGTTGTGTTTCTCTCTCTCATTGTTCTCCTTTTTGTTACAATTTTTCTTACAATTTTTTTTTTAAAAATTATTGAACTGTTCTTATCTCAGCCCATGAGTTTTCTTACTTTTGCCCTTCCAATTTTCTGCCCATCTCACTGGGGCAGGAGGGTGTGCAAGCGGCTGTGTGGTGCTTGGTTGCTGACAGGTGCTAAACCACAGCAACAAACCATGTTGCTTTTTTTACTTTCTAGTCTACCAAATAGAAATACAGCACATAGTTTATCAATTTCAGTATTGCAGGCTCTTGTTCATGATTTTAAAAAATGCAAGGGGGGGTCAAACATATATGAGCATGGATTTAGCTGTTTGTGTCAGGTACTTGTGATTTTTTTTATACACATTTTTCCTATAGCATTCAAAAGCATAGTCACTATCCAGTGAAATTATAGCATAAAAACCCTTACGGATTGTATGAGAGAAAGATGTCTAACATAATCCATCTTGATAATCTCACTCATTTAAAGGCTTTGATTAAAATAAATCCTTTAATGACCACCGAAAGGCATATTCAAGCCCATTCACTTTGTCCATCAAGTAACACTATACATCGTGCTAAGTATGAGCATAACTGTTTTGCTGAATCTGAAGAAAAAGAAAGGTTTTATGTTATTAAGAAATGATTTTATATGAAAATAATAATCACCTAAAAGTCCTCTACATGGGTATTTACACTCTTTTTTCTAAAGGTGGACTATCGCAAGGTTCTCAGGGTAACCACTAATAAGCATATGTTACAAATCCTCTGCTTTTTTCAATCCACCCTGGATATATGTTGCTAAAGCCCCCAGCTGCAGAGCCTTGGCTCTTAACTCAGGCACTAAAACTTGTTCTGTTCACTTTGGGTCCCTGATACATCAACTAAGAGGGCAGCTGACATATAAACTGGGACCAGTCCCAGACTCAGGCGGCTGTGGTCCCACATACTTGGATGAGCCACCTTGGAGCGTGTAACCCGCTAGTTAGTGTGCATTACAAACCCTCCCAGTCTCAAGAGCCTGATCCACAGAGGTTATGAGATTTTAAAACAGTCAGCTAAAGAGCTTTGGTTTCATGGCAGCTTATGCTTTGTAGCTGCATTCAAACCCTTCACATCAGTCTAAAGGAGGTTGTCACCTTGAGTGCTCTCCACTCCTGTCAATAGCTGTCCAAGTTAAAGGCACTCAAGGATTCCTAGCTGCAAATCAAAGTGATGCTTTAACAAACAGAACTGCATTGAAGCAACATACGTTTTCCTTCTGGGAGTAAAATATGGGCTGCAGATTATCTTATTTGTCTTTCAAATTAGCTTAAAGTAGTGAAAAAAATGGAGTTTGTTTACTTATTTGATGCAAGCCTGCACATTAGAGCAACATTGAGATGAATAATTACAAATTGCAGAACTGTACTCCCATTAGTCTCATGCTACCAAGGTTTCTTTACACCACACATCTATGACAACTTTTATTCCATGTGCTAAGGTCAGGAGCAACTCACTGACAACCTGTGTGTTTATTACTATAATTTGCCTCAAAATCATTTTGTGGAAAGAAATTGTGAAGAAAATCTGCAGGGCTATGTTTCCACTTGAAATTATAGAATGTCTTAGCTACCAGTACAGCAACACTTGGATTCCTCTGTCAGTGAGTTGCTGCTAGAATAAAGGAACAGAGAAGCTGCATTACTTTCAAAAGTTTGAGCACATCTATGGTAGACACAAGTATAAGATCTGTAAAGGAAAATGGGACAAGAATTCATACAACAAAAAGGAATTAAAAATGCCCTTCTAAATGAGGAAAAAGCATAATGTTTATTGTTGCCAATATCTTGAGTTTTTAAGACAAAATAAAAGCCTATTAAATTCCATTAAAAATATTAAAAAATTAGGAAAAGAAAGGAGAAATAAAAATAAATATGGCAGCAGTAATGGAATAGCCAACTGGAATAGATATTTCCTTTACAGAAAAACTGCTGTTTAGATTTCCCTTTGGAGTCCTCTTCTTAAATGACAGTTTTCAGGAACTGTTAGGAGAGCACAGATCCAAATAAAATGCTTTGAAAGTATTTCTGTTCAATCTGAAATACTCATATTTATGCTCATCAAAATTCCGTTTCCCTTTTTAATACAATGCCCAAAAGAACCCCCCAAAAAAGAAGCAGCATTGCTGTAATTTTTTTTTTTTTTCACTGACACCTGGAAGGGCTTTTTTTTTCCCACTAGCTATGCACTGTATTGAATTTGTCAGTTCTCCAGAGCACTGTTCTGAAGTGCATTATTTCCTTTCCTCAAAAAATAGAAGCTAAAAATAGTATAAAGAGAACAGTTGCCATTTGGAAAATGAACAGACCTCATTTAAACAGATAAAGCTTATCTGGTAAAAATTACACTTATACTGAATAAGTTAAAATGTAGCTCCTTCATCAGCCCTAGTTAGAGAAAGGTGAGGATTGTATTTCTTAATGTATTTCACGTAAACACCTTGTATAGCATGCGTCTGTAGCTGCAGAGTTTAAAATTTCTCAGAGAGAGAAGTATCTCCATCGCTTGTTCCCATTTGGAAGCTTCTTCTCCTCCCTGTAGCCCATGGGACCAGGCCAAGCCAAGCCAAACACACCTAGCTGACTTTTACAGTTTCATCTGCGGCTTTGTCACATATTTAGTAAGTCACAACCATTGATGTTCGTGTAACAAAGTGGATGCCATGGACCCACATACTAGCACAGAGTCTTATTTTCTTTCCTTACCCTCAGCTACAGAGGCTTCAGTCCCAAAATACCTACTGGGACTGTCAACACCTTTGCTGGTCAGTAACAAGAGCCTGTGTCTAAAGAGCATCCCTATTTGCAGCAATTAAATGTATTTCAGATATTCACGTATGCTGTGGTTACCCCATAACATAAACATATTGGAGTATGAAGAGATTTAATTTTTCTGACCCACTGTGATCTTGCCACCCATTTCATTTTAAAAATAATAGTAGGCACACAGGATTTAACAGGAGTCCTTGGGGGACACTAAAAAGGCGCATCAAGATTGAAGCTTCAGGGACACAGACTGAAGGTTGATAAATATTTTCCACATGCTGGGTGCATTGGGAAAAGAAGAAAAAACAACAGCAGCCTTTGTATCCTTGACCCTTCGCCTACTGTGCATTTTGGACAATCATATGCATGCAATCAGAGCCTAATGAGAGCCTGCATGACTTGCCAAAGCAAAAGTTTGACTTCAATCAAAAAGCGATTTCTGCAGAGATGAAGGGGGATTAGGAAAAATTTATTCCGATTTCTCATCAGGCCAATGTTAACCAAGCCGAGGAAGTTATCCTGCCCCTGTAGAATCAATATTTTATTAAAGAAACCCTGTGCTGAAGTTCTGAATTACGCAACCAAACGCTGTGCCAAAAAAGTTCTCAGTGGCATGGTCACATCAGATTCTTCCCCACTATAACAGGGGATACTGCAGCTGGTTATGTCTGTGCTAAACTGCCACTGTGGATGATTTTTGGCTGAATCCCAGGGGAGATTCTATAAGCCTGATAACAAACATTTTGGTTGGTTGGGGTTTTTTTTAAAGAAAAAGTAAGAACAAGATTTCTACAGATTTCAACTGCCTAAATAAATCATGTGACTCTTCTTGTGAAACTTCTCAAGGTTTCATCAGCTCCAGGTATTTCATAGTGCAACCTCCACATATAATTTAAATATACTATTTCAGTTGGGAATGTAATCCTGCCCTCGTACAAGCAGCACTCTGCAGAAGATGCTAAATATTTATCTCATTACTGTAACATGGTAAATAAAATAACATGCCTAATATGCTTGCTACCAGCCAAATTAACAAGGTTGCAGGGAGATGCTTGGAAAGAAAGCAAACAATATTACATTTTTCTTCACAGAACAGCAGATCCCTGCATCCACAGAAAACTCATCAGCTTAAGAGCTGGAAATAACTTCTCAGGTGCACAGTGAGATTGCAAATCCGCACTTCTGTGCTCCACTTCTGCCCACCAAGAAAGCTAGCCTGTGCTACAGAAATAAGAACAAGATGTTTATGGCATGAACTCAGTTAACTTGTGGAGTGCTGAGACATAGTGTACGTTCAGGGGTTGGGCACCATTAACGTTAATGAAAGGCTAGGATGTACATCCACAAGTTTTTACAGATGATGCATTAATGGATATGTATCATACTTCCTAAGGGCACTAAATCGGCAAAACGGCAAACCCAAAATTAGACAGCTCTCACTAGAACACAATACGTTGAACAGCTTGTTTCTTTGAGCAAATGGGTTTGTGTGAAGGAAATCAAAACTTAGGACAATACATATGTGGAATGAATGTAAAGATAAGCAAAACAAAGAGCTCTGCTTGTGCCCCTACGTAATGAAATTTTACATTTAGTGTTTGCAGTGTTTGCAACTTGCTGGGGTTTGGGTTTTTCTTTCTTTTTTGTTTTTTTTTTGGGGGGTAGGGGGTAGGGTATAAAAGCCTAGAGGAAAATAACAAAAACAAAAAGAAAAGAGAAAAAAAAATCATAAAAGCATTTGAGGAGGAAAATATGGCACTCAAACATAGCATGCCCAACAAAAGAAATACCATACAGTGTAGTCATATACCAGCATTAAGTGATTCAAGAGTGCCCCTCCTGACTGTTACTGTCACTCTGCTGTAACAATGGGTTGGCATGAGGGGAGAGGAGAATATATTTTAATTTTCTATTCCTTTTTAGTGGGCCATAAGTCTGTCTTCAGTTACACATGTGCAATGCTGCATTTCCTCCGTGGGGCCTTGGGTTGCACGGTCACCTGTAAATAATATTTCTGCTGAGGCAGCTAAACTGTTAAAAGAGAACAGTACAAGTAGTTTTCTTACATTTTATTGTTCCAAACAACACACTTAGACTTAAAAGACAGCAAAGCAATTGAATTTATTTTATTTCTGATGTCAGGAAGGGTGGTTCAAGCAGTGCCCTGAGGTCCCCCAGCCTTTGGTTCCTTCCATCTGAGCTGCCACTTTTCCTCCAGAGAAGCTCTGCCTCCCCCAGAGAGGGAAAGAGGGCAGGACTGTGGGTCTACAGCTGCCTCCAAGTGCACCCCAGCCACCACCTCGCTATGGACCTGGTGCAGCAGGGGAGAGGGAGGTCAAGGAAAGAGGATCCTCTCGGAACTGTGGCCATCTCCAGAAAGGTTGATCCACCCTGACGTGCTACCATTGGCTAAATCTGGACAACATGGGATCTAATCAGTACCTGTTCACCCAGGCTGTTTCTTTTGTCCTGTCATGGACAACACCGATCTGCCCACCAAGTATCTGTTTTCCTTTGGAAATTCATTTCATATTCTTTATCCAGGCAAAAGGGGCTAGGAGCAAGTGAGCAAGAGAGAAGGAAATAAGGGGAAGGAAGGAAGGAAGGAAGGAAGGAAGGAAGGAAGGAAGGAAGGAAGGAAGGAAGGAAGGAAGGAAGGAAGGAAGGAAGGAAGGAAGGAAGGAAGGAAGGAAGGAAGGAAGGAAGGGAGGGAGGGAGGGAGGGAGGGAGGGAGGGAGGGAGGGAGGGAGGAAGGAAGGAAGGAAGGAAGGAAGGAAGGAAGGAAGGAAGGAAGGAAGGAAGGAAGGAAGGAAGGAAGGAAGGAAGGAAGGAAGGGAGGGAGGGAGGGAGGGAGGGAGGGAAAGGGAGGGAAGGAGGTAGGAAGGTGGGAAGGCAAGATGGAGGGAAGGAGGGAAGCCTGGCTTAAGCACCTACAAGAAGATGTGACACCTCAGTCCAACCCTGGGATCCCCACTTAGCAGCCACCCAACTCAGGATACCAGGATTATTTAGGCACCTCCCACTTCCCACCCCAGGCACCTGAGGCACCAGCCTGCCTGCAGGCCGGAGGAGCCGGGCATCTAGCTCTGCCGCAGCCAGCACAGCCGGGGCTGGGGCGGACACCATGCACAGCTCTGTGGCAGGGATAGCACCTGGAGCTGCTTGGCTCTGGTGGGCAAAGCACAGGTGCCTTCGGCATGCTGGGGTCCCCCATGCCTCCAGAAATAACAGCCACCACAACGTCCCAAGAGCCTGAGAGACTCAGGCATACACCGTGACGTGGGAACTGACAGCACTCATTTTTTAGATACAAGGTTAATCATCTGGGTACTCACCCTAGCAGTGATTCTGAGCAGATTTGGATCCACCCAGGTCAGGGGAGCTCCCTTACATGGACTTCACAAGATGAAGTCTTGTGAATCTTATTAACTCAAGCTCTTCCAAGTGGTGTCTTGCTTTCCCTTGTTGAAGATGACCTGCTATATATAAAGCCACATAAGATAGTAAGACAAAGAAGCAAGTTGAAAAATCAGCCTATAAATCTGTTATTTAGGCACCTTGATGGTATCTAGAAATCCTTCCTGGCTCACAGTCTCTGCTCTTAGAGTTATTCCTTTTTATTTTTTCTTATTAAATGACTGTTTAATATAGAACATGTGAAAATGCAGAAGGAGGGACCAACACTGAGAACCAAATTTGAAATAGAAAAGGTTACACCCTGCACAGTTCTTTGAAAAGGGTACCATGTGTCAGTGTTCATGTAAAAAACCCCTCTGCAATGGGAAAATTAATCATCCAAGAAGCTGTTGGGTTCAAGGTGATGGAGATGCATTGACTTGGGCATTTAATCTCCAGGCAGAGATCATGGTTTCAGCATTCCCTGTTAGGACACCGTGAAAGAGCTGCACCATGTCCATCACTGGGAATTTTCATCTCCCTTCTGAAGCCTCAGCAACTAACTTAGGGGTCCAGGTTTCACCCTAAGGGCCAGGCCTGTACAAATTAAGCATTACACTGTATAATGTGTAGCCACTTTTGTCTTCCTCATCCCATCTTCCAAAGAGCTAGCAAAGTTTGGCTTATTATTCAACCTTTTCCCTAAGGTCTGACTTTACTGAGAATTTTCTTGCTGTACATCTCAGCTGCATTGCCTCTATTCAAGCTTGTTTCTCACAGGGTTTCTCAATAAGATGTCTCCATTCCAGTTACCGTCCATTCCAGTTACCGTCCATTCCAGTTACCCCAGTACAAACAATCCATTTTCCCACCTTAGCTTACATACCTGTTGCTGCTAGTTGGCATGGTTTGGTAGTAGTTAGTACAAAATTTAATTGAGGTTTTAACACAAAATATAACTTGACTCAATAGAAATATATTTCTCTATAACATTGTAGACACCATCAACTTATTACAATCCCTGTATACTGCTACAAATATTGGATAACTCTTACCTCTGAGAAAATTTTATGCAAAAATATGTAAGTTTCTACATAGGTTGCTAGTAGCATTTCTGTGGCTTCATCAAAACAATGCATTAAGACTCCAATATAATGTATTCTGCCTCATTTTCATTGGAATATCTGTGAGGACTGTGATTGCCTCAGTTCTTTTAATGGAACTAAAATCCATTATTTCCAAATGGAGAAATAGTATCATCTTGATTTCCCTTGTGATAGTAGTATTATTAGCAGTCACTGTTATTAAATGAAAAAATTGCCTCTGTTGAATGAATGATTTTCTGCCTCAGAGGACAACAAAGAAGCAGAGTGGTCAGAGAGGAGTTTGAAACAGATGTGGATTTATTTCCATACTTTGGGCTTAACTGAGCCTTGGTATTTAGCGTGTGTGTTTCTGTCCAGCTGGGAGAGCTGTGCATCATCATGAGCAGCCGAGTTTACTCACGTTACTTCGAAGGGGTTAACGTCTGCAGCTCTGACAGAGATTCTCCAGTTCCATTAATTAAAAGGGGCTTTGTAAGCAAGTAGCTATTGTTTTAAAATGCCAGATTACCCTTGTAGTCGACAAGGAGATAAGATAGTCATAGACCAGAGCTAGTTTTCATTTTCATTTCCTCGTTTTATTAGGTTTGAAACAGTGAGAGTGGGCTGCAGTGATTAGTACAAACAGGAGAGCCACACTTAAAAGCTGTTAGGGTTTTTGTGTATCTGTTTAAGCTCCCCAGGCTAAGAAACAAGTCTATCCTTGCATGTTTACAATGCCTGCTAAGCATAACTGACAAGGATTTCCAGGCCCAACTCTAAGGGCAGAGCTCTTGTCCAAGCCTTGGACAGCTTACGTCAGATTTTTTGTAATCCGCTCTGCTCTGCTATCAACAGCCATAAAAGGGTCCCCCTCGAGATAATTCAAAATGCTGTTGCTAACCTCTTCTTTCTTACTTGTGGCTATGTGCAACCTTCGGTGTAAGCCCTTCCCCTTTTTCACCGCATCCAGCACAAATTTCTTGGCCTTATCTTCAAAGCCCATCACAATTTCACCCCACCCTACCTCTCCCACTGGGTCCCGAACCAAGGTTAACTCCCACCTCGCTTCACAATGCTACACTTTGTGCTCTGTCCCACTCACAAGCCCTCACCAGCAAAGTTTCAAGTCAAATGCACCTCCTGACACATAACCTTCACCCTCCCAGGCCCGCAGCTCACAGCCCAGTGAACAAAGCAGGACTGAGCCATATTTAATGGTCCTGACTACTGGTTGCAGGGCTCCTTCAAAACAGGGGTGCCATGCCCTAGACCCTGCTGCTGAGGGGTTGCAGGATCGCTTCTTCCAGGAGCAGGGCTGTCCCCCACTTGCTTGAAGTGTTTGTGCAACTGCAGCCTTGCGTTCAGTAGGTAACAGGATCTCAAGCAATGTTGGTATTATCAAGTCAGGTTTATTATAGTGGAGTGAGGTCTGGGGATTGAGAGATTAGTGTGCGGAAGAATTTATTCTCTTACTTTTCTATCATTTAGGTCAGAGTGTAACCTCGGTTACCCAGGGAGATTTCTCAACATGTACATTTATTATTGTTTGGCATCAGACTCTGCAGTCTGACCCTTAGCTGTCAGAGATCCCCCATCTATATCACTTTTTCCATTGCCAGGCAGTGCAGTTGATTGGCGCTGAACTTGTAGCTTGTAAAATAAGAGCACATTACTTCACACTGTGCATGTGCTCCTGAGCAAACTCCCAGCAAGATACCACGTACAATGTTTGCAGAAAATTGTTGACACTTCCCCTAAATGTGCTGGCTGCTAGTGTGGGCTTGCATATCTATCCACCTAATACTCGGGTTTGACAGTAATGTGTATTCAGCATGTCAGGGGAGGTGGTACTTAAAGATACTGGCACGAGCAAGGCAGGTGGAGCCTAGGAGGCTTTTCCATTGCCAACAACAGCTGCCCTTTTTACACAGTCTCTCCCTTTTTTCTCTTCTTTCTCTTTTTTTTTTTTTTTTTTTTGTGTGTGTGTGTATGTGTACACTCAAGATTTGCTTCATTGCAAATGCTTCCAGGAAAGTAACACTTCTGTCTACAACCCAAGTGACTTGTATAAGAGCTGGCCATTGGCATTTCAACTTGAATACTGTTTTAATCAGATTCATACGAGCCAGGCAGTTCTGTGGGTTATCTAAACCCTCATTATGGAGACATCTTTTTAGCCACATCAATCAATCTAACAGAAGCAGGATGCCAGTGCTGTATGGAGTTATTCCACCTGAGCTTGCATTGTTCAGAATTAAAACTGAGATGAAATTTATAAGCATAACCTGCATTCATGTATTCTATTTATCTTTTCATTATAACAAAAATTATTTAACTTTCAGGTTTCCTATGTGTGGCATACATGATGGATAATTTGGCCAAAGCAAGAACTCGGTCTGGCACTAGAGATATGTGAAAAATAGCTATTCTTTTTGGACTCCTTTACGTGAGTAAATAGAAGTGAGTGATCTATTAATTCATTTCCTGATCTTATTTGTTATGTATTCATGGCAAGGACACACAGAGGTTCAGTGTTTAAGAAAAGGAAAAACTTACCAGTCCAATGCTGTCTACAGTTATTAATTCTCCGAGATCATGATTCATCTTGTCAGAGGACTTCTCCACAAGGGCACCTGGCTTTGCCATGGCTTTTCTTCTCTATTTTTGTTTGCTTCCTTTGTTTTTCTTCCCTGTCAACAGATATTTGCCCAGAATCTATTTGGATTATAAATGCCCAGTGAGCTAAGACCTGAAATGGAAAGTTGATGCTACAAGATACCGCCAAAAGAAATCTCACCAACAGTAAACATGACACATCTCTAGTCCCAAAGTGAGACTATTTTATTGTGCTTTTTAATCATTGTCATAATTAAAACACAGCCTTGCTGCCTCATACTTTTCCCACCAAACCCCAGAGAGACCCACTCTACTTTTAATGTTTTTAACACTGATGTCCCTCAGCTGCACCAATGGTTACTGGTGTTCTCCTGGTATTCACAGGGACCAGATGTATAGTTGAAGGTGTAGTCTGGTGAAGGTACCCGAAGGAAAGGACCAGATATGCAGTTGCAGCTTGCTGGCCAAATTCATTAAGCTGAAGAGCTAGATGCATCTTGATTTCTAGATTGGTATTCTCAACAGCACATATGCACTGCTAGATGCACTCATACTGTTAGGAGGCTGGTTTTGCCTGTACTTAGAGTTCACAACTGAGCCTTTAAGTTCCACAGCAAGGAATACTGCTTTGTGTGCTGCTCAGCAGCATGTCCATGATTTTAGGCTGGTACAGTGATCCAAAAGGTAATTGTGTGTATACATACACACATACATGTGCTGTGTGAGTGAGGAAGATATAAGTACCTAAACACTCCTAAAGTTACCTTATGCGTTTGCCACTAGAATGAATCAGGATTTGCATAGAAGATGGGACTTTTTAAATACCGGGTAGTGCAGTGGCAGACAAACCATACCAAATAGCACAATACTTTCCATTATACACTAATCACCACATTTAAAATTGTTATCATCAGATTATGTGGATGCATGATTCACAGCCCACTCCCTGTCTCCAAAGAATCGGTTTTTAAGCAGGCTGCCACGCGCCTACTGCACCTGATTGTTTCATCGGCACATTCCAGCTAACAAAGGCAGACGAGCCGGGGCAGAGCCCGGGACACTGATACACTTGTTCTATCCCCACAGGTGTAGCAGCCTTCTGTTTTGAAAGCTTCTGGGTGTAGGCGTTAGGGCTGCATTCTTTCTTTAATTTGTACTCACTTCTTTCGGAGTCAGATGGAACGGCAGCCAAGTGAGGAGTGCACAGAAGGAGCGAAAACCCACGTTCAAAAAGCCCTGCTAGGGCATGGACCGTTAAGGCAGACCCTGAGCCCTTGCTCTTGGCCAGAAGAAGAAGAAAGGGAAAAGAAGGGAATGATATGGGGACTTTTAACATTAAAAGTTCCTTCTTATCCTCATGCATTTTCGGTCAATATTCCTGGCAGAAAATATATTCTGCTTAACATATAACAACAGGCAGTTCCGTGTGAATGTATATTTTATGTATAACTATTGATACAAGCCATTATTTACATAGGTGCACATTCCATATTTATATGGTACTACAGATGTACATACTGTTTTATTGTCAAACAAGCAGAGAGGAGACCACATTCTCCTCCCAGTTTACAACATCTCAGGCCAGAATGGACCATTGTACCCATCCAGTCTGACCTCTCGCACTCTTGCACACTAATTTCCTCAGTTGCGCCAATCATGACTCTGAGGTCCCAGTCTCCAAAAGCCAACAGTCTTCTAGATTAACGCTTGGGCAAGCTGTTGAATTGTTGGCACTAGAAACTGAAGTTACTTATGTAGTTGAGGGACAGCTGTGTCAGAGGTAACGTCACCTTGTGAAGGGAGGGGATAGGTCACTCTACACCCCACACAGTCACTGCCACCTCTACCAAGGTGGCCCACAAGATTTCTTGTAATGAGTCTTGTGACAACCACTTATTCACCAAGATTTTTATGGAGTTTTACCAGTTTCTTGTAGATTAAGTTACTCTGTCTTTATTGCATTTGAGCCCTTAGCCAGCCAATTAGGAGATTAAATTAGCTCACTGATGCTTACAAAATATCTGTGAGCAAACTGAGATTTGTATGAAAATTCAATTTAAACAGGAATAATATTTTCATGGTCCATAAAAGGTAGTGTAAGATGCGCAAAGCTGACATTCATGACTCCTGCTCATAGCTCAGTGCTCTGTGTTTAATTTCCCACAGATGCAGCTAAGAAATTACCCTCACATTTATTAGAGAAAATATTCAGGAGGGCAGATATCTTGCAGCTCCACCTGTTTTTAAAGCCATCTTTGGATAAACACAGAATTCTGCAATTTGAGAAAATAGCTTACAAATGTCTTCTTTCTTTTTTCTTTTCTTTTTTTTTTTTTCTGCCAAACCAGAGTTCTGTTATCTTATACTTATTTTGATAAGTTACCTTCAGCTTTTCTGTCTGCACATGCAAGGAAACAAATCCAGCCCCACTTCCAATGCAAGTTTAGACAACGTGGTTAAATTAACAGCTTGAACATTAGAAAAGAGATTAGGATAATTAATGCCAAGATGATAGAACTAGGAATGTTTTGTACTGTAGGTAGGGCCACTATTTGGGAGGCCAAAAGAGGAGTTTTACCACCAGCTCGCAACAGGTTCTAACAGCGGAGCTTGAAAACTGGAATCACATTCCCCTGAAATGCTAGTCTCACACTTTCAAAAACACATGCCACAAGCTGGCCCTCCAAACTCAGGTGGAAGCACCTGAAATATGCCCTATTTTCTCCATTTTAACAAGAAGAGTTATTAGATGCCACACTATTCTAGAAAATTAAGCATTTCTTTGGATTACTTTGTGTGCTTCATCTCAGAGTTGGCCAAAGAAACACAGGTTTGACACCTTAAAGAACAGAGTAGCTGCTATCTATCAAAAGCCCAGAAATTAATTCAGGGATTTTTTGGGTATTAAAGAAACATTTTATTTCCTTGCTCCAGGGCCTGTTCAATGCCCTCCCTAAAGACATTGAGATCATGAAATAATTAAGAGCATATTTCTTGACCTGGAATTATTATTATTCACTGTCAAACTGCCAGGATCTTTGCACAAAATGCACTACGTAGAATTATACTGGGAATTAATGGCACTGGTGATACAGACCCAGTCAAATTTCAGCAAGAGAGTTTCAAAGCCAGGGGGAAAAGGAGATGCTTGATTCAGGTCTGAATCACTTACAGTGTGCTAACTCCAGTGAAATAAGATGGACAAGAGTTTTAAAATTTTAAGAGGTATTTTTGCAAGGAACAAATATAAGCTTTGCAAAATCCAGTATCAGAGTTCTTCAGCCTTCCCAGAGCATGTAGCTGTAAAGGCTACATCCTAAAACCAAATGAAATCACCATTCCCAGTCTCACAATAGTGCTTGATTTGCACAGAGGTGCACTGATGCTTACCCAGAAGGTCCTCAAGGGATGCTGGGTAGGCCAGAATCCCACATGAAAAGTCAAATTCCTCTAGAAAGACCCTCCAACTCCTCCAAAAAGGAACCAAAAGATGGGAATTTTTTTTCATCAAAATAATGAGTTTGGTTGTCCTCTGTTTTAAGGTGAAGTTTGCTGTCTGCAAACCTTCTTTGACAGATGCAAGAAAAATGGATTTGAGAGAGAAACATGTGAAACAGAGAAACAGGAATGCTGAAGGTTAGGCCCATGGTTAAACCAGTAAGTAGAAATGGACCAATTTTGACAAGTGCTGAGAACTCAGGGCCCTATTAGTTCCCATTCACATCACTGGAAATTTGATACTCTAAAAACATTTGAATTTACATTTCCATAACTGGCTCACCTTGGCACCAGAATACAGGTTATCAAAACCTTCTGTTCTTCTGTTGTAATGCCCAGCCTGAGAGGACATAAAAAGACTCATGTTCAGAGGACACAGGCTCAACACTCCCACAAGCCCCAGCTCTCCTAATGTCCAGAGTTAGAGCTGCTCACCCTAAACTGGGATACTCAGCAATATTAATTTCATTTGAAAACCCAGCCTTCCAGTTCCCTAGTCTCTGCACCCAAGTATGAACCTAGCATAGAAGACAAGTCAGTGACTGGAGAAGCTGCTCCCTGAATCACTAGAGCTGAGGCCACCAGAAACACATGTGGAGTCATTCTGCTGTCTCTTCTCAGGAGAAGGTGCTGGGAAATCACTTCATCAGGGCCATTACATCCCAACGCAACATTAGCTTCGTTTGATCTGCAAACTGCTCTGTCCTCAGCAATTTGTGGCTTTCTGTGTACCCTTACACCTCCAGCTTGAATCCATCCAACAAAATATTCCTCCCCCAAAACACACATCCTTTTGTTTATTTTTACCTACCCTCCTGCCTGTTTAGCTGTACACTGCTCTATTATGTGGTCTCTGTGTTTTCCAGGCAGATTTTCCTCATCTAAGGCATCTCTCAAGTGAAGGCTATTTGAATAAGTGAGGATGAGATAGCCCACCCACCCTAAGGCCCCTATCTGTCTTCTGAGAGCTGGCCTTTACCAAGAGCCAAGAGCTTGTGTTTGGACTGGAAAAGTCTAAAGGGATCCCTGTACTAACATGGTTAGCTGTAGAGGTTTGCAAATTAATAATTTAGATATACAGGCAAATAAAGCCCAGATATCTTAGAAAAACAGACTTTTGAAGACTCCTTTTCTTGCCACAGAACATGAGCTAACCCAGGAACTAATTTCTATGATCTCTGCAAATCTGAAATATAGTTCTGGGAATCCTCGCAGTCCCTAAGTCCAACCATACCAAATTACAGCATTTTAGTTTGTGTATGCACACAGAGAGGGTGTCTCGGGCCTTGTGGCTGTGGCTGTCCAAATGAGTACTTCCCTGAGATGCCCTAACGATGATAACAAACTGATATTTCACTGGATGGTAGATCTTGATTTTTGTATCAAACTCGCTCATATCAGTGTTGTGAAGCTTATACTTACAGATGTAGGATCAGGTTGTTGCTGAAAGGAACATTGACAGGGAAAGGTTTTACATATTGATACAGCGAACAGCTACAAGCAGGATCATGCCAAGTGATGCTTGGAGGTGGGGGCTGGGAGATGGAGGGGTTCTTTTTGTACTGAAGGCATTGCTGAATATCAAATGGCAGGTATCAGGGTGACAGCTTTTGTTTTCATAGCCTATTGAAAAGTTAACGAAGTAAAGAAGATATAATCATTCAGGTAAAACAGGATACGAAGCAGGCCAGGGCTTGCACTAAAAATGCATAAAGTTATTTCACTAAAAGACAGAGGCACTTGCCCATGGCAGGTGCAAAAGTTAGGCAGTGCTCTGATTGCCTCGAGAAAGGAAAAAACCTGCAGAAAATGTTGGGACATGTTCTAAGCCTCCTCAACAGCCGTTCTCCTTTTTTTTCCCTTTCGTTTTTTTTTTTCCTTGTTGAATACTTTAGGTCGTATCTTTATTGTCTGCCAGCAAAGGCTGTGGTTTTCAGGGCTCCAAGCAATTGGGGAGGGAGAGCACACACAAAAATCTTGAGTGGTTTAGAGAAGTCTCTGAATCAGGAGATTTCTTTTCATGACGAAGATGATATGGCAGAGCTTTAAAGTATGTGTCTGCTGTAAACCGGAGAAAGGACAATATTTGAGGCTGACTCACGTCTGTCTGACTCTGCTCATGGGCTGAAGGAAAAATGTCAACCTCACCTCAGCTGCCACTTGAAAACTGAGTGTTTGGTTTCCTTGGTTTCCCCTTGCTGTTAGGTGTTCAGGTCCTGCTGCTTTTGAGACATACTTGCCCCCGTTGCTGTCAGCATGTATCCATATTGCCATCTCACAGCATGCCCTGGTTTGCACCTGGTCCCCTCACCTTCCAGGCGGTAAGTAAACCCCCTTGCTTGGGGAAGCCAGAGCATGGAGCGAGCCAGGGTTCAGCCCCTACCTGCAGTACAGGTGTGACCTGGGAGCCACTGCGGTCCCCGTGGCGTGAGTCAGGCCCCCGCAGCAGAGCCCTGCCAACAGCTCAGTACCACACAGCTCCCGTGGGGACTGAAGGGCTTTTCATGTCAAGCGGGACCCTCTCACCCCCTTGGCTTTCCAAAAAAAGGGCCCAAAGTTTGGGCCCAAGTGTCGCCACGAAACATGCTGTTCACCCATCCCCTCCAGCTGGCCAAGCCCAGCTCTCATGTGCACTCGGCAGAGACCACAGCCAACGCCAGAAGGGCATTTTTTGTTCAGATCAGTGCCTATAAGGCAAGGGCAAAAGGACACACGGGAAGCAGTGGAAGCTCTTGCAAAGCAAAATCCTTAAGTTTTGATGAATCATCGAGTGAAGAACTCTCAAAGCTGCCAGAAAACACAGAAACAGACAAAGGAACTCATTTGATATCAGAGTAGTCAAGAGATGCCAATTTGTTTGGCCAAACCCATCACTGTGTGATAGCACATTGATATCTGTTTTTCTAGCTGCCTTCTTTTCAAATGGTTAGGGACTCCCACTGAAAGCAAGAAGTGGTGGGGATCAAGTTTAAAGGAAATTACTAATTTGGACTGGAAATTGAAGATACTTAAAAACAAGTTCAACTTCTCACTACCATTGGGAAAAAAAATGGAAGCAGCCAAATTTGTGTTATACCTTATTGCTCAAGCTCGGCAGTACCTGGAAGACTCAGAAGCAGGCACTGACCTGCATGCATTTTTCCAGTCCCAGCCCTTGATCATATGAGTAAGAGACAGGAAAACAGAGGAAGCTTTGAAAAACACAGGCTCAAAGGACAGAAGTGCCTGAGTGAGTCGTTTTCATCAGCAGCTGCCACGCACCAAGGACCGTACAACCCAGAAAACTTCCTTGCAAAACAGATGGCGGAGGCACTTCAGCAAGGAAGAAAAATTCCCTCCTGGATGCAGTTTTGTTTGTTTGTTTGGTTGGTTTTTTATGTGATTGATCCCCACGCACGCAAACACACACCTGTCTCTCTCCCTTCTTCCCTCATGCACACAGCCAGGAGCACATTTGTGTAGGAGAGCCCTTCAGTAATGCAGCTCCTCCTGTCCCAGCAGCTCCTCACTCTCCCTGGCAGCCACTGAAGCAAATGGATCACCGAGCGCTTCCCCGTAGAGAGGAATTTTGGTGCCTACAGGTAGACGGTGTGCAGGGGAGAGGCACAGTTATTGCAGTGGTTTCCTGTTAGCCTGCCATTCACCAGCCTTCCAGGCACGCTCCTTTCCTCGCGAGGCAGGCCACAGCACACTTGATCTTTCCACATCAAACCCAAACGCTTCTTTGCTTCTACCTCCCTGCCATCCTTTTCCCCTCATTTCCCATCCCGAGTTCCTCTCCGCTCCAGGTGTGTGTTTTGAAATGATTCGCCGATCACAGTCTCCCTCTGCGAGCTAGATAAGCCATCGGGCCAAGGGAGAAAGAGATCAAAAATACCACTTTTCTTTTGGCAAAGCTCTACATCCTGCAAGCTTGTAGCTACCAGCCGGCTAGAAAGCAATAGTGGTGACTGCTTGGACTTGGGACGCCTGTCACAAACCAAGCGCTGCAGCTGAGAACAGAGCCTCAGCGTACTGCAAGGAGCAGCCGATGGATGGGAAGAGCTCAGGCAAGTAAAAGGAGAATAAAAGTGTACAGCCTACAGTCATGTCTACTTGAGGTAATGGAATCACTGCATTGCTGTAGGTCTACTCCACTTTAACTCAGTGCTGTTAAAGGCATGTAGATGCAACCTCAAGTCTATGTGGGGTTTCATACTCAAACACTTTCAGACTCAAATTCAGAGTCACAAATCCAGGGGAATCCATCGTTATTTGGCCAACTTTTATGGGATAAGCACTTGAAACAAGAAAATGCCTAAAAAAGTTGTGTTCATTACTACCTTCACAGAAGTTGATCAGCAGTATGAAAAAAGCAATAATAAACTCTAAAAAAAGATACAAAATAAATAATGACATGGAAGAAAACTGGTGGGAATGGCACAAGAACTTAGAAATTATGGAAACAGACTGGCAGAGAGCAGGACATCAGTGAAAGCCCTGCTTGCAGATGAGAGACAAATGTGTCCATAACTCTAAAGGTCTCCTATCACCTTTGTACAGAACTCTCTACAGCATAAATAAGATGAAACGTCAATGAGGCCTGCTCCAAGTAAGGAAGATGTGAACCCTCGCTGATAGCAGGGGATTTTTCCAGCACAAAGGAGGATACTTTGGCAGGGAAGAAGCAAGAAAATACTGGACTCAGAATTACAGTGCAATCCAAGCTCTTCTCAGAGCAGGATCTCCATCCAGATTCCCAGCCTGGCTGTCCACACTCAGTCACTTGGGCCAAGGATTATTTTATGTCAATAAACTCAGCCCTTTTCCAGGGAATAGGAAATTCATCCCGTGTGGATGAATTGGCTGATATATGAAAAGAACAGCTCAGAAAAAAATTATTCTAATTACACTGTAGGAGAGGCAACGCAGGCAAACAGTAGAAAGTAAAAAACTCAAGGGAAAAGGAAAAGCTGATTCCAAAAGAATAAACCCAGAAGAGGAGTGTGTATCTGATGTGTCATCAGTGTACTTTGCACTTCTCTAAGATGGAGGGATAAAGATGTGACATGTTAACGTGTTGCTGCCTTCCTCTGGGATAAAGGGCATACCACACGTGAGGGATCTCCCATCCTCTAGCAAAGGACTGACATCTGCAGAGGCCACACATTCCACCTGACTGTAGGTAAAACCAGAGTATCTGATTGCATTTTTTAGCAGAAACCCTGATTCCTGAAGAACTGCCTTATTTTTTTAAAAAGGCAGCAGCCACTTGTGCCTATTATATAGTGAGAAGGAAATTCCAGGAAAAAAGCAAACAAGAAAAAGAATCTGCATTTTAAGTTACAGATAGCCATCAGATCATCCAGATCCTGGGCTAGTAGGAAGTGGTGGGTATTCTGAGTGGTATTTAAAAGGAAAACTAAACTTTCTCAAGCTATTGTTCAAAAGCAACCTGAGGTGACTGAATTTTTCTATGAAGAGCTGCTCTGACAATCTTTTTACTTCTGAAAGAGAGGCAGATTACTCCTGAAATTTCCCCTGCTTGCTGCTCAAATCTGAGGAAAGTTTTTTGCAAGAAGCCTTCTCCACTCTGCTGAGTGAGCAGTCTTGAAACTGGTTTGGCCTTGAAGCCACACTTTAACTAAAGGCCCAAATCAAACTGGCATCTGAAGAATGCTCTCCTGATTTGCTCATCACTAACTGCTATATTGCAGGGGTGAAATGCCACCAAAGGGACTAAAAAAAATATCAAAAATTGTTTTGTAATTATCTTGGCAGCACATTTACTGCAATTATGAGGAAATTGCATTTAACCACGTTTTATGGGTTTAATTTTCTGTTCAATTAATGCAATTGTTTTGCAACTGTTAATTCTTAACTTCAGCTCGAATATTTAATACCAAGGGAGAACAAATTTTTTAAAGAGTTTTATGGAGCTGATTTGTTGTGTGTATAATAATGAGATCAGGTTGTTATACAATGAAGGAATTCTTTATTAAATAGTCAGCTTTACTGATCTTAATTGCAAGCTGCATCTCTACATGGCACCTGTACATTCTGATGTGTTGTCATAACCCTCAGAGCTATGTAAACAAGCAAGTCCTGTCGTGTTGCTGGCTGACTCCAGCAATCACAGAGACAGACAAAGTGATCTCCAAGGAGTCAGGTATACATACGTACATAAAAAAAAGAAGAAAGAAAGTAAAGAAGGAAGGAGCAGTGGTTAAGCAATAGGACAATTTAAAAAGTATACGTTTAATGGGGAAGAAGGTGAATCACTTCAAAACTCAAAAGGAATACAAGATGAGCACATCTGAATAGCTAAATTCCTGATTCCAAACTCAGTTTTCACAGGTGCTGGGGGATTCTGCTTTCCACAGAGGTAAAACTAGCACCTCTGGGAAAAAAAGCCCACTTCAGTGTCTACATTTTTTTTATCCTGGTTTGAAACTGGGGCTCTCCTATTTTCTTGCAGCCAATTTTCAAACATGCAGCTCTCAGCAACAGTTCCTCTGGTTAATCCACAGGTTTTTAAAAGGAAGATTTATAAGTCAGTGCAGTGCTGGTAGGAGTACAAGCAGCCAGATTCTTAACTGGCATAAATCAGCATCATTCCACCAAGGTATATTGTGCAATGTTGATTTACACCAGCTATGAAATTAGCCCACAGTGCTCTGCCATGAAAAAAATATAACTCCCGGCAGCAAAGAGGTGAAGACCTTCAAGCTAGCCTGATATTTATCTGTCTGGACCAGACAGATTTTGATCACTGTCGCATTCCCCTTTCATTTATCCATCTAGTGCTGCTTGGCTCCAGAGGTGAAATTTTCAGAAGAGACTAATTTTAGACTAAACTGCTTACACAGTGGGACCAGTGTGAAGCTGAAGCTAAGTAGTTTACAAAAATCTTGACAAAGTCTACTCATTCCCAAGTTACAATATGCACTGGGCTGTTTCTGACAGAATGTGATGCACCCAGAGGAAAAGTGGACTTTCAGGGAAAAGGTGGACTTTCAGGAAAGAGGCCAGTGGTGTGTCTGTAAGGGGATGACTGGGGAAAAAAAAAAAAAATTTTGCCTGGTGATCTCTGCCAGAGTTTGAGTTGGACTCTTCATGTTCTCATCCTTTGACCATTTGCATCTGAAAAGCTGGTAACATCTCCCTGTGATGGTGTCATGCCTTGTGATATCAGCTTTGAGCTTCAGAGAAGCACAAAACTTTGGGAAATAAATATCCTGCATTTTGCACTTCCTTTATCTGCAGCACTTAATAATCCAAAAACACCCTCTAAACAGAATTAAAATATTGAGGCAAGCATCAAAGTTCTGACTCCTCTAGCTCTAATGTATGCATTGCGGTGAACACTTTCATTTGATCAAACCATCTGCAGCAACAGTGAGAAACAACTTGATTGTAAGTTCAGGCTTTGCTTTGAAATAGCCTGACTGCCAGCAGTCTTTTGAATCAGCCACAGTGTTCTCAGACACTTTGGGAGTCACTGGCAGATAAACCCTTTCAAACAGTGATTATTCAAGTCTTGCCAGCAATATCTGTCTGCAGCACACTTTCCTTTGCGGCACCATGTGATCAGAGAGGAGTTTCCATAAGTTGTTTTCTTATTGATGGAAATCAGAAATGATGCCTTCACCACTCTTCTCTCAGACTTTCTCGATACCTTTTTCCCAGGGTCAAAACTCTTTAGCACACGCGCAAAAAAACCGAACAGTGCTAGCAGGCATTGCTTTTTTTTTTTTCTCCCCCCTAGTTTTGCCTTTTCTCAGCTTTTGCTTTGTTTTTACCCCAAAAGCAAAGCAAAATACGAACCAACAGTTTGTTGCATGGAGACACAGATGATGAAGGGTGGCTTCAGCCCCCTTCCCAAGGCCATGCCTCCCTGCAAGGTCTCTCTGACCTCCGCTGCACACCTGCAAGGTGGCGTGCAGCTCGGAGAGGTGTACGTGTTAATGTGAGTGCCCCCCTGTGGTACTGTACTGTCAGCTGAGGCTTAGGAATGAAAAGCCACTTGTTACCCTGCAATAACCTGTTCCTGCAGAAAGCATCAGGTTTCACAGCAGGTTAGCTTCCTTGTGCTGCACAGGCAAGACAATTAGAATAAGCTGTCGGAATCACCCTTGGTAAAGCCATTCTGGAAATGCTTCTTCTGAGCATGGGAACGAAGCAATGAAGCTCTTCACAGTGCTGAAGCTGTATTGAACAATGTCATTAAGGGCTGGGTTCAGCCGCAGTTGTGAGTTATTAAGGTTTGTTTATTGTTAGCATTGCCTGGCCAGGCCTTTGAGGCGGAGGAGCTTAGTGTGTGAATGGCAGCACCTGAGTGAAAGTCACCACCGTCATTGACTTCTGATTTCAGCAAAGCTGTGCTCTTCGACACTGGATGACAGGGAAAGGGGGCCCAAAAGTGAAAACAGCTTCTAAGTAAGGGGGGCATCAAAATTCCTCAATAGGCTGTGATACCCTGAATTCAGCTTGGACAATTTTGTAGCTGTTTCTCTAACTGAATGTAATGGCAGCAGAAACAAGCTGGGGTGAAACAATGGAGAATCAGGCCATGTGCTTGGATACCACTTCCCTTTCCCCAATATGGTGGGGAGCCACAACATGGTCTTCCCCAATGGAAGGCTGCTTTAGCCCGCAGGCAAAACTCCACCAGAGTCCTTCCCCTGAGCCTGACTGGAGAAGGAAGGGAAGAAACTTAGCCTTTGCAAGGCCTGGCCGTCACTTTTCACCTTTCCTTCTGTCACCTGCTTTGAAAACCAGGGTACTCAGATCCCCTTCTTTCAGAAGAGCAAAATTGCTCAAGTCTGGATCAACACTCTCCCTTCCTGATCTTTCCACCCACTTGTGTTGAGGGTGGTTCTAGGTTCCGGTTCACACCTTGGGAAGTTGCAGAGGAACAGTCACTTCTGTTCCCTTTCCTGGGAGCTCTTGGTGATGATGTTCCTAATGTCACTTATTTAAGAGCTGACCTTTTATTTGCTACCAACAGTCCTTTAATCCATGTCTCCAGTCAAGAATTCCAATAAATAGGTGGGATGTTCTCAGTCAACCATGTAATAACTCCATTTTCTCTTGCTTTGATAATAATTTGGGTTTTTTTTTTACATGTGGTACAATGCAGTAAAGAATAGGGGAGGTTTTAGCCTACACTTTTAGGCAATTTAATTTTAATTCTTAATCTCAATTATTCTCTGAGAATCAGGGCTGACACATTGAGCTTTCACTACTCTTAATGACAGTCTGTGTGAAAACCACCCCGCCTTTTTCATATCTTCCTTTGGATATTGTGTCAAACTTTCAGAACCCAGGTTTGAAAATGTTGCCCATACCTATTTACTCATCCTTGTAATTAGATAACAGTGATGGGAGGAGTTCATCTGTCTTTTACATGATTCAAGTAAGGGCATGTCCACTACCTTTCTTTGGAAATTACTCAGCCTAATAGCCTTGCTTTTCGAATGTTTTTCTTGACAATCAGATGACTTAAAAAGCTTGCTCTCTTTTCAATTCAAAAAACATTTCATTCTCTCTTCTTAGCCTTTGTGAGAAGCATCTCAGCATTTGAAGGAAATATTAGACCAATAAGTCTGGATTATGAACTCCACAGAGCAAATTTCCTGACATTGCCTTGCCAAAGTAGCTCAAGTATGATTTGTAGAGGTTACGTTAAAACTATCGTCTATTGTGTCAGATCTCACTCTACCCCTTCTTAGCACTTTATCTTTCCATTAGGCCTGTGAAAGGGAGAGGCAGTTACTGGCTATTTAGGTGCATATACTAGGATATGGAGAACCCCTCAGGACCTGACTGCAACTAGTTCCTTACTGGCTTCATTGCTAGAAAGCTCCCAGATGGCAAGCGATGTATTTTCAGTCACTACCAGACTAACATCACTTTGAAAAAGTGACCTAGAATGGTATCTCATCATCAATCCACTGAGCCATCCTGTCCCCATAAATACAGTTTCACTTAACAAAATTACATTTGACGAGTAGTTCATCCAGTTTATGTTTTAATCCCTTTTGGTATTTCAAAGAAAAAAAAAATCTAAGAAGCTAAATATTGCGGAGTTAAAACTCAGAACTGAGTACAAAGTAATAGTCTCCTGCTAAGGAATTCAGGAAAAATGTGTTTTCAGAAGGAGAGGAGAGGAGAGGAGAGGAGAGGAGAGGAGAGGAGAGGAGAGGAGAGGAGAGGAGAGGAGAGGAGAGGAGAGGAGAGGAGAGGAGAAATAGATTTCTTCTGATTTAGGACCCTACGTTGGCATCATTTGTTCTTACATATATTAAAATTATAATGTCAGACCACTCCACAGTTTAATGTCTTTAACCAAAAACTGTCTTATATGATAAGAGAAAGAGAAAGAAGAAAATAAATCTTGAAGGATTTTGAGCACAATGCAGATATTAATAGGGCAATACAAGACCAGTTTACAGCATAAACAAAGATATGTGATATGTTTTGAACAACAGTTAAAAATGCAAATAATATTTTTCAGTGTATATGTAGAAGGCACAGGAGGCAAGATATCTCTGTGAGCCATCTATCTGCTGTACCAAGTCCACTTCATAGAATTGCTTTCTAGCATGATGATAAGAAGCCCCACAAAAACAATTCTGGGCCTCCCAGGAAAATAGAGGTCATGCTTGCCATTCCTCAACCCCATCCAGCTCTTTCATTTCTGCATTGGAAGTGTCCGTGATGTTTTGTCTGCCACTATGCTACCAGCACATCTGTGAGAATACCTGCCCTGCCCTTAATCAGAAAAGGTTCAAAATATTCTTGAGTAATACTGACTCTATAGGATTGCAAAAGGGAACTATTAAATGCCAGCCACCATCCCTTCCCTTGTATGCTGGAGGAGAGTGTTGTCATAGTATCTTAGATACGCTGGTTGGAGGAAAAACCTCTGGGGGTTATCTAGGCCAGCCAGAATGAGACTGTGGCCAACACTAGCTCAAGTCAGCCATGGCTTTGCCAGATGAGTCTTGAAAACCTCCACAGATGATGATTCCATCATGTCTTTGGATATGCTGTTCTGGACCCACACTACCCTCTGATGAATAAATTTTTCAAAACTTCTGGTCTGAGCCTCCCTAGTCACAACTTGTAATTATTTCCCCTTGGAAGTTTAACTATTTGCCCATGTAACTAGCCTAGTTGTCTAGTAACTAACAACTAGTTGTCTGAAAAGAGTTTGGCTCTTATATCTTTATAATTCTCTCTTCAGAAATTGTAAGCTACATTTAATCATCCCTTTTACTTCTCTGTCAAATGAAACAACCTCATGTCCCTCAGCCTTCTCTAAAAGGCCCTGTGCTCCATATCCCTAAGTATCTTTGTAGCCTGCCACTGGACCTTATCCAGTTTCTCAGTATCTCTCTTTAACTGAAGAAACTAAATTTGGCACAGTATTTCAGGTGCAGCCTCGCCAATGCCGAGTAGAGATAGTTGCCTCAATCTGCTGTCCAAGCTCCTCCTAATGTAGTCTGTGGTTTCTCTTATTTACACTGAGAGCACATTGTTGGGTTATATGCAATTTGGCACCTGTCATAACCCCCAGGTCCTTTTCCACAGCGCTGTTTCTCAGCCAGTCAGTTCCCAGCTGGTGCTGATGCAGAGGGTTACCCCACACCATATGCACAACTTTGCACTTCATGCAGCTTTTGTTGGCCCAGATCTAAAGTCCTTCTCAGCCCATGCAGTTTGGCTGCACTGCATGTCAACCGCTATCCTTGATGTACTGCCATCCACAAATCTCCAGAGGGTGCATTTTGTCAAATCATCCAGGTCACTGATGAAGATATTAAACAAGTAGTCCTGGTATCAACCCTTTGGGTACTGTACTTGTTGCTGGCCACCAAGCTGACCTCAAGCCATCAATTATCAGCCTTGGAGCCTGCCAGTCCTGCTTATTTTCAACTCTTCTAATAATCCATCCATTGCACATTGCCTCAAACTGCTATTGAAAATGCTGTGGGAGATGGTCTCAAAAGCCTTCCAAGATATAGTGCATTCACTGTTTTTCCTTCAGCCACAGCCATTTCATCATAGAAGGCAATCAGGTTGGTGAAGCATGATGTCCTTGGCATTTCTATGTCCACTGCTCCTGATTACATTCTTGTCCTTCATGTGTTTGGAAATGGAGTCTTAGAATTATGTACTCCATGACTTTCCAGACACTGAAGTAGAGCTGACTGGTAGTTCTCCAGATCCTCCTCTTCCCTTTGTAAAGATGGGCTTGTTACTATATTGATCTTTTTCCAGTTATCAGGGACCTTCCTAAGCTACCATGATTCTTCACTGAGGACAGACAGCAATCTTGCAATCATGTCTGCACCCTCAACACCTTCAGGTTCATCCCACCAGCTTCTCCCTAACTTTTTGCTCCCCTGTTATTGGCTGCCCCTCCAACTCTAACTTATACCAGTATGCACAGAGGTCTGGGAGAGGGCTCTGCCTTTGAAGGATGAGGCAACAAATGTGTTGAGTACTTCAGCATTTCCTATGCCATGAATTCTGGGAACCTCAACAATTGTTTATATGATGTGGTGTTGCCACTCAGCACATACATCAATCCTTATGCGATATCTCAGTCCTTGTAAGTTTGGAGATGAGAATTGTCATGGAGATGGTCTTTTAGCCCTGGATACTGTTTAGAGTGTAACAGCCCGTAGCCATTATCTACAAAATCCCCAAATTAAGGCAATAAATGTTAGGTGGAGTAGGAGGGATCATGCAACTCTCCCATTCCACATACTACTGAATGTATACATCTATTCAAAGGGAAATGTTCGAAGGAATAAAGGAAATTAGGCTGCCACTTCCGCCTTTGAAGATCAGTAGGTATTGCCATTTTCAGCTACTAATGTAGGTGTTTAATTTAGAAGATTAGCTTCCTGTGCAGTCAAAAGAGAGAGAGACTTCCAGAAGGAGGTTCAGTGTACCTAAAAGATAGGTCTCTACTCTGCAAAAGCTGGGAGTTGGGGTGGAAAGTAAGCAGGGATGAGAAGGGGTGACTATGTCCTTAGATGTTATTCATATTTTTTGAAAGGCCTAAACCAATATTTGTACCAAATGCGCAGTATTCCTACTTCACCCTAGTCTCAAATGTCATATTCCTCTCCCGTTCATGAAGCTAAACTTCTCTTACAAAGTGTTCAAGCAGTCTGTTGCTCCACAACTGTATCTTTTTTCCACAAGACAGAAGATAGAAGCACATACTTAATGTGCTATTGCCTAGATAATTTTTTTAAGGAGGGCTAAGTAAACAAATGATAGATAAAAGCTGGATTCTCCTAGCACAGAAAAGAAAAAAAAAATCCTTTTCATTTGTCATTTTTTGGAAAGGAGAACATGACAAGTATGTTTGATGTGGAAGAAAAGCTTGTTTGTAGATGTTGGAGAAATTATTCAAGGACAGTTCACTCATATAAAAAATGACCCCTGCGTTACTGCCAAGGTCAATGAGACCTAGAGCGACCTGCCACAAAATTGTAATTTTGTCTGCTTGTTTGGGCCAGTTTATCCCTTTTCTCCATTTCCTTTTGGCACTTTGGAAACGACTAACACTCCCCCACTTCCAGTGTACTTGGCACTTTCCCCAAGATGCATGAAAATCCCTCAGAAGGATAATATAGACCTTATGAGGTCATTTTTTCCCACTCATTCTTTGAAGGGAGGTATGAAGTGATGATATTATATTACCTATACATCAGGTGACAGATGGTATCTTTTTTCTTCTAGTTCTCTCTTCAGCTCTTTTCCTAACTTCCACTAAGTCTTAGTATGTTATCTGTTTATGCTTCATATGATCATAATTACTTGCATCCTGTCATGGGTTTATCTGCTGCTATCCTCTTAGGAAAATCTGTTCCCTATCTCATGGCTCTCAGATCTTACGCCTGTATAAAATATTACTGTTGAGAACGTTAGGTATTATACACTCTTTATGTTTAGTATTCTCATGATAGCACTTTTATTGCAGTGCAGTTCTGTTCTTTCCCCTCCCTCTAACTCAAGGGAATTTGAAGCTGCTCCTTGAAAAATTCACAGGCCACATAAAACTACCAGTGACATCAACTGGAGCTGGTTAAGTACGTCAGAGGGATTAAAAGCTGATAAGAGAGGGAAACAGTAGGACTGCTTTTTCATTTGTACATTAATCACACATTCCTCATCACTCACCTTTTTTCAAATTCTTGATTATAGTCAAATGAGCTTAATTATATGGTAGTCTTTGTTATCTAGGAAATGAAATACAAATAAGACTTTGTAACAAAGGACAAAGACAACACCAAAAGTAATAATCACAAAGCAAAGACAACCCTCTTAACCACCCCCACTAAACCCCAAAGACAGAGACGCTGCAATTTTATTTATGTTGTAGACTGTAGGAATTAGTAGGTGAAAATCAATGGAATGTGCCACATAGAGAGTGAAAAGACAAGAGCATATTCTTTGTCCATGAGAACTATGAAAGCAAAATTTAAGGTGGTAGCCTACAATATATTCTCATTTTCATACAGTATTTCAACCTTACTCAGAGCACAAAAATCTCTTCTGCTACAGCTCCATTTGCCCAGTTATTTACTTTTCCTAACATTGAGTATTTATAAAGTGAAAAATGTCATACAAAAGTGGGTGCATACATTTAAATGTGTGGACATTTATCAAGGGTGTTGGCTTCCCCTTTAGCACTGATCACTTCAGCCTCACTGTGCATCATGTATTGGGGTCACAGCTGCATGGCCCACCCCTGCCCTTCCAGTCCAAAAGATCCTATTGCTTCTGCCTCTGTCCCTGCATAGATGCATACGCATGCACACATTTGGACACTTAATGCATGCATATATATATATCCACACATACCCATTGTGCAGTCAGTTTACCAGAGCCCTCTTGAACGACTGCACAGAGATAGTATATGGTTAAAAGTGAACTAAGTGAAGTAACAGTCATTTGGAGCTCCAGGAAAACGAAGTGTTTCATATGGAAGAGATGGCAAGGAACAAGTTTTTATGTCACTAGTATAATATTAAGGAATCTTACCTCATTTCCTTAATTAATCTTTTCCCATTGTGCCTATAGCCCAAAAGGTTTACCTACTTGAGCTCAAAAGGGTGGAGTGCTTTGAGAGCCACATTAAGTTTCTTTTAATTGAGGTTTTTGGCTGTCTACTTACATTTTTTTACCTAATGTTGTTAATGTTACATAACAACTTCGGTACAATCCTCTTTTCTTGGTTGCTATATTCAATGAAATCCAGACCAAAGTGCCACATTGAGAGTGCTACAAAAATGTAAATTAGTCTTCTGTCCATATAAGCATCTATAATTACTGCAAACTGTCAGATTTTTGTGGGGACTTAAAAGTGTAGAGATGATCAGATTCTGGACTGACACCATCCAGTTGCGAATTACTGGAAACACTGTCTTCCCCCTCACCAAAAATGCCACAAAAGCTTGTGCAAAAGCCCTGGGGAGGGCAAAAGAAGAGGGCTTGATACCAGTTGAAATGGAAGGTTCAAAATTAAAACCCAATTAAAGTTTTATTAAAGGTGGTTTGGTTTTCCAGTAGCTGAACTAACACTGCTTGTATTACATGACAAATTCACCTTTTAAAAAATGTTACTATCAATCAACTCTACCTTTCAAAGAAAATTTAAAATATCATTTAAAATATTAATATCAATAAAATTTAAAACTTAAAATTTAATATCATTTAAAATATCACTTTGAAATATCAATGATTTATGTGTTTTAAAAGTATCACAAAACAAGAACTAAACCGCTTTTATAAAAGCTCCAGGGCCACCTATTGAACATTTACATTCTTTTTAAGACTCCAGAGAGAGACAATGCTTAAGGCTAGTGGCATCTTTGAAAGGCATCAGAAGCAACTCCATACAAGTTGATGGAGTTAGATTAGCGTAAAACAGATTCATAGTTAATGTCTATATAAGGCAGATATGAGAAGATAGCACTGAGCTTCAGGGCTCTCATAGACAGGAAAGCCCAGGTCTGGAGCTAGGGTATAAGTTTGGTGTACACAGTAGCAACCATGAGCTATCATAGCAGTATGGGCTCTCTTTGTACACAGCTGGGGTGGCTTTAAAGAATAAAACCTGCTCCAATTGCAATGCATTTTTTTCAAACTCATCCTGCACCATATAAAAACTGCCTTAGACTCAGTACAACTGCAAAAGAAAACTTCAGTAGTCACCACCAAGTTTTATAAATTCAATTCACACTACATGTTCCTGTTCACTCCTCAACAGTTCTATTAAATGTGTAACAAATCACTTTATTCACCCTCTTATGTTCTCTTGTCTTTCTCCTAGTGACACAACCTGACCCAGCATGTTTTCATACCCCACTTCTACAGTCCTGCTATGCATAGCTGCTTTTTCTCTTATCTTTCTCCTGCTGCCTACTTCTCTGCCAGTGTCCCTCCTGGGAGTGTCCCCTCTGCCCTCTGTCCAGCTGTCCCACAAGCTTTTCCCTACACAGCAGCTGTGTGTAGTTGCACACCGTATATAAGCCCGGGGGGGTTGCATGGGGGCGCTTGCAGACATGTAGCTGTGCTGGTGATTTTGTAAATTAAATGAATGGTTTCATAGAAATTATTCCCAGCAATGTTGTCCACAGTTAGCACTTGAACCAATGCTCCCGGCCTACCATTGCCCCTTTCTTTCAATCCTTCTTGCTCCCAGTTCAAGTGATAGCTGGGCATGGATTTTTTCTGAAGTAATCAGCACTCTGTACAAGTGGAGGCTGTTAAGAGATATTACTTCTGTCCCTGAATCTCTTCCCAGCTGCTCCTTGCTGTTGATCTTAGCATCATAAATTCACTTCTAAATGTCATATCCTTCATTTTGGCCAGACTAAAGTTTTCAAAACAAATCTGAGCATATCTGGACTATTTACTTGCTATATATAGACCAAAATAAAATCCCCAGCTACAGTGTGAGCTAGTGAGAACATACGGAATGCCTCACAGACTTTAGAAAGAAACAACTAGCTGTGGAAAAGTGTAATTAACTCATAGGAAGGCTACTGTAACGTGAAGGAACAATTTCTACCAGGTTCTGCTACTGGATCCGATTTGGTCTTACAGAAAACTATACTCTGACGCACAGAACTTTTGAAACTTTTGGAAACTTTTACATATATCTACACACACATATATATAAGGTACACAGGACAATAATGTTAGAGGGGCTGGATTTGATCCATGACTGTGGATGAATCTTGGGGAGGAGGGGAGAATACCACAATTTTTGTAATGCTTCTGTTTAAATTAGTAAGTCAAGTCTACCAAAATTCAAAGTATAGGGATACTGAGATGGATGGCTTGAAAACAGAATTTTCTGTTTTCTATGCTGAATCAGATCCGACTTTTTTTGTCTCTAAATGAAATAGTTGCTTAAAAAATCATTCCTATTGCAACCAAAAAGTTTAGCAAATGCATATGCTCACATCATTGTAATTTAAAATACGCTTTATTGGCCATGGTGCAAAACAATGACTGAAGGATAGGATAGGATGGGATGGGATAGGACAGGACAGGACAGAAGGGAATGATCTCAACTCCCAAAAGCTCCAGGACAGGTAGCTATATGTACTGGGTCTAATCAAATTCTTGCACAAATGATGGAAGTATGTGAGACAGTATGAAAAATCAGAAGGGCTTTGAAGTGCCCTCTGAAATGCAGATTTTTAATTCCAGTACCACTGCCACATATATGGGAATCTTCAGAAATGTTGCTAAAGTTTGGCATCAGGTAATACAGTATATGCATACTGGAAGAAAAATGTAAGTGCTGAACAACAGAGCAGTCATTGCAGAAAAGTTACAGTCAGCTTAAAAGCAAACTAAACTAAACCAACTACTGCTCCACATGTTCTCAGCTGTGATACATTAATGCACAGCAAATAGGTATGAAATGTCTGAGAAGAAACACGATATAAGGAGGATTTGATGAATTAGAAAAGATCAGTGACAAAAT
Organism: Pelecanus crispus; assembly: GCF_030463565.1. Taxonomy (NCBI): domain Eukaryota; kingdom Metazoa; phylum Chordata; class Aves; order Pelecaniformes; family Pelecanidae; genus Pelecanus; species Pelecanus crispus. The sequence continues at coordinate 128,690,630 of NC_134644.1, read as the reverse complement.
TCATTTTATTAATTTCGACAGCATCCCTAAACACTCAGAGCAGATCCTCAGCTAATTTGCAGCAGCTGACATTCTGATCCTACATTTTGGATATTGGGCACTTCTTAGCAATATTTAAACTAAGGTTACTTCCTATTTTATTGTTAATAATCAGCCGCAGCCCGCTGGCTACGGGCCACCAATAGGTGAAAAGTCAACAGGCTTTGCAATATGTTTGTCCTGTTTCAGGCTAACATTTGCAGGCCGCACCTTGCAGGAACGTTATTATGGGAGTTATTAAAAATCTATTTTTGCTGAAAACAATGCAAACGGAAGGAAGTGAGCCTGTCAGGAGACTTATTTCCTATTCAAGCTGACAGGTAGTTGGAGAATGGCCATCTGGAGTTTAAAAATTGCCAGTCAAGCCTCTTGGATTTGTCCCTTCCTGGATTAACACACTCGCTCTGGATAGCGCAGCGATGTTGTCATGGCACGACAAACAAGAAGCGACTTTTTCATGGGGGGAAGGAATCAAAGGAAGTTAGTTAGCCATGAGAAAACTTGTTTGCTCTCGCAGTGCTAATAGCCAAAAGGCAAACGCTTGGACACAATCCACTCATCTGGAAACACTTCTGCATCGTGGGAACACTGAGGTACCGAGGGCGAGAAGTTGCGGGGCAAGGGCTCGGCCACCAACATGGCTCCCTCCCCACAGCCTGCCTGCTCCCCGGCCCTCACAGCCAGATAGGCCAGCATTCCAGCTCCCATCACTCCTGGCAAAACAGATCGTTCCTCCTGCCCTCAGTACCAGGGCGCTAAATCTTCATTTCCTGAAGACTGGAAAACTCTCTGCCTGAAGCCAGGCCTCGCCCTGAGTCCCCCTGTTCTTTCTGCAAGGAGTTGCACAGGGCCCCATCCCTCTGGTCAAGTGAGTCTAATGAAATCACGAGCAATCAGCCTGGAAAGCAAGTGAAGGCTTCAGGAGAGAAAAACTCAGCAGCCCTCCATCATCTGCCCCCGCAGTCGACCACCCTTTTTGCATGTCGCTGTGTTAACAGAATTACCCTACAGTTTTAGGCTTACAGTGACATAGGACTTCTGAGCTGAAGCTCATTTTCCTCACCAATGAGTAAATAGGAAACTACTTGTGTCACTGGTTTGCTTGGCTTGTGGCAGTCCTCATGCTAGCTCCAGCAAAGCTTGTTTTCATCTTCAGCATCCTTCACCTCTTGGCTAAGAAAAACATCACAGGCCAAGGGCCTATTACCAGAGCATGGTTTGGCAAATGCATATGTTGCAAAATATTGCCTGACCTAAAAAAGCTTCTACTTAATACGAAGATGTCACACTTTACAGTCTTATGTCTCCCCTTCATCTGCATCGTATGCCTCAGTAGTTTATACAATATACATATCACAAAGGCAGAGTTTGGTCAGTACAAACCAGAAAAGAGGCAAAAGATAAAGAAGTTAGAAAATTTTGGAAGCATTTCCATTGGACAGCGTTGAAACTTATGGAGGTTGGTGGGGTTTTTTTCCAGCTTTTAAATCATAACATTTTGGGGGAAGATTACCAAAGTTTTTTGCTTACCAGAAACTGTTGTAAGCAGCCTATGTACTTGGGCGGGGGGGGCGGAATCTATCTTTGAAAATGTTGACCAGCTCCATGAGAAAGAGCTCTCTCTCCACCCAACTTTCAGGCCCCATTTCAGCACCCCGCTGAATCGAAGCCCTCATGTGCTGAACAAGGGCAGCTGGCATTACTGAATATTAATGCGGTAAGGTAATCCCTCAGCGATCCATGACACTTATGTTTTTGGTTTTACTTAAGTTGTAATTTTCAAAGTTGGACAAGCTTGGAGGAAAAAACCACCTGGCAAACAAACAAACTTTAAAAATTAAAGGAATTTTCCAAGTCTGCTGGATTTGCAAGCCTAGGCATACTGCAGCTTAATTACTAGTCAATGAAGGAGAAACAATTACACACCAGAAAGTAACATTCAAGAGCTCATGAAATGTGGCCCCAATGTGTTTCTAATTTTTTTTCTTATACATGGACTCAGCTGCCATGGTGATAGGCAAATAAAATAAATAATTATAACAAATATTCCATGAATCGGAGTTGTGAAATCTGTTAACAACATGTTATTTTCTCCTTCCATCCTCTTTACTCCAGTTTGGAGGAAAGAGCTGGTCAAATGTGCTGCTTTGAGCCTAAACTTGTCTGTTCCTCTTTTATTCATAACTGTTCTGATGTACACTGCCAGCTGGAAGGGACAAGGTGGTGGAAGGTAAGAGTCTGATCTCAAAACTACTTTTGGAGAATGCTAAGAGCCAGGATTTCTCACAACATCACAGAAATATGCATGAGGCTTACAGAGATACAGTTCCTTACCCCAAAGAACTACACTAAGAGCTACCTACATGCTACCTAAAGATATAGGCTTGCATGTAAAGTGTGTATTCCTTATCTTCTTTATTTAATCACATGAAAATGCATGTCATTGGGTGGACTTTAGGCTAGCCATCTGATCATAAAATCCATTTTCTTCCTGTATTTGCAGTGCAGAGACCCCATGCTGAACATTCCTTTTCATTTCAGTTGCCCCACTGGATTTTGCATGTGGAGTTTATACCTGGGTTATTTCAAACCCTGTTTATTGTTTTTCTTTTTTAAAAAATTGTTCTTCACCCCAGTTGAATGCTTATATTCATTGTTTGAATGGCATGTTTTATACTCAGCCTTGAGTTCTTGGCAAACCATATACTCAAGATCTACTAAAAATATTATATCCTTGTGGAGATAGTAAATTCCTTTGAGCTTTCTCTGTAAAGACAGATAAATACCATAATCATTTGCCTCAATTACACCTGCTATGCCATTTGCACTTTGATTTTGAAAGGTGAATTTATTCTTTTTAATCATTATTAAGAACATATGTATTTTCTGCCAAGGCAGTCTTATAAAAACATTGGAGGCATATGAAAAAAATTCCTCTGAGGCCTCAGGCACACGGAACTGTCCTGAGAATGTGAAGTGAGGAGAGATTGATGCATGGACTACCTGTCCAGGAATTCAGTAGTACTGGATCGGATTTTCCATGGTTTCTCTCTCTCTCTCTTTATTTTACTGAAATTACACATCACTCGCATGCATCCTTGCATGCATGTAAATGTACGCACACACACAAAGTGCTCCTACATAGCAATGAGGATCATGTTAGCCATGATCTGGCTGCAGTTTAGTTACAGAGGGAAAAATGGATTTCCACACCTTCATATATATTTTTGAGAGTGTAATTTCTGTTTTAGCTATATGGCTATAGCTATATGCAACTTAAATATTACATATGGTCAATGTCCCCTCCAAAACAAACTAGGTGAAAGGAATGAGTAGTTACCACTGGAATTATAATTGTCACAAAAGCACAGAGCCAAGTTAGGCAGTTCCAAGGAGATTCTTTGATTTTTAAAAAAAAAAAAAAAAAAAAAAAAGAAATTAAAAATGTCATTCCACCTATTTATCTTTCTTTGTTATCTCCTGGAAAACACGTGCTGAAGGCCACCGATATTTTTTCCAGTGATGTGAGTGAAGATGTACACAAAAGCATTTCAAAGTGAAGTCCGCACTATTCCAAAAGTTCACCTTCTATTTTTGAAATTCAGACATAGGACTGTAGCTACTCCTGGCTATTGGTACAAAATCAAGAACATGAATACTTCTTCTCTCTCTAGCAGTAAGATTTATTAAGGCCAGAAGACACACAGTTATGAGCCTTTAGTCTGACCTCCTGCATAACACTGGTCTTTGAACTTCACCTACTGATTCTTGCAAACCCGTAACTCCAAGCCGATTTTGATCATAGTTTTAGAAAGACATTTATTTTTGATTTAAAGAATTCAAGTGATGGAGAATCCATCAAATCCCCACTGTAATTTGTTCGAATGGATAATTACCCTCACCTTTAAAAATATGTTCCTTATTTCCTCTCTGTATTAATATAGCTTCAGCTTCCAGCCACTAGATCTCTATTTTTTCCCTATATCTTTCAGAATTAAAAAGCATTGATCTATGTAGGTAATTACAGATAGTGATTAAGTCTTTACTTACAAAGGCCAAAAAATTGAGGGTCTTTCTTACCTTAGACTCAAAGGCTTCCCCTTTCCAGTATAAGGAAGGAGTAAATACTGAGTGGCATTACTGTGAAACAGAAAAGATCAGACTTTTCTCTCAAGTGATTTTACTTGTACAGGCAGAAACAAGGCATCTAATCCATAAGGATCTATACTACAATCAACAGCTTTATTATGCCCTACTTTGCATTTTATTTCCACATGTCCCACTGTTTAGCAAAATGGATTTGGTGTAGATTGGACAGTCAGTCTTGGCTACAAATTTTCTGCATTTAAGTCAGATTCTCAATATGACTTTAATGGGATCTTTAGGCCAACAGTGAATTATCTTGACTTCCTCACTTCAGAATGAGAGAAACTACCTCACCAGAGACTGTAGCTTCTCCAGGTGACATTTACTTGAAATCAAATTGAATCCTAGGGGACAATTCCAGCGCTGCCTTGTGTGCTGTATCACTCAGTTGAATGGAGTTGCGCAGGATATACATCAGTACAAAACTTGGCCTACAGGCACTGAACTTACACAGTGGGCAAGGAAGCAGAAGGGACAGTGCCTTTAGCAGATTAGATTTTTGCCTGACTAACCATTTATAGTAAAATTAATGAATGGCATTCCATTTTCCAGCTTCAATTCTCTTTGCAACCATCATGGTAAAAACACATGTTTTGTAGTCGACAATCTTTTTTGGCACAGCTGAAACATTTTGCATAGGTTACTGATTTATTGTCTTGATAATCTTTTCTTTTGCCTTAGCAGTTCAAGACATCTCTTGTGGCATTGCTCTTATCAATCTGATACCTGCGTAGAATTCATTCCTCTTTAGCTGCTACCAAAAGGTAATGATATCAATGATAATTTAATGGTTAGTAATACATACATAAGCCACACAGGCCAGATCAGGTGGCATTCACATGAAATGTTAGCCCCAAAACTAGGTCCCTAAATCCCTGTGTAATTACAGCTATCAATATATTTAGTGCATATGTATCCACCATCTCCTACATGAAAAATTTCAGTGTTCAGTTTGATCCTTTGCATGCGGATTTGCAGCTCCTGTTTGGTAAAGACCAAGCTCAGATACTGTGTGCAGGAATCCTATAGGTGTTTGGCTGAACAGAACACAGTGGACGTTTTCTGATGATTTTTTGTTTAATTTGAAGAGTATATACACTACCCAAATGTGAAATATTATTTTCCTCACTGGTTATTTGGATAGCCTAAATTTATTGCAGATGAATTCCTTTTTATTCCTAGATAAGTTTGCCTTTGTTACCAGTGCCAGATTTGCCAGTTAATACACAAAAACCTCAGAACCTTACAGTCTGTGGATCAGGAACAGATCCTGGTCCTTCCTTTTGTCATGAAGTTCAACTACTAACAAAATGCAACCAGTAAACCATGAATAGACCCAAGAAATGTTCAGTTCTAGAATCATTAATTCATTTTCATTCCCTTTGCAGCATTTGCTTATGAAGGCAACTTCCTAAAAGGTTGCATGATCTTCTCTTTGGGAAAGCAAACATCTAGAGACTTGTAGACTGGATCCAAACATGAAAGGGTTCACTCATTCGGACAGTTTGTTTCTATCTACCATACCTCAACACACTGGCGTTCCTTTCTGCAGTGCAAACTGATGTCCAAGTGCATTTTCAGTATCCCAGCTTTTCTGACAAGACAGGAATACAAACCATCTGCTTTTCAGAGAGAAAGACAAAGGCTCTGCCTAATATCACTTCCCTACGGACAATCAGGTTTGTGCCAATTTATTGAGGGAGCAGGAGGGGAACCTGTGCTCCTGCCTTGAGCCCTCACATGCCAAGCTGCAGCCTGGAATTTTTACAGCTCTGTCCTGAACCTCTGACAAGAAGGGTTTACAACAGAAATCTTGCCAGACCCTTAACTATAGCGACGCCACTATAATATTTATAAGTACATTATACTCTTTCCAAACATACGTGCTTATTACTTATGTCTCCGCTCCTGCCTCTCTTCTAGGGGACTTTTCTGTATAAACAAAACAGATTCTCTTGCTTATACTTAGAAAATCTAATTGCTCTGCGTCTCTAGCTGTTATGCAAAAGCCCAAACAGCCAAGAGATTCTTTCAGTGCATTTACACAGCAGCAAGACTCTACAAAAAACATAAACTTCCTTTTCCACTTTGCTCTTCTTTGCTTTCATAAATCTGCCCATTTCACTCGTGTTTGGATAAGATTCTTCTTTTAAAAAAAAAGTAAATATAAAAAAATGCAATTCTGAGGTGGATAGGCCATCAGTTACACAGCCCAGCCTTACAAGAGCTGACAATTCTGTCCCTTTAAGTAAACAGAGGAACAGAAAAGATACATAAACAAAAAGACCACTTGCAGGGCTGACAGCTTGTCTGCTCCAGCAAAAGCAGGTTCCCAGGGAAAGTGATTGCTTAATAGTAATAGGGAGTGACAGGGATTTCCTAGCTTTTCCATGAACATCTCAAAGCAGTTTGGTCCTGGGCACAGATATGACCATTCCTGCTGATGAATTAGACAGATGTGGCCTGCAGGTGAGAAACTGCTTGAAAGGCTAACCCAAAGCAACATAGGTTCCCCTGCATGGGGTTTTAGCTGGATTCAAAGTCACCAGAACTTTTACTGACCACAGGCCAGGATGTTCTTAGCTGCTTTTGGGTTGGGTTTGCATCAGGGTTTCAGGTTTGGAAATCAAAGTCAAACTGAGGAACAGTCTGAGAGTGGCTTCAAGTGAGCTTAAAGCAAAATGAAATAGGATTCAAATCTGAAATAGTAGAATTTTACTGAAATCATGAGATTTTAGCCACGTTTCAAACACCACTTTAAGATAGGTCTCTTCCAACTCTAAAACAATAGGAAATCGAACATGTAAAGATACAGATATGTAGCCTGATTCTAGTCAGGAGTGCTAGGTAAGTTTTTCACTTCAAGCTACATTTTTACGCTGGCTAAGAAATATTTCAGTTGGGCTGTTGTATCTATTTGAATGCTTAGATGATTCAGAAATTAACCTACTTGGAATTATGGTATGTATGTAGCCTGTAAAAAGAAGACATTTGGGGAAAAAAGACTTTTAAGAAAGTAATACCTAGAGCACAATATATACCGGAATTGTACAAGTCAGGTAAATGACTCCTGCATAGGATTTTGTAGAAAACAGCTTCTCTGGTCTGTCTGATGCGGTCTGTCTTATCAGGAGAGAGATCAGGAGAAAAGTGTACTGGTCAGCATTTTTCTTCCACAGTTCTTCTGCAGTCATAAACAGGTCATAAAAAAAGTGAAACAACTTTTTCAAAGGAGCTACTATCTCATAACAAAAGCTCTCTGAAAATATTCTTTCCTGTTGCACTTTATTCTTTCTGAGCTTTCATTTTCTCAAATAAAGGATTTATTTTTTGATGAGTAAGCTCTTCTGTCTACACATATATGACATACGTGATACGGCTGCAAAAAGAGTGGGGAAATAGTAGACTCAAGTCATCTTTAAATTGTGTGATGAGTTGTCTGAATGACTGATCTGATCATAACAGTGAGAAAAGGATGGGATGTTAGATGAATGTCTATGTTTCTAATCCTGATAATTCTGAGGACATGAAGACAAAGTTACCTGTGGAAAAAAAACATTATGGAAGACCAAGTATAACCCATATGTGGGAGGAATTGTATTAAGATTGTTCTATAAATATATTTGAGATATGATTCCTCTCCCGAAATATTTGCATTAAATTCTGGGTATTGACCTAAGTGGAACCTCCCACAAAACACTTCAGAACTCAGTCACTCAAGCTGAAACCTGGCATCAATAGTAGGCCTGAATTTTATTATCTGAAAATGTTTCTGATCATTCATGATCCTTCTGAATTTGGGAAGCTCATATAGGTATTAAACACTGCACTGAAATGATAAGACGTAGATATAAAGTCAAATAAATTGTTTTATTTTCCCCTTATTTTTGGCATGGATTGTGTCAGAGCACTTTAGCCTTGGATGAACTGTATCCTGACAACCAAAATCAGGAAGTCAGGAAATTCAAAGACTATTAAGAAAAAGGAGACCGAGGGGGAAAAAACATACAAATAAGTTTGATGACAAGGAACAAATTTCATTAAGAAGAAACCCACATGAGGAAAACCAGTTTTTACTTTGCTGTTTTAATGGACAAAGTCAGCAATATAAAATAACCAGGTCATCCATCTATTCCTGCAGGAAAACCACTGGAGCCTTCAATATCATAGTGTCAGCTGCTTTTCTATAGCCTGACCTCATGAGCTAAGAAGCATGAACTCTGCTAAAAAAGATTCCTTTGGGTTCAGTAAGACTGCCTCCTGTTTTTAAATGTGTGTGTGGGTATTGTGACACCTGCAGTCTGATAGAGCTGTTATTGCTCTAACTATGCAAACTAATTTAGGCACCCTGGGTTTTTTTTAGTCATGCTTAAGTGGCTGATTTTAACCTTTGAAAACAGGAAACAAGTGCTATAATTTTAAAGAAATAATCTGGCAATCAACTCATTAACAAGAAGAAATTAACGGTGGGTTGTTTGTTTTTTTTTTTTTTTGGGGGGGGGGGGGAGGGAGGGAATGTTGAGTCAGAAGCTTAAAACTGGACACAACTTTCCTTAACTAACCCCTGACTCTGCTTAGAGCAGTAAGGAAGTGGAGGAGGAGCATGACTTAAAACAACTGAACCAGAAAATAATAAAAGAAAAACAATGCTATTCTCTGGAGAAAAGAGAGTCATGATGAAAAATCAGTTTATTCTCAGTTAGAATAAATTTTGAAAGAAAGAGAACACAAGAAGATAATTTTCAAAGGAACTGCTCTCATAAAAAATTAATGCGTGTATCATGGGGATAACTTTAAAAAGGAAGCAATAATGTAAACACCATTCCCATTCCCAGAACCTTTGCTGCGAATTTGTAACAGAACAATCAAGTGCAGAGGTGTTCAGAAAAGCAGTTAGATTCACCTGAAAGTGATTTGGGCAGGTTTTGTTTTCCCTCCTTTTGTTAATTTATTTTGATTGACAGCTAAAATGTATTTCAGTTATAAGCAGATCTAAGTTGCTAAGTCAAACTTAGTAAATGAGAGTGGCCAGCCAGGGGGGAATGCTGACATGAAGGAAGACTCACTTTGCCCAGGATGTAATGAAAAGCTGTGCTTCTACAGTCCATGAGGCAAATCTTGACCTCAGATACACCTGTAATTGAAAGATCAGTGGGAACTGTAGGTGCATAGCTAATGAATAACTTTGGTCCTAGGTGTTAGAAGATGAAGAAAAGTTCCACCAAATCTCACTCCTGAGAAAGGGAACCCAAATTTTTTGAGAAACAGGATGACAGATATATGCAGCCAGCTATGTAAATCCATTTACTTGGTTTATCAATGATGACATTAGGCAGAGCTCCTGGGCAATGTAGGGATACAGCCACCCTCTGTTTTATGCTTTGGACTGGAAGAACCTAATTTGACTCCCGTAACTGAGAGTTTTGAATTTGGGTCTGCCTTTAATGTTTAGTTGCTGAAGATGATGGACAGAAGCTGCCTCTAAACTCCTGCTTATTGCTCTGGCACTACTCACCTGAGCCAGTGTACTTTCACACACAGTGTCTCCTCAGTATTATTCGACAGGCGTTTCCTCCCATGCCACTGATAGAAGAATAAACCACATGAAAATGGAACGAGTCCTAAGACACTGAGTATTTCCCCTCCCTGTCCTGGATGTTTACAAGCATTCTTTGCTGTCAAAACAATATCCATACAAACCAGTGACTGTACTGGGGTATTTCAGCCTAAGCATGTGGCTAGAGATATAGAGAAACACTCAGAAAACAACTTTCTTAAACAAATAAACAGCTCAGCTCTTGAACTTTATGCTCACAGTAATCTCTGTCATCATTAATCACACTCAGTGTTTGACTTAGCAGCCTAAATGGGGGAGGGGGGAAGCAGAGGAGGAGAGTAGAAACAAGTCATAACCCTCTATTCAAACCAGCTGAGAACTATTTTCTTAAACATGGAATACACAATGGGCCTTATCCAGCTGCTGGGGAGCACTGATCTTGTGAGGAGACAGACCTGATATCTTTGGCATGAGTTTTACCACAAGAACATGGAGGACATTCGTAGGTAATTGCTAAAAGCCCCAAAGTCCCTTACAAGAAGACTCCACAGACCAGCAAGTGTCTGTGGCTGTGTATTAGCTGTTCAGAGTCTGTTTCTGTTTAACAAATGATAAAAACACAGTCCAACTCCTAAGAAAGACAGTTTCTGCATTAAGAAGATGCTTAGGGAATAAGAACACTTCAGAAGCCTTGAAAAGAAGTCAGATAAGGAGCTCACAAACTACTCTTTCAAGCAGTGCCATTACTTCTAAAATGAGTCTCTCACCTGTAGTCACAAATCCACTTGGAGAAGCTGAGGTAGTCTCTGCTGTCAACATATATTATTCTCATTATTCTCCTATGACACCAGAACATTCTTGATTTATATACAAGTTATTGGAGTCAACCACGTTATTTTCTTTAGGAAGGGTGAGGAAGAGAAGATGGCTGCTGGAGAGGTTGAGTGGGGAAAGAGGTGTAAGCAAGGAAAACTGATTATTGCTGGTAGCAAAGCTTGCTTTTTTTCCACTTATTGTCAAATACTGCTGTTCAGCTGATGAAAATGGGCTGGGCCCTCAGACACTTGATGAAGCAATAAGGTCCACAAGTTGAAGACTAACATGAAGCAAAGGTGCTAATTACTGACTTGTAGGTGAAAAAAAAAAAAAAAAAAAGACTCCAGCTGCACACTATAACTTCTGAACCTTCATTTTCCCAGGAACAGGAAAACTATAATTTAAACAACCTGTCCCACTCATTCTTCTTTTATGAGGGAAAATTTGAATTTTAAGGCAGATTATGACCCCGAGTGACAGAAAAAGCTATGCAACCAGGTTTGCACATTGAACTGATTTAAGAATCAAACGCTTTCTAGATAGAGAGATTAGCTGACGCGTAGCATGGGACCAGCCCTGTCCCTCATTATAGCCTCAGCCTGGACAGAAATAGATTCTGAAATTCTTTAGTCTCCTGTAAACAAAATTGCCAGAGTCCCACAGCCTCAGCAGATGGGCCTGATTCCCAGCTGCTGTAAATCAGCCATGGATCTCGGTATGAGACTATGGACTTTTGTATCCACTAACTTAACTGCTGCTGATAGAGCTTGTTCTGCTGGTGATATGTGAGGATAGACTTGTTTGCTTGCTTTCACAAACAACACATGCTTACTGAGGAAGCTACAGAAGCCGGGAAGGTGACAGCCCTTCCCTCTCCATCCTTACTATTACGTCCAGTGATGCCACTGTAGCACGATTAAACCTTGAGTTGAATGATGTGCTGTTGGCTCCTGCTCACGTTGCCTTCCTCACCCTGGCCTCTTTGACACACTGCCCCATTTCCTTTCTTTGGCTGCCTTCCCTTGCCTTCCTTGAATTTTGTTTCAGGACAGATTTCCACTGTTCTTCATCATTTATTTTTCCTTCTTCTAAGTCCCTACACCGCAGGGCCTAGGTGTGGCTTGCAGCAGTGACGTAGGTGAAAGCATGGGACCAGCTGGATGCGGATACAACCCTGCCTCCAGGGCGGTGCTTGGAGGAAAGGTAGGATTGCCGCTGGCCAGTTAGCAGTCAGTAGCACTGCAGTGTTGTGCTCCTGCTTCTGACGCACTTTCATTCAGCAGCTCTACATGATGGGGAAGGCAGCAGAGAAAACGTGTTCATAGGATGTGTCTGTCTAAAATCAGCAGAGCAGTGCTCTCCTTGTCAACTTGTACCCAGCTTCCTGTTTTGATGCACGATTCCCTGACTGCTATTTAATCCCCGTTTGGCTCTAAAAGATTACAAAATACATTTTTGGCAATGGCTTTCTGAGATTCCTAGCAAACAAAACTCATTTTTGGGAAGATGCCGAATTCTATTAAAGCTCTTCAGGAGAAATGTTTTCTAACTATAGCTACTATGACCACTTACTGCATTTAAGCACTGATATTGGAAGTAAACTGTTATGAGATAAATTGATACACACTTTTCTGGAAATGATTAATTAATACTGTTGTCACCAAATGGACTACCACCTTGTGGGACAACATGATCCCTGGACAAGACTAGACATGAGACCCAAGTTGAAACAGCTCTTGAATTTAATTCAGAGAATTGTGCCCTTTCACAACTGAAACTACAATAATAGGAGACTTGGAAGTAACAAGTGCCACCAAATAATTTCTCAGATACCACTAACTTGGCGATAATTCTATAATGTAGTATTTTCAGCCTAAGGAATCATATGGAGTAGATCTCTTCAGAGTCTACAATATGCTGGTATGCAGCCCGTGAAACAGGAGTAAGAGAAAAGATTTTAAGGGAGGTAAAATTAAACAATTACAGTAACATTTCTGATACAATCCTAATAATTTGGGGAATAGGAAAATATATGGTATTAGAACACTACTCCATGGTTTCTGGTTGCACCAGAAATTTCATTTGGTTGGTATTATTTTCAGCTTGGAGGTGGTGATGGTGGGGGCGGTGTCTTCCTTTTATTTAATATATATTTGTTTTTTAAAGAGGTGTCACATCAAGTAGAATTTCCTATGATGTTTCTGAGTGTACGGATAAGATCGATCTGCAAAATGCATGTAAGAAGTAGCAATGGACATAGCCTGGATCCAGCATACAGCTCCCTCAGTGTATATACACAGAAAGATCCCACAAGGCATAAGTGCACTCAAGATCAGCAGTTTCTTCATTTCATAGGTTTGCAAAGTCCATTGCATATTCTGAATTTTGCTGTAATCCAAGTGGTGCTTTTTAATCAATGAGCAAGATCTCAGATGATTTCTCAAAAGCATAGCAGTGATAAACAGACCTCATATTAAGAGGTATTCTGTTAAAACCTTTGGAAATTGAATGTTTCATATCCTAGCTTCCTCATGTTCCAAACAATGTTTAGGGAATACAGCAAATAAAATGTACATACACCAACTACATATGACTCTTACTTTAGTTCTATCAGAAAATGCTAGGAGACCAAGTTTTGTTAATTTTCACTTCACACCCAGACTGTTTCTTCATAGTACACTCTCTCTCCTAGGTCAGATCTAATAGAAATATGGTTGCATGGCAATATCTGTCTTCTTATAAATCCTCAAATATTCTACGTAGATAGCCATAGGTGAACTGGTTTGGGTTTGGGTTTTTTGTTTTGTGGTTTTGGGGGTTTGTTTGGTTTGGGTTTTTTTTTCAGAAAAATCAGGCTACTGATTCCTACAAAGACATGAGGCATGAGCTTCAAATAAAACAAGAAGAGGTTAGCAAAAGTTTAGGTAATTTCCATGTTAAAATGGTTGGGTCTAATGCACTCAGATGTTAAACCCTGTAAGACCATAAGATGCAAAAACTTTTAAAATGCATCACAAATTGACTAATTAAATCTTGGAACCACTAACAGATATCATTGGAAAGATGTCTCTGAGGTGAGACAAAAGAAGACCGGGAAAGGACAACGACAGTGTCCATCTTTTAAAAAGAGGCAGAACAGGAAAAGGGTGATTTTTATACTACAGCTCCAGGTTGCCAGAAAAATGCTAGAACAAATAATCAACAAACCATCTGTAAATACCTAGAAAATAAACAACGTGATAAGCATGAGCCAGTTTACATTTGCCAGAACAAACTGTGCAAAACCAAAGTAATTCCTACAACCACATAACAGAATTTGCAGATAAAGAAGTCATAGTTGTTATATAGCTTGTCTTAAGAAATGTACCAGACAGTATGACATGATGTGCTCTGGGGAAATTTATGGAAGCGTGGACTAGGTGAAAGGCAAATACAATTCCCTTTTCAGGAGGGACCAATAAATGGTTAAAGGATCTTTCCTACATCAAGTGTTACTCAGTATTTTCACTAATGATGCAGGAAAGGGGGAAAAAGGGTATTTATCAAATATCAAAACAAACTTATTCATCAAATTTGAAGATGACACCAAGTAAGACAAACTCTTAAGGCACTAGAGGACAGAAAAGACACCATAATCCTCCTACATTTGTGTTAACAGCCAGAAAGCCATAGGACACTGCCCACAGGGGATAGGACTATTTATCACCTCTGTACCAGAATAACATGAACAACACATAGAGAACGGATGCCTAAAAAGTATTTAGGTAGGAAAGAACTAGGGGTTATGTAGTGGATCATAGGGTGAACAATGCTGTTGTCCAAATGACACAGAGGAGTAGCCTGCAAAAGAAGATATACAGTCTGCAAACGACAAGATTCTCCTTCCCCTTTCAGAGCTTGCAAGACCTGAGCTACCATATCTGAGTAAAAATGTTGAGCACTGAAGACTCCACAGGAGAACTACAGATTAAAAGTCTAGAAAATATGCCTAAGAGGAAAGACTGAAAAATGTGAGGTTATTTGGTTATTGAAAAGAGGATGGTGGGGACAAGGTAATTATCTTAAAATATACAAAATAAAGCTGCAAAGAGAAAGAACTTGTTTTCTATGCCCTTGGTGTATAGGACTAGATTAATGGAAAGATTTAGATTAGGCATTAGCAAAGGCTTCCTAATAGTATGAACAGCAAAGCTCTGAAGTAAACACGAGGAGACTGTGGACTCTTCATCATGAAACATTTTAAAAAAGTGATCAAATATGTGTAAGACATGATGCAAGTATGGTTGATGCTGTCTTTCCTTGTCCATAATTTTGAAGTCCTCTTTACTCCTGCGATCCTATGATCCACAGTCCACAGAAAACTGATTGGCTATGGGGCCACGGTCTCTAGAACCCCATGAAACAGTGCATCTCTGTAGTACAGTTCTCAAATAAAAGTTTAATGGTAAGGGCAGACAGTGGTCCACAAAAAAATTTGAGGTTTGGCAGTGGTCGGTTAGCTGAAAAAGCTTGGAGATACTGGCACAGGCCCTACCTTGAAGTCTGAACACATTTTACAGCCCACCTTTATTCAGCCAGAATCTCAGTGAAATATGGCAACACCCACCCTTCCAACCCCCCTTTTTCTTTTTTTAAACTCATGGAAACCAGGAAATTCTCCCATTTTTGCCAGTGGTACAGTGGTACAATTTTTTTTTTTTTTTTTTCACACAACTAAGGTGGAGTAACTTTAACCACCCAAGATGTATAATTATCACCCTGAAATGCACTGCCTGGAACGTATTATTGCTGTCATGAAATGGAATTTATACACAGTAAGGAAACAGTTAGCTCCACAGATTTACTGGACATTATCGGCACGGCTATGACATCAAGGGCAGCCAATCCAGCAGCTCCAAGTGAGCTCAGCACTTACAAACCATTTCGTGCTTCTAAGTACTTATTACCAATAAAACAAATGTTATGACTGTGTATTTTTAGGTAGCCCAGTTGATTTGTCAGACAGTCTTTTGTACACTGAAGAGGTCTGTGTGGCACAGTGAGGCTAACTCAGAGAACTTGAAGACAAGGCGTTTTCTTACACAGCTTTTGTTCTGCATTTCAGGAGCTGCTTTACAGCAGTGCTGCTGAAGCAGAAGGTCACAAGCAGAATAAAACCACTGCAAACAATCATGTCTGCTGATGGAGAACAAAACCTCGTGCCATTTCGGCATTTATGGGTATCAAACTGCAGCTGTACTCAAAGAAGAGGAAAGAACTCCTGGATATTTCTGCTGCAGCCCCAACCACAGCAAGCCCCAACAGGCAGGCAGTGTTTGCAGGTGTCACTGTTACACCTACCCTGGTCCGACAAAGACGCTCTGAGCAGTATCTCAGAAAGGCTCCAGCTCACCAGCACCAGACAGACCTCACCACACATTAGGATCTGGCTAAGTTTTAGAGCCATGACACATTTTGGCAGGTTGGCACCCGGCGGTTCAAATGCACCTGCTTACAATTAGTTACAAGAAATTCCACATAAAATACCTCATTGCTTAGATCAGGGTACCTTGTTCACATATTCATATTTTAACCCTTTCAGTATCCTAGTTTTATCAAAGGTTAACCACAAAGATTTCCTTTAACTTTTCTTGACCTTTTCTTTGTCAGGGCTTCCCTTTTAAGAGTTCATTTTAAGGACCTGATATTGAGGACAAAAGAAAAAAAACCATTAACAGCAGTCCAGGAGACTGAATTGGACTGGCTGGGGACAATTAAAGTAAACATAACACACTGAATATTCTCTGTGATTCTGAGCAGAAATGGATTAACTCCTAATATGGAGTTAATACTCTTCCAAAACATACAATAGCATTTCCCTGTACTACTAATTATGACAATAAAACAACTGTGTTTGGAGAGGAAATGAAGAAACACCAGAAATCACCTGGTCACCCATTACACGTGCATTATTGAGCTATAAACTTCCATTTTTGGATACCACTACCACGTTCTGCTGCTACACTGACATTTTTAATGCCTCACAATATGAACTTTAAGAGGGACAGATTGCCTGGTTTATATACTATTGTGGGGAATAGATATTTTTACTGGGACAAAATAATGAACTATCAAACAAGCATGCTCTAATTGTAGCTAATAAATAGTCACAAAATCCCGTTAACTCCAAAAGCCTGGGGCAAAAATTTATTTATTTCAGGAAAATAAGAAGTAAATTAATTTGGGATAGGATGCACCTGGAGGAAGTTTAGATCTAACTGTTGGCCCAAACCAAATGTGAAGGATGTCTGGATCCAGTTCCATATTCATATTCCATCTTGCTTCTATCTCTATAACATGACAGAATGGGAAAAGCCAAACTCCAGATCCAAGAATACAAAATATTTCAAGGATTAATATAAACTCTTTTTCTTCTTCAATGAAACATAGAACATCCTTGTAGTCAACATGGCACAAAGTGGAAGCAAACGTAAGCATATGAAATTTAACTCTCTTCATCCATATCCTATTTCTTTTGACAAACTAACTTCACATCCCTATCTGCATTATTCTCTCAAATGAAAGCAGAGTAATGCTCACCAATATCACAGCCCTATACCAACAAGAGATACAGAATAAAGATTGAGTACCAGCCTTTCAAAAAACCCTTCCACCCCGATTAAAGTGGGTAAGGAGATTTGTTATCACAAAAGCATTTGTGCTGCTCTTCTCCCATTCTTTTTATTTTTCATTTAGGACCTCAGTTAATTTGAAAATATATCTGACATTTAGACTGAATGGACATTTAGAATTCAATACATTGACAATGAAATCAACTCCTTGTAAAACCATGAGATTAAACCCAAACTATATTGCAACAATCTTTTTTTCTTTTTTTTTTTTTTTTTTTTGGGGGGGGCACGGTCATCATTAAGGTCAAAATAATGTGGTGTGTTTATCCTCCCCTACTCTAGCTGGCAACCCTCCTGTTTCCTTTCTCCAGCGGGAGGGGAAGGTGAGAGGCTGCTTTGCATTGTCTGGCAGGGGACGTCTGTCTCATGGGAGAGCAAATGCCTTCCTACAGACTACAAAAAAAGTCTCAGTAGACAGGATATACAGCACACTCCATGTAAACTTCATTTTGATGTAATTAAGTGAGACTCGCGAGGCACATCACTTTATGCGTTACTAAGTTTGCTCTGGCATACTCCAGGAGCTAAGCCCATCTGGGGCCAGAGAGCAAGGAAAAGGCTGAAGACAGCAGACTTCCGAGTGCAAAACCACCTGGTAGGTTTTGTATGCTTAAAACAAATTGTCACATATAAAGGCACAGACTCTTTTAGGCCACGTGGTTCCCGATGGCATGAGTGTTAGAGTAGCTGCTGATACACTTAGGTAGGTATTGATAGATCTATAGAGGAACACATAAGGAGGACTGGAAAGGACACAGAGGTCCCTTACAATCTTAAACAGTTAGAAATAGGGTTAATCCAGGAAATATCTCTGATGCTTTAGAAAACTTTCAATCTAGCAAAAAAACTAAGAATCACTATTGCAATGTACCAGAGGAAGGGAACAGGAAAATTACTGCCCACAGCTTTAATCAGTTCAAACTTCTCTATTATCAAAGCAATACAACCAAAGTATTTTTTCATATCAGGTTCACAGAAGTCAGATGCACTCAGAGTGTGTGTGTATATATATATACATATAAAATTCTCATCAAAGTCAGTGGGAGTTGTGCAGCCTCACAAAAGGGGCACAGACTTCTGACCTGAAGCATTTTAGCCATGGAAATTACAGAGAACTTATCCTGTCACTAGTCTCTTGGGGTGCCTATGTCTCCTATTCAGTAGTTCAGGTAAAGCAATTTTTTAAAAAAAGCAACAGAAAAGCTCTTTGAGGTTTTATTAAAGGCTTTTATGTAGAGCACGGTTCAACAAGATGTTTGCTACTCCAGCAAAGATTTATGCCAACAAAAGCCAACTTGGGTCTTCAATATAAACCAAATGCCCCTGTATTTATTGAGCTTAGAGGATTCAGTATCAAATTCATGTGAATCTAATAGCTGAAAGGATAGAATCTATAACTTACATTTCTCTCCCTATAATTCTTGTTGACTTGACATAGTACCACTCCCTCCTAACATATTCTTATTTCCCCAAAGCTCAAAATTCTAGTGAGAGCTGTAACAGCACCTCAGTCCAACAGCTTTCTGATTGCTCCCTCTTCATATAATGATTTCCCTGAGTTCTGTGCTTCCTTGACAGCTCTTTCTCATTACAGAGTTTCCCTACCTCATTACTCAATATCCTATCCTATATTGTCCTTGAACACAGAGACATTCCCCTCCCCCATTTCAAGTTTCAGTAGGAGCCCATGACTCATTTTTATACTCCCTCCCCAGGAACCATGAGTTTCCCAGGTGCATTTCATAAGGGAGAAAGCAAATGGTTGCTTAGGCAAAAATATCTTTCAGGTGAATGCACATTGAGGCAACAGACAAGCAGCATGGAGGAACCAGATTTACCTTTCCCATTGTTTACTTATTCCCAAATCTAATTCCCTGCACAGGCTGTATCACCAATTTCTCCCATTCCTCTTGTTTTTCATAGTTGGCCTGTGCCTTCCTATAGTCTCTTCCCTCTTAATTTCAGCGTGCTTAGAAGCAAATCACCCCAAAGAAACTCCTGGGGGAAAGTCCTTATGCAGCTATGTAGTACATAAAGAGGAGCTTGTTTGCTCATCTTATTGACGAGTAGAAACTTTGCCAAGTTATAAAGAGCAGGAGTGTTACTACTTGATTATGGACAGCTGCTTCACACTGTTATAAAAGTCAGTTTTGCTGAATATTTGATTTTTGTCTGGTTTTTTCATAGCTATTCTGTAAATGCTTGTGAAAACTTCCAAAGCAACAGCTTAACAAATGGTATTTACCATCCTCCTTTTCCTATGGGAGTCATTGTTATGTTATCCTTATAGGTGTTCTCCTTATAGCAGCCCTAGTATGCAAAGCAGGGATCAGTGGCTCCACTGCATAATTTTCATGCTCCTTTACTTGTGCTGTGGTGTCAAGATTGTTCTGCCTTCGCCACCTGGTGCATTCTCTGATCTCTCTTTCAGTGGTAACAAGAGTGTGTCCATTCAATTCCTAGTGTATCATAGAGGGATTTACTTTCAAAGGTACCTAATTTCCTGTTGCCTGTTGTGATGGATCTTTCTAGAAATCACTATGGTCGGATCAGCACACTGTGACCTTGTTCTGCTGTCAAATTTCCTTGGCATTAGAAAAGAGTGATGGAGCTCCAACAGGAGCAAAAGTACTTGGGCGATTTCTTAGCTGGTATCATCAAAGTAGTTCATTCCTCCACACTAAATTCCTACAGAAGCTGAACTTACAGGGATATACAGGGATTTCTACTACAAATTGAGAAAACTTTGATCTCCATCATTCCACCTGAAACTGGCAGAAATAGTATTAATTTTTCCAGGTCTCATAGATGGCTTCTGAAATGCACAAGACTCAGCAGAAGTGTAAAAGAGGAGACCAGGAAATGGAAAGGAAAAGGAAAGGATGAGAGGAGGCCATCTGTAAGAACATCTGGAGAAAGAAAAACCCTTCCACTGTATCAGGGCGGCTGTGCTGGCTGCCGCCAGCCCTCTCCTTGGAGTCCGCAGAGGTGCCGGGGCCACTGTGACCTGAGGGCTGATGGCATGTGTAATGGATCACATGCTGCAGCCAGCACTGGCCGGTGACCTCCAGGTGGGAGCCCTGCCCAAGTCAGGGGTCCTTCAGCGGCTGCGGGAGTGTGGTGCAGATGCACATGGCAAAAGAAGATGGATGAAATATATCTCACTGGAGGTGTGAGTTATGCTGTGTTCCCACGCACAGACAGACACACACAGACCGTGCCGCTCTGTTAAAACCTAGGTTAGATACGGCAGGTTTTTGAAACGTGTTAGGAAGGAGGTCAATGCTAATCCTTACATTTCACAGACTGGGAAAATGGGGGGCAGGTGAATGAAATGACTAAGATCACCCAGGAAATGTCTGGCAAGGCCAGGAATTGAAGCCAGTTCTAGCCTGGTGCCTACGTATGGCTTTGATACAAGATTATCCATTCTGGCCTGTCATGTATAAGAACAGACATTTTACAAGCAACCTTTCCTAACAAGATTTTTTTTTTTCTATTATTATTCCTCTTAAAATAATCCTACCATTAAAACACAAGTGAATTCACAGGCATAAAAATCCATTTAAATAACATTATATTGACAGAACCTGACACAAAGCCTGGAAATTCAGAGTTATGGTTGGCATTCCCTGCTGAACTCGAGTCACTGTGCCTTTTATTTTCCACATGAGCATTAGTGTCAGCCTTAAGTGTGGATTTCCTGACTTTTTCAGCCTGTGTCACAACCTTCACTTTATTTAAACATAGAATTTTTCCTGCAAATATCTACTGAATAGGTCACCAGAATTACAGTGTCATTTTGCTGCTTCTAAAGTAAGATCTGGCAAATAAACTAAGAAACAATACAAATCTTGATCCAAAGACCTAACCAAACCCAGTCCTAAATTTTCTGGCTTTATGAAAAAGAAAAAAGATGGGCTGTGGTTTTCCTTAAAAAGGAAAAAAATAAAAGTTTTATGTCTCCTTCTGTCCAGGACTGGAAGAAGAAATTAAAAAACAAACAAAAGGTCTTCTCTCATTGCCTCGCTCTGCTTTTGCAAAGACAGGGAGCGCAGACAGTTCAGTCACGGTCATATATCTGAGCAAATGCTGTTTATCAGATAAACCCCCTGGAAGAGCTGTCAGGGCTTCCATCAATGCGCTGAATTTTTGGCCATGACAAACCAGGCAGGAAATTACAGTTCCTGGTGCACGCAAAAGGGAGATACAGAGTCAATATGAGCTGCAGAGTAATTAGTACAGGGGAGAAACACACGCATTTTACTGTCAACACACCATGCTCTCTCAGCTACTTGCCAGGCACATGTCCACATACATGG
Organism: Pelecanus crispus; assembly: GCF_030463565.1. Lineage (NCBI taxonomy): Eukaryota > Metazoa > Chordata > Aves > Pelecaniformes > Pelecanidae > Pelecanus > Pelecanus crispus. Next base: position 128,669,079 of record NC_134644.1, on the reverse strand, counting down.
CATCATGTGCACTTGGCGTGTCCCAGGTGATATGCTGTGTACACAAACAGTTCGATGTAAGCAGACCTATCTTACGAGATCAGGACTCAACGTGCATGGTCACACCTGCATACATGCACACTGTCATGTGCACCTGATGGAGACAGGCTGAAGGATGGCAAGGACATCAGCAGCAAAGAGCATACTGCCTCAGGAGAGAAATTAGTCCTCCAGCCCCATCTCTGAGGGACCTGGGAAAGAAAGTGATGGACCGTCAGGCGACCGGTTGGCTGTTTGGTCCTGTAAAGCCAAATCTGGATCATGAGTGCAACAGATAGAAATCATCCATTCACCAGCCCTATGACATACCACCAATATATCTGTAGTGCCTTCCCTTTAAAGCTTCCTCATGCCAAACCCCCTAATTTGGACATTTGGTCTGTATTCTACCAATTAAAAGTACATGTGTGTTGGGACCGCTCAGCTGCATCTGTACGGGACTGAAGACATCACCAGGGCTTTGCTGCACACAGTTTCACTGAGCCCTGGCCCAAATCTGGCCCACAACCCAGGAGACTCAGGGATCAGCTTCTCTTTCAGCAGACACCGACCCAGCATACAAGCTTCTGTCCCTGTGCCAGCCACTAGTCTGGTCCAGAGAGCTGGAGGGAATGAAAGAAAAGCTCAGAGCAGCATCTGAGTCCCCTCCTCTGCTGGCAATGCCCTGGGGTGGGCAGCATCCCTCCTCCCCTGCACCCCAACTCTCTCCCACCCCAGTGCAGCCTTCTGTGGCATGCATGGGTTTTATGACTGTTGCAAGGGATGGAGGTGCAAAAGAGAAATCCTAAAACTTCTATCCATCCTTCCAGGGTTGGATCGTCCAGGTCTAAGTCGTCTTCCACTAACGCTGCAGTGTAAATGCAGGAGATCACCGTTCTCCTCAAATCATGCAGAATTTCACATTAGCCCTTTAACCTATGAGTACCTAAGCATGTGAGAATGCCCAAGGGATTACACATGACTAGTCCTACCCAAACGTAAGTGCAGGCAGAGTCTGGGCCCTTGTAATAACGCCAAGTTCACAGGTTCAATCCCTGCTTACTGCAGGGGGGGGTTGGGCTCGATGATCTCTCAAGGTCCCTTCCGACCTAAAGCATTCTATGATTCTATGATTCTATGATTCTACTACCTTCAGGAAGCACATGTGCAGGCTGCACTTGCATAGATTGCATTTGTACAGATTGACACAAGCAATTGACAATTCCTCATGGCAATTCTTTACCGGATTCTGTTTGCTCAGATTCTGTTGTTACTGGAAGACACGAGGGCTGATTTCCCTCTACATTAAGGCTGTGTCTAAATTAAGTTCTCATTGCTCTGAGATGGTAAATTGCAATTTTTAGGTGCTATTTCAGTTTATCAGAGAGTTTTTTGTTGCCTAATTCCCAAAAACATTCTCAAAACATGGCTCCAGAAAGTATCTAAGCGGTCAAAAACTGGGAATATTATATCTTTATTTGTCTCAGACATAGCCTGGTATTTTAAAACAAAATACTAGATAAAGACTATTTCTATCACTTATGCAATTTCTAAAGTTTGTATGAGAAACTACAGGAGAGGCTTCAGTTCATATAATCCTTTTTAAGACAGATAATAAGACAAGTCCTTATCACATATTTTACATAGAAGATCACTATATACTGTGGCTCATTTAAGGCTTGGTAGAGATGCTGCAATGTTGAGATCAAAGTAGTATTCAAAAACATAATCATCATCTTTTAAGAAGAATCTGTAGAGTATGCAGTGTTTGCTGGGTACACATAAACAACCATCTTCATGAAACCTAATCATTTAGTAGTCTTAAGACAATGCTACATTCTTATAAAGCTTGTCTGTGACAACTCGTTATTATAGCAGAAAGCTAAACTAACACGTCCTTAGGCCTGATCACTGAAAGGTCTATTCTCAGTTTAAGATCACATTCTGCCTTACACAGAGAGAAAAAAAAAAGGTGCTGTAAAGTCAAAAGAGAAAAACACACCCCAGACTAAGGACAGCATACACTTGGACTTACGCATGTCTACAACACATCCCAGTATGGGGATCCATAGGTCTATTAACATGATCCAGAAGGCAAAGAGGCCAAACACTTTGCATCTCAGTTGTTTCGGCACGAGAGAGGCGTGCAAGGCTGCTGGGACTAGAGCTGTCCCTGGGGTTTGCAGCCACACTTGTTTCCCCAGCGCCAGAAATGTGCAGCGCAGAGCTGGCCCAGCACTGCTGACAACTGTGAGAAATTCAAGGGAATGAGCAGCCATAGCCAGAAACATGCATGTAGCATATTTTTGCAGGATCTCAAGACTTGATTCACTCTGGACCAAGACAGGGATCTCAGTGCCTAACTCCCATCTATTTGGTGAGGGAACAGGCATCTGATTTCCTCTGTGGGCATGGCCTCTTCTCCAGGATGGTTAATATAGGATTAATAACATTATCAACTTCACATCTCTGTTAGTGCTCAAGCACAACTGTACACAGTCTTTCTTCTGCTATGTCCTTCTTTTCTTCTTTAGAATCAATTAGAAAGGGGTAAGATTGTCTACCATTCATTTCCAGGATTGCTTTCACAACATGAATATATAACTATATACAGAATCAAGCAGCACACTGAACTCCTTTCCTCACACAGAGATCCTGAAGACGGAGGAACCAGAGGAACAACAAGCCAAAGCCCATCTCATTTTTCCACCAGGGCAGCACACAGTGCTGCGTGAGCACTTCCCGCATTGCACAACAGTGGCTCCTGCTCGAACGCAGCTGGAACAAGCAGGCAGACTACGGCTGGAGTGAGCCTCGTCGCCTTGAAACACTGCCTTAAAAAGTCATATTTGGGTTCAAGGGTCTGTAAGAGCTGTGAAGCTGCCAGCCAGGAAGCAGGTCACACCTGTCAGTCGAATTCAAACCACCTGCGAGGACTGGGTGGGAGTGAAGCCTGTGCACCCCGCACCCCAGCTCCAGCTGTCCCCGGCACGCATGTTGGCCCTGACTCTCCTCCCACGTCAGGAGACCCATTGGTACCCAGCAAGGGAGGCTCCAAACCATAGGCTCTTGGCTGGGAAAAGAAAAAGTGGCAGAAGGTTTTTAATCTGCAGGATAGTCTTTTCCTCAACACATAATGTTGCGAAATCCAGTTTCATGCTTTTGCGATTAGTAACCCACATGCAGTGCTTGTTCCTAAAATTACATCGGAAAGACTTAAGGACACGATGCATAAACATGCATGTTAGAACATAGAGGCTGTTCCCAAAAAGGTAAAAAAAAAAATCTATTTTTTCTCAAATCCAGAAACTTTGACATCACATGTATGCATAAGAGATTAAGTGAAATGCCAAAAGTAACAGTTTCAATTGGATTTCATTACGCTGTGATGAGGTTGTCCTCTGTTATTTTTGGTATAGCTCTTAATGAGCTGAGCAACCATGCCAGTCTAATAAGCATTTGCTTTAAAGTCTTTCTTTAATTTAGAAAAAAATGGTTTTAAAAAATCACAATTCATTCCGAAGAAGGAGTGACATAAAATACTCAGCTACAGAGCAGAACTTTCCTTTTGTGTTCACATTTGTGTGGATAAGAGGGTTATGTTGGTGACCTCCCTAACATTTCCTTTTTTTCCTTTTCTTTTTTTCCTCTGGATTTCCGCGAAGCATGAACTGTTCTTGTAATGGTCTGGAACTAGAAGTTTCAGGGGGTGGAGGTGAAGAAAATGGGAGAGAGGAAAAATTATTTCACACTTAATACCTGATAGGGTGGGTCATTTTTGCAGAATGGAATATGATTTTTTTTTAATTTCTTCACAGAGTAAAATACATTTGTCCCATGTTCCTTACACCTCATTCAGACATGAATGTCTCCTTTCTTCACGTACGCTGGAGAAAGATGTCTTCACTTTGGAAAAGGCTAAGTTAGACAAATAAGAAGGACATTCTCTGAGCATTAAATTGCTTAACAAAAATGGCATATTTCATAACAGAAATGAAAAATCAAAAAGACCTCTCCATGTCTCTGGATGAATTCTTTGTCTAAATGAGTGCCACATGTCAGAGCTTCTCATGGAGAAAGGGGAATTTTTCTTTCTGAATCTCACATATGGTACAGAGTCTAAATCAGATGGAGATAAAAATGCAACCAAACTATGCACGATTTCATTATGTGGGCTCTTAGGATATTAATGCTGCCTATTTATCAGAAAAAGCCATTTTTAAAAAAATGCAGAAAATACTCATTTTACAGCAACTAGGCCCACTCTTTGCTTTCCCAGTGAGATTATTAGTGGTGAGGTAGAATGTAATCTCATGATGCATAAGCATGGTTTAATTTCCACTTCAGATGCTTTTCTACATGCTGCAAGTGATAGGCATCGTGACACTTGAAAATCCATAAAGAGTTTGTTTTCAATACCTCAGAAATCTTGTCATTCTCAAGGTTATGGAAGACCTTTGATGTATCAATGCAATGATGTTACTTTGCAACTGGAGGTCTTGGATGCAGGACCTCAAGTGCAAAAGACGGCAGGATGAGGCTGCAAGTCTCCCTGTCTACCTCCTTAAACAGCTTCTTCACGGAGTCCTGAAAGTACTTGGTGTGCCTAAATCCCTTGTTTAAAAATACAAAAAAGTTAGTAAAGGGGAAAATAATTCTTTTTTTTAACCAGTGTTTGAGAAGCAAGACTATATAACTAAAAGTATGTATTACCTTAAAATCCTTACAAATAATGTTGTTAACATGTGTCTTTTTAAAAGAAAATTCATTCTGATATTCCTTCAGAGCTAACCATACAAAAAAACCCTCCATGATTACCTCTTGTTTAATAAATTACTTTTTCTACTTGCCCTGCCTTTCAGTCTTCCAGGAATAGCCTGGCATATGCTCGGGTGTCTGTTATAAATGGAGATTAATAAAGCTTATGTTTTAAAGGAGTTTAATAAAGTCCAGAACAAATTAAACCAGAAGTAGCACAACAAAAAGCCTATTAATATTGCTACACCAGGGACCTCTTAAAGGCACATAGCTTTAGTGTATTCCAAGTTTCATCTCGCACAGTACCTTGAACAGGATGTGGGTTGAGAAGGTTTCACAATGTGTCTGGTTGTCAGTAAATCAGTTGTTAAATTTTAGGTTAGTTTTCACTGAAGTTGTCAAATGATCATTGTTCCCAATTTGATTTCTAGAGGGCTTTATTCCCTTATTAGATGTGTATTTCAGGGCACACAATGACACACACTGTGTTTTGTTTGATCTACCTCTACAGAGTCAGTTACTAAGTTTAATTATTCTAATAATAACCCTCACAGTTAGGAAATGTTTCTGCCCCAGTGCAGTACTTATACCCTCTTGGACCACCCAGAATAATTCCTTTTACCTTGAAAATCTAATATTACTTTCAAGTTAGTCATTTGTTACTTTGGGAGTCAAGGAACAGAGTAGGATGTAGAATACATCCCTGGGATGAGAAAAAGAAGAGAAGGAGTAATTCAGCCATGTTCATTTTAATTATCTATTAATATTTAGGGCACTTCATTGAATTTGAGATGATGAACAATTACATGAATCAAAATGCTGAGCTAGTTAGCTGCTTAGTTTGCATTTTCAAAAAGCTGAATACATTTGTTAAAATTTAATTAAAGTTCAAAACAACAAAAGATAGAAAATAACTTTTGAATATGAGTAATCATTCACAAATAGAAAAAATCATGTAAAGGAAGCAAAGGCAAATATGTCCATATCATATAGGTAATTTACTAACTCAGCAAAAAAGTATCCCATGCATAACCAGAGCAGTGTTAGGGCAGCTGAGCTAGTTACAGTCAGGTATCTGGGGCTAAATCCACAAAAGGGTGTAGGTATGGCGACTCGTCCTTTTGCCATAGCTAACTTTTGGGACCAGTGTTAAATCCACCATATTGACAAGTCTGAGTTAGCTGCTTTATGTCCTTCCCACCAGGAGGAGGAAAATGGGCAGCATGGAGCAAGGCTCATAGGTCAGCTGCAGGGGCACCCATGGAGACAACATAGGTTAAGGAAGGAGGGAGTATGTCTGCCATCTTGCCTCTCTCCTCAACCTAAAAGCACTGAATGAGGCACCTGTGGGTAATTGGTCTTTGATTTCTTGCACTAGGCACCCATGGTTTCTGCCTCTGTGTGTGCACAACAGGCTTATGGTTTCTTGAATCACAGCTGGAAGAAGCATTAGCCCAGCTCATCTTATATACAAGAACCTGAGCAGCAGGCCCTCTTCCTGGGTGCTAAGATACATCCTAACTTGGAGCTTGATGTTCTTCACACCTCTTAAAGCTGGGACACTGGACAGGCCAGCATAGAAAATACGCAAGGGATGGTGAGAAAGAAAAAGCAAGACAATGCATTACTTGTGACTTACCAGGGAGGGCAGTCTTGCTGGGAAAGACGTGGATGATGGCCAGACAAGCTTACGTAACACAAATTTCTACGCTATTAGGTTTGCACGCACAGAACAATACATACCTACCTTTTATTGACCTTCACCTCTCCCCTTGGAGGCCCTTCTCAACTCTCCATTCATTCTCCATGAATTCTAGGGAGTTTTCCATCCTCTGATATCTCGTGCTTTCAGTAACCTTCCCTCAGCCTCTCTGGACTTAGCTGCCTCACTCTCTCATCATTGTTGCTGTTTGAATGAGACAGTCAAGTCACTCACTCCTGCTTGTCCCCTTCGTTGTTCCTCTCACATGGCTTCCTTGCCTGAAGTGGAGCATCCAGCTCACTCCCCAGCCCAGCTCTCTGCACAACACCGTAGCACGCAACTACAGACCAACTGTGAGCTGTTAGAAAGCACACAGTGTATATTGAATTCCTTTGCTGTTAGGGTCAAACTTTTATCCAAATACCACATTCAGCAAGAACACTGTTCCTGGAAATCGTTCTTCATGTGAAACTAAAGACCCTGTTCTGCCATGCTTTCTTCTTTCAGCAAAGAAAATTATAGCATGATAGGAAATAGGTTGGAAGAGATGTCAAAAGATTATTTGAAGAGATATCAAAAAAATCGCAAAACTTTTCTCCTTGACACAAGCTGGAATCAATTTCATCTGAGCTAATCCTGATAGGATGTGTGTGCAACCTATTCTTAAATATCTCTAGTATAGCAATTCTGCAGACTTCCTCAATATTATATTTAAGACCTCAGTTATCTTTACAACTGGGAAGTTATTCTGAATGTATTACTTAAATCACTCTGGAGTACAGTTTATTCTTTTCCCCTTCTAGATACCTTTTATGTGTTTTTAAACACATAAACACATACTGTTATTGTGTCTCTCCTCAGTCTCATTTTCCAGATAAACAAACTCAGTTTTTCCAGTCTTTCCCATATCTCAGATTTCCTAGCCTAGTCTGGATCCTTCTCAACTGTTTTATGTCTTTCTTGGCATACAGTTCCCAAAATGGTCACAAGTCTCCAGCTGAGGCCTTGAGAGAGGAAAGATGGAGTGGAAGAATAATTTCAAATAGGCCCACCAAAATGAATTTGACTCATTTCACAGTGAAGTATGGGTCTTGGTGAATGAGGCTGGCACAATCACAGTAAGATTTTCAAAAGTTCTTAGTATTTTCTTAACTCCTCATTTTTTTACAAAAATGGTAGAAGTTTTGGTACTTTTTGAAAATCAGAGCCTTCAAATGCATGTTAGCAGCGTTATATAGAATCAAACTGTCATTTGCAATGAATATCCCTGAGTAAGGGATGGCCAAAGGCTGATGTCAACTCTTATATGTGATACTACTAATCATTGAATGTGCTCCTATAATTTTTAGTTGGAGGATGAATTTCAGTCTTGATCCTGCAAAAGACTGTATACACCACCTAAGCCGTACTTATGCATAGTATTGAGGGGGGGGCTCTGCAATAGGATTAGTTTCTGCTATGTAGAAAAACAGATGACTGTATAAGGTGGAAGGGAAGACAGAAGAAATTTGGGGGTTCCCAGAAGCTATAAAAAGTTTTTACTTTGAATATCGTTTTAGCCAAAAATAGTTCTCATAGGAAAAAAAATTCTGTCTTTGTCTAACACTTTCCAAAATGGAATAAAACCTTTAAATGCGCTAAAAGTTTTTATACCATGGTATTCTACAAGGTTTTAAATTATAGGTTCCTGATCCTTCCATCCCTAAACAGTAGCCAAATATAATAATGTAGGGAATATAATGCCAGTTTAGCAGGTTTGGAAATAATGTTGTTGTGTTTCTTAATACAGAGCACTTTCACATGCTCCCTTCTGTGTGACTTTCAAGAATGGTGATGTGGCAATGTATAGTTGGCAAGGTACACTCCATGACAACGGTTAATTAGTAAATAAATGATCCCAGGCCCATTTCCACTGAGTTCCAGTTGTAATAGCACAGTATGCAGGTTTAAGTTCCAAGCTGACTAATTCTAATAGTTATAAATGAAAGGTTGCTTTGCTTTGATATATCCTTTAATTTCTTCCCTTGACAAGCAACGGATCCAGGATCCAGCTATAGTTCTGCTCTACAGCACAGCGACTAAACTGTAGCAACAGCTAGCGAAACTTGTTGAGATGGTAAAACAATTTATACATTTACACATTGTTTTAGAGAACAAACTGAAGCTGTTTATTCACAGAAGATCTACATAAGGAGCTAGGACTGTACCCCTGCCCCATCCTGTATTAAACCTACAGAGAGAAGACTCCTGCACATCCTGATCCTCACATCAAGCACAAGAAAAGAGGCTATAGGAGCTCACACAAGGATTCAACACATCATGCGGTCACTTCTAGCAGGAATTTATGCTTTCCTCTTTGACTTTGCCCTGTGGAAGAGTAGGAGCACTCACTATGCAAGTTACAAATGGGAGACAATTCAAGAAGTTACTACCTTTCAGTAACAGCCAAGGGAGATCCCTTAATGCAACAGTACGGAAGGATTCAGCAGGCACAATTCACTGGACACTGGCACGAAATTTGCATGCTTGCAGTGATGGTGAATGTACACTGTCATCTCACCAAGCAGGCATAACCTCAGGAAGAAAAGCTCACCTGGCAGTCTGGGATCAGAAGTCTCCATTAGACTCCCTGCTCTACTAAACGTCCTCTGCATGACCTGGGCAAGCCATCGACATTCACCTCGCCCAGCAGGACCTGTCTGTCCCTCTCTCTCCATCTGCCTCCATTCTCTATGGGGGCACTACCTTTGGTACCATGCAGATCCAAGACTATCTTGGGTACAATGCTGACACAAGCCTTCTATTTTAATAACTTAAAAAGCAAAATCCCCTGCAATTTATAAAATAAGGAAGTAGCTAGTGGCTTTTTTTAAATTGCTAAGTACACTATCTAGGTCAGTTGAGCTTCATCACAGATTCTAGGTCAAGATTTTCACATGCTGAGGGAATTCATATGTCTCTTTCCTGTCTTGTTTCTCTGGTCCCTAATAAGGGAGAAATTTATGCTTCAGCCTTAGGATACTTCCATTAAAGCCAACAGCAAGGTACAAATGCCTTAAAAAGCAGACGATTAATTTGTGTGTTCATCAAACCACTTTTTTGGTTGGATCTGTATGCTGATCCATATCCACATTGCTACCACCTTCTAAATAACAGAACTTAATAACAAGGAGACCAAATTTTCTGCTGCTGTACATCAGCAAAACATAAAGAAACTCAATGAAGATTTACACCCACTGTGAATCTGATTCAAAACACGGCATTTTCTACATGTACGAGTCTGGAGGTTGGCTGAAGAATAAGATCCCCTAGATTCATACACAGAACTTCTATTGATGCCAGTGGGAAGGCTCAGGATAGTATAAATATTTTACACACATGCTGGTATATCCTGTGTTTGTAGAAGAAAATGTTTATTTAATTTAAACTAAATCCATGTAGTGGGTCACATCCTCAACCTGACTACACTGACTTCTCTGCCAGAACTAGGTCACCTTCTGACACTGAAAGACTGCACAAATTTTTGGATGCTAAAAGCCACAGAGAAGCGTGAGGATATTTTAAGATTCATACTATATAAAAATACTTCTACTTTTTATATATTCTGTAACAATCATTGCCACAGAATATTAGAAAGGATAAAAGAAAGACAATAGCATATGCATTTCCACAGTCTGCTTAACATGAAGTAGAAACTCATGAACATATAATCACATTCCTATACTTCTCTGAAAAGGATATTTTTAGGACAAGGGCAAAATTTAAATATTCAATAGATGTTTTCCATAAAAGAAGATGTATGTATAGAAAACCTTGTTGTCAGAAAGTCACTTAGTTACTCTTCTGACTCTCGTCAGCTATTACTCTTTTGAAAAGTGTGGAAAATCCACCTATTGCTATGTTTTCTGCTATTCATTGCTGTTGAACTTTCTAATAACATATACAGTGACAGTATGTTTCCCCTCGTTATGGTAAGGTCAGTGGAATAAGTGTAAGTGCTTTTTTTTTGAAGTATATTTTGTCATTTTTAGGTTGCAATTTCATTGAAAAGGTTTATTTCCTAAGCCACAGTTTGCAAAAAACACTTAAAAAAAAAGTCTCAGCCAAATTTCTCTGAACGTCATTGTACCAAAAATCACACCAACTACTTCACAAGATCTGTTTTATATCTCCAGTGGCCCAAATTTCTTTCTCTTGAGTTCATTTCAAATATGTAGTGGTACTTTGTTGCAGCCCTGCTTCATCTGTGTGAAAAGCAGATGCAACCAAGTAAAATCTGAAAGACGGTCAATGACTATCTCCAGCATAGTTCCAAGCAATGGTTCACATTGGTCTGTACTTTCACCCGTACTTAATCTCCAAGGATAGAAAACATGCAGAGGATGCAAATATACTGTTTTAAGATTAGAAAAGATGTCTTTGACTCTGATCTCTTCCCTAACCCTGGCCACAATTTTTTGCAGCATAAGCACCTGCTCCAAGACCAACAGCTATTTGACTAGAGTGTATCTTTAGAAAAATAGCCATGATCTTAATCATGTCAATCAAGTCAATAGTCTACTGATAGAGAATGCAAAAATATAATTCATCCCTAATACCAGATATCCACAGTTAAAACACAGGCCCTGTTTCTACTTGATATGTGTTTGTGTTTGACTTTAACATCAAGCCATTGGATATTGCTATACCTTTCTCCCCAAGACTGGAGTCCACTGTTGATTCCCATGGCTTATATAAATATTTCAGAGTGACCCTCTAACCTTTGTTTTGGAAATAAAGTAATCCCTGCACCTTTTTTGCTATAAAACTGCCTCTCTAATGTTGTTTTCATGTGAAACCATCCAGTTTATCTTCGGCCTTCTTGAGTTGTGAATACTAGAACCGCACTCAGTATTGCTGTAGCAGCACTCCTCTGCCAAACACAGAGGTAATGCAACCTCTCAGTTCCTAGTCATATACCGCCATTCACATATTTTGTTTTGTCTCTTGTAGCCAAACATTAAAATGAGAACCCATGGCCACAAAAAAACTTCTTTTACAATTTTCTTTCTTCCCAAGATAGACCACTCAGCCTCAGTGCCTTTCTGCAAGAGTGAGATATCTTTCTTCATATATAACCTTAAATGCAGTTGCACTAAAAAAATATGACCTATCTTTATAATTCATCATTCCCTTCTTTTTTTGTCACCAACAGATATTATTAGCACCAAATTCATAGGGCTCTTTGCAAATCATTGATGAAATTGTTACTGTTAATGAACTTCCGTGGGAACATTGTCACACAGTGATGATTTCCCATTTCAATTTATATCTGAGCTCTATGACTTAATGAAGTCTTCATCTATTTCACATATGACACACTAATTTTGAATCAGTCTATCTTATTAATAATCATTATATCATGTGATCGCATGTCAAACAGCTTACACAAGTCCAGCTATATTCCATTAACATTTATTCATTCCACTAATCTTTATTCAGAGCCGAAGAAAGAATGTTATAGACAGACTGAATTACATTTACTAGCAAGAAATAGTTTTACAAAGACCCATAGGGTGACATCTACTTTCCATTCCAGGCAACCCTTAACCTGCCATGCTGGAGTCCAAGTCCAAGTTTCAGGTCAACTTTTGGACTTAGACTCTGACTGGAGTCACTTGCTTTGACCAAGGAGGGGATGCCTCTACCATTCAATGTCCATCCTACCAGTTTTTTTCATTTTCAACCATATTATCAAACATTTTCATATTAACCAATTTTTCAAACTTCCAGTGGGTCATTCGTATGGCTGAAGAAGCCTAATGTAATTTTATACAAACGGTATAACAAACAGGTAAAATAATTGTACCAAATCTAAATTTTTTAATAGTATTTCTGGCAATGTGGCTCATTTGTAAATGAGAGAAAAGATAGAGAAGGTTCAAAGTGGAGATTGTCACCATGGGTTAGATTTATAGCCAGACTCTATTGACAGTGTTCACACTATATTTTGTCTCACTCTGCGCTGAGTTTTGCCAAATTTATCGATGTAGCACCATAGTGATTTACTCTTCAGATAGTGCCACTTCATGGAATTATACTTGGGTGGCAGAACAATTGGGTCCAGTGAGCCATGTAACGAGAGAAACTTGGACAAATGCAGTTTACCTACTTCTCATTTGGACAATAGAGAATAATACAATCCAGCCAGGAAAACCCTACTAGTAAAAACTTACCCATTTTTCTATGTATCACAATATCATTGATCCAAACTGTTTAAGGAGTTCTACTGAAATCAGGGAGGAAACCCATTCAGTGGCAGCTTCTGCATTGCATCTTTGCCGAATGGCTGTTTTCCCAGCAGATGCTGCTGCACTGTTTGAGGAAGATTTGGCCAGTAATGCCACAGTAGTGTAGGGACAAACCGTTAGGAGGTGTGGCATTGCATTCCTCAGCATCACAGCAGGAGGTATTACTTGTGCAGGGAATCAGAGAGTAGCAGTGTGTCCAACATAGCTGACCACCGTCGTTGCTACCTGAGCATACTGGTAACAAGCAGATGTTCAGCAGTCATACTCTAAGGGACCAGCCCAGCACAAAGTACTCTTAGGCCTGGAAGAGTTCAGAGGTGATTTTTCCCTCTCCCCTTCAAACTGCATGATGAGCAGATCAGCCAGACCCTGGGAGCTGACATTGTATGCACATTTATTCAATCACCTCTGTATCTCTTACTTCCCAAGTACCTCCACCCTACCCCTGAGAAATGTCTTTGTTAATAGGATTTATTAAGAGTTTCAGATGCCAAAGCCACTCAGCAATTCTGTCATCTTGCTGATGCACTCAAGCCCTCAACACCACTAAAAGAAATACACAAAAAAAGTATGATTTCAAAATATGCACCCTTAGTCTCTGAAATAAATAAAACACAGAATGAAAGTCTAGTAGAAAAGAAAAAAGCAAAAGCAAGATGAGGAACAGACTAAGTAATGGAGTGCTGAACTTCTTTCAGATGAATTACAGACCTTTGGAAAAGAGGAGAGAGATGTAGTCATATGGACATCCCAGAAGAGTCGAGCTCCACACCCAGGACTGGAAGTATCTGTCACCTATAGATCATGCATGAGTGCAGACATCAGTAGAGATTAGTAAACTTTAAGGAGAAGGAGAATTTTGTGTAATTTTTAAAGTTAAAAAAGCACACAGAGTTCATGACCAGATTAATGTTTTATGGTGAGAGATCTAGTTTATCAGCCTACTATATTATGGTTTACCCTAATTTCCCTAGCACAATACTGCATTAAAAATCATGTGCTATGCATACAGTAGGATTATAATTCACAATGCTCAATTTCACCTTTCATATATAAATGCATGCGTTGTCTTGTGGAGAATATTCTGAATTCCGGACAGCACTAGTCAAAGCATATGGGGTGCCCAGGTATATGTTCAGGGCAGTGGAGTTCAAAAAGTGGCAAGAATTTGCTCTGCCAGGTCTCGCAAATAGGTTAATGGTGTTACCAACTTCAGCTGCCTCTACCATCCCTCTGATCACGGTACTGCTGCAGAGCAGATCTGCCAGCAGGGAACGTGAGCCTGAGCTTTAGCTTCCCCAATTTACACATCTGCAATAATGGCATACTTGTGCAACCGCAATTAACATCCACATGGGTTTACTGAGATGGCATTTGAACATGGAAAAGAGCAGCTTGTGGGAAGGAGGTCCAGAATTGATCTCGCTGTGACCTAATTCTGAAATCACCCCAAGCAGAATAGCAGTCTAACATTAGGTCCTGATGTAATGGCTAAATTATGGTTAAACCACCAACCTCCTCCTCTGCAGGTACAAACAATTGCCCTCACAGTGTACTTCTAACAGGTTAGCATCCACGAGTTTCACATGCACAGTTAAGAGCGCTGAAACATGCTGGCCTCTCTCCACCCCTTGAAAAATGGTTACTGAGCACCTGAACCTTACTTAGAGTATTCAGGCATGAAGGAAGAAAGAGAAACATGGTTAAAACTAGACAAGGCTTTAGTTTCGCAGTTGGAAATTAATTCTCTTTTTCAGTGTTCAGGGAGCCTTGACAGCATCCTGTGAGCACACACCTATTTAAGAGGAAGACACCCTTCAGAATGGAAAAATAGATGCATGAACAAGTCCTCATCACATCTGTCTGTGAGACCTGCCCAAGCACTCTGAAAATTGCCGGTGTCCAGTGACCGTCTCCCCATGGCTGATCTTGGCAGTGACCAGTAAGGAGGGAGGAGAAGGGAAGAGCTATTACTCCCAGCTTTTCACACAGCCGCAGTCCCAGCACACTGCAACTGCAGAGATGGGGCTGCTCCAGGGACCTCGGAGGGACAAGGCACCCCTGGAGACGTGGCCGGCACCAGCTAGCCAAGTCCAGCAGATGCACTGGCTGCAGGCAGCCCAGAAAGTCCCTGCGGGATGGTGGCTCCGCAGCTAACAAAATATCCACCCTCTTGTCCCCATCAACACCTTCCTTTGCTGCCCCTTCCTCGCTCTCATCAGTCATGATGAAACCCCCCTGCAAGCTGTGACGGCTGCAAAGTGTGAGGGAGAGCTGAAAGGGATGGGACGAAGTTTCCCTGGGCAGCACAGAAGGTGCTGGCACCAAGCAGTAGGCTGCCAGGGCAAAAAAAGGAGGTTTAGGCTCCTTTTATCGCGAGACCCATGGGAACTGCCCTGGGCTCCTGCCTCCTTCCTCCCCCACCATCTTGGCAGCCCCCTCTATGCTGTCAGGCACAAGCAAACCCTCTATTACTCAGAGGAAAAACATTCAGGAATACTTGCTATGGATTTATTCGGTATAGCTTGTAACCATATTTTGAAAAGAGAGATCAATGGTACTGTATATATGCCATTATTTTTTATATAGAACAGGTTCATTTTCACACTTGGCATGCAATTAAACACCGCAGTCGTGAAGAAGAACAGCTTCTAAAGGTCAGCACATTTCATGCCAGGAGAGCACCATACAGCTACCCCTTAATTACATGCAATACCGACCACAGCAAGGCACATACAATGTGTGATAGTTTGATTAAAGTGAACACCGTGGCCAATAAACCAAATGCCTAAAACTCTAAATATTACCTAAGTTAAACATATGAAAAAAAGAAATGTAGAAAACAGATCTGACAAGTCCTTGAACAATGTTTCAGCTTCTCATAGCTTGAAATCATTTTCTCATGTTGGGACTGTTATTTGCTCTGAAGTGATTCTTATGTGAGGGCAAATTCACTGTAACCTTTCCCACACGCCTGCTCTGCAGCATGTACGTGGCTTAAAGAGAAACTTCCATGCTCTGGAAAGCTCACCAGTGCACCAGCATTAACTGCAAATTTGCTTCACCTTCCTCATGCTTCTCTTCATTAGTCTCCTCAGAGGTGTTAATTACCCACACTAGCTGTGTCCAAAAACAAGCTGCTTTCTCTTGCAAGCCCATTTTCTCTCTTCTGTGAGTTTTCACAGACAACTGCAGGAACAGGGGCTGCATTTCACCCATGGGGTACATTTACATAGTGAGACAGACCCTTGTTTCTCTGCCCTTACTCCACCAAGCTAGGCAGGAGCCAGTTGCATCTCAAGAGTCATACGGCTCTGTAAGCCCGGGATTGTGCCAGGACGAGTCTGCCATGTGGCCACTGCCGTACCTGACCAGCCTGGGGTACAGCAAAGCAAGCCCACCTCTCTTGTGCCTAACATATGGTCTGAGCAGAAGCAGAAAGGATTTTTCAAGGTCCCTACCTACAAGGAGCACTTGAGCTACATGCTCCATTGGCATGTTGAAGTCCCTTCCCTAGGGAGCACTCAGCCTGCCCCCTGCACTGGAGCCCACGAGGGATTTGTCGTGCCATGTTCATTCACCCCTTCATTCACGCTCTGGGACAACTTCCCACCACGGAGGTACTCAGAAGATATATTACCTCTGCAACCCACAATGCTGCTTTCTTTCACTTTTGCATAAAGTGTGCAAGGTGATGGGAAATGCTCTGTTCGCTTTCACCCTAAGGACCCACATTTCAGAGACAATCTGGCAGTGTGGCCTGGATGCTCCAGGGCTTATGGAAATCTTCTGAAATCTCTTTCTTCCATTCTGAATTTATTCTTCTCAACATAATCAGTCTTTCTATCCCCTCCTCACACACATGCACCCCCACCACCCCCCCACCCGCGCCCCCAAAGCGGCTCCTTCCCTCTGACTTCCAAGAGCTCCCCTCTCCATGCTATATTTTATCAGGGGAGTCTCAGTTTTGGCACTTTTTCTTCTGGGCTCAGCTGGCTGATGTCTTCCCATCCCATGCATTCCTCAGGTCAAAGGTATACCCCAAAATGTACTCACTCCCTCTAACCCAAGGGAAGCATTGGAAATTGTCAGATTTGAGGACAGCAGCTGGATCGGCAAAGACGGCCAAGACTGTAGAGTCCACATGATTAATTTCAGGGAGGTACTTATTGAAATCATGTTAGCTTTAAAAAAAAAAGGAGGGCAGGGAGAGAGTTCAAAATTTGGGCTGAGGTTCATGGCAGTTGCTATTTTTATTGAAGTAGTTTGCCCATCCCTGGTGGATTTGTGCTATCACAATCTTTTCTATGCTGGCAACAGCCTGCGATGTCAGAAGCACAGAAGTATGATTTCACTCCAGCACTAAGCCAGGAGAGAATCTGGATTGTGAAGGAGCAAGCTCTGACCGGAACACAAATAGTTTAAGAGCTCACAAATACAGTTTTGGTGAAGTAATTTCTTTTTCCTGAAATGCTCCTTCTCCCCACTTCCAGCCCACTTCCAGTATTACAGCCCGGAGCCACCTCTTTTGTGCCTTTAGGCTCCAGCATTGGGAAGAGGGGGCTGAGGGTGGATTGCCCTGAGGACAGCAAAACAGGTAGCAGAAAGGGAATAATTTTTACTCTCAGTCTTCACACAACTGCACTATAATCTTTTTGTTTTAATGAGTGAAAGAATGGTATAAAATACAACCCTCTCTATATCTGAGATTCCTGCTGCAGAATCTCACCTATGGTAATGTCTTTTATGGCCTGAGAAATAAATAACAAACCATCTATAAATGAATGTATGTTTAAGGAGCATGGATGAAAGCAGTACAAGGCAGCAGAAAACTTATGGAAAATGTGTGTCTCCTGCAATCAGTATTCCATGAAGGAAGATCTCCTGAGGCAGCACATGCAAAATGGAAAGCCTTGGGTATTGCTGGAAATAGGGATTTTATTTCGGCATTCAAGAAATTGGTTTGTGCTAAAAGAAACAAAACTCCTATGTAACCCGATGATGATGATGCATAAATTATCTGTGCCCTATAGACCGTTTAAAAAACAAAACCTGACTTCTTTTGGTTGGTTTCACTTTTTCTGGTGCTGCAAACACAAGTGTCAACTTACATGAAGCGGAAAAGGTGTTTAGTGGTCAGGAAACATGTTCTTTCTAGTGCGCAGGGAATGCAACTCTGAGGCAGAAATAGCCCACTGAAGAAAAAAAAAACCTTAATGATTTATTATTCTGATTTACAAGCATGACAACTGTTATCTTTTGTAAAAAACACCACTTTTACATCATTGCAGAAACCTATAAACACCAAAGAACTAAAAGCAAAGTTTTGCTATCTTGCAACAGCAAAGTAAACTAAAGAGTGGTTTGGGGAAAAAAAGCCCTATATACCCATTTCTGTTTCTGAAGAGCTGTAGGAAGGTGCTGTGCTCACATTATGTCCAAGTGAACATCTTACCATGGCCAACCTCAGCTCAAAACTGACACAAACTAACAGGTCCTGCCACTAAACATGGAGCGCCTCAAAGAAGTTTCAATCAACATGGTGCTTAAAGAAGCAATGGCAGACAGTGACTTGCAGCGGCATAGCTGAGCTCCAACTTGCAACAGTGACAAATCTTGAGAACAAGCCTTTGCACTAGGGCCTTTGCAAGCAGAGGGCAGCTTAATTGAAAAGGTAGCAGGGATGTCTCTCTACACTAAGGCAAACTGCAAAACTCAGGAAGTCCTACTGTGAGGAACCAAACAGCTCAAGGACTTGCACAGGCATCTGTCAGAAATACTCAAGATGAGAAGCCTTGGGTCAGAGGGCTGAAGCAGAAGAATTCCCTCCTAGTTCTATTTTTCTACCATTTTTCTTCACTAGGATACAGAGAAATTCTTTACCACCACTAAACGCAGTCATACACATACTGCAGAGTGCCTATTTTTAATAAATATTCCAAGAAACCCTGTGCTAACATCTTCAGGATTATGAAATAGTAATATAAAAGACAAATGTGTACTTTAAAAGTTCTATATGCTGTCAGTACCTTAGGGTATTGAAGAATTTTATCATGAAATAATGAAAACTGAACATAGATGATAAAAAAACCAGCTTTGATTTCTTGACAGTTACCATCCACCATCTAAAGGTACGTAACACAATTGTGAACAAAGCAGTAAAACAGATACCATGCACCACAAGTTTTCTCTTCATTGTTTTTCACAAAGTTCACAGATTTCTTCTAAACTAACAGCAAATGTAACTTGACAGAGCCATATGTCTCCAACATTCTGCAAAAAGCAAAGCACTTTCATAGATGAAGTAGAAATAGAGTGGCTGAGGTCTCCTGGCAAAAATCTGGGGGACATAAGGTGAAATCTCAGGCCCAGTTCAAGAAGACCAGAATGGACAGTCACTTCACTTTATTGAGACATATTCCATTTCATGGCTTAGTGTAAATGTTGTTAAAGCAGCTGCTGAGTACAAAAGTAAGCTGATGTACCAGACAACCATTAGTGTCAGAGGGGACTGGAAGAAACTTGGTTTTTATATAGGTCACATTTGCATTACATCAACAGTAGTCACTCATCAAATCCCAGCTAATATTATTTGGGAACATGTCAGTGCTACTATAATAATACAAACATTTAGGTTGCATTGGGAATACACTAAATACACAATATTCCCAGTACAAAAACAACGTGGGCAGTTTTCTGGCTGAATCAAAACTAACAAGAAAATAAGGAATTGAACAAGACAAAAGCAGCAATAAATCTGGCTTAAGAGCTGCACAGCAAATACATTAATAACGTAAAACCATTGAGTACATCAACCCATCCACTCCTCTCTTAATACTTTCCTGTCACATAATGGTTAATTCTCACAAAACTACAAGAGTCACCTACAAAAATCTGTTACAAAGCCATTCATGCTGAAGAGCACAAATACAGCCTGACTTGCAAACAGCAAGGGAAGTTAATAATAGGGTAATAGAGAAGGTGCAAAAAGCTCTGATCTCTTATGAGCTGCTGAGTCTTTTTATTTAAATTATATTTCATATATATGTGGCAGGAAGAACGTAGGTGGTTTCTTTGACCCTGGCTGATCCGAGGACCCAGGTGTTTCTGATAACAGCAGAATCCTTTTGTCCTCATAACATTTCATCTCTCTTGCTTCAATATCTGGTTTCTCACTAAACATTTGCCTTGAAATCTGTCCCAAGGTTGCAGAGCAGTATGATCCCCCGTGACAGCGGCTGTAAGGTAGCGTGCAGAGGGTTAGCTCTATTCCTGCAGGGTACAACTTTCCCAAACTCTGCTATCCTCCATCCTCTTAAAGAAAAGTCAAAGCCTACTGGTTTCTTGAGAGGCTCTCCATTAGCCTTCCTTGCTGCATTAGGCCGTGGGGAGGTAAAAACCAATTTCTCACTGCAGTGACAACAGGAATCAGAACAGCAGTGCTTTCTTGGAGACAGCTTGGTTTTTAACACGAAATTATCTCAAAGACTTCTAAAAGGTGAAGAGCAAAAACAGACAAAGATTGGACTGCACTACTACACTGGCTCTCAAGATGAAGCTACTAACAGTTGTACAATTAGAATAGAAAGGAGAGAAGAAAAAGGCTAGTTATATTTAACAAAAAGGAAATGTGAGAGAAGACATACCCACAAAAGGCTGAAAACTAAAAAGCCTGCAAATCCTCATTTCTTTCAGGGAACAAACACTTAGTCAAACATAATGAGGGTCCTTTGACTGAGTCTTCCCTGTACACTGCCTTTGTTATCTCCTCCTGCTCTTGGAAAGGTTTTTCCCTTCCCTTTCTCAGCAGCTGTTGCTACAGGCAAAATCAGCATCATCTTCACCATTTGCAGGAAATTACGGTGCTAGACATCACTCCATTCACAAATCGTGGCTCCACAATGACTACAATGATGTGAAGCCCGAGTAGCCCAACTGGTTTTAATTTACATCAGGTAACTGGATTTGCACTCGTGCCAATGGGAACAGTACCTGGCCCAGCGAGCCAAGCCATAAACAGGTGGGAAGAAGTTTGGAGAGAGTTCATCACCAGGGATATGAGAAATGTGCGCGTGAAAACAGTTTAGTCAGCAATCAGTCACCTCTAATTTTATTTTTTTTTAACCACAATGGGTTTATCCGAGAGCCCTGTAGACTTTAATCTGGGTACATTACGCAACCCTGTCTACTACAGCATTAAAAGGCAGGTGTATTCAGAGACACGCATGCAGAGATCATTCGCAATCTCTGAATCACTCCGATGTTTCTGCTGGCTCTTTGCTCTGCCACCTGTACACTCATCGTTAAGTCAGAGAACAGACCAGCCAGCCGATCGTACAAGTTCAGAAAATCAAAGCCAGGCAGACGATGGCGTGGGAGGCTGAGTATGAATTGTTGCAGGGCTCTGACTAACGCTCCGGCAGGGAAGCGCGCAGGAAGCTGTGCAGAGCCAGGAAGGACACTGCCCCGGTGCTTCCTTTCTGCCACTTCAAAAATATCGACTAACAGACCTCTTTAAAAAAAAATGTGCTTTGGACAGATCCTGACATTAGCTCTTGGCCTTTGCCTCATATTATCTTACCGAAAAATAGAAGGAAAGTACTGCAAGTAGTTAATAGCTTCTCTTAAACAGGATGCTGAGGATAGTGATTACAAGGCACTGTGCAGAAAAGACTTTGAAACATGCAAGCTGTGTATTCACGGTCTGGGCATGAATGCAGTTTGTACAAGTCCTTGGTACTGTTTTGTGAACACAGAACACAGTGTTTTCTTTTACTTACTCCCTTCCTAGTCCCTCTTCATGTACTCTCTCTCCACATACTGTTTTAAAAGAGAACGTAAAACAACAAAAAAAAAAGTCTTTGTACTGGTTATGCTATACACAGTCATTTGTATTGCCTTTAGTTTCGGAGTTTACAGAGGCTGTGTTATCAGAAAGTCAGAGCCATGCTGAAGTCCAGGTTTGAGACAGAGCCACCAAATCGATCTCTCTGTGCTTCAGTTAGTCATGTCATAAAACTGGGGAAAAAGCAGCACCCCAATGAAATACAGGTGCTTCATCAGAGATGAAGCTATCTTCCTTAAATAACATGCACAGAAGCATACACACAAAAGGGTCTCATACTGTCTTGCCTTGTTTTGGTAGCTGCTTTGCTAAACTTCTGCACAGCTTCACATCCATCCTACTAGTACCAGAATATTGAACTTATACACAAGGCATATCTGATTCACAGCAGAAAACTAGCCCTGATAAAATTCAGCTTTATGCAAAGTCCCATCATAAGCCTTACTAAGCACTCAGCGTAAGCCATTGCAAGCAGGACTTAAAGTAGCAGGGAACTTGAACTTAAGAAATGGCAGCTCTGTTATTGCTCCTTGTTTTAAAATTGATAGGTTTGACCTTTTACATTTATCTTCTGTGGTCATTAATCAGTTCTGAGGTGAAAGCTGAAGTTACAATATGCTATGTCCTTTCACTATTCATTTTTAGTTAAAATTCTAATCTTACACTTTGTTTAATATTCCACACTGAGAGTGGGGTGAAATGGTCCCCAGGAGCTTGACAATCCATGCATAGCAAACCAAGTGCCAGATATTCATTGTTAAATTAATTATCAAAAGTGCACACTGAATTATATCATCTTTTAAGGCTGTAAAGGGATTTCACTCCTACCTACCAGCTACCTCCAGAAAAAGCTTTAAGATTTATAAACAATATTCCAGCCACTGTATCCTCTACAAAATTTCAGACAGAAAACCTCAAAATCCTTCTTCATAAATTCTTGAATCTCAGACTCTTTGATCAACATCAACTGTAGCATTCAAGGATTTTTTGTAAATCCTGAGTGCCTTGGGAAATGCAATGTACATGTAGCAAACAGGCTACCTAATGGCCATATGGAATGTAGTTTATTCTTGCCCACTTGCAAGTAACATAGAAACGCCTGTATGAAATGTCTCCGGGGGCCTGGCGCGAGACATATGAAAATTGAGGAAATGGGTAGAGAGGGGAACAGAGAAGCAGCTTTGAATGTTGAACTTCCATTCACATCAGCAGGACTTTGAGTCAAAAATAAGGACAGAAATGCATTATCACCTTTTATAAAGAGCAAAGTCTCTGACATGATTTAAAGCTTGCATCATAGGTACAATCAGACCTCAGTCAATGCATGCTGCACTACCTGCAGGGCTGCACACACAAAAAATCTAAGCAGACTTTAGGAACCTTAATAATATACAAAGACTCAATGCATGACCTTCATATTTATTTTTAAACCAAAAGCTATCTAAAAGAAGGAGCGTTAAAAAAGTTTGATGTTGATTAACCAGGTCTGACTGTAATTAAGTTTATGAATAGAGAGAAAAATGCAAAGTTTTATTAACTGTGGAAGGAATGTTAGGTCCTTAACTGCCCAGCAAGTTCGTGAAGACAAAGGAGATCAGTTTACAAGGGTTAAGTAAACATAATATTTTATATTACAGTTCAAATGAATCCAATTTCAACAAGACTGTGTAAGAGTCTAAAAATTGGTTTACCAGATTGAACATTTTTATGAACATTAAAACCCATTACATTGCTCTGAAGTACAGCTACCGAACAGCCAGAGCCACATAAAGAAACCATTTGTTTCTTAGCCCTATGGCTGAATTGCTTCTAGCCTCCTTGCTATTCATGTCTGGTGGGTTCCCTGTATTTATTTTTACACGCCTACATGTTGTGCATTTTGTATTCCTTTAAGTTTCTAAGGTCATGTCAAAACAAAATGCATTCCTGAGTGGGTCAGCATAGGAATAGCCACACCAGACATTCACGTAATAACTTGATGCTTACTGCAAATCTGAGAAAAGTAACCAGCTGTTGTGAAACACAAATTTCTGGTAAGGGAAGGAGGCAGTACATGAACACAGTGCTCTGGAAAGTGCTGGTTTAGCAGTAATTGACCTTAAGGTCCTTTATTTATCTATAGAATAGACATGCATTTATAGCCTCCTCATTCTGTTTAGCTAATTACTGGCTCTGATGAGGCTGTAAACAAAGCTGCCAATTACCACTAATTATGATAGCAATATTTCATTCAGATTAACGAGTCTGAACCACTGAACTCCCTTGGAGAGAAAAAGTCCTTTTAAGCACTTTTCAGAAGATTTCCAGCACCTCAAAGAACTAGACCACAGATACTATCCAATGGTGATAGCTCACCATTTGAAGGAAAATAAGCATTAGATAATGGAGATACTGTTATACAGCATTACACAAACAGAGTGGATCCTGTGTGCCTCCCGTAGCATGCAGAACGGTTCCCCCATCAAACCACAACTACCTCTGCATAACACACTGCTCGTTAGGAGCCGTGAAATTCAAACAGCCCTCATCTCACAGCTGATCATTCCTTTTCCGCACAGCCACTGGCATGTTACAAGCATTATCAGTTGTCTTGGTCTTACTTGGGCCATGCCTGTATCGTGGCCAGCACAAAATAGCTGAGGCAAGCCACTCACTCTGGTGAGGGCCCATGGGCTAAAGGCTGCCCTGACATACATACCAGAGGTGAGTCCGTTGAAGCCTATGTCAAGGAAAAAAATTGACCTTGGGCATTTTGAGCTATAGTTTTTTATGGCTGAATTACAGAGCAGATAAACCTTTAATGTACCTCATGAGCCTAGGCACCCCAAGGCACACTAGTCCAGGCCTAAGGCTGGTGGATGAAGAAAATCAAGGAAATGAAAAGGTGTGGGTCATGCTGCACGTTCAGCTACACCGGCTTGGGTCCTGCTGCCCCAGCAGCAGCTCTGAACATGGCCATCCGGGGCCGTACCTGATCCAGCACAGGGATCTGTTCCGATGCACTCTGAGAGAAAATCAATGTCACCACCAGCAGCTCCGCACACCAGGAAGGAGCCGTGCTTTATTGCACCTGAAACACCACACTTGGCTTCTCAGGATGTGTAAGCAGCAGATTTGTCAGGTGAGCCAAAAGGGATCCTCCACTTAGGCAGGCCAGCAGAAATGAATGTCAGGCTTGTCTTGTCCAGGACTCACTCTTGCAGATCTTACATTGAAAGGACACATTGCGAGAAGTAAATTAACACATTGGCATCTGCATTAGCTACATTAAAACCACCCAGAGCATGGACACGATTGCCCATACCATGTATCCAGAAAGAGAAATGCATGGTTTTGTTCCATGATGAGCTGTGGCTCTTCCTTGCTCTCCTCAAGGCTCCACTGGAGCAGGTTGGTGATGGGCTGCCTACCTGCACAGCAAGAGCAGGGCTGGGAAAGGGTCCAAAATCCAAAGAGGAGTTAGGGAGTAACCCAGTGACTGAAGGTCTGGTTTGACCAGGAAAAGCACAGCCTTCCCAGTAAAGACGATGATGAGTTGCAATAAGAGTGGGTGGGTAGGGTGGGGCAAGAGAAGGCTTGAGAGAATTGAGCCCAAATGA
This sequence comes from Pelecanus crispus, assembly GCF_030463565.1. Taxonomy (NCBI): domain Eukaryota; kingdom Metazoa; phylum Chordata; class Aves; order Pelecaniformes; family Pelecanidae; genus Pelecanus; species Pelecanus crispus. Next base: position 128,643,867 of record NC_134644.1, on the reverse strand, counting down.
CTCCCACACTCAGGAGAGCTGGAGACTAGGAGCCGTCCTTTCTGGAAAGCAGAGTGCCAGGGTGTATGAGTAGCAGAGAAAGACATTACTCCTACTAGAGATGGGCGGGAGCTGCAATATTTGGACTCCAGTTTCCAATACCACCGAGTACAGAACATGTATGGGTCTGAGCGTGTGGACCTAACAGTCCCATCTTAATTTCCTAGGAGTCATAAAGGCAAACTTTTAGCAGCTTAAAACATAAAATATAATTTGGAAAACCTGTGTTGCTGGGGGAGGCAAAGAGGCATGCCTTAACCTTCATGGAAAAAAAGCTGTTTTGGCAAGGGCAATAATTAATGAGCCAGCGGTCATTTAAGGTGGGCATAAATATTTGCATCTCAGAAACATTTGCCACCTTCTCCACGCTCCCCTTCTCTCTGACTGTTTTTTCCCTTCTCTGCAGCCTCCTCTCTCACGCGCTCTTTTTCTCTCCCCTCCTCTCCCTGCCTGCCTGCCTATCATCTTGCTCTAATTGTTTCCAGATTTGTGTGGGAGGTCAGGGCCCAGGAGTGCTGCTTCATGCCAAGTTTATAAACAGAGCAGTGTTTCCAGATGGCCACTGGCTCCAGCCTGGCTAGCAGGTTGATTGGGACCAGAATAACAACAGGTGGAGAACAGACAATGAATTCCTTGACACTTATTTTACTCCCTCTGCTTTTCCCCCCATTCCCTCCTCCCTGCAGCCACCACAGCTACCACCAGCAGACCTTCAAGCTCTTGAATCAGGGCAGGGAGTCAGGACACGGGGGAGGGAGAGAGGAGGAGGAATGATGAAAGAAAGCACAAGTGACTTCCTTGACCGAAGAAATGGCAGGGCAGGAAAGGAGACACATGCTGCTACCTCCTTGCTACCCATTACTGCTGCTGTTAATTAAGGTGTCCTTCAAGCCCTCATGGAAGAGACCCTCGGAGACAAAATAACAGAGAATAAACAAGTTACCTTGGACAAATAGAGAAAATTATGAGATTGATTTAACAAAGCTCCTTTAGGCAACTGCATGCTCGCAGTTTTTGGCAAGGCAGTCTGGGCCACCAAGCCCACTGGCAGCGACGACACATCTTCAGCCACAGGGAGCTCCGTTCTCTATTTTTCCAGACAGAGCTGGTCTCCCCCAGGCTCCAGTTTGCTACCCCCGCTCCCAGGCTACTGCTCTTCCCAGTTTCCCTCGCCTCCTCCAAGCTGATGTTTTCTTCCCGCTCTCCGCACCGAATTCCCACTTTCCTCATCAAAAGTTGTTTATAGAAATGACGGGGGCAGGGAAAAGAGGTTCTGCAAGGCAGTAGCAGAGGTGTTTTTCTTTTTATTTCCTTGCCCTTCCCAGTGCATTTGGGCAAGTTGTTTGGCACAACTGCATTGCTCTGAAAGACTGAATTTAGAGCAGATCAAAATGTGGCCACAGATGACACAAAACTGCCGTAGGTTCAGTCTCAGGAGAAGCCTCACTCCACCTGAAGGATAAAGAGGCATAAATTAAAGCAGACAACAGCCTTGATTTTTGGCCTACGGTAACATGAAGGGACACTTTATGTGCATACACAGAGTATAGGCAACCCCTACTATCATATTCCTCCTGGAAATTCCCAAAGGGAAGGCAGATCCTGGGAAAAGATGGGAGAGAAAGAGCCAGGCTCAGAGGAGTAAAGCTAAACTTTATATGCTCAGGCTGCTTCAAGCTGTGGTAAAACTTTTAGGAAGACGTGAAGAATAATGCATCAGGAGACATCTGCAACAGTGTGGTTTGGTTCTGGTGCCTGTGATTGTTACCTCCACTGTCCCCAAAGAAAGCACCGGGATGCAGGAGCTGGATCCCGTTCCAGATGTACACAGGGGTGCCAGGGCTGCTCCTCCTCCTCACTGAATCTCTCAGGGATCCATACGACTGGGAGCTCGACTTCAGAAGGAAAGGATGGGGAAAAGGGAATGAAAGAAGTACTAATGAGGGGAAATAAGGAGAAACAGTCAGTCTTCCAGATGAATTCATTTTATATTACCGAACTGCAAATGTTCCTATTTCCCTGCCTGGCCCAGTTCTGCACTCCTTAGGGTAAGACGGCAGAACCGTTAAGAAGCAGAAGTGTAAATGATCAAAAAACATTATAATCTCAAGTGAATTAATGAATAATGAGACTAAATTATTGAAACTGCAGGACATGACTCACCAGGATAGGCTCGACAAACTTGCTATACATAAGAGAAAGAAAAAGGGGTAAAATTTTCTCTCCATTTCCCACTTGTGCTTATACTCTCCAGATGGCTAAATTTAAACTAGGATGAATACCCTAGAAATAAACCCGTAGAGAAGTATTAGGATTGCAAAATTAAAAGCTGCTGTCTTAAAATAATTATTCCTGAAAAATACAATGGCTGCCTTAAACAGAATGTTATCCAAAGTTGATAATTAACCCAAGACTCCAAAGTGCATTGTTTATTTTCTTTTTATTTGCTGCACTCCTCACATGTAAATAGAGAAATTCAAATGGGAGTGAAATGGCATACACAGTCTCCTCTGTTCAAATAAAGTGATTAGTAAACTGACTGAATTGCTCACATGGGTAAAGCAGACAGGATTTGCCCCATTCATTATTAACAGCATATTTTCTTATTTGTAACCTTATATTCAGGTCCTTAATGGTTGACATGTACTCCTGGATTGTCTGTAAAATACCCCCAAAAACCATTTTTGGCACAAGTGTCATCGTGAAGGTGAACTGGAATTTAATAGGACTACAATTTGCTGCTACTCCGAAAGCTCTTATATAAACGGTGTGTGAAAAGCGAGCATAATTTAAAAAGCATTTGCTAATATTTGCAATGCAAAAGACTGCAAATTCTTGCATGTGAATACCTGGAAGCAGATTTGGAAGCATTTAGGGGTTTTCATGAATGTCAGCAAATTGTTAACAGGTTTTTATTTTCCTCAAGAAATTTCATGACTAGTTTTAGCTGTCAAATTTTATACCACATCTACAAATAAACATGAAAACATATTAAGCCAGTTAAAAAAATCTTTGCACTTCCAAAGCTTCTTATATCTCAAGATCTCAAAATACTTTAAACAAACATCGTGCCTAATCCTAAGGATTGGTTTAAATGAGGTCACTCAGCACCTCTTAAGTAGATGCTTAAGATATTTTGCCAGAGTGGACTTTTAAGATAGATCATTTTATGGCAATAGGGTAACTTCCAACAGTTTGGAGATTCTCCCAGTTTCAGACTGTAAATTCTTTGGGGCAGAGAATGGCTTTGACCCTATGCTTAGGCAGTAGAGTCTTGATTTTACTGGGAATTCTGGACATAACCGAGATGCAAGTAGAATAACAAATTAAGAGAACAGGAAGTGCCAAAGACAAGATGCTCACCAAGGCAGGATTTGGGTCTGATCAAATATGGTAATTCTTATGTTCATATGACTTCCAAAATTCTACTCATGCACAAAGTTTCCAATTATTTGTGGAGCATTATTGGGACTGTAGACTGATCGTTTTTCATGCGCCACTAACATTACTGCTTTGGCACAGCACTATGTTTTGTATAACTCAGAAACACTAGGCTGTGCCTTTCCTGTCACTGCTCCTGTGTTCTACAGATATCTGTGTACCAGGTTTTTTAAAAAGGAACTCAGTTCATTGCTTTGTTCATAGATGTTTTGCAATATCCGTGTTTCTCCTGAACGGAGTTATCCAACTCTGACATATCAAATCCAGGATAAGTAAACTCGAGAGTTGACTGTGCACTGAGCTCTAAATTTCTGTAGTGAAGGTATTGATCTGATGCTGAGCTATGGATGCTTATCAGCAATCCTGGTTTCTCTTTCAGCAGCTCATCATTGACTGTGATGGCTAGAGTCACTTATGGACCTCTCTATGGAGAGAAGGCAAATGACACTTGTATTTTAAATCAACAAAGAACAGCTTCCAATAGGTGGAAAGCTGCAGATAGGCAGGCCTACAAATTGCTACCATAAGTGATTCTTTTAAGGAGAAGAGTTTGTTTGCATAATGCTGATTTGCAGTGTTGATTTGCAGCATTGATGTCCACATGAACACAGCATGGTAAGTAGATGTTCTTGTTTTGGATGTGACTCCTTGCGCCTTTTCACACCCAGGCAGCACAGTGGGAAATGCCAGGGAGTCTGGCTTCAGTCACTGGCTTGGATACCAAGTTAAGCTTGAAAGGTCATATTCTGGAATCCACATTTCAGAAGCTTTATATGTAAATGTAAGCAGAAAGATTCATCTCACCTAACTTCCTAAGTCTTAAAGTTAAGCATCTACTGGAAGATGCTTAGATTACAGGTGCTTCTTCTGTAATCAGCAGAGACAGACATCTCCACAGGCATCTTCAGTGGAAGGATCTCTCACTCGCACACTGTTGACTGTATAAGGACTTCAGAAAACTAAGATAGCTAGACACATACATAACTTCTTTTAGATGCTAAAATAAATTCTGCTCTAAGCACGGCAACAGCTTTTTGGACTTTGCCAAAGATTTAGCTCTTCACACAGACATAGCTATTGAGACCTACTGGTGCAACAGCATTTTCAAATGTGAATGTTTCTGAACATTCCTGCTGTAGAGAGATTACATAAATGCTTCCTGAAATGTAGCTTATTTAGAAGTGAGGTGCATACCTGAGCTAATGTTCCTGCAAAAAAAACCAGCTAAGCTTCTTCTCTCATAACTTTTGAAACACCTCAAACCAGAATGAAGTTATTTTTCCCTTCAAGAAGTTGGCAGGGTAGTGAAAAGACTTGTGTAGAGGAGGTGAGAAATACCATTTCTAAATGCTGAGAAAACCAACTAAACTGTCCACAGTGACAACCCATATTCAGTGACTGGATTATTTATTATGCTAAACTGAACTGCTACTCTAAATCAATGATACAGGTAGAGCAGTGACTGAAGATGGGAGAACATGCAAATATTGTTCATAAATGCTCCCCTAAATTTTTTAATTAAATTGGAATTCATGTTTGTGCAGTTACAGAGTCCACTCACAAATATTTAAGTAGTTGGGTGCACTCTCCTGAGCATTCAGAGACTGCGAAGTATGGCCCTGTAAGAGGACCACTGCAAGGCCTCTGAACAGTTCAATATATACAGACCCAGCAGAAAAGGTTTTTTTCAGAAGCACCTTACAAATTCAAATAAACACACAGAAGATGAGATAACCGGACTGGGTAAGTCAGCTTCACTTGATGGTGCCCAGTGGCCGTTACTCTGAAGAGCAGACTACAACTTTGGGCATTAAACTATCAGATTTCTGGACTTCTGCCAGCCAGAGTCCAAATTCCCTGGGCAAAGAGGCACAACACAGTCTCAGTGGGACACCACAGTCCATCCCAGATGGTCTGAGAACTACTCAGTAGGTGCAGCAGGTACTGGAGATAAGTCTGGCACCTACCCCAATTTGTATGTTTTGAAAGGTACATAAATGCTATAAGCAATTTCATTGCAAGGAGTCCTGCTAATGAGGGTGGTGAGGCGCTGGCACAGGTTGCCCAGAGAAGCTGTGGATGCCCCATCCCTGAAAGCATTCAAGGCCAGGTTGGATGGGGCTTTGAGCAACCTGGTCTAGTGGAAGGTGTCCCTGCCCATGGCAGGGGGAGGGGAACTAGATGGTCTTTAAGGTCCCTTCCAACCCAGAAAATTCTGTGATTCTGTGATAATTGATAACAGATGTTCTTCTGCTATGTTTTCTATGTAGGAGCTCAATCAAGTCACCTCAGGCTGTTTTTCTTTTCTGTTCTTTGCCACCCTAAAGATAGGAGAGCAAATACAGCAAATACACATGACCAAAATGGAGAGCATCTGAAATGAAAAGCTTGTAATGGTGGGAGCTGCTCCATCATAGGAAAAGGCAGACTAAAGAGATACAGGGAAAGACATTATAACTATGACCACTGAATATCAGATGTAGCAAGTACACTTAGTAAAAAAGGTGATTGTGGATTGCAGGGAACCTAACTGGTGAAATTTAGATAAAGCTTTTGCTCCACAGGAATGTATTGATTATGAGGTCTGAGCAAAAGGAATTGCCCAGAAGATCTTCCCCGCATGTTTAATGAGATATTAACTGCAAGATTTTGTTAAAAATATGTCAAGAAAAAAAAAGTGGTGCTTTGTTCACTCTAGATTGTAATACCTATATAAATATTAAGATGATACAATAATCTGCTCCATCTGTATTAGTATAACTGTTGCACTGGACTGATCTTTTGCTGAAGAATACTACAGTATGTCTGCAACCATTTGCGTGTCTCCTACTGGCAGATCTTGTAACTCAGATACAAGAGACACAACTGGCAGACACAAGACTCCAGTTCAAGGAGTAAGTTTGTGGCGACATTCTGCAGTACATAGTGTCATTAAGGGCATATGTGGTATGAATGCAAAATTTTTTTAAAAAATTTCAAATGAACCTCAGATGTTAATTGTAATAGCCTACTTATTTTCTGAGTTAACTGCAAGTATAGTGGTCTGGAAACTACTGACAAATACTGACTGTATAACAACTAGCACTATGCTGTTCTTGTACCTTTTGCATAGAACAAATGGTCATCAATGGAGTTCTACCTAAGAGCTGCTCTGATATCATGGGCTGCACAGTGAAGTCCTAAGATGAGCCACTAATGTCTGTAAACCATCATAATAGTAATACTTAATCTAAATCACAGAGCCTAAAAGGTCTCATAGATCAACACATTCATCTGTCTGCCAGAGGACTGCACATGTTCTGAAACTTCACAACAATTCAAAGGAGAGCAAATAATAGTGATTAACGAGCAAAGAACAATGTAGTTATTGCAGTGGAGTTGATCTCTGAAACAAAGCAGAATTTAGCAGCTAAATAAAGTGGAAGCTATTAACTGCATCTTTATTACTACGCAAAGGCAAGTAGCAACTGTGCAATTTAAATAGGTCCATTATGTAACATTTTTTTCTAATTCATTCCTGATCTGCTAAACTAATCTCTATTTTTTAGGGGGGTTGAAAATGAATTAAATGGATGAAAAATGCAGCTGAAAGCCAGGATTATTTAAGGAATGGGGAACAATAGGAAAGCATTACAAGGAAAGATCAGCCATTTGACAATGAAGCAACATCCTGAGCCTGAAGCACAATACTATTGAGTAAGCATCTGAGAAAATGTTTTATTTCTTCACCCAGGATGCATTCTCTTTCCTCTTTCTCCTCCCCTCCTAGCAGTGGAGTTTGACTTGGTGTTAACCTAGAGAAGTTTAACTTGGGGGTTCCTAAACTGGGCTAAGAACTCCATTTGTTAGTAGCTCTGTAATTCCACATCCTACATTTATAGTGTATACTGGAAGTCTTGGTTTCATCCCACCTAAATATGGGCACTAAATGGAGGCAGCTACCTGTGGGCTGTAGGACCTCTAAATGCCCTTTACAGTCAATCGAGAGAAAGAGAGACACCCCAGCAGCTGACAATTCGAAGAATCAAACTATGGCTCACCTTCTGGAGATCTCTCATCCTCCACTGATTGTAAAGGAAACCTAAAAGAAGTACGGTCTTAGCACAGGTGGCTGAAGTTAGGTGGGGTGACTCCCATCCAACTTTGCGTGTTCTCATGCTTTTACAACTCCTCCTCCCTACCAGAAGTGAAGTTTCAAAAAAGTTCTTCTCTCCACAACATTTGTTGTATGGGTTTCAAAAGCTGTTCCTACCACAGTTTTCCAGGCATCATGAGCAAGGATATTTGTCTGGTTACAATGCTAGCTTCCTCCAAATAACGTCTTTTTACATAGTGATCAGAAAAGATGTCTTTATCAATCCAATAATGACGCTGCAATCATGCAAGATTTTTATTTTTCAAAGACACCATGGTGCCTACCAGGATATAAGGAATTTTCACCTTATTTTTTGATCGCATGCACTAAGCCATTGCAACACATAAGAGTGGTGCAGCACTGTCAGTTAATTTAGTGCAGCATTTCAATAATGAAAGTCAGGGACTTTTGAAGATTTGGAAAATATATTGAAAGGCTATATATTTAAAACTAACACCTTTTCATTTAGGCATGTAAAACTAGTGTTACCCTTTTATCTAATTTCCTGCCCCTTTTACTAGCGATTCAGTTACAGATCTTTTCTGTTAGGAACTGGCAGTTCAGTAGTTCAGTGGACCAAAAAAGTAATGTAATATTTTGCAAGTTTTGTTGGAAAAGTAATATAGTAGTGCTATTACTAACAAGGAACATACTCATACTATGACTGGGCTTTACTTTAAAAAATTAATGAAAAATAGCAAGTACAGCTCTGCCTACTGTTGTACTTGTACAATCCTTTGTGATTAATGAGAGCTGTACATGCTTTCCTAAAGATACAACTGAGTCCTGTGGTTGCACTGAATCTACTAAAAAGCACCCAGTTTGTTCAAATTCACTTGCAGGAATAATTTAGACTCACACATTTCAGTAGTGCTTTGCATAAGAGGTCCACAATATGTTCTTAGTGGACAACAGAATTAGAGGTGGATCCAGCTTGGAGCCCCAGCCAAAATGCATCTTCATTTTATAGAGGTGCAAAATACAAACCTGATCCCAAAGGAATTAGATTCTCTCTCGCAAAAACAGAGCTTCCAAGTCTCATTTCTTCCTTCAGAAAAATCTGAGAAGGGGATAATTCTTTAGAAAACTGCAATTCTTATTTGTACAACTCTATTTAAACTTTATAGACAAACAAGTCTGGCCCAACACAATTTTTAAATAATCATTTGATGATCACTAAAATTCATTGGAATCTTTCTTTAATCCTGGGCATTTAAAAGCCCGTGGGTTTTATTTGTTGTGTTTCAGGATACCTGACTTGACTGCAATGACTGTGATCAGAATTTCACCTGCCTGTTAATAATAAATTTTGATTTTGCAACAATTTTGTGGATAGTTTCCTTTTTCTCTCTCTTAACTTCATCTTCAAGCTCTTTTTTCACATCCATTATATTACTTAATGCCTGCATTTTTATTCTTGTGGTTTTCTTTCTACTTTTTTTTCCCCTTTTTTCCTCTACTTCATTCTTTTGCTGTTCTTCATTTTTGCTTAGTCTAACATTTATTGTGGTTTATTTTTAGGATACGTGTATATTTGGGGTAGAATTATAATCTGAACATTTATATACTGAGTATATGTTTTTGTTGGAGAAATATATAATTGATGACTGCTCTTATTCTTCTGAGAAATGCCAATAAGAAATGGCAGGCTCCAGTTCAATGAATCCTCTACTGCTTTAACAAAACCAAACACTGAAAGCAGGCAAGGGAAGTACAATAGGATAATTTTTTAAAGTATAACAGATTATCCTGGGGTTAAAAATATTGCAAATGTTGCTGTTTGACTGTTTCGCATCTATCATAATCTTATGCTGAAATACAATTTAAATGTCAGTAACATATTTTGCAAAAAACATGGAACAGATATACTGTAAATGATCACATTGAGAGGAAATAACACACTTGGAACTGGAAATTCCTTTTTTACTTCCAGGCAGATTTCTCAGTTTATTTAGATGTTAAAGAGATCTATTGCCCTTTAAAGTACGGTATTAATAGCTGGGTTAGTTTAACTGCCCTTTTCCCACACACATATGTTTTTGCAGACTAACACCTACTGACACATTTTTCAAACCCTTAAATCTCCTCTGATTCCTAAAGTGCTCTTCTGCCTTCATTTCTGGATGATGGTCACAGAGCACGAAGCCTACTGGAATAAACACAGTTTGTGAATGCAACTTCCACAAGTTTCACTGCTGCTTGAGCATACACATAGGTCCCAAAGTTGCGTTAGCTTAAAAAAAACCCACTGCATTAAGGCCCCTTTAAAAATTGATTATTATTTGCCATGGCCAATTCTCTTTTAAATCTAATATAACTGGATAGGATTCAACAGAAGCATTACAGAGTGAGTGACTGCATAAGGACAGGCATGCCACATATTTAAGTGAGGCACCCACGTGAGCCAAAGGGATATACCAATACACCAGCAGGCTCTGGTGACACTATTGGCACCACTCAGGTCTAGTAAATTTTTTACTTTTACCTTTGCTACATTAATCCACAATGTTTATTTTTTCACAACTGGTCATTTTTGTTAGATGTAGAACATCTACTATGAAGTAGTAGTTTCCAAAAGAGGATTGGGGAAGGGGGAGGTTGTTGAGTTTTGGAAGAGGGTTGTTTGTGTATTTGTTTTCTTATAACTGGCAAAACCCCAGCAGCTATTCTCCAGAAATTTCACAAGAAACATTCATATGGGCAGGAAATCTACTGGCAAGAAACGGCAGATGAAAGAGTTATGTACTGCTGAATGAGAGTTTTGCACCTGCACATTGCTTAAGTTGGAGAACACGCTATTAATATAATCACAATAACATAACCAGCAGGATGCGTAGTCATCTACCAAGTAGATTTAATTTCGAGACTTCATGGACACTTTTGGCATTAGTGCAAAACAAGGAGTTGAATCAATTTCAAATGTGCACTTAATTGAAAATAGGGAAAAAAAAAACCAGTTAAACAGTTACTATCAGGATATCATGTTGAGGATGAGAACTGTGTAACTGAGACCAGACCAGTCTACTGGAGGTCCAAGGACAGCAGTGGGATTATAAGTAGGGATGTCCAGTAAGTACGGTCAAAGGAATGCTGCTTCACACTCAGTCACTAGATTCTGTTTTATTTCTACTTTATTTTTGGAGAAACCATTTTTTTTCCCCCTCAGGGTCATTAAACTTAGACTAGAATAGAGCAGTTCAAAAAAGTCCTACGGAACATTTTTTGGGGTCAGGATTTGGTAATTCATTGAAATAAAAATATTTCCAATGCATATCAAAACATATCAACAAAGTTTCAAAACAAGTGGTGTCCCAGTTTCGAAACCTGGAAGCCCTGAGGTCTCTAGTTCAAAGGTAGACTACTTGGTGGGCCATCCTGCAATGACAGGCCGTCAATCCTCTTCCCTGGCAGTCGGAGGGTTGAGCAATGATCTGCCAGCCAGGCAGGACTCCTTCCAGGCTTCCAGAAAAACTTAGCCAAAATCCAACTGTCCCTGCAAAAAGTTTAGATTTCAGTCAACTGCCAAGGTCTCTCTGAAGTTTGCCAAACAGCTTTATTTTTGAGACTGGTTCCATCAGCTTTTCTGCGTAGAAATGTTGGGTTTTGCCAAATAAATAATTTCACCACAAACAAACCATTTTATCTACCTCAGTAATCGCCTAGATCATGCAAAATGGTGTACCATCCCAGGATTTGTCCCTGGACCCATGATGCTGCTTCAGGTTTCAGGCACAGAAAGGTTATGTGCAGTTCAGTCTTTCCAAGCTGACCAACACCTCTGCCATGCAGTCGGTCCCCTCCTTACTGAATTTCATCTCGAGTGGTTTTAAGCAGCCATAGAGAGGTAGTGCCCAGTGCTTCCCTGGGTGAGAAGGCTGAGATCTGGCCAAGGTGGCTCATGAGGAATTTTGGCCCTTTTTTACTGGGATCTGAATTGCCATTAAAGTAAGAGAGAACATAATTGTGAAGAAATTACTAAAATCAACTAAAACAGTAGCCATTAAAACCAATAATACAGAAGCATGCAGCCTATATTGCTATCTCTTGTATAAGTATTATGGCATATCAACACAGAACATACAACAGCAATCATAAGAGCCCCATGGGGGGATGCACTGCTGAAACTTTGCACTAGCATCGTACAAGAGCTGCTGGCCAGCCACGCTTGCTGCCCAGGCCAAATTTTCCTACGTGATAGATAGGCCAGCCTCCATCAGGAGTCACGGGAGCCACCTACTCATCTGGAAGGTCACAGTTTAATCCACCAAAAGGCTAAAATACTGAGCATGGCTAGTGAACTGAGAGGAGACAATAAACCAACATCCCTAGAAAACCATATGGTGATCAAAGATTTTCTAGTCCTATAGACAAAAATGTTTTGGGGGCTGATCCGCAGTGGTTTATTCATAGATTTACTAGGCAAAATTATTCAACAGTCTCCATACTGGGTAAACCACTGCCTTCATCTGAATGAGAATTTTACTACGGTCTTTAAAGACAGCTAAATCAACATAGCATGCATCAGTGTGTTATCAGCAGCAATGTCTTCTCAGGTTTGTTTTCTCTCCTTTATTCACTGCAAAATCTATTGAGTTGCAAGGAATACTGAGGGGGAAAAGCCATTTTAAATTGCATGTTTATCATCTTAATGTCTTTTGAACAAGTAACCTACAAACTTTATCATTTTGCTATTAGAAAGAAGAAATAAAAGCTATATAAAACTTGTAAAGAATCACAGAGTACTCGTCCAGATTGCTGACAGTCAGTACATGCCTCAAAAATCTCTCCCACTTCTTTATAGAGACTAAAATTTAGCAGTCCAGTGAACTGGACTATAAAGTCAGCGTATCTGCCCCAAAACGAGCACACTTTTTCTTTGCCGCAACGTAGCTAAAATGCATTTGTGGGACAGCAGGCTGGCACTGGGCCGTGAAAGGTATTCGCCATTTCGTAAAACAATGCAGCCATCCATAATCTTTTTCGTTTCCAGATAATAAAAGGAAAGTCTGATTTTGTGACTATAAAAAAAAGTTAAAGCAGTACAGCTGTAAGCAGAAATCCAGTCCACTTGTGGTTTAAAGAGCTCCACGCCTACTGTACATAAAATAATACGCTGGTATCATTAGCATAGACAACAGCTTGTTTTCAATTTGGCTGCAGATAATGAAATTATCCCCCAAATTACCATAAAGTGGAACAAATAAACACAAAAGCAAACTCTTGCTTTTTTTTTCCCCCCCCTTCAGCAGCGCTGGCTTTCAGCTATTTAGAATAAAAGCAAAGCTTCTGTTTTTCCAGAGCTCCAGTTTGACCTCAAGCAGATAAAGAACATGAAATGACAAACACGCAGCAAAGAGTTACTGTGTCCTTCCCCCCCTGGCCTCTGTTTACATTAGGAAATGTACCCGGGGAGGAGGGAAGGGGAGGCAGGAGGGCTGCCTTTCAGCGCCGAGCTCAGCTCCGCTGGCTCCGGCTGGAGCTGGCCCCTGTTTCTGAGTAAGCTTACTCCACTCCAGATGTGCCTCGGCTCCAGCGTGGCTGCCATGTACAGTAAATCGGCATCTGAGGGCTCGTCAATCTGTGGGGTAGAGCAATTGCGGTCTCGCCAGGCCGCCCCACTGGCACAAACAGAAATTTGCGCCGCTGAACTGGAAAAGGAGGAGGAGGAGAAGGGAGAGGAGGGAAAGGGGCGACGGGGAGGGAAGGAGGCAAATAACGGGAGAGCAGTGTGTGAAAGGTGAGGGGCTGGAAGGTGTCTGCTCCCGGGAGGAGAAGGGGAAGAAATAAACACTAACAGCCAACGGGGGAAATGTTCTTAATGCATTTGTAAATTTACTTGTAAATGTTTTACACTTAGAGAGAAAGGGGACTGCTGCGTATCATTTGGCAATGTTGGCTGGCTATAGGTCCCCGTGGATATACTGGTTTAGTACGACTTGTAACCAGGGCAAGAGAAACATAAAATAGCTGGGAAAACACAGCCAATTAGTCATTACATGTAGATTGTAAAAACAAGAGAGAGAGAGAGAGGGAGAGAGACAGAGAAATAAATACCCTTAGCAAATTGAGTCCCTCTTGTTTATGTCCCTGCAACATGACTACAAAAACGCAGAGGCAACGACGCCTTCTAATCAAACTGCAACCTGCAAAGCAGTCGGTGCTCCCATTCAAAATCCTCCAGGATTTCCTGACGCTTACAAGATTTACCTATTTGCTGTCATTGTAAAATACAAATTGTTTCGCTAATCAGGCAGTTTGCTTTGGACCTGACCCCAGTTGTACAAACTCCAAGTTGGACGTTCATTTCTGATCTCCTGCCGCCTACACAGCCGTTGCTAACTGAGTTTTAATAGGATGAGAAAATGATCTTTTCTTTTCTAGTGGGTTCAAATGAGCTACCCAGCTTCAAGCTGACTATAGCTGTGTTTTCCTAATCACCATTTTTAATAGCAGTTCTGAGGACCAAAATGCTTGCTCCCCCTCCCTTCTCTTCCAACAGTGCCAAGTCTAAGAATGTAAATAAGTGTTAAATTGAAACACAGAACAAAAATGGGTCAGATTTAGTGTAATTGAGTCATAGTTAAATTTAGGCTGCTTTTATTTGCAAATGTGCACTTTAACAGCAGCTCTATACAGCATCTCTGGGTAGAATGAGATGCCTCATTTATTTATTATTTTTATTGTGGTTGTGCCTGAAATTCTCAACAAAGGCTCCCAGTCCCATTGTGCCGTGCACTGTAAAAGATGAGCTATGCATTTTAAAGACTCTCCTTTGCCAGAGGGGCTATCCTCTGGGTACCATCTGGATTAAATGGCAGCACCTTAAATGGACAGAAATATTGTCAGCTGTTCCAAATTTTCAAAAATTGCGACTCGAAGCTGAAAAAAGTCATGAGGCTGCAGGAAAAAAGTCATAAGATTTTCCAAAGGTTATATGCAGCATCCTTTCTTGTGTCCTAATTTGTGAGTTTTCAAATCTACCCAACACAATGTCAGAGTATGAAAGCTAATTTTTTAAAAGGAATGCTCAGATTCTTGCAGTATCCTTTGATTTAAGGAATGAAGGCTTAAAAATATCAAATATCATTAGATTTGAAATAAAGCCATAAGACTTGGCAATACAACAAACAGTTGCATATGGGACTTGATTTTCCTTAACACCCCATTGACAGGATACTAAGCTCTCTTCCCTCTAGGTTAAATCAATCCTGCAAGGTACAAGGTGCTCTGATTCTGATTGCAAAGAACATGTGTAATCATATATGATTAAACAATTAAAGTAAATGTGATTATTCTTACGCATAAATTTCATACTGGGTTTTCAAACACTGAAGCCACTGAGATCATTACCTTAGATGCAGGGCAATAGAGAAGCTCAACAAGCTCTCAGCAAGCAAGAAGGCAAACATCTGCCAAAGAGGACAAGTGCATGCATAAAGAATATGTGTCACATTACCAGCTCTTCTGCATCGACCAGAAGGAGGCATGCTGCCTCCCACTTCTTCCTCTCATCTCAGTGTCCAGCCCGTGCCCCAGCTAGCCCCCGCAGAGGGCTCTCGCCATTGCATTATGCCTTGTACAGTCATTTACAGCTGGACAAAATGGACATAAAACAAGTGTATCTAATCAGGATGGCAAGATTAGCATCAAAATTACCTCAAAACCTGACTGTTTAGAATTAAGCTGGCCAAAGCACTGGTAAGCGTACAACAGGGACTTCCCTTACACTGACAGAAATACGAACTGGGTGATCGAACAGGTGTTTTCAACGGCCAGCATTTCCATGCAGAAAGGCAACACAGATGGGTCTTATTAGACAGTAGCTGAGTTTAGTGAGGAATGTGACTTTTCCCACCCAATGTTGAATGAGTGGCCCAGGGGAAATGCGATACTTAAAGGACCCCAAGAGCAGCACAGTTCTTAGCTCATCCACCACAATAATGGCACTAATTTGAGAATAAGTGAGCATAAAGCTGATAATAGTTGTCTGTAAAGAACCGTGTATGACAGTAAGATGATACTGGACAATGCTAAGTGACCATGGAGGAATGTATCTAGAAGCCAGGACACAAAATGAGTGAAGCATGAAGAGGGTGTTGAAAATGAATCACTGAGAGAGATAGGAACAGCAAAGCAAATAGTGCAGTCCCTCTTCAGAGCAGCCCCTCTCAGTATCATGCTCCTAACTCACAGCAACAGTGCTCTTGGTGGAAGCACTTTAGTCTTAGCCATGTTTTTACAAAGTAAGGTCCCTGTTTACATGTGTATCATAAATGCATCCACTTAACCTCAGGTTTATCATGCGTATGGTCAGAAAGGACAATTTCCCTGATAAAAGTTCAAAAAAAGACTCAATCAACTGATAATCTCACTAAAATATGATAATATCTTCTTTCTTTGATGGCTCAACTAATGCAATGTGCCCTATTGCAAGGCAGCAGGTACTAACAACTCAAGAAAAATTGCCTGCAAAAGAAATGATGCATTGTATTTCCAACTATAACCACCTTTTAACCGTGCATTAGAATCTTGGATCTACATTTTTCTTTGGTTTTTCTTCTATACACATTCCAATGCACCTGACAACTGAAGGAAGGACAGTACTGTCCAGCCATTGTGTGGGCAGATGTTGTGTAAATTTCCACAAAAGATTCTGCCAAGCCTCCCTCTTACACAGACCTCTGACACCTGCATTATTTGGAAGGATTACTTTCTATATCAGTAAACTTCCCCCAGGGACTGAGACAAGCTGAGCAACCAAGAACCTGGCTGCAGAGCAATCCTGCAGAGTACAGAGGGATGCAATTATCCTTCCCTCCTTAAGGAAGGAACCTGGCTGCAGAGCAATCTTGCAGAGTAGATAGGGATGCAATTACCCTTTCCTACTTAAGATGCAGCAGTCCCATATTTCAGGGAAGACAAAGATGGCTCACTTCATGCACCTCCTAAAAAAGTGGAGATTAATGGAAGTTTAAGTATCCTGTCTACAGTCATTTAAAAATAAAATCTAAAAGGACTGCAAGAATAGGCTGCATTGTAATTGAAATTGTCTGTAACATAAACTGCAATCTTGGCATTTCTGTTCATAAAAGAACTATCAGTTAAGTCCACCAGGCTTATATATGCCAAATGTTTAACATCCCAGAAGCAGGCTCTTTATGATGCCTTTGACACCTGCAGAGAAATTACATCAAATCTGTAGCAGCAGTATTAGGTAATGCACCAGAGTTCAATGTTCAAAACATCCTGTTCTTTACATAGCTTCTTGTCTTACACAAAAGCAGTTAAAAATAATAGAGCTTGTTCACGCGCCAGATTTACAAGCTTGTGTTCATAGACTTTGTAAGGCTCATCTTGCAAGGTTGTTTTCTTTTACCTGTGGGCTGGGAAAGGGGAGGCAGGAGACAGCACAAGAGGGAGGAAAGCTTTGTGAATGGATGGTTTCAAGCTTTCAGGAAAAAATGAAATAACTTCAACCATTTTGCTTTTATGACAATTAATTTACTTTTTTGAAAAGTAAAATTAATAAGAAGTGAAATTTGTAAGAAGTGAGTAACAGAATAAGCATCCTGTAGCTGGACTGGAGATACATTAAAGTCATGGAATATTTATATTTGTAGTTTGAGATCTGGAGGCTTGGATCAGCTAATTAGTAAGACAGATGCCATTTGCAAAACTTGAATGTTGATCCTGATGCAGATTTTGAGCTCATCAATCTTTTGGAATGTTTAGAGGAGAGGAAGCTTGGCTCTCCTCTCAAATTTCACACTAGAAGGCTCTAGCTGGATTCAGTGCTGAAAGAAAAAATAGAAAAAAAAAAAAGAAAAAATGGCTCTATGTAGGCTTCTACAGCCTTGCTAGGTAACATGTACATTGTAATAACCTCAGTGTTGCTGTTACAAAACTATGTGAGTAATAGGCCCTCTCCTTATTGGGATCTTGGGTTCCTGTTGTTGTTGAGGGAAATCTGAGTAGAACAATGCAATCCACCAGTGCCTTTATGTTCTTGTCACATTCACGAGTCCTATGACTAATCTCTTTGCAATCAAGACTCAAAGCTATAATTGATTACTTTATTCTTATTTTCACAAGCTGTTGAGAGCTTTGCTGTGATTCATTCTGTTTATGAAACGCTCATGTTCACTGGGAAGCAACATATTGATAGTGTATTGGACTGGGAATAAAGGGACCTGGCTCAGCATATCAGTGAAGTCTGCTAGCAACTCCTGGCCTTTGTCACACATGCACTTCTTAGACACAGATTATATTTACAGTTAACAAGCCTAAAAACTGTAAAGACCCTCATTATTGCTTAATACGGTACTTTGAGATCATAGATGAAAAGCACCAGGAAAAAATAACAGTAATTTGTACAAAAGATAACCAGTGCTGCAGAATGAAGCACCAGATCACAAACAAGCTGAATTTCACACTTCCATTGAAGAGTCTTCAGTTTATACCAGCTCAGATTTGAGCCCAGCTATTTTGTCCAAACACCTACACACAGTCTATTTGTAATGTATCCCTCATAAAGGTCTTCCTCTTACTTCCTGTGAATAGGAATATTGCAAAACTGCACAGAGGAAGTGGAAGTTTAAAAGCTTTGCAGAGACCAGATGGAAAATGTGATAGGAAACTGAAAAACAAACATTTTGTGGTTTCGTATATATTAATTACACTTAACAAAGGTTAACTTCCACTCATATCTTTCCCTCAGTTTTTTTGCCCAGAACTTTTAATACTTGCACTAACAGTTATATACTGTCCGGGCTTCTACCAATAATAATAGTAAGAGTCTGGTAAGTGTTTTATTATCAAAGGCAGCAAAAAGTCTTATTTTATGTAGAGGAAATAAGCCAGAATCAATAAAGATATAACCTGTTGCTTTTATTAAATCTCTGGAACAAGACTTCTCAATTAATATTTACCAAAATACAGTTCCTTTTACTGAGGTTCTCTGGGTGATTTTTACCAAGGTTTTTGCTGCAGGAAATACTGGACAAACTCCAGATCTCTGAAAGAATGACAAAACGGTATGAAATACAGGGTCTCCCACAAGAATGTTAGGGACTTCATCTCTCATGGACCTGGGAAAGACCAAACAAAACTTACACACGGCCTGAACCCAGACTGGGGTCTAGCATTTGAATAATCCTGGAGTATTTTCAATCCATCTCATTCTATCTTAGTGGCTGCTTCATTTCTTAAAGTGGGCTAAGCTCTAAAGATCTTACTTAGGCCCCTGTTAAATCAGCTGATTGTCAAGTTCTTAGCATCCACCAGCACACCTGAAAATCAGAATACTTATTTGTTCTGTAAATTATGAAATAAAATTTTGAACATTTTACATCTGTAAAATCAGATTATTCTGAATGTTTTGTCTTTTGTAGTTACTGGCCACTAAAGATTGATGTTGCCCTGTAACTCCTTGCTGATTAACACATTCCTCTGGACACCTAATTTGTGAGAGATTTACACTGTGCAAACATTATTTACAGAGAGCACTTGATTCTCTCTAAATCAATTAGATATGCCTTTTCAGGCACATTTTCTTTTGGAGACTGGCAGAAGAGGGTTTTCTTTTTTACCTGCAATGGGGATTCCAAAATCACATCACCTCTGAGAAGCCACGGGGCAGCTTGGAAATAAAATGGTCCTGCCAGTGCAGCCTCGTGTATAACTGAAATGCAATTTAAGGGGTCTTCGAAGGAATTTCTCCAGCTCTGGAGGAGGCCAATCAGAAATCTGACCTCCAATAAAGACAACAGAAGGAAGCTCCCTTTGAAAGATAGAGGAAACTTTCTTCTTTGAAAAGCATTCTTAGGTGCCGTCTGCTGATACAGTGCAGACTTATCTCCTGAGGTCCAGACAAGTCTGTGTTACTGATTATGCCAATATACCTCATGCGGTTCTCACTGCCCTTATCTAAGAATGGGAAAAGTCAAGAAAAGCAAGTGAAAACCAAAACAGAACCCTACCTAATGGAGAAGTTTATCTTTAAAGTGTTCTAAATGCATCCAGAGAAATCTCCCTACATATATATATATATGAAGTTTAGGAATTTTACTGTTTTATTGTTCTCTGGAAACAATGACACTGACAACAAAGAACTAGCAAAATATGTCTATAAACCTGGTGGATACATGTATAAACAGGTAATTATATTCGCAATTACGCACTGTGTGTACAAAATGAGCATCTGTACCTAAAGGTATACATGAATTCATGATGTTCAACAAAGGCAAATACTAAGTCCTGCATCTGGGATAGTCTAGAGGCCAACTGATTAGAAAGCAGCTTTGCAAAAAGGACCTGGGACTCCTGGAGGACAAACGGAACATGAGTCAGCAGTGTGCCTTTGCAGTGTTAAAAGCTAACCTCATACTGGGCTGTTTTATTAAGAAAATAGCCAGCAAGACAAGGAAGTGATTATTCCCCTCTATTCAGCACTTGTGAGACCACATCTGGAGCACTGCATCCAATTCTGGGACACTGACAAACTGGAGTAAGTAAAGGTGAGGGCCACCAAGGTGGACAAAGGGCTGGAGTATGTGACTTGAGAGGACAGCTGAGTGAGCTGGGTTGGTTTGGCCTGGAAAAGGGACCGCTGAAGGAGAGGGTCTCACCATCATTGTCGCCTACCTAATGGGTGGTCACAGACAGACAGTTCTTGGAAGTGCACATCAAAAGGTTAAGCGGCAATGGATGCATGTCACAGCAAGGTAAATTCCAACTATGCACAAGGGGAAAAAATTTCACCAGATTGGCCAAAAACTGGAAAAGACTGCCCAGAGAGGCTGTGGAATCTCTGTCCATAGAGACATTCAATACTTGACAGGAACGGTCCTGAGCAGTATGCTCCAACTTTGAAGTTAGCAATGCTTTGAGCAGGCAATTGCACTAGAGGAGCTCCAAAGGTCGCTTCCAACCTAAATTATTCAGTGAGTTTGTATTAGTACACAAAATTTCATCTGTTTTCATGGCTAACTGGTCTTCCATCTCACGTCAGAAACAAAGTAAGTGCATTCTCTGCAAGTTTACAATTTGTTGGACAAAGTGACCCACTGCTGGGGCAGACCTGGAGTCAAGCCAACCAGCATGCCTCAAGCAAGCCAGAGCAGTTCAATAAACTAACCAAATCCATTCAAACATACAGCAAAAATTCCCATGACTCAACCGCCTCCATAGCCTGTCAGCTCTACCTCCCACCTCTACAGCCCTATCTAACACTAGAGCCCAAGCTGCCAGATACTTCAATCCAAACTTTGTGGTTATACAGGCCCCCTCCAAGCCCAAGGCCCAGATCCATGAATCCTGCCTTAATCCACTCCTGAGAATGTGTGTATTTTTTGGTCAGAATTTTGGTTGTCTATATTTGGAAAGTCTCACCCACAGTCTTTAGCTGACTAAAGGAAGCCAAAGAAAATGCAAGATGTAGTGGTCACCAAAGCTAAAATCCTCCCTGAATATGACTGTTCCTTATGTATTTGTATACTGTATATGTGCCTGCCAAACCTCTAGGAACTCAGTCTGCTCCTTATTTCATTTGTAGGGAAGGGATGAGAAAGAAGTTTCTACAGAATTCCCCAGATACAATCTACTGCAAAGAACATCATTAATAAAGGATTTTTCTATTTATTTGTTTCACCCAGAGCAGCTGGTCAGTCATATCTCTCTGGGGCATGTCAACTAATACATATTATTTCATAAGCTGAGAATTTTTGAATAATACTGTCTTGTCCCTTCCATTTGTATTACATTACATGGGAGTAAGGAAGTATGTTTTCATTATACTGTAGAAATTTAAGGGGAAAAATATTTACAAAACATTAGAAAAGGATTGAGCAGAACTGAAGATTATAAAAATGCTGATAAACCTTTGTATTAGAGGTTATGTTTCATAATGCTAAAGGAGGAGGCTAAGAATAGATCTGAATCATGCTCATGTGAGGTAGAACTAG
Source organism: Pelecanus crispus (assembly GCF_030463565.1). Lineage (NCBI taxonomy): Eukaryota > Metazoa > Chordata > Aves > Pelecaniformes > Pelecanidae > Pelecanus > Pelecanus crispus. Next base: position 128,622,291 of record NC_134644.1, on the reverse strand, counting down.
TGAATGACAACCAAGGAAAATGTATGAAAAGCAACAATCAGCTTTTTTTCCCCCACAGATCTCAAAGCACTGAAGTGCCATGGAACTCAATAGGAATCTATTATTGATTTCAGTGAGAAAGGCTGGCCCACTAGCCTCATTTTCACAGTTGGAGAAACTGAGACACAAAAATGTTAAATGAGTTGCAGGATATTACCCAGCAAATGGCAGAGCTGGGAATAGTACTCGGCTCCCCTGGAGGCCAGTCCGTGCGTCATCCACCGCACCACTTCCTCATACTAGAAGGCAGCAGCAGAGCACAAATTTCAGGGATTTTGTTTAATGAGAATGGAAGATGGAGAGATCTGGAGGCTCACCTCTAAAGTAAAGGAATGCCAGGCTTGTTTGACTGTTACATCCAGTGCGCAACTGCTGACACTAAAATATGAACATGTCTTTGCTCATGTGCAGACTATTAAGGGTCAGGAACACAGGGAGAAAAAAAAAAATTCCATTTATTTTAAAAACAAACACACAGCAATGCAGATTCTGTACAGAGAGCCAGGAGGCAAGTTTGCAAATCGTAATCAAATGTGATTTAGACACTGTTTCTGCTAAAGTGGCTGAATCTACTAGTTGGTTAATGTAAATGGAAAACAATGTAGGGATCTTACTTTGCGTCAGGTGCCTACCAGTCCTATTTTTTATGGATTTCTTCTCTTTAGCTTGAAACAGATGATAACAGGCCCTGTAATAGAATAGATGACTTGTAGCATGATTATTTATGTCTCGCTGCTGTATGGGTGGCATATTGCTTTACCCCTGAGACAGATGCACTGACTTTACAGCTTATTCCTCCAAGGATATTTTAATCATTTAAAATGATGAATATGAATCTATTCACACTGTTTGACAATTCGCTTTCCCTGTGGTCACTGCTGCTCATGATTTGGTATTAGCCTCCCATGCTAGGAGGTTCTGCATCCTCAGAAGAACACATGGGATGGGACAGAAGTAATAGACACCAACTTTTGATCGTCTTGCTGAACAGTTTCTGCTTGAAATTCTCTAGTTGAGAAATTGCCCAAATACATGCAAGTCCCAGGTGGGGGTCCCGTTCCTTTAGCCAGCAGGTCGTGCCTCTGGTAGGAGCCCCCCTGGTACCAGGAGAGGAGCAGCGGCTGCAGTGCTGACACTGCTTTGGAGCTGACCCACTGGCTTCAGTGTGGCTGATGGCTGCACTTACTTACTTGTGACTACCTGTGCAGTGCATTTTTTCCGGAAGGTTTCAAATCACTTTACGAAGCTGACTGCTACACATTATTTTGATGGTTTTGTGAAAAGGAAGGTAGCAGTTATGGCCAAGACTGAGGTGGTTGCTAATTTCAAGTGACTGAAATTGAAGAACATTGTAAATATTTCATGTTACCTTAACTGAGGGCAGTGTGTGAATGCCAGAGCAGCCAAAAGATTGCAGGATTCATATCTTACAATTCAGCAACCTTTCAGACGGACCATACCATGATTCAAGGGCAGAAAATCCCTGCTCTTCGATTCACTTTAAGCCTTCTGACTTTGTTGCTTTAATACAAACCAACTACATAATTTAGCTTCATGACTGCTAGTGGGAAATAAATATTACTGAAGCTTCAGGCTTTGAACATTTCAAAGTTTTCCTCTGATTTTAATCTTTGAAAACTTGTAAATAAACTTGTAACTTTGACATTACAATCCTTCAGCAAACACTGTGTTCTTAATGACATTTTACTCATTACATTGTTCCCACCTACCAAGAGCTTCACTTCTGCACTGGGTTTGGCTTTTATTGCTTTAGTTTTTTATAAAAAAACCTTGCCATTATGCAGCTGTGTAATATATGACAATAGAGGGTGATAAATACTGCACAGCTGAAGCTGAAAACAAGTTGAGTTCATGGAATGCAGTGAAGGTGATGGCACTTTTTTTTAACACAGAAAGTCATGAGATATTTTAAACAATATGTTTTACACAAACACAAAAAGAAATCCTTCGTTTTTTCCTAAAGAGTCTCTAGTGCAAAAATTTATTCCCACTGGAGAACACACACACACACACACAAAAAAAAAATCCTAACCTCTATTTAATGATTTCATGCATTCACACAAAGTGGGATAACATTTATGCTTTGAAAATCCAGGTGAAGTAGGAGTCCTCCCCTCTGCTGCTAAAATCTTCTCTGTTGCTGGTGACTGCTAGAAATTAAAGAGTTAAAATGGAGACCACTGAAAAAGAGTAAAGCATATGTTATGTGCAGCATGTTACTTGCTCACTGGGCTTCCCATGGGCCGGTGAAGGTTGGGAACCACTTCTGTAAAGGAAATGTATATGGTGTCAAATTATAGACAGTCCTGTGTGTTAGCTCCGTCTCTGCAACTGATTAGCCCCAGAATGACTTTGGCCTCACATAGTTTCTTACAAGCATTATTTAGCGAGGCTTCAAAACTTAAGTAGGCAACACTGTTATTCCCAGTTTACAGATGAGTTGTAAGTGCAACAGGGTTAACAGCTACTGCAAGGGGACACATTAAATGGGCATCAGGAGCCGGAATAAAATTCACTTTCCCAACTCTTGCCCACTTAACCATAATGTCCACAGTCTAAACCACTTAGATAAAAAAAAAAATAATAATTAAGCTCCTTCACTGAAACCATGTCCCCTGAAGCCATTTCTGATGCCTAAGTAAGCACTGTAATTTTTAAAGCTACTATGCACCTGCAGCTTCCAAATAGTTTCCAAAGATCACCTACCTATCCTAATTTTTCCAAGCCTCAGCTTCTTAAGTCTTTCAAAACATGGAAAGAATAGCTATCAGTCTCCCAGTCTTCCTGCCCACTGAGGTCAATGAGAGACTTTTCTTTAACTTCAGTGGCTGTAAGACTTCCCTCCCATATTCTTTTCCTTCAGCTTTGGAGAGCAATTGTCTCAGGGTGGGTAAATGTCTGCTTTAAGAGAAACTGTTGTGTTGAGAATCACTATCTAATCATTACCACCCATGCACCACACAATACAAACAGTAAAAATTATGAGCAAATAAAGCAGCAGAAAAATAAAGAATAAGAAAACAGCACAATCACCCTAACAGCAATGGCTGGAAATTCATCTTGGAAGGCTTAACTGTTCCTGTGGCACAGAAGCTAGGAGTGATTGTTCTGTGCCGCAATGGCGTTGCCCAATAACCCATTCTGTCTAAACTAACAGAGCTGGCTAAATTACCCTGCCTTGTGTTCTCTTTCAATTAATTGTTTAGTTTAAAGAGAGGATAAAAAAGGCTGGCTGGGATCCAAGCTCAATTGCCTGCTGCTATGACAGAAAAAAGTACCGATCAGAATATTTCTCTGCAGAATGAAATGTGTATCTCCTGGGCTTTTAGCAATAGCAAAACAAGTTTACATTTCTGTCTCTAATACAATTCTGTCCTCTAAGCCATTAACAGTTCCTTGATCCCTTCTCCTATTCCTGCCCCCTTTATCTTATTTATTGAAACTTGTAATATAAACAGCATTTCTTCACCTACTGTCTTTTTGAATTGATGACTGTCTGGAAAATGGCACCAGCGCAAGGTTTCAGGGCATTTCCTCTGCATAGCAGTGGTGTTTCGGTCGCATGCGGGTACTGTCAGACACCAGCTATCATTTAGGGCCATCAGGGGCAACTCGGGGAGCAAGATTCTGGGCCAGTGTAAATGAGCACAGCACAACGTGACCACAGGAACATCGGGCAGATTCACACAAGGCTGAGGATCTGGCCCTGTGACTGTTTCCAGCTAAAATCACATTCTTCCCCTACCACACACTGGAAAATTAGAGACTGCAGATCTTTCTAAACATGCTTATGGATGTAGAAAACCCTTTCATAAGGTGGGGGGGCAGGGCGGGGGAGAGGTTTCTTCTGAAAGGCAGCATAGGATGGAAGTGCCAGCACTTTTGCCCCCTCGTTGTCACATTCCTTTCCCAGGCCCAGCCGATGAGGCGGTCTGTGAGCCGCTCTGGCTGGGAAGGATCGCATTGCTGAACGGGGACGGGAAAGGGAATGTGGTTTCCTGAAAGGTTTCCAGCAAGTATATGGGAATGGAGCTCTTGAAAGAGACATGGAGCTGGAAGCACTTCCCTTCTGAGAAACACTTCCAATCCGCTCCCCGGGCCAAATGTAATAACAGCTCTGACATTATTATTACAAAGGGGGAAAAAGTCATTCTTCCAGCTCGTTGCTGTGATTTCTCCATTTTGAAGCCACACCTCCTTTGAGACCTGGAAGTCATGTGGTTTAACATGCAAGCCTGCTCACAAGGGATGCTTCTTGGGCACATCTCTACCAGCACTTATCACCAAGTCCTTCTGGAGGTGCCAGGAATGCCTCTGGCAACAAAAAAAATGAACTTAGAGATGTGTTTTTCTACTTGGGTCCTTCCTTATATCTCTTGATTTACGTGGAATATATTGCCACAAATTGTCTGCAATATATGACAAGCTTTTTCCTACTGTCAGTCATGAGCCAATATCTAGGTACGAGGAAAAGTTCTGTGTGAAAACCAGCTATTTTGCCATTTGATGTGGCAAATTTTAAGTTTGGTAGGATCCTTTGGCGGCTGCAAAGTCTCTCCCTTTCCCCACTTAATACGATACAAAACACATTGTGCCAAATTCAGTACAACAGATTAAGACAAATTAATTAATTGAAACATCTCTCTAAACAAGCCTATCAGAGAATATGCTAACTGGTCCTTATGAGTGAACACTAACAGAGTCGTGCTAAATATCCAGACTATCACTAGAAGGGTTAGGAAATAACATATGAAGGAAGAAATGAAGAAGCAAGAGCAGCAAGGGACACAGTTTCTGGTTTACCGTCCAGGAATATGCTGGAATATGCACAGAAGAGTTACAAAACAAGTGCTGTTGACAGTACAAAGGGAAAAATAAAGCCATTAGAAACAGCATAAATTGTACTGGCATGAGTTATGTTTCTCCCCAGACTTTGTTCTAGAAAAAAAAGGGGGTGGCATTAATTCAGCAACCTCTGTTTCTAAATAGGTTCAGTTAAATTGGTACAATTTTTGTTTAGATAAGGCCTCAGACTCACTGACTCTCTGGAACCCCCTCTTAGTCTTACCTCTAACCACTTTTTCCAGCCCATGGCAGGGAAAAATGTACCACAGGAGGCAGAGCCAGACACCAGTAGTATCATAAGAGCCTCAACCAAGAGTGTCTCAGCAAACACAGGGCCAGAATCCACCCTTGCTCACAGTGAGCAATTCATTTGATTGGGACTACTTAAAGAGGCAACTTATAAGCTGCCAGCTTACCGACACCTGACAGCCATCAGCCTGCAGCGCCTAAGCTGCTGTAAAACATGAGTCAGTCAATGAATTACATGATTTTTGGAAAATAAGAGTCATTTAGAACATTCTATTCACATTTCTGTGTATGGATCATTTAACCTCGGGGGGGGGGGGGGGGGGTGTATTATTTTAAATAGGCATATACAAGGAATAAGAACACAAAAGTTCTTACCAGTATCAGGAAAAAGTAAAAGACCATTTTTCACAGGGTTATGTCCACATTCTAAGCGAGGCCAGGAAGCTCTTTTGTCTTTTGAGAAAATATAGCCTTAACTATTCAACCCAAAACTGACAGCATACTTTTCTTAAAATTCAAAATACAGGATTTTAAACAGTTGATGGCTAATTTTAGCTGATGTTAGAAGTTCAGGTAACAATTGAGAGGGCTGTTTCTATGGTATTTCTAGGTTTGTAGCTAACTCAAACATCCATACACTTCACAGCTTCATTTCCTTGGAAAATTTTTTTAGGAAATAAATACACGACATTTTGGACGAGTGTTTCGTCTTTCAGTTTGATTCTTTCAGTCAAATAGAAACAAGAAATCAAAGATTCCTAATTGGATATAGAAAATACCGCTAAAAATATCTAGTAGCAACAAAACTCTCAGAGGCCAAAGAAATACTAAACTGCAATCAGTATATGCAAAAGGCTGTACAAATATACCTTAGGACACAGGTCCTTGCAGTCAGAGGTAGACAGATATTAAGGCACCTAAATCCAAAACAGTGACAAAAAACCCTCCCTAAACTTGAGGATGGCTAAAGTCACTGGAACCTTTCTTACTTGACATGAAATATACCAGGTTGCAGGAGATTACTTCTACAAAAGTGAAAGATTGCCAGAATCTGGGTTGATAAACACCTTTACTCCTAAATACAGTCATGATTTAGAAACAAGGTGTTTCCCAGTTTGCATCCTTCAAGGAAACAAATTCAACAGGTGCTTTCAAAACAAGCTCAGCACACACTGATAAACTGACATGTCCACAAAAAGCCCGTTGTGGACACCGTGTTTAAATGGAGCAGGAAGAGGAATTTGTGTCATTGACATCTTTGCGCTTCTCATTCAACACCAGGTTAATAATATACAGACGTGGGCCTGGAAGCAGGATTCCTCCCTCCCAACAGAGTGCCCTAAGCACTAAGCAACAGTCTCACACTGCTTTTTGCTCACTCTGGTTCAATGAATCTCACGCTCCTTGCAAGCAGCTGACAGTGGCACAAACAAGAAACTACTCCAGCTCATCCTGTCTTGCACCTGGTAGAAGGACACCTTTTTGGGGGGAGAGCCTAAGAAGAGGATTTGGTTCCTCCTTCCCCCTCCATACAGACTAAGGAGAAGACAGAGCCCATGTCTTCCCCATCCAGACAAACACTCTAACCTGCAAAGTTTTCCTCTGGTCACACTGTGGAAGAACAGTTGACTGCTTGCTTTTTCACACTTCAAAGAGGATGCTGGGCTCTGGATCACAGCTAGATAGAGGAATCTTCCTGCAAACCCTGCTGAGGCTTGGCAAGGGCTATGACTTCACGCACACCCTAGCTAAAGTTCAGTGCTCCCTCCCGGCTCACTCTAGACAGCTGGCTATTCAGTGTGAGGGTTTTCCGACTCATTCTTATGAATCATCACTTTTTGGTGTACAGTCTAGTGTACTCAGACTGACGGTTTCCCATCTGGTGAGAAAATTGCTGAGCTCATCAGACATAGCATTAACTAACAATGCGACAGTTACAGACAAACTGTTCTGGAGCAGTAAGCGCCGCTTCACATTTGCCTTTCTTTCTGACTGACTCTTTTCCTGATGAAAAGACACTGGAATGGCACGTTATTAGCATCCTCTGTTTTATTAGCATGACGGTCCTCATGTACGTCAACAAGAGATTTACATAGCAGGCCAGCATGACACTGACATTCTGAATCACCAGCAACCCCATCTGGTTTTTGCAGGGTCTCATAAAACAGCATGTGTGCCCATAAACTCAGAAATGCCATCAGCCCACGGGGGAAGTTGCCACTCAGGCAGAGTTACCTTCATGTGATCTTCAGGGTTGCAGAGCTGAACGTAATATTCATCAGACCAGGCTCAAAAATTCTGACAGTACAGCCTATGCCTGAACCAGAGGAAGAGAACCTAGAGGGCAGGCCATCAATAATGATGAAATGCAAGATTAAGTGACCAAGAAGCAACCAATTTAACCAAGTTTAGGAAATTAACGTCACCTGCTTTGTTCTTGTATTTGAATATTTCCTAATGTCCTCTATAGTTCTGCTTCAGCTCCCATCACACTTTTCAGCAAATACTCCATAGAGGCCTCACTGTTCGCCATCCCTGAGCTTGACACTGTACTCCATGGTCAATTAATGTGGCATCCCTGCTGGGCGTGCTGGGCCTGCCACTCCAATTAAGAAAAAAGGAGATGAGATAATTCAGCCACCAAACGTAGCAGAAACCTGGCTGAAATGATTCTGAAATGCTCCTACCATCTCCACTGCTCCCTGCCAAGTCTCCCCACCCTCCGCTGTCATTTTCTCCTCTCTTTTATAAGGGGAAATGGATGCTAAATCAGCAAGTTAGGTTCACTCCTTAACATAACAATTACTAACAATGCACCTTTTCCCCTTTGTTATAAATGACTTTAGGGTGTAATTCAGCAAAATGAGAAGACAGGCACCACTTAATATACACTGTCTCCATCCTTTTGTTTAAGGCCAGGACTAGCTGCATTCACCAGCCTAGAGATCTGCAAAACAACAGCTTTTTCCTTCCACTCTGGCGGCATCCATAGCTCTCCTTCTGCTACTGCCTCTCTTCATCCCCAGGAAACCAGGACCCCAGGAAATGAACTGTTGCAGACAGAGGAAGGATGAGACTTCAGTCATTCAAGATGCTGAAGACTAGAGCTTAACCTCCAGTTATTCTGTTATTCTACAGATATTTTTCTTTTTTTCTGTGAGGTTGGCCAAAAAACCCCATATTTAGCACCATTTCCTACTTATACACTAAACTCTATTTGAGTTAGTATAAACACCTTTGGAGATTGTCCTTAGTTTCTTCAGCTATATAAAACATGCTCTGTTAGGTCACTTCAGCAATGGTGGAGCACACCATTCTACAATCACCTACAGCACCCTTAGGCAAGACATCAGTCCCATAAAACCTGGTGACATCCCTGATAACCCCTTTCTAGTGCTTTGCACAATACCCATCCCACCTGCACCATGCCTACCTCACAACCCTAACACATGGCGCTACCTGACTCACACCACTACTTGCTAGCCCTGTAGCACAGGGGGACCCATGAAGCATGAAGGGAAAATGTGAGCCAAGGGAAAGTGTGGGTCAAACACCTTCCAGACTCCCACCCCAGCCTAATGATACACCTACCGGGCAGCTCACATAGGAGAGAGGAGGCAATACCTGCCTCCATAAGCTTCATGTGCTTTAACGTCTGCATGAAAAGGGCTGTTGTTTCCCAAAGACTCTGTAGTGGGTTACACAAACAGGGCCTATAGGTATTTACCTTGATTCCTTAATGTACTCTCAAAGGCTTGGATGTCCTCTCCCTGTAGGGAGCCTACAGAGTTAGACAGGATGAGGAGGACTCACCAACACCCATGCACATGGTAAAGCCCAGATGGAGAGGGAAAGCAATGGAGAACTTGCTCAGACTATTATGTGTGCCTATGCACAGGGAATTGGGAGTGAAGACCTTTCCTCTGGAAGTCACACAAAGCACTGGACAAGGGAAACAGCCTTCCAGTCCACCATGACCTGCTTTGCAGCCAGGAAGCTCACAGGGAGTCTAGCTTACACAACCAGAATCCTATATGTCAGCTTTGCAAAAGATAGGAGACATCAAGAGAAGTCTCTTTTGCCATGGCTCTACACAGATGTCAAATCTCTATGCCAACAGCATTTGGCTCTAAGTCTTGCACAATCCACTCAAGAAGGACACATGCTCTCCGTTCTTCCTGGGCAACCTCCAAATCAAAAGCAAGGAGTGACCATCGAGGCTCTTGGGCAGATGACCTGGAGGGAATAGTGCAGAAGTCCTCCTAAAGCCCACCCCCTGACAGAAGAGGAAGGAAAAAGGGATGCCCTACTCTGTCCTGCCTTGTGGGAACTCATTTGCTCTAACACCTTGCACAGAGTAGCCACCGTGGTGGCTGTGGTGCTGTCTGCAGGACACAGAAGAAATCTCAGAAGGGCTGTCAGGAATTTGCCACAAGGCTCGACGATGATCTTCAGCTCCTGCCAACCCTCCCAGCTGTTTCACTCCAAATCTGATTGTTTGAAACTTGTCAGCAGGCTGAAGAGGTGAATTTCACACAGCCTAGGGATACCAAGTAATGTGGATGTGCCAGTACGTGCATAGTTTGCGCCCTAACTGACACCATGATAATTATCTATAAGGGCTGAATAACTATCTATACAAATTAGGAACATTTGGAGCGTAATTACCCACTTGGAATAGATCGTGAGAGCATGTTTTTCTGAGGACCCAGCTCCAGTGAACTCTGTGGACACTGATGTATCCCTTTTTTTTGTATTTCAGATCTATGCTTCTGATTCATTTCAGAATTTAGTCAAATTTAAAGGCCATTGTTATTTCCAGTTCATCTGAGAGAGCAAGTCTGAGGTTCACAGCTGACCACATTTTCTTTACACACATACTGTGTAATTTTAACTCCCTCTTGACTTGCTCTGTTGTGGATTCTATTATAAAAAATGAATGTTCATTATTAAGTGATTTATTACAATATTAAACATTAAAGGCCACTTCTACAATTGATGTGATCAGTGTAGCTGCACTGAAGTCCTTGAACGATTGCTAATTTACACCAGTGGGTAGTCTTGTACCTTTAGTATCAAGATTTTAAAAAAAGCATTATTTTACTTCTATTTCTGTCCAGCTGAACTGGTATGGGAAGGAAGCAGTGTCTTGCTCTTTGGCAAGACTCTCCCAGCTTCGTATCTGTTCTCATGAAGCTTTCAGTCTTTTTGCAAACTCAGATGTTTAGTTACTGTGGTTTCAATACGCACCTCAGCCTATAGATGCTCAGCTCAAGAAACCACCAGTTCCAATCCTCTGGTAGCTCACCTGTCATCACTAGTGTAAACCAACCAGCCTTTCCTCCACCAGCAGCCTAAATTCCCCGAAGTGCTGTTTCCAGATGGAGAAACTGCCTTCACAGACACCTGTTACACCTCATAATATCAGATAGCACAACATCTGTAATTCTACCTCAGACTCATCCTACAACTTTGTGAGTCATGCTATATGTTTCATGTACCCAGTGAACTAAAGCAAACAAACAGGAACTATTTGTATTCTTCTTATTTATGCCATTTATAATAAACCCCTTTGGAAACACTTCCGAACAGGTAGCAGCCGGCACACAAGTTTTGCCAAGGATTTAAACTAGTCTTTACCTGTCGCAGCTGTTGGGAAATTTCTAGCTATTGCTAGAAGTGTACTTGTACCTGCATGCTGGGATTGGGAGTGTGAGCAGGTGTTTGCAAACCACAGTTATATTGCTAACCGTGCTTTCTGTCTCAGACTCAATACTAATCAAACTAGCAACGTCTGGTGCCTGCAATATCTTGCTGCAAAGATTCTCATTCAATTTGTCTTACAACAGTGTTCAGAACTGCTCTAAGCTATAAAAGCCTCTCCAGCTAATTTCTGTGTGCAGCATGATGCTCCTTACCCTGAAGGCCCTTTAAGATTTGACCCCTTTCACTGTTTTTCCTGCTGTCAGCCAGGACAGCAAAAGAAGAGGTGGTATGCGGGCTGAAAAGCCTAGCAGTCCTCAATCAGCCCTTTGTCTTTCATGACCAGCTTTTTATCCAGGGGCAACAGTCTTTTTCCATTACCAGTAAAAATGAACCCCCCAGTAGGGGTGATGAAGAAACAATAAAACTAATCATTAAGCAGGCCTGCTGAGAAGTGAATTCCAGTCCCAGGTCAGATTTAATTGCATTCTGACACTGAAGCAATGGCCTGGTCATTTATATTAGCAATGTCATGTTTCTTTTTATTTATTTGTCTCCATTCTGCTCTCCGTCCCCATAAAGAAAGAAATATAAACCTGTAGATCGATGAAAAGATGTACGTACAGATCAAAATACACATACTGGCCTGTGGCGTACTTTGCAAGGTTTTAAAATACTCTCTTTTTAGCCAAGATCAATTGTGGAAAAACTAAAAACAAATGTAGCATTTTGGAAAATGATGAGCAACTGTAAAGGGGAGATTTAGTAAAAATTATGGTAGTGTCATGGCCTATTACCAAGGAAAGCCATGTACACAGGGGAGGAAAGACAAATTTAATCATGCATATAAGCACACAAGATATATATGTGTAGCTGTGATTTTTGAAACTAAGGAGATTTAGATACCTACCTTTGAGTTATTACAACAGAAATACGCTACTCTTGTGTTCAAGTATAGCACATGCATGCACATGGTGTACACACACATCCATGAATATATTCATGAAAATATAACTGTCTTTATGTCCCTTTCCTCCCTTGCCACCTTCCTTTTACTGCTTTCACCATTAATGATGTTTTTGCCCTGGTCTGCATCCTCAGCCTCCTCCCCCACCGTTTTTTGCCCAGACTCCAGGCCAGCCTCCCAGCCTGAGACCCTTCCTTCGAGAATCTAAACAAGATGCCTTTGCATCTGACTGAACACAATGGGCCTCTCTTCAAAGCCAAGCAACATTTTTCCTATCATTGTTTGCAGGGGAAGAGTCACTCTGCACTCTGCTCCGATATTACGGTCGCACACGCCTTATTAGCTTATGGGTAGATTTGCTGTCATAAGAGGGTCTATACAACTAACAAGATTGCTTAATCCCTTCCTAGGTCCCTCAGCATTTGTAACAAGTTTTGTAACTGCTTTTTAAATAAAATGCCCTGACCTTGGAAACTCTCTTGCAAGCCAGCTCAATCTTCTGGCTTTTTTCCATTCATACAGCTTTTATGACCTCTCCTTTCTGGATATCAAGCCCTTTCTCAGAAGTATCTTAGTCCAATCCTCTTGATGCTATCCAGAGCTAAAAGCCCTTAGCATGTGTTTTGGATCCGATCCCTACCTGGCTGCTGTGCTCAGAGGGGCAGTGATCAAATCTGGTAACAACAAATCAGGGCCCAGAAAGTGTATTTGTAGAACCTGGAGTTGTTCCATCTAATTGCAAGCAGGCTTTCACAACTCATTTACTGAAGAAAACTTCCTTATCAGGTGAGGATGTGACTAACTTCCACCCAGATTTCATGATGTGGTTCTTATCAAAAACACTTGAAAAGGTTTTTCCTTTATCCATGGAATCAACTTTCAAAACTTGCTTTATTGCATGGCACGGCACGGTGACAATTTTGCCTGGTATGTGCCATGCACTTCATGTTCTAGGGTTAGCTGAGCTATGCCTGCCCTGGTGGCACAGGAGTGAAGCAGGCTAGCATAGCTATGCCAGAGTTAGTTTTTTGTATTAAGCTCCATGCCACTATGAATACAGTGCTACCAGTATCCAAGGTAGCTAGTTTAACAACTCATTTATTCCCAATAGTTTCCAACCTTGTGAAAATTAAGCATTGTCAGGGCAGGCATGCGTTCCCTGTTGCATTTGTCTGCCCACACTGGCTTTTTTTAGTTACCTGTGGTGAATGTCTTAAAAGTCACCCATGGATGCCAGGCTGAAGAGCTCTGTGATGCTCTAGGACACTCCAGCCCTCTCTGTGCAGACATGCTGTAGGAGCCAGGCTGTAACGCCTGGGTTCTGCTTCCACCTCTGCCACTGAATTGCTGGACAAATTTGAACAAATCGCATAACTTGGGCCTATATCTCAGCCTTTCTTCTAATATATATAGGGGAGTTCTCTACTTCTCTAGGATATTCTGTGGCTTAATAAACACTTACAGGGTGGTCTGGATCAATGTGTAACAAGGTGGAAAGGACTGAGACTTGCATCTAGAAGTATTAACCTACCAAGGATCTAAATCACATTAAAAGCTACAGGGATTTAATTCCCAAGGAGGTGAGCCTTCTTCTACCCAAAACATTATAGACATTACTGAAATGTAATTAAATAGTAAATATTATTATAGTAATAACTTAGCACTTTGCTTTCCAAGACTGAAAAAGCATTTTGGTAAACTCTAATTAAGACTCAACTCATGAAACACCACCTCTTTGCAGTGGATAGCAATATATGTGTAATGGTGTACAGCAACATGACCCAACAGATTAGAGCAGGAAAGCGAGGAAAATACCACATCCAACCTGCAAGTTCAGAGGGAATTAGGTAAACAGAAGGATCCCAAGTGTAACTGGGATTAGGGCAACTTGAAGTAAATTAACTCTACAGACAGAAAAATGATTACAGAACACTTAAGACCAGTAATTGTGAAGAAGCTTTTTTAATATCTTTTCTGAAAAATACTATCCGCATCAGCAGTGTCCCCTACATCCTGCTGAGACACAAGTACTAACTCAGGTGAGGATGTGCCACCTACAGAGGAACTACTGCTGACTGCAGTGCTTGAGGGCTGCAAGAACTACCTCAGCCCTGCTGAGAAGTCAGAAAGGCGCTAGGCAGTGAGAGCCTCTTGCACAAGGCACTTCACAGGATCCTCTCTCTTCTCAATACCAAACTGCCCAGGACCTTTTTCTCCCACAGTCCCACATATCTCAAAATGTGAGCAGAGGAATTTAACTGCAAATAGGCTCCCTTCCTTTTACATTCATAACTATAAGCTGCTATTATATTTTATATCTTGCATAAGTAAACTACATTCATTTTCACCAATTACTTTCCCTTAATCTCCATGCCCTTCCCTAATCTTGATAAAAATATTTGAAACTTTAAATCCATTTTATTTTCCAGTATTTGTCATCAGTGCAATGAGATTAATTTTAGGAAAAAATGCAAACTGTATCTTAAACTCCTTTTCCTTTATACTTTTTCATTTTATTTTTCTAAAATATAACTGTGTACCAGAAATGATTTGTTTTTATATAAAACACACCAGTTAAAACTATGACATATTAGTTATCAGAAATAAATGAAAAATTGCCATTTCATTATTTTTATTAAGCATATAACACATTACATGAATACATCTACACAAATGTGCCCTGGTACTAAAATTTCAAACACCCCCAAACTCAAGACTACTTAGATACTTCAAGCTAAGTCTGTCAGGTCTTGATTGAAAGCTCTTTGAACCCAGAGAGAGTCAATTCATTGACTTTTATTGCTTCTGTTCCATGTTCTTAAAGGTAGCATCAGAATATTTGAAGATAGAGCTGAATTCTTACACACAGATAATCTCCAAAGTCTGGGAAAGCCTGAGCTTGGGAATGACAACCCAAAAATTATCCACTGAAATGGTTCCACGTAGCTAGAAAAAGTTGGCAATTCCTTATACTCTCTTTCTCCAGATCATCTTTCCCCAAAGACTATTGGGAAAAGTTTCCACGCATCATATAAAATCTGTTTCATTTTGTGGACATCTCACCAGCATCTCCTGTATAGAAATGCAGGATCACAGCACTAAGTTTCAGGTGCACCAGGCACAGAGCAACAACCCTGGTACAATGTCAAAGCACCCACCCATTTCACTTGCAGGCTACTCGGGCCACTCAGTGGTAGCTCAGTGGAGTCATTTGAACTTCAAGACACATAATAGATTATCATCACTCACACAAATCACAGAAAGTCTCTCCTGTTACACTTGTGGTTTTAAATAAAATCACTAGGCAGATGGAGGTTGGTAGACCACACCTATGCCTCTTTAGTCAGACCCTCTTCTCCCTCTGCTGCTGAATTTAGAAATGTCACCTTTAAAATGAATGTCTTCACACAATAGTCTCATACATTGTCTCCTGGCTCCCTGAAGCCCTTGAAAATTCATATGAACATTACTGAGAAAAAAAAAAAATAACCAACATGTGAGAGGGTTGTCCAACACCTATTGGTCCTGAATTTAGGAAAACTGCAATTAAACATACCAGCAGACAATCAGGAACTTTCTAAGAGCTCTGAGAACAAACCTTTACTTATAAAAGTTAGATTACAGCCTTCACAACACTCCAAAAATCTGTTTTGTGGGACAGCTATTCCGAGGTTTCTTGTCATTTATGATTTTTATTAACATCCATATCAGCTTCAGCTCCCTGTCATGGACTGAATTTCCAGAAGCTCCACTTCATAAGGCTTGTTGAAGCCTATTGTAAACAAGAAATGACTTGGATAAAAATACTGGTGTCAAGACAGAAGAAAAAAACCTCCTCTCCTTTTCCATCCTCCAAAAGATTTAGAGACTCAGTGTAAGAGCATATTTTACCACTAGTTTTCTTACTCAGGAGGAAAACTAATTTAGTAATCCCATTGAACAGATGACAAGTCTGATTGTCTCTGGGAGAGAAGTGAAGGAACAAAGAAACCTTGTCACACCATGTTTTTTAGGATGATGTTATTCAACCCCCAAACCCTTGCCAGCAATTCCTCGTGACTCATTCTCCTCTGAAAATGCTGTTATTGATCTTATATTGAGACAATGAAATCTGACTTATTTGGTGTCTGTTTCTGTTCAGCTGGCCTTTCACAGAAGCCAGAAAACATTATCTAGATGCATTTATAAAAACTGGAATGTAGTAAGAAGATTTTGGGAGACCTTATTATGGATAAGTATGATGAATAAACAGAGGGCAAAAGTTACTGAGGAACTGAGGTTTCTTCCAATTCTACCTCCTCTGAGGAAGCAGCAGAGAAAGAAACTTTTCAGCCTCCGTGAGAGAAAACTCCAGTTTCAGTCTCAGTTATCTGCCAGGACCCACCAGCCCAAGTTCATACCAAATGCTCCGTCCCCAGCAGCTACGTGTTACTCCACTGGGGATACCAACATGGAAAAGACAAAGCCTTTTTTACTCTCCTTACACCAGCTAAGTACTCCTGACCACCTGAACCAGCTATTGCAGGTCTGCAGTAATACCGGAATGGGCAACTTTAGAACATGCTCTTGCTTGTACGGAAGACAACAGTAACCGGATTTTGGTGTGAAGGCCCTTTGGGGATCACCCTTGCTCAGAGACAAGCCAGAGGATAAACGTCACCAGAAGCAAACTCCAAAACTGACTTCAACAGGGATGACGAATAATGAAAAAATGAGGTCTTTAAGCCTAGGTGCTCGGCCAAGATTTACCAGGAAGCAGGCAATCTGCTGAGCATCCCTGTACTCCTTGCCCAGCACCAAGCCTTCCTGCCCCACTCCGAAAGAGCCCAGTTCCCTCAGGCCCTTTCTGCTGCCAGAGAGCGCTCTCGAAGCCTCACTGGAGCTTGCTCCCGCTCCTGCAGCACCGGGTTATTAAAGCGCCTGTATTCCTCTGCCTGCCCCCACAAACATAAATCCTCATTTTACATTGCCTTTCCTTTAACACTGAACATAAAAGAATGTACTTTTTATTGGAGTTTTATCTTTGCCTGGGCTTCTAACAACCCATACCGAACACTCTGTTATTATGGCCCCTTCTGGATTTAGAGGCATATAAGCTGTTTGTGCTTGGCTGCATGCATTGGTATTTTTATGTTCTTACGTATCTTCATCTGTACAGTATCTCTGAATATGCTTAAAATGGTTTCAAAAAAAACACCCTAAGACTTCATTCAAATGAAACTATAGAAAAGCGATCATCTGCTACATGCATATTTCCTCATCGCTTGAACTTTCACGTTCAGCGAGGGCTGGAGTGTTTAATTTTGGTCATTCGTTTCAATTTGGCCATTACAGTTAAAAGGCCATGCCCTGGATTTGGCCCTGTGAGGAGGTAGTTTGCTCCAGTTTAAATGGGTATGAGGCATACCATTTTCACATCATAGAAATGGTTCTCCCTCTCGTCGTCTTTTTTTTTTTTTTTCCTAATGTAAATTTTGCAATGCTAATTCCTTTCATAAGAGAAGTAGGGATAAGTGGTGGCTTACAGTTCAACCTTCCCCTGGTACCCATAAATATTTATTGTTTCTTGCCCTGTTTCAAGGCGCAGATGAAATTCATCTTCCTGGGGGGGTGGGGAGCGGAGAGGGAAGGGATGTGGAGGGGCGAACATCATCTTTAAAGTATAAACGTGAAGAAAACTAAAACAGATGCGTGGAGAGGAAAAGAGAAGCCGGTGGGAACACGGCGGGGCTGGAGCACATTTTCCCTGGGAGACGGCCGTGCTGCGAGCTTCCTCGGGACAGCCCGCGGGTGGACGGCTCCCCTGAGGACAGCTTCCCGGGAGGAGGCCGGAGGCCGCTGCAGGCCGGGGAGATGAGAGGTGGGCTGGGAACAGGCCCCGCTCCCCAGCCAGGGCCCTGTGCCACGCGTACGCTGTCCCCTCTCTAGGTAAACCTCAGTCCCTTGACAAGCAGGGAGGAAAATGTCTCCTGGACGGAAAGCAGAAGGACAGCCTAGCGCTGCTCCCTCGCCCAAGGCCTCGGCAGGCTCTGCAGCGGGGCGATGGCAGCTCACCCCAGCGGGTACCGCCATGCGAGGACAGGGCTTTGCAGGCCAAGCGGCAGCGGGGAGGAAGAGAGGGAGGAGGTGCTGGGAGGGAGACCGGGAAACTGTAACTCATTGTGGATGGGATGGACCGGCCAGGGTGGCGAGCGCTCGCAGCCCAGCACATCCATCAACCTGCCGAGCGGCCCGACAGGCTGGAGCCGCGGCTGCTCCCTCTCTCCCCATGTCAGGCGTGATCCAGCCCAACTGTGCCGAGGCGGCA
The DNA here is from genome assembly GCF_030463565.1 of Pelecanus crispus. Lineage (NCBI taxonomy): Eukaryota > Metazoa > Chordata > Aves > Pelecaniformes > Pelecanidae > Pelecanus > Pelecanus crispus. The sequence continues at coordinate 128,604,160 of NC_134644.1, read as the reverse complement.
TGGCCCGGCCAGGAGAGCTCCGGTCAGCGCAAGCCATCGCAACCTGCTCAGCCACCGGGCAAGCTCGGCTGCAGCCAGCCGTGCACCCTGGGCTGCCTGCGGGGCTCGGCCCCCCCGCATCCCGGCTCTCACATGGCCTAAGTGATCCAGAGCCTAATCCCCTTTCAACCCCTGCAGTTGCACCCGAGATTAATTTAACCCAGTCGTGTCCACTCGCATTAAAAGCCCTGTTAGGTCTCACATCCCCTTTAAATCGCCCTAACACCACCGGCTCCAGCAGCCCCTGAGTGTGTGAGGGAAGAGCCAGGCCCTCGGGCTTCCTCCAGTACTTCAAACGGGGCAAGTCAAGTGCTCTGTTTTCTTCCATTTTATGAGGTAATTTGGGTTAAGTTCTTGTATTTATTTTTGCAACCCCGCTGTAATGATGTTGCTCTCTAGCACAGGGCTATTAAATGCTTTCAGCTCTCTCTCGATGACTTGCTTGGCAGAAGTGCCGCAGCCTGCCCCAGGAGCCGCCGCCGTGGCATGGTGCAGCGGGGCTTCTGCCCCCGCGCTCCCATGGCTGCCACCCACTCCTCCGCTCTGGGGCACTGCCCTTTCTCTTCGCTGGCGAGGCTGCAGCCATCAGAGTCACAGAAAACCAAAATGCCCGGGCATGAGGGTGAATCGTCATTTGCAGCTTGCCCGCCCCCCCACCCTCTAGCTGGCTAATGAGATGCTGGCGCAGGACGTGAAGGCGCTGGCCTTGCTGCGGTGCCTGATATGGATCAGCTGCAACACCTCGCCATGTCACAGGGCCTTAGCTCACAGCTCGCGCTCTAAACTTCCTGCACTTTGTCTGCTTAAAGCAGAGCCAGAACACTGCTTTATTGATGGGGGCGGCAAGAACGACTTGTCCAATTTCAAAGCTTTTGCTTGAAGGATTTCAGGACTTCTTTTTCTTTTTTTTTTTTTCTTTTTTAGAGGCTGATTTAAATAAGCATTTTGAAGATATATATAATAGCGCTTCCTAAATGTACGCAATTTTCCCAGCATAGTAGGCCAGCTATATATGATACAAACCCATCTCTGATATACTTTCCACATCATTTCCAAATTTTCATTGATCTTTTTGTTTTGTTGGAGCTCATATATCCTAACATGCCCACATAAATTAATGGATTTCTATATTATTATTACTTATTATTCAGTAATGTGGCTTTTATCCTAAAGGAGAGGATACAATGAAACATAAACAACAGTTCTTTCATCTCTAAGAATCCCACTTCAATTTATAAGCTTAGGTCCTGCACTAGGAACACATAAATACTCATGAGAGCAGTTAACATATTTTACCTTTAGATGTGTGCCCACATCCTCCTGAAGTCAAAGGTACTTAAGCACATGATCAAAATAGGGAGGGGAGGTTTTATAAGAATAAACCTCAAAATACCCAAAGTGCTTTCCTGCAGGTGTCTCTTAAAGGGCATTTCTGTCTTAGAATTATTCCACCATCACCAAAGTGCAAAGAAGGAACAAAGTAGTGTATCAGGGGAGAAAGTGAAATAGGATCCTTTTTTCAAATGAAATGACAGGGGGAATTTTAGATGGGCAAATAAAATAATTCAAAGAGGAGGTCTGCCAGGAAAATAGGATTAATACCCCTATACTTAAAGAAATACATGGTCAAGAGCTCAGTACAATATTCATCCAGAATGGGGAAGCTCTAATGGTACCATTTTAAGCTCTTTCATCCATGCAGTATCAGCTTGTGAGGGCTGGTACAGACATGATGATGATTTCATCACGAGGTCTATATTTTGTTATAGCATGACAGTAATGTATATTACCAGGATAGGACAAAAGGAGAAAGTACAGGAAATCTGATAAATTCACCTATCAAACCTAAGAGATTTGTACTGAAAGCACTTCTCCCAATATTTTAAGTGATTTCCAAGAACCCTCAGCCTCTGATACCAAGCCAGTCCTGCCCTGTTCAGTGTGCCAGATCTGCTAGCATAACACAACAGAATGATTCCCATTGCCTCCAATACAAAATATTATATGCATGATGTGAAAGGTGGCTCTCATGTTTATGAATGAGTACACCTCTGCAGAGCTAGGCTCACCTCCAGCACTCTGATCTTTCTGCACATGTAATTAGCACTATCAGCCAAAATTTTCCTAAATGATCCCTCTGCATTCTGAGGACTGCATTTTCTATTCTCAGCATTCATACGAGTAGAGAAGCTATAGCTATTAGTAGCCAATTTAAAAAGTATCTTCATTGCAATCAGCAAGGACAACTGTTTCTCCAGCAAGGCAGGTGGGAAGAATTAGATTTAGAGTGGTGGTGTTCCAGTTTGTAGTGTAGCTGCTGCATTCTTAAGAAATAAAATCAGGCTTTTGCTGGTGTCTGGAAAACGTCATCTGCTGTGCAGGTACTCTCTCTGTCAGCTGTTGCAGGACAAAGGACAATAGTGAAATGGGATGGGACACAACAACAACAACAACAAATATCACCTAGAAAATGTGAAAGCATAAAGTTATACTCTCACCAATTTAGCATTCTCATCAATGCAGCAAATCTGCTAAAATTTATGGAAAGACTGAATAAACATACATCAGAGAAGTTAATCCTGCATTAACTCTCAGAGGTGACCATACATGTGACAACTTCGTTAAATCATTCATTGTTGATTAAAAGGAAGTAAAAGATCTATTAAAAGAGAAACAGGTTTTCCTCAGAAAACCTCTTCAAAAAGTTTGGTGAAATTGCTGGCTTAAAGGGAACCTATTAAAGGATGCGTATAGGCAAGTCTTGAAAAATATTTAGGGATTAAAAACGTTTTACTGAAATGCCAGCAGTCACACAGCAGTATTTATGCTAGGTGGCTGCCCTATATTAAATGATACAGATTAAAAAGGCTTCAGCTAGTCGGACAACATCCAAATTATAATTGACTCCAAGCCAAAATCCTAGATCCAGATACCCAGAAGTTTAGATGTTTATGAAAACCAAATCCAAATGTAACATGGTTTCATAGCTAACAAAAGAATAACAAGTAGCTGTTGCTAGTTACTGGACCTGTCATACATTATGAATTGTGAAGCAGCCTTGCCAACTCTCACGGTCGTCCTGTGCTCGGGTCTTACAATAATCAGTATTTTTTCTTGGAGTACTAGTTGCTGCAGTCATAGGAATATATACAGATCTCACCTTTCTCTATATATTCTTTCAGCATGTCCTAACGAATTCTCACAATAAAGTAGTACGTCTTTTCTATACAGAAGGGGAAATTCAGGGCCATGTCTTACTTCCTTTAAAGTCTACAGAGAAACTCCAGGTTTATTTTCATTAAACTTTTGGCACAATACCTGGGCCTGCAATGCAGCATGTCTTAGGTAAGGACACACAACCCAAACTGACTAAGATACTGCATCTTAATAAGCTATTTATCAAGTCAGTGGTAGTAGCTGGCTGGGGGAATGCTCCTACCATGTCCAGACTGTGAGGTACTTTGGAATTAAAATGCCTATTCTGCAGCTGACGTCGAAAGTGCCCCTGACCCAGGAGCTAGAGGACATCATAAGCAGGAGCAGATTTAACAGAATAATCAGAATCCATTCTGAATCTACACTTTTTAATTTTTCATTTAGTAGATAAATGCTCCTCCATCTAAATGAAGTACACAATAAAGTACACCTGGCTTTTGGCCACATAGAAAAAAAAAATTGCAAATACTGGTCCACTGCTTACACATCCACTTAGTAAAGCAGAAATAAGCCCATTGTAACAGGAGATTGCCATAGGATCCGTACCTCCAGCTTTGCAAATGAACATGCCTTGATGTTTAATTTTCCATGAGTTCCTCTGCATTTAGGTACCAGCAGGAGACCATTACACTGTGACAGCCCTCAGTTCTGATGACATTATCTTAAACTTTTCCCAGTTGTCCGTCCTCACCCCTGTTGTGCTGCTGCCACCTATTAACATTCCACTGACAACAATGAAAGATGTTAGAGCAGAGCATGTTAACGTGGTAGCTAAGCTGGGGTGCTTTCACCTGGACGTACACAAATGTTTGGCAGTAGCTATATAGTTAATTAGCTGGATCACATCATGCCAATTCTTCACAAGGCTCGTCTGAGGTGCTTTGCATTTATAATTCATGGATTCATAGATTTTTATGGCCAGAAGGAAATCGTTAGATCATCTGGCCTCCCCTTCTCTATTATAAAGGCCATACAATTGCATTCACTTACTCCTGTTGTTAACCCAATTACTTGTGTTTCACTGTCTTCCAAAAAAGACATCCAAGGACTTCAAAAGATGGCAAACCCACTTCTCCCTTGGAAGTTTATCCCAACAGCTAATCACCCTAAGTATTACACAACTAATGTAGGCTTGGGACTAATAAAGCTTAGTCCCCTATGGATTCGTGTTTCATGGTTGATTGACTTCGATGCCTAATAAGCTGTGAGCTCTGATTAAAGTTTCTTCCCATATACAGAACATTTTTAAGGTCTTTTCCCCAACTTCTTGTGGAACTTCTGTGTCTTACTAATGTGACAACTGACATTACAGCCCTGACGGTACCTCAGATCATTATAGGTCTCTGTCAGGATTCTTCTAAAAGTGATTTCACCTATTCTTGACCACATACTTTCATGAAACCTGTAGAAACATAATTGCTTTTCAGACCTTACCCCGCCCCCAGGCAAGAGTGGCAGTAGAGAAACAAGTTCAAAAGTTATTGGAGGCACCTGTGCATGTACATACACGCACATATACACAAGCCTGGTACTTGCATCTTTTTTTCCTAAACAATAAGTGCCTTATTTCTTATTTATTTGCACTTGTTGCTCTCTTCCTCACTATGTATTTCTTTTCCTCCTCAGTATGACTTTCGTCTCCAAATCAGAGTGCCCACTAGCACCCAGAATTTGCTCTGTACTGAAGACATTAATGCACTCAGTATTCTTTTTAATATGATGAACACCTTGAGTTACTTCTCTTTCTTACCCTATTGTATTTTTTCCCCAGGTTGGAATAATTTTTATTTCTCTTTTCTGTACTATTGCCAATTTTTCCTAATGCAGACATCATGATGTGAAGAAGGGACCATATGCCCAAACATTTTCCCATATTTTTCCAAGTATATTAGTTGATCCCATAAAAAAAATGCATCCCTCCCTACGAATCTTCCTTGTATCTTTAGACCACCATAGTTAGAACAACATTGCTAAGAGACAGGAACAGTATGCAGTATTTTCAGTGTTAATCTCCCCAGTGTCAGATAGAGGTAGAAACACCTCCTTATGCTACTCACAACTCCCCTTCTTATATATCAAAGGACCACATCAGTCTTTTCCCAGAACATCTCACTGGGAACTCATGTTGAGTGACTTGTCTTCTTTGACCTCTAAATCCTTTCCAGAGCTTTCTAAGACACAGTCTTCCTATTGTTCAGAGAGAAACTGTTAACATTCCCAAAAATACTATACATATTACGCTAGAAGAAAGGTTTGTTGCAAACGATTATTTTGGATGGAAAAAGAGTCCATAGCCAAGTTTTCCAAAATCAATGTAAGAAATAGCCACCAGAAAAATTTAAAAATTAGGGAGACTGAACATACTATACTAATCTTACTATGTTAAAATTCTGCTTTGATATTGTTGGAGAGATGGAAAGAGTAGAAATGGGACTTCACATGCCAATTTTAATGCTTTATTTTTTGGAGCAAGGGACAGAAAAAAATATGTGGCAAAGTTCTGTAATTTCCCATCGTCTTTCCCATATTTTAGGCAGGCTTTATTCAGTAGTACTGATAATCAAAACTCATATGTCTGAAGCTAGTGACATGAAATTGTGTGAACCAAAATTAGAGGCCATTTTGAAAATAGGAGGCTTGGGTTCCATCTACCTTGGTTTCCCTTTCAGTAATCATGATAGTAAAAATGAATTTGTATCTCATAGAGATGTTGAAAGACACTCAGATTAACAACTTTGACGGTCTCAGAGAAAATCAGATCTGTAACCACTGAAACCATGTTTTAATACTTTTTTTATTGCTTTGCATATTACTCTTAACTAAATTATCTCTTCCAGAATTCTTTTTATTAATCAGTTCCATCCCACCTAACCACTGTCAGTTTTGCTAATTAAAATAAGTGTCAGCTGTTTGACACTATACTCTTTTGCATCTATAATGAATTCTAATAAAGACTGAGGAGAGAACTAGTAATATTCTTGTGGGAAACTACAGCTAACTTTCACTGGGTCATTTGACAAGAAAATGAAATTGAGCGATGGTCATTTTGGTGATCACATACCAGGTCCTGAGACAACTATTCTGCTTGCAGACCAACTCCTTGAAGAGCTGTCTGCCTGCAAGAAAGGACTGAGAACACTCAGCTGCTGTCAGATAAGAAGGAACTAGCTATGCCAAATCCTAACTTTGAGGAAACTTTTCAGGGAAAAACCTCTGAGCACAAAACACAGTTAGATGGCTTTTGGAGACAGTCCCATCTGTCTCTTGTACCATATCATTTACAAAGACGTAGTTAGGTGTAAAAAAAAAAAAAAAAAATAGGATGACAGTTAAGAAAAGTTGTTGCAGAAAGGGAGTGTTGATCAAGTTGCCTTTGACTGAAACTTGCAGACAAGAATAAATTTTAAATCAAATCTTTATTATGGTAGTAGTAATAAAGCAGTGGTACAATGCACTAAAGATTTGATTTTCCTTTATACCTTGTCGAAGAATATGCAAATGACCCTCAAGAAAAATGAGAATCAAGCCTTTTAATTGATAGAAATTAATGGGTATTCTCTGTCCTGATGGTTCTAGCTGAGTTCAATGGTTGCAGAGATCTGACTCTGCAAACACTAATGCATAGAAACTACTTACCTGCATCAAGTTATTTTCATTATCAGAACCCAATAACGGCTCATTTATACAGCTGTTAATATTAAACAATAAACCCCATAAAAAAATGAAGTTAGAAAAGGTCTAAGCTGAACCTGAGGCAGTACCTAAATCTGCTGAGATTGCAAAACCAGTACTCGTGGAGGAAGAAAGCCAAGGAAGGCAAACTAGGCTTCTAACTATGGAAGTTAATTAGCCCTATTTTTAGCTAGAAGGGGATTTCTGTTTAATATTCACCCAGGTTTTAGGTTACAATGATTTAAGATTACAGACAAAAAAAATGTACCTGAAAAATTTGGTTTAAGGCCTTAAACTAAAAAAAAAAAAAGACTAGATAAAATACTAAGGCAGCCTTAAGGATGCACCCATATGCTCCTTCCAGCCATACTCAAAAAAATATTTCTCATGAGATTACAAACAAAGGGGGATTAATTAGTAAGAGATAATTCTCATGCATTGCACAATGCATTAATCTCCCTCAACTCAGCACATTTTACTGAATGATAATGTCAACAGCATAGGATCTTACTGGTCAAAATTACATATGCATGATGTCTCTCAATTTTAAGACTATAATCTTAAGGGTTTTGAACCTGTATCAAGGCATAGGAGATATCAGTAATGCAATACAATTTCTAACATGGGTTCATTCCTGATCTGAACAGTTTTTAGTTCAAAATACCGATAATGAACACGGAGGGATTTGCTTTAGATTTTGTCAGCTTTGGGAAGAAGCCCATTGGAAATGTCATCAGTTAAAGCTGCAGGTGCATATCCCCTCTGAAGATGATAACCTGGAAGAAAAGCTATGATCCCTCTGAAGTCAATATGTTTTGAGAATTATAGGAGGCAAGTCCAGGTACAATCTTTCAATAGGAAAAGCAAAACTTTTATCGTAACTTTTAGATGGAGCTGGATTGGTTCATGAAAATGCTCTGTGGTGTGGCTGCCTGTGACAGCAGAGGACTGTTTCCCTAGAGGTCTCCTCCAGTCTTATATTCCTACATTCATTGGAAAACACCCATTGACATCACTGTACCTGAGACCTCTCCATGTGTCCTGAATTTGACTGGAAATCTAGCTCTTCAGATATTGAGGTCACATTTGAAAATACAGCTTTTAAATCTTCTGCTTCTTTAGCCATGAAATAGGTACACCAATTATGTACTACACTAGGCAATAGATTTATATGTACATTTGCAAAAAAAGCAGTGATAGGGACAGAAAAATGCCATGTCACTTTGCTGTGCCTAGACACAGTGACATTTGAACACAAAACAAAATACATAACAAAGGAGGTTTGAGAAAGAGGAGCCTGTCCTAGCAGCCACTGACTGAACGCAAATCTCTGGCAATCATTAGCTGGGCTTGTCAGACAGCTCTAAGGAAATCAAGGATAGGTATCGTTATCATTGAGCAATTAAGCTTGAAGGCAGAAGAATATACTTGTGAATACCATCTCTCTAATGAACCCTGATAAATTGTCTTCACCCCTTTTCCCACTCCTGTGCTCCACCCGTCCCATCTTTTTTTTAAGTGACTACACCCTTTCACCTGCTTCACCCTCACCCCTTGCCAGCTTCAGTGCTTAGAGCAATTCAGAGAGCCCTGCCAGCAAACCTCCAGCTCCGCTTGCTGCTGTGGTGCTCCACCTCCTATGTGCTGCTCCACAGCCTGTCTGAAGAGACAGGGATTGGCAAGGGGGCAGGTGGAACACGCTAAGGCGGCAGACGGAGGGAAGCAGGAGGTTCCCAGCTGGTAACAGACAGAACAGGACTTAACTTTTCTCCCACGAGACCTGTGTAACCCATAGCTAGATGGAGTTGCCCTCCAGTCACTATTCATTTTCCAGAGAACATCAAAGGTCTAGCATGCTACATTATGCACTGCTTCTTCAAAAAAGTGAGATGCTCTTGAAAAATTTGGTAAATGCATAGCATTTTTGTGATAAAAAATTTTAAATTGCCAATGAAGTAGTATTTAATAATAACAAAAAAAAGCTCTGAGACATTCTAAGAAATACAGGACTAAGAATCCTTTTGTAATATAATGCAAACCCCCCACTCAATAATATGTTAATGAAATTTAATTAATTAATTAGGAAGTTAATGAACATTTAAACATACTGTGCCTTTGGCTATCACAGGGAAATATTCTGGTCAATGAATGCAATCAAATTACTTAAGGAACTGGAAAGAATATTTTTTTAAAGCAAGCATGAAAAGTTATCTATAAAAACAAATATGCCCCAAATATAAGTACCTTGTATGTGTAGTGTTTGTGTCTGAGGTCACTCTCATTTAGAAGCTCACTAGTTAATTGCAATTACAAATGAACAGCTTTTCATTAACACTCATATTTGTGGTTGTAAATAATTGCATTGTAAAGCCAGAGAAAGTGCTGGCTCCAAACAAAACCAGGGTAAAGACAAGTGGTCCCTGAGATCACAGCAACTAAGTATAATACTATGCACAATATACATGATGATAGCAACAGCCGTACACAACATTTCACAGAAAGTCACATTTGCCTAAATTTGCTAGTGCACTAAAACACAGCAAGAATTTTCCGCATGATCTTGAATTACAAATGTATAGATATTTTTCCAAATCTTATTTTCCAATCAAATTATTAGAAAACAACAACAAAAAGTTACAATATCTGAAGGAAAACGTACGGTCTATGGGTCTCATACAAAAAGTATATCAACAGCATCAGTTTTGCTAGAAATTTCAGATAGGACAAACCTCCTAGCCTTTTGCTTGCAGCAAATACTCATCTCAGCCAAAATCATAAAACTTTCTGGAATGCCAAGTTACATGAAGAAAAATGAGATATGAATCATGTTTGTTTAACTTTTACTTAAAGATAGCAATAACTCCTTTGCACTCTTTGGCAGCCTAGGGCTGCTTACAAGTTACACCTGTAACTTCCATTAGGTTAATAAGATTATACCTACTCATTAACCGTCAGCCTATAAATGGCTAATTATGTGTCTTATTATTTAAAAGTGGATGCCCCCATGCAGGTTGTGGGGGGGTATGGGAGGAGAGGAGATAACCCAGTTGGGGGGGAAAGTTTATGTGTATGACATGAAAAGGTAATGCTGTATCTACAAAGAGTTCTTAGAGGTTAAATATTTCAGGTTAGGAGGATATTCATTATATTATATTTAGATTAAATGAATGTGCAGGTGGAATAAAGACAAAGCACTGATATTGTAACTTGCAGCAGCCATTCACTTCAAAGATGCTCCTGATATCACAGTGAATTTCTTTAGTGCCAGTTTAATCTTCTCTCTAGAGCACTCATATGTGCCCTGTAGCATGTAAAAGCAAAAAATGTACAAAAAAAATCTATTCCCAACTTGCCCTCTGAGACAGTATTAAATTCAGGTCATTCTAGCTGGAGTTAGACCAAATTGCAGCTACAGTCTCTTTTCGGAATAGATGTTGAAATATGCAGCCATTTTACCCAATTATTTTGTGTAGAGGGGGAAATTAGGATATTTTAAAGCTTTTTAGGTATCAATATTATTTAAACATTTAAGCATCTTAACAGTGTTTCAATGTGAAGCATTTTGATCCCTCATTAAAGAAAACTTTATTTTGAAATTCTCTTGAAGCTATTTCTCAAATAGTAAAAAATCTTCCCCAAAATATTGTCCGACCCCTTTTTATTCAGTTTTTTGCAACTGCTAGCAAGACAAATAACCCATCCTCCACAAAGTTCTTTCTCTTAAACACAGAACTTCTCAGACAGGGCTTAGCCTGCTGAACCCCATTTATTCACTACCACCAAAGCACAGTTATGGTGTCATGCAAAAGATAATGTCACTGAGTCTCTAGGTATGAGAAAGATGATTTGTTTGACTTGATTTTTTTCCTCATAGCACTGAGAAATCCCTTTAGGCGAGAACTTTTCTTTTTTTTTCTTTGTTTTAGTTTTTCCTTAAGCAAAAAGGAGTGGGACTCATTTGTTAGGTGTGTGAGACTTTGCAGGTCTGGTTTTACAATACACCATTTAGTCTTTGGTGAGGCTTGTTAAACCCTGAAAGAAAAGTCATGCATTGACTGAGTGACGCCACCCTGAGGTTGATTCCCAAGGGAAAATAAAGGCTTGGTCCTGCCTTAGAATCGTTAGGGTGACCGAGAACACCTTCTAGCAAGTGATAGCGTACCAAACCTTGGCAAGCTGCATAATAACATTAAACCCAGTGATCTAATTATTCACCTCTAATATGAAGGGCAGGGTTCCATGGGAAATCAGAAGCAGGGCTGAGAAATACACCCAGCAAATACATTTCACAATAGAAACAGAGGCAGTTTGTCAAGACTCTAACCTGGGAAAATTAACTTATGGAGCTGTCCTATGCATCCACTCTGCCCAGTTCAGAATAATTTCACATTTATGCAGGGAGGATCTTTAAAGCACCAAATTATCAGCCTTGAACACCTTGTTTAAAACATGTTTAAAACAAACTTTAATTTGTTGTGGCTCAAAGATCTTCTATTTTTTTATTAATCATGGACATACATAATATAAATATATAGATAAATATAGCATAGGAATTTAAAATAACCCCTACTAACCTGTGAACATAAGAGAAAGTCACAGGTAGAAAAGTAGTATCTTTTATATATGCCATTGAGGAAGTCAGCAGCACTCAAGATGGCATATAAGACCTTTCTCCAATGTTATACTTCTTTTTCATGATCACTTCATTTTTTATTCTGTATAATCTAGTGTGTTGCCATGTACCAAATTTTTGCTGTGTAAAGGTATGAATTTCCAAATATATCCCTAAATACACACTGAAAATATTTGCAAGTTCACTCATTTGTATGCCTAAAACCCTGGATTTGTTTGCAAAGGAATAGCTACACATGCCAAAGAAGTGACTGTTCTATACCCTCTGTACACAGAAAAATAGATTTTTCTGCAAGTATATTTCAAACTGTGGAATATTTGAACTGCAGCCCAAGTAATTACCTGAGCAGTCTACTGGGAATGTACATATTAGAACAAGTTGTAAAATAATCTCTTCCAAATAGCTATTAAAAACAAAATTACAGATCCTGGGCCAGATCCTCAGCTGTTACAAATTGGTGGCTGTTACAAGTCTCTTTGACTTCATGTGTGCAAAGTTTGAGCTCCAAGAGAAATTTTACAGTAAAACTACAAATTACTGAAAAATGAGGTTCGGAGCAGAAACACAGGTGGTATTCACACCATCTCCTTCAAACTCCTTTAGGCATTTAGCTTGGCTTCTCTGAATCATGCCTGCCTTCTCTACATCTGCAGTATGAGGAATCTGGGTTCCTCCAAACTGCACCTTAACCAATCAGTAAAGTAGCCTCAGCCAGACAACGTAAATGCTCTGAATACCATAAAAAAAGGTCATGTCTTCTGTCAATATAACTGAATTGCCAGAGAGACCCTGCTTTCAGGCAAAAGAAGTATCAAGCCATTTCATTGTACAAGTTGTGGTTATTTGAAAAAGCAAATCAGTTGTTGCACCAATTTCTGTATCACTTTCTAATTTCTCTGGGATTCTTTTAATTAAAAAGTGTTCTGAATGATGTCTTGCTGTCTATAATAAGAAAGATTTTTACTTTCTTCTAATGACGGTCTAAATCCCGTATAGTAACCAACTGACTAACACAGGGAAATCCCAATCTTTCAGCTCCATTGTATAATTTATACAATATGTTCAACACTTTCTCACATAATAAACGTGGGAATCCCTTACAACCAGTCCAAGGTCTGAGGTTTTTTGTATGAATCATGTTCGCTGCATCCTGGCTTTACCACACCCCCAACTACTTCTGCTGGGAGCCAAAGAGTTACTGCAATCACCACTGGTAGGAGATATCATGTGCAAAGGCATTATTTACAGTAGGATGCAGTGAAGATGAGAGCCAGAGTCTGATAACTTTATCTCAGGGGTTACCTGGGAAAGACTCCTCTAGGTCTATTTAAAAGAGTAACTTTAAATAATGAATAAATTAAGAGATATTATCATTCAAATATTACTTCTTGCTATGACAAATCTTTCATGTAACACTTAGGCAGGTTCTGTTTATTTAAGGTGATGCTCATTTGAATAGTTTGGGAAAGAAGTGTTTTCACTGTACCTGTTATTCACTTTGACAGTTCTTTGCAACACGGGAAAGAGTCATGTTTGAACTTGTACAGAGAAATGTCATTGTCTTGTCTTTAGAAAAGATATTCAAGATACCTCTGATAATGTTCACACGCATTTAGCCTCCCTGACTGGCAAATTTACTGTCTGGCAGCAGTTTTTATGTAAGGGGCTGGGGGGCAAAAAACAACAGGTTGCTCCATTATTAATGAAAAACTGACAATTTTAATCAGCCCTGAAAAGCTAATGCATATTTTCTGAATTATGCTCAGTGCAGGGAATTGAACCAGAAGGTTTCCTGTGACACAGATATTTCCATTATACATTTATTCCTACTGCTTAGAGCCCTCATAGATGTACAAGCGTATCATAGGGATAATCACCTCTTGGTCTTTTCTCTCTCATATGTATTTCACTTCTTTTATACTGCATTGTCAGATGAATCCCAGCTCCACCTATTGCAATCAGGGAACAAGAGTTTGTCAAGGCTTTAGGCACTCAGTCAGCTCAAATCCGAGCACCTGACTTCTGCTCTGAATCATCCTCTGGAAGTACCTCTTAGATACACATCTGTCTGTTGACTCCAGAGGGAACAAAATCTAAAGCCTCGTCAGCTAACCCAGCCACCTAAGTCAGAATCCAGATTCTGAATGTTAAATAAAGCTTCTCACTGTTATGGGAAAAAAAAAAATCAGTGCAGAAAAGGGTCTGTGCTACATTTATAAGAGTGATGTTTTAGAGCATTTCCCCCTCATTAAAGCTATTTTTTTTGAAGGGATAGAAGGAATTCATAAAAGGAATTGGTTTTGCACTATTATGCAAAGGTGCGCTAGCCACAATCCAAACACTTGTTCTGTTAAGCATTGGGAGTTTGCCTTGTCTGCATTTACTGTACAAAACAAGGGGGTCAGAAATAGGGATCCAGAGTTCAGTTCTTATCTGCATCACTGATTCAATTTGCAATATTAAGCAAGTCAAGTAAGTGGTGTCAGCTAGGCATCAGATTTTCCCACATCACAGAAATGCTGTTTGGCTGAATTAATTTATGCTTATGAAGCACTTAAACTTTTTTTGAGAAGTCAGTGTAGTGGTATGAAAAGGAGTTTCTCGTGGTTTCCAGACTAGCTTGGATCCATAACACCATGGCAATCAATCAGCGGTATTACAGAGTGAGAGCACTGTGCCGTCCTAAGAGACAAGCATACACAAAAGTTAAGAAATTGTTTATTCCAGCCGTAATAGGAAACTTTTGTATATAATTTCCCTGCTTACTCAGAGGCACTGTAACATCTGTCAGGCCAGGCCTAGCATTAGCATAAAGATCTGAGGAGAGGAACACATGCCCCATTTCCTGACAGCAGCTCACTCGCCACTGCTGCCAAACTCAGTGACCACGCATGAGACACCAAGCTCAGTTCCACCAGTGTACAGCTAGACATCATGGACCAAATCCAAATTTGCACAGGTGTAAATGAGAACCACCCAATCTGTTCAATGCCTTTAATGAAATTTCAGCTCTGATTGCATGGCAGTCTCTTCCTTTTAACCGTTCAAGAAGTGATAAGGACTGAAGCCAAATGCTCGCTACCTTCCATTCCCTGCTTCTTTCAGACACACAGTGTTTTGATCAGCATCCTTTCCTAATGTATCAGCAGCTCTGAACTTCATTCCCCCCACCTCCCTGCCCATTCAGACAATGCCAGTCAGGTCAAACGACAGTCACCGCAACATTTAGAATTGTTCAGGGGAAAGGTGTTTAAGGGGATCCACATTTTTCTTTTAGATTCCTGATTTCAGTCAAAATCTATTCAAGCTCTGCAATAGAAAAACTGCAGCTTTGACCCCAACACCACCAAACCACTCTTCTTTCTTCTATTTATTCGTAATTCCTGTTCACTGAGTTGTTCTCTTCTCCTGGGTTTATACACCTGTGCTCCTCTCCACTTTGACCCATAAACTCATAACCTTTGGGCATCTGCTAATGTCCAGTGCTGCCAAGTTCTCCTATAAGACCAAGTGAGCTCAGAATGCAATAGTGACAGTAATCACTGTAACAGACAATTTCACGTATTATACATCCCTCTTACACAACAGGGACACTTTTCCCAGCCTAAAAAAAGATAAAAATTAAAAACTGAAAAACCTTAGAACTATTTAAAAATATGCATTTTAAGCCAATTAGGAAAGTTATGCAGTGGTTTTAAGTTTTATTCTTTACACCTACAGACACCTATATGTGTTCACACATCTATACTTCAGAGTATTTTATCACCTCAGTCATAACTTACAATTTTTAAAAGGCATGCAATGCAAGATATTGCAACTGATTGCAGTCTATTTCTATCACCCAAAGACTTTGGAAACATAAGCAATGTTGTATTCCTTATCTGCTGTATTTCCTTCTCTTTCTGTATTATAATACATTCTGCACCCTGACAGAGGATTAATCACCTGATGGGAATACCACAGACTGCAGAGATCTGCTGGGAAATATATTTCTGAATGACTTCACACTAGTCAGAAGTTCATGATGTCTATGATTTATTGTCTCTGGTGAATTTCTCATTGCTGTTGAGAATTTAAACTAGTTCAGCTGCTCCTAGTGATGAGGCACAGAAGGCAAATACAAGGCCACAGTAACGTCTGTGAAGCTCAAATTTGGAAAGCAGCTTTTCCAAAATACGCAGAGAAATGATGAATTTAGACCTAAGGAGGAGAAGAGCAGCTTACTTTTCAGCTGTTTCCACATTCCTTTCTAGCTGTGCCATAAAGCCTTATACGTAGCAAAAAGATAGAAGGACTGTGGCCAAAACCTAAAGTCATCCTTCAGTTTTCATCACATTTTTACACAGCAAACCACCTCTCAGCATACTTCCATGTAATAAGAGACACACATGGAAGAACAGGAAAAAAACAAGCCCAAGATGTCAGGACTGCTCTTTGGCATGTTCAGGAGGTACCAACTGGAAGCATAAAAAGAAACCAGCTCCGGTAACCAGCACTGTTGGACAGATGGGGTTTATATACCCAGGAGGGTAGAAAGGCTCGGTTGGATCAGTCAAAAGCAAAGGCAGATGGCAACATGATACAAGTTCTACCTTGAATAAGGATTTCAGGTACAGAGCCCTGATCAGAGGAGTGAATATAGCTTGGCTGACATCGCTCAATGTTTCAACTCATTTTTAAAGCAATCTGTATTTCTTAGTATCTTCCTCATTGTTCAGTTTTGATATTCAGTGCTATGCCTTCTCTTCAGTCTTGTATATGGTTAGAAATTTCTTTGGGATCATGAATCATTAAAAGCACTGTTTATTCATACAAAATAAGCACTTAACATTTTGCAATCTCTAAATATACTTCAGTGAAATATGCACTATCTTTTTTGGCCCAAAAAGACTTTAAAGGCTGTCTTCACTCAGTGATGGTAAAAAAGGACTAAAAATATTCAAGATACTTGCAGTGTTTTAAGTGTTAAAAAGTAAAACACATTTGATCATTTGCAAATGAGCAAGGGTCTGACTCCTGACTGATTTGCCCCCATGTAAACGGGCATAAACCCCTACCATTCATGATGTGAACAACTGCAAATAACAATGCTAAGCAAAAGTACTGGAAAACTAAGGTTATCAAGCAATCAACCAAGCTATGTGAGTCAAGCAGCTATTTCTCCATAGTCATATTTATATAAATGTGAGAGACTTATAAATTTGAGGGCACAACAAAAGCAGAGAATTGACCTAAAGCTTGACCTAGTAGAAAAGAAACAGGAAAGGGAAGCACACTGGGAGATGAGTAAGTTAGGCTTTCTTCCCTCTACCAATTCCCTACAGTCTGGATGTGCCTGTCCTCCATTTTGAGAATTTATGTGTTCCCCTGCAATGAAGAGAGGTTTCGTCTCCTTTCAGCTATCACATTCACCTCTTTCAGAAGGTTTGCTTTGCCCAAATTCTTTGACAAGGAGTGAGTGAAATCACAACCCCACTGAAGTCAGTGGGAAATTTGCCATTCACTATAACAGAGCCAGGATTTCACACAAAGTTTATATCCATAGAAGACAAGACTGAATCTAGTCCAGTGTTTGTGAAGTGCTTTGAAGTAGAGAGTGTTGCAGCACTGAAAGTATTGCTATTATTATTATGGCTATTGAGTGCATGACAGAGAAGAAAGGTAGAAACCTCAGAGTGAACTGGAAGGAAATACTGATTCTGCAGATCTTTCTCAGAGGTCAGTACATGACATTTTTCTAAACAGTTTCCTTTAAAAGTGTCTAGTAAAATTCTCTTTCAACCTAAGTACTTTCTTGGCATGTTAATCAGAAGCAGATCCTCCTACCAAGTACAGCCATCCTGACTGAAAATGTACTATCTTTTCCTTGCGTACTTTTCCTAGAGCTTTATTATTGCTCTCTAAGGATTAACCGAAATACTCTACAGAGCGTTTAAAACGTTTTCAGAAACACTGCAAAAGCCCAAGCGGGAAGGGAGAAACAATGGTTTTCTTTCAGCCTGTCTATTCTTCCTCTGAACTACAGTGTGGCCTTTGCACTTCACTGGTCCATGGAAACAAGAGCCTGGGATTCAGAAAACGTTGGCGATGATAAGTTATTTCACTACTTGTAGCTGTTGTGTATGTTACTACCAGACAAGACAACGGTTGATCATCAAGGAAAAAAAGCCCTCTCCCATGATCTCATTAACTGGTTTATTCTGACACAGATTCATTCAAAATTCTTTTCAAGTTACATGGACAACACAGCAGTCAGGAAATGTGTTAGCTGCTACCAAAGGAACTATCATTTGGGTCTTGGCTGTCATTTTCCATCAGGCTGCGGCAGAGATCTCACCCCAGTATCCTCAGATCACAGTCCCTGCAGTCGCCCCGAACAACTTGCTCATTAGAAAAGAACGCTCCCTGTAGGGTTCAGACACCCAGGGACAGATCCTCAACTGGTGCAAACTGTCAGTGCTCCGTTAACCTCAGGCAACCCAAGGTTTTAGGCTGCAGAGGATTTATCAGCCATTCGGCAGCTGTGAGAAGAGCACAGCGTTAGATCAGACAGTGAACAGGCCAGCAACTGTGATTCAGTCATTGGCACACTCAGCTCAGCTGAGAATTCCCAACCACAGCCTACAAAAGGGAGTTGTTACATCTTGATTAATTTCAAATTACACTGTCTTCTTTCAGTCTCTACCTTTTTTGGTTATCTCAGTGCACAGCAGTGGTCCCAGTGGTTGAGATCTGCACAGTCAAGTCCTTGACTCTGATCTTAATCATGTGGCCTGTGATGGAAACAGTGACAAATTACTGCTATCAGTCAACTACAAAGAAAGGTCAAGCTTGTATCGTCTCCTAAATTTAATCCATGGCACTATAATCCAAATAAAAGCAGTGATAGAAAATAGGCTATTAAATACTTCACTAAATATTTAGTAGGTATAATCACAGCTAGAAAGAAACATTAAATACCATAAGCTAAGAATTTTCTGAAAACAGTTTCTACATCTTTTGTTCTTGACCCAAGTGTCACTCAGTAACAAGCTATTGCGGCTGAGCCACAGCACATTAGGTTTTAGCCATGCTTGCGAGACTTGCCTGCATTTTACTTCTCTGGGCACCACACTTAACTCAGGACTGAGATTCATATTTTTAAATATGTGAGACAAAGCTAGATTCTCCAGTGCAGATATCTCAGTGTAGGTAGGCCTCAATGTTACATGAAGACACTTCTATAAAGACATATCTGTGTAGGCAAAAATCATGTCTTAATAGCTTCAACTCAGCACTGCATCAATGCACCTATACAATTTCTGGAATGGAGTCTGGAATGGAGCTGGTTTCTATATGGGCAACTTCTTTTGCAGCAGAGGCGATCACACCTGTCTGCATGAAATCATGTCAACACCTCTCTTGATGCTCATACAACTACTTTTCAAGAAGTCTCTTAGTCTCTCAGTGCTTTGGAAAACAAGACCCCTTCTTTGTAAGTTGAAATATGGATGTAAATGCCCAACTTTATACAGATAGATTTTAAAACATTGGCAACAGTGACTAAGTATACTAACAAGAGAAAAAGCAAAAATAACCACATATTTAAGTATTTGCTATAAAAATGTATATATTCTCTATTTAAGCTTACCAGTATAAAATGCTAGGTTTGGATGTAGCATTTCAACCAATAAACACATTCTTAAGGGAAGATACGACTTGGCTTTCTACTACTCATCACAATCAAACACAACAGCTGCATGTGTTCAGGACAGCTCATATCACACTTAGTTCTTAGCACCACTTTTCATGGACAGTGACATGAAAAAGAAGGTAACTGGGCCCACTCTCCTTTAGGAAGAGACACAACACTGCACAAATCAGTACTTCCTTCACACAGCACTGCTCTTAAGCATCTGTGTGTGACTTCAAGAACACAAATAGGCTTTTTACTTCAACAGAACAGGCAAGGGCAGAATTTAGAAAGCCAGGCAGAGAGGTATCCATCCCTCTCTGTGCCCCTACAAACACCACAAACTGCTTGGGCTAGAAAGACTTAGCAAAAAAGGTGGGTAGTTTGCAGTCGATAAACTAGTATTTTACCATTCTCTGGAACCAACTGTATCATCCCTATGGATTTTAGTGGGGTCAGGATTTTACTCGCTCTGGTTTTGCCTGACAGAGGAAGCCTAATCTGCTAAATTAACTTCCTAATGGGGCCACTTCTCCATTTACTGACATTTGGGGCAGTGAAAAACGTAGTGCTGCTAACTGCTCTTTGATGTGCCAGCCCTCCACAGCTTCCAGGTCTATCCTGCCTTTGGGGGTCACACCTGTTCGCAGCCCCATGACTGAACATTACCTCTCAACACGTCTTCCCTGCCTCCCCTACTGCTGGGAACACACAGGCATCCTCTACAAATGCATCTCGCCTTCTCAGCAGCTCTGAAGGCCTGTGGTGGGTCGGCTCCACTGATCAGCTAGAGATTTTGTTTAGAAGGCTTCTTTATGCTGTTTATGTTGCTGTCAAGTCTAGCTCACCACAGACCTAACACTGCCACCTCTTTGTTTACATACCTCCACTCCAGGACATTATAACCCTCCTTAACTAACACTGCCCAGTGTGTGAGGGTGCAGCTTCTCTTTTTTATTTTTATAAGGTTTGTTAACCACATTGCTATAAGATATTCATTCAAATTCCACCCAAACAGACCTCTTGCTGTCAGCATTTAATTATGCTTGCATTCCTATGTAAATAGAGAGTTAGCCAAAATAGAGCCTATTATAGAAGATAAGGTCAGGCACATCTTTACAAGAAAAGGAAGCTTTGGAAGCTTCTGTACTTTTGACAAGAATAACTTTCTGAATGCAAGAAAAAATGTAGAGAACTGAGCATGTTCTGCTGGGGATAAATCATGCTATTGAAAGTAGCACTCAGTCTGTCTTTATGCATCTTTCTTAGGAAGTTGAGGACATATTTAATATATGTATATAAAGTATGTCCTTGTAAGACTACAAGGTCTTTTCAGACTTCCCTTGGAAAATAATATACACTTAAGATCGCTCCTTTTAAAGATTCACAGCTCAGGAAAGATTTCAACCAAGGTTTTCTCCCAAGCTGGGTATCAGATTATTTGACAGTCATCTTCTCAGTTTGGCTCATGTATGTAAACATCTGGAGAAACATTATGTTCTAAGTTTAACCACAGATTTCATATCATAAGATAAGCACACACTTTAAAACCTCATTTAAATCTTAAAATACTGAAATCTCATAAATTCAAATGGGTCCCTTGTCGTCCAAGTATAAATGCCCATTTCCCTTTCAAATAGGTTTAGAAAAATAACATAATCCTTCAAACAAGAATATCAGACCCCACTGTATTTAGATTGACAGGAATCGCAGCAAGCCTCATACGATTTTTCCTCACCAACATGCGTCTTAACTCAATTGTCAGGTTTTCTGTCACCTCCAATCTAGATTACTGTGAAAGTTCATACAGATCTGATGCAGTGGCTCAACTTTCATTGTACTGGGACATTGTAGCTAACTTCAGATTCCCAGCTAGCATTCTCAGTAACCACACTGAGAGGTATAACTGAAATCACGCTGAACAGCTACAGAGCTATTGCCATGATAGTAGCTTTTGAAGTTAAACTTGTGCAAATTTCTGGATGGTGAGAAACTGCATCAGCTATTTCAGCACTTGTTTTGGTCAAATTCCATTCACCTTGAACAGGAATTAAACACCAGTTAACCTGCTGCTGCTCCAGAAATCTATATAGAACACAATTCAGGGTACTCAAAATTAGACTTGACCCTAAGATTCAGTTTACACGTTATTTTCTTGTGGCACATTTGCCTTGACAATACAATCTCAATTTATCCAAAGGTTCCTATGTTTCTAGTAGTGTCAGAGGTAAGCATCAAAATAATTTTTGCTACAATAGTTTATATGGGTCACCCAAGTTCTTTTTTCTAAGACACCAGGAGAAAATCAGTGCAGAATTTGGCTCACTGTATTTTCACTTGTAGACCTCTAGATACCCTAAAAATGTTTCACAGTGAAGATGATAATGAAGCATTTGCAATTATTTTATTGCTGAGTACCACCCCAGTACTGTGATGTAATTCACCCATGCTGTTTGACCTAAAGGTAACTCTGGCAGTTGAAGCTGAGATGTATTCTCACAGATCCACCCTGTTACCTAACATTGCCTACTGCTGCATTAGAGAAGTGTAAAAATGATTTACATGTAAATATAAGATCAATTTTATACAAAGCACTCTGAACAAATGTCTTCTACTATATGCTTAAAAAAACCACATTTTATTTGGCTGGAAATACTTTGATAAACAACAGGTCTCATTGACTGCAACATTGAAATGCTCTAATGAATTTTTAATGTCTCTAGTTGTTTAACTGGATCTTATTACAAAGAAGCTGAAGACACAGAAGCATGATGTTTCCTCCACTGGCACATTTAAGAAATCAGCAGAGGCATGCCAAGAAAATGTTCTGCTTTCAAAACAAGGCTCCAAGACTGAACTCAGGAAAAAATAAAAAGCGTTTTGTCGTGGTTTCTAGAATTAAACTACTGCTGTTGATTTGAAATCTATATTACCATTTCCTCAAACTGACTACACTTTGTTCTGTCCTTTACCTCACTGCTGGTACAATATTGCATCTGTGACTGGCTGGCAGGTAGGAGAAATTGATCACATTTGAAAACCTATTAAAGGTCAGAGATCTCTGATTGCACAGACAGTAGAAGGGAAATTCTCCTATTATAATATACGTGCCATTTCCCCATGAAGTTAAAACATGATTTTCAAGATGACGCTGTGCTTCTCGGATCGCTATTATTGCAGAGGCCTACCAACTGCAGAGATCCTTCCTCTCTGTTCAGTAACCCCGTTCTGATTAACAAGATTGAACTGAGAAAGTCCACCTTAAAAACTTTCCTCAGGTCCTCCATTCAGTGCTATTGCATTATCAACCTGTGTCTGCTGCAGGTTTTAAATCCCACATGCAGTCCTGAGCAATAGAAACCTATGCGCATTAAGACGATAAATCGTTATAGACTCCTCAAGCATTCTGCTCTTTGTCTGGCAACCAACCCCTTGTGCTTTGAGAAGCCTCCCAGCTTGCCTGGAGGCTTTCTTTGCTGGAAAAACCCATGTATTATCATCACCAGCAAAACAATGGAGTTGGCTGCAGACATGGTGGCAACACAGTGCACAAGCAGAGAGAATAGCCCCATGCAGAGCTTGCAGAGCAGTGATCGTGAGGAGTGTAATACAATGAGGCCTGCAGAGCGCTAATGCACGTTGGGGTCGCTGTGCCAGTGCTCCACTCAACAGGCTGCATCTCCTGGCAAAGTGACAGGGTAGTATTAGTGCTGGTCAGAAAGCCAAGCTACTTGCTCAGTTTCCTCATGTGAGGAGGAGAGGAGTAATACAGCAGGGATGGAAAGAGCTTCAAAGCATGCAAGGCCATGAGAACTGCTTCCATACTAAAAGAAAAAAAAAAAAAAGAGGTGCTCCTTCCTGCAATGCCTTTTCTGAGCACAGTGAAGACGGTCCCAAAGTTCACCTGCCCATAGATTTCCTTGAATGAGAAATAACACGTAGCAAGCGGGTGTCTTCTTCCCAGAATACACTCCAGAGTGTTTGAGTATGTACCTCATCCTCCCCCACACTTGTTTGTTTTATCCATCTGCTATTGCCCCATATTTGATTATGAATTGAAAGCATTCTCCTGGAGCTGCACTCTGAGCTTTTTAGACTGAAGTGTTTGAATAAGGCTTGTCACTACAGGAAGGATGTAGAGGGCACTGCATTCCCCAGCTGCATCCCATCACCCTTTTCCCCCTCCCCGCACCTCAGAGCCAGCAAGCAGCTCGGATGCAAACAGGGAGAGCTCTAAGCAGCTGCTACCTCTTCCCTGTTTCTCCTGCTGAGCAGCTTCCACGCAGGAGACGAAGAGTGGCTCTGTTGCTTGCTTTCAAGTGAGTTGAAGGAGCCTGAGGGCAGACAGAATGGTTCATTGGGCTCTGTCTAAGCCTACAGTGGCACATCAGTAGAGGATGGGTTCCCCCATCCTACATAGCCACGAAGGAGAGGCAGACAAAATATGTGAAAAGGGGGTCATGTGGCTCCCTGATTCTCCCTGCCCTAGCCACAAGCCTGGTTAAAGAAATTATCCTAATTTTTCCCAGATGAGCATCCCAAGGAACTGTGCACAGTCCTACAATGTATTTCTCCTGGAAGGGTTTGCAGAAGTAGGATGTTTTGGCAGTACTCTAAAGTTGGGAAGTCCCCCCTTTCAGAGGACTTTCCAGGAAGGAGCATTTGGGGGTGATTTCCACTCCCTCTGCACTGGCTGAACTGACATATTAAATAACCTGTTGAAGTCTTGGGCTGAGAAGGAGCTTCCCTGCTTCAACCAACTGCGCTGTACAGCAAGCTAAAACTCTTCTGCTCAGCCTAGAGCGTATCTCTCCGCCACTGCCAGAGTGTGACAAAAGCCATCAGGCTGCGTGGCAGCCAACAGAGCTGGGAACATCCGTATTTCTTGTGCACTGTTCTCGAGGGAGCAGAATATAAATCTTTTAAATATACAGCCTGTTTCTTAAGAAGTTGTTTGGTTTTTTCCTGAATTACTCCCATAGGCCATTTGCATTTGATAATTTAACTGATATGGGGGCTGTTTCAGGTAGCAAATTTGCTGCTTTGTTCTTCACAACAGGAGGAAATTTCATTTTAAAAACAGGTTTTCAACTTCAAAGCTTTATAACCTGACACAAAACACAGCACGCACAAACCACCCGTGCTTCGCATTTTGGCCATTTGCAGAGCCCAAAAGTAGTGTGGAGCCAGCTGACAGTAAAGGGGATTGAAAAGTTTCTGTGTGGGCTTCTGCTGCAGCCAGATTAGATGAGGGAATTAGAGACAGGGTGTGGTTCCCACCTAGAATGCCTCTCCTGCAGTTCACAGACCTTCACACTGCCTTATTAACGCGCACTTCCCTCTCTCCTTCCAAATATGCAAACTGCACCCTCTCCCAGGTCCCTCCTTAGCTTAAGGGTGCTGGCATGCGCTTTGCTGACTTTCTGGAACCCAGGGATTTCCAGTTATTTCCACATCGTCCTCCTGTTTCTCTTCTGGCTGTGGTGCCTCTGGGCTGCCTGCTCAACTTCCCACTCCACAGGTCTGCAAGGCAAGGGCAGAAAGGCCAAAAATTAAGAGCGCAGAGTGATATTAACACAAGGCAGAATGATAGAGGAACAAATAGAAATTGCCTGGGGCCAGTTCTGCTTATTCTATCTTGCCCTCCTGTCCAAAAAGGCAGCCTTCATGTCTCCTCAGGTTCTCGTTAAGTTTTCCAGCTATCTTTTATTCAGCATCCAGCTCTCACCCTCTCAGTTCTTAGGAAGAGAGGAGGAGTGTCTTCTTTGCCTTTAGGCACAAAACACTGCATAAAGCAGAGGTACAGGCAGTGTGTTTTATTAGAGCATGTGGCATAACACAGTGCACCACATCTGAGAAGTCGTGAACATACTATTCCAATATTGGAAATTAATGTGTTAGGTGACATCCCCCCAGATCAAAAGTTGATCCCAGTCTAGATAAGCAATTACTGTAGAGCTTGCGCCTCAGGTCTGTCCATCACTCAGTCTAGCGATTCCCTCACCCAGTTATCAGGTTGACCCAGCTACACATCCCTACACCACTCCCTTGGCTTTCCAATGCTTGCTTAACTACTCTTCCATTTTGCAGTGTCTCAGAGATCCTACTCACTCCGTACCTTCCAGACTAGAAAGCTGGTGGCTGTAGGCAGTCTCTGCCAAGCCCTTCCCTGGACAAGGCTACAAAAGACCTCCACCCTCTTGCATGCAGTGGGTACTACTACAAACAGCCCCATTCACCCTGTTCTCAAGCCAAGTATTGCAGGGAGGGAAAGGGAAGGAAGGAAAAGGAGATAGCAAACTGACTTATTGTTCGCAAGAAGGGTGGGGGAAGCACAGAGAAAAGCTGACCTGAGCTGCAACGCTCTTTTAGTTTCCTCATTCTCCTGTAGGGACAATTTCTGCTGTTCCCACTCTTCCCCACCGCACTCACCCTATTGGAATTCAACTCCTGCCCCTAAAGGAAGGGGAGGAACGGTGCCTGCCTCTTGCAGAAGTTCTGGTTTGATGCTTTTCTGTAGAAAGTCAGTCAATCAAAGTAGCACTTCCCACTGGCAAAGCTGGGAATCTTGTGAAGGCCTAGGGTCAAGATATTGATAGCCGTGTAGGTCTTTATATGCCTATGAGATTGCCAGAATAAGAAAAGAGCCAAGCATTTATCTGGTTAATTACTCCTTTCGTTTTCCACATTATTCCCATTTCAAAATCCATAATGTATACATTTGCAGGTCCTAACAATAGCATGTTTGTGTGATTCCAGCTGACCAAACAACAGAAGTTATTTATAACTACAGATGACAGGACTCTGCTGTATTTTCATTTATGTAATTTTCCTTAGATCATTCATTGGAAAGTGGTCACACTTTCATGTTTCTCACATGCAGAGGCCCTGTAGGTTAGCACACAGGAGATTAACCTTGGCAGTCTGCACTGCTGGACTGCCTGAAGAGGAATTCTTACTGCAGCTCTCTCAACCAACAACCCACAGGGGCTGGGGGGATTAGGTAGCTGCTCTCAGTGCCACACCAGGCAGCAGGTGGCTGCAATGGCAGTGCTGATGATTTTCAGATATAAAGCTTTGTAAAACTGGTACTGGTTTGTGGGTTTTTTTCTTTTGCCAAGGCTCACTGGCATTGCAGTGGAATGGTCAATGTTGGAGAAATTCCAAAATGAGTGAGTGGGATATTGAGAAGTGGCATTAATTAAACAGGATAAATGACCATAAGGTGAAACATGTTCTTCTTAGACAGTAAACAGAGCCACAGCATGCCCATCCATGCTAACAGAGCAGCACTTCCCATCCACCTAAATGCACTAAATTCAAAAACATTTTTAACACTTTCAGATGCTTCTCTCTGTACAAGCTTAAATGGGGACAGGCATGAATTTACATGATGACAGTTGGGACATCAAAGGCTACCTCTTTGAAGCCATTCTACCTACAGCCTTTTCACGTTACATGGAAGGTTTACAGTAGGTAGAGCACTTTCTCTAGACCCTTCACTAGCCAATAATGCTATCTAAGGCAAATTCATTCAAATAAGCGTACTATAACCAAAAAAAGACAATTTGCAAAATCCCTTGTTTCTACCTACTAAGTAGGGCAGTTCACAAGGCTCCTACAAGAGGACTGAAGTTTAGAAGAGACTAGGGACACAAAGGGAACTGCAATGTCCAAGGTCTCCTCTTAGGGTTGCACATCAAGATTTGGAGCAGCCAGAGAGAGACAGCAGCACATTTTACAGTATATGCTGTATGAAATAGGCCTCACAACTAATCCAAGCAGACACATACCCAGCCAGAGCAGACCTACTAAATAAAGCCACAAGATCTTTTCCTTAAAATAGAGAGTATTAAGGAATTTGGTGATTAAAAATACACAATAAAATTCACAGCTGGCAGTAAACAGGACAGAAATTAACTCATGGAGGTTGCATTCCTTTAACTTAAAGCAGCATAGGCCTTATTTGGTCCAGCCAAAATACCAGAGAAAAACGTATTCAAACACTCAAAGAAAAAGCAGGGATCTTCTTTGGGGCCTTTAAATGTTAACCTGCACTGAGTAGGCTGTGTCCCTACAACTGAATAGTGGCGCTGTTCTCTAGAACAAAAACTCTTCCTACTTCCCATCTCTTCCCTTTTATTTTATTTTTTATTTATGGGAAATTTAGGCATTTTCTGAAGAGTTCAGAAAAGGGAAGCCAACTGGTATTGGGAATTCTGATATCACAGCCATGGAATGCCACACACTTATTAGCCAAGTGTTTCCATCCCTCTGTATACATGACTCTTTCCTCAAGCTAATAATTTTCATAACCTTTTGCCCTCTCCATGGCATCATAGCTATTTAGTAATATTTACTTTTTTTCCCATCTTGTAAAAATGTGTGACCCCATTGCCTTGCTAGTTTGTGGCTGATCCCCACGTAGACCGACTCAAACTCAAAGAGTAGTTCACAGAGTCTGTGTTCTCTGACATACTTTCTTCCAAGTTAGTTAGTCAATACCTGCTAATTCTCCCTAAGGAAAAAGACATCCAAATGATTAGGAAGGAAGAGGAGGTACCACAGCTTTTTAAAGCTGTTGTCTGGTGCTTTTAGTCTCAGGCATCAGTCTCACAACTGAATTTTCTGGAAGAGCTTTTCTCTTTTGAAAACCAGTGCCTTCTGGGCTAATACTGAGAACATGTACTTGGCACCATATCCAACATAGGGTTGTAATTAGCAGCCAGTATAACACTTCTGTTGACCAAACAACCAGCTGAGTTCATTGCTGAGGACCTAATCACAATATTACTATCTACTAAAACTAGACATTATTGTAACTGCTACATGGTCTAGGCCAGATAAAGTTTTATCTTCTTCCTCATGTCCGCTCACAAGAACCATGAACACTAGCTAAATTGCCAATATTCATCAACAAGTTAAAGACTTTCTTTAGAGAACAGCAGAAAATATCCAGCTGCAGTATTTACATCAGAAAGAAGACTGAAGGTACTTTTATCCTAATCCCAAATGTAGAATGGCATGTGAATGATTTTTTTCACCGTATATATTAAATGGATGACTGTCCAGAAAAGTTGAATCAATTAATCAACTTTAGTGGCTACACTTTCAGTAAGAGAAAACTATGTTGCCTACTGACTGTTGAGAAATCATCTTTTAGAGAATGACCATTTCAGAATATAGTTTGTATTTCTTTGCATCCTGGGAAGTCCGTACTGAAAGAAAAACTGATTTGAAATATGCACACCTAATTTTTACTGAGTCCAGAACTGTGTCTGTAATAGTACGTGCTATACAATGTTTATTTTGCCAGTAAACTCCAGGAGTATACATCTTCCATATTTCAAATCAGAATGGAAGTGTCACAAACCTGCCAAAGCTCCATGTGGTGCCATGTGGGTACCTCAGAAGCTTTGTGCTTTGCGTCCTCTTTCCTCTGCATGGGATCATCTGCAGTCTCTGCATCTGAGGAAGGTCCTATGTGGCTCCTACGGCCTCCAGCAGACTCATACAAGGGATCTGAAATACAGAAGCATAGTGTGTGAATAGAATCAACTGGAGTAAAACTCCTATTATCTCTC
Source organism: Pelecanus crispus (assembly GCF_030463565.1). Taxonomy (NCBI): domain Eukaryota; kingdom Metazoa; phylum Chordata; class Aves; order Pelecaniformes; family Pelecanidae; genus Pelecanus; species Pelecanus crispus. The sequence continues at coordinate 128,575,344 of NC_134644.1, read as the reverse complement.
TAGTGTGCTGGATTTTCAAAAGTGTGAAAACTTTCTTAGAAATCTTACAGACTAAAAAAATGTACAGAATGAAGTGTAATACTGACCCTTAGTCCTTCTTTTAACCTTGAACAGAAAAAGTAAAGAAACAGCTTGGAAAAGCTTACAGAAAGAAATGCATTTCTAAAATGTTTCTGAACAGTCTGGACTTTATGGAATTTCTAACACTCCTTGGTAACCTTGCCTTGGCAATGAGAGTCTGTTCTTTATCTATTAGAGATCACTCCTACTATGGCAAAGCGATCATTGGACAGTCACTGATTATGTAATGAAATCAATGCAAATACAGTAATTTTCAGGTGAATGAAAGAATAAGAATATAATAAATGAAGAAACGGAAGTCATGTGTAAACATGGAAACACTACAGAGAATACCAGCAGTAGCCAGACACCAGGAGGAGCACAGACTAATTATACAGAATTTAACACACATACGTCCCTGCCTGTATGGGATCTCAGGTGTTAAAAATACAATTTTCAATCAGGGTGCTGGTGCTGCTGTTGGGATTTGAGGTTAGCAGTTCAGCTTTTAAAATTCAGACCAGTTTTCACAGACTTCTTTCCTGGGAAGTGGGAAGAGAAAAAGAGACAGCTGTGGGGAGGAGGCTGGAAAGAACAGGACCTGCATTCTCCTCCAGGATGCTCACACTATATGACACACTGCCCACGGTATTGCTGCTACAGACATTCCTGAGAAGCCTGAAGGAATGCAACAAGTGTCTGGTAAAATATGCAGGGATCTCTGCAAGATTCAGGCCAAGCACTGAACTTTTTCTTCCTGAAACATTGCTGCCCTTTTGTTAGTTTGCTTGATAAAAACTGTAGTTGTTCTTCTCCAGAGGCTTACAGCATCATAAAGGCTGTTTAGGCTGCCCATCATGTATGGGAAACCTTGGGTAGGAGATCTGCCATACAGGTTTGTGTAGCATCTCTCCCCCAGCTCCAGAAGTTGGAGGGAAAACCGTACAAGACAGTGTTACAAACCTCTTTAGTACTCTTGGTCTTGTCTATCCCTCATCCACCACCAATACTAACACTGCAGATCTGTCCAATTAGGAAAAATGAGTTCAAACATCTTACCACTCTCTCTGCTGACTTCTATGCAGCTACTAAGCTTGTGCTTGATATGTTTATGTTAAGGGTTTGGTGCAAACAGGGCTTATTTTGCATTGCTGTCTGAAAACGTCTCCCCCCACCCCCTTTTCAAAAATGGGCAAAAGACAAAATATTTCTGTAAAGCTTTTAAAATCCTGTAGTCTACAGAAGACCCTAAATTTTCTAAACCAAAATTGAACATTTTCAGAGAAAGCAGGCATTTTTCTGGGAAAAAGTTAGATTGTTAAAAATGCTGAGTTTAAAAGCATTCAGATAATTCTTATCACTAAACTGGACTAAAAACTGAAGAGGGCAATTCTGCATGAATTGTGCAGCTTCCAAATGGTTATAGGTTCCTTTAAAGATTTGCCTAACACAGGCAGTATAGTGTAAATTCTTAGTAGAAATGAGGATTAGTAACGGCATTGGACACATTGATGAGTTTGTAATGTACCTCAAATTTATTTTCGTCTCGGATCCATCATGAAAAGAGAAATTCTAATTTAATTCTAATGTAATTTCTCGATGAAGTAATTTAGTGAATGGGGGCAAAAGAATTTAATGACTGGCTTGAATTTATGTGACGGCCATGCAGTTCTGTTGTCCTCTGTTACACAATGTGTTCATTTTTTTATGTCTAATGCTTTAACACAGCATGTCACATTGCTAAACCCAAGATGTGTGGAAGACCCAGGGTCTCTGTGACAGAGAATCAGACTGCAAATGAATGAATTCCTCCTTTGCTGTTTGGGATCGGGACTGGTAGGCACAGCTTTTCACCAAGTTCTTTTCACCCTGAACTACAGAAGTGTACTTAAGCATTTTCCGTCAGCCAATACAGTATCACAGCAACACTTGCACTGGCCAGTACCGAAGGACTCCAGAGACAAGGTGGGGCATGGTTTTGAGCTGGGCTCAGCACAACACTGACATGCTTTTTTCTAGGCAGCCAAAAAAATCTGGTGATGAGGACCACATGCAGAGCTCAATCAGACCACCTAAAAGGATGCTAGATCACCTTAAGAAAATGCCACCAGATAATCCAAGGCCACAGGTGTCTGGAATCTCAGTTTGAATCTACCCATTGACATCATTAGGAATATTCATCTCCAGCACTGGAGAATCTGGCTTGCTTTAGCTCCAAGACCTGCAGACCCCTCTGCAGAAACACTTAATAGCCTTTTTCACATTTCTGGCCCGTGGTTACAGCACTACTTCTGAAAGAAACCTGACCTTCTCTTCATACAGATTGCATTCAGAAGCTCTTGTTTTTCAGGTATTGAAAATCAGAGAAGTTGAAAATCAAGGACAAGAAGTAATCCAGTGTTATTATCTCTCTTCAAACACCGCATTTATCTTTTAGGCAGGAAAAAAATGAAGCATGAGACATCAGTGAACCAAGCCCCTTTACCTCTCAGAGAAGATTATATGGGAATTCAAATGTCCTGGTATAATTCACAGATTCCTGAGTTCACAAGAACAGCAACAAAAGAGGAAAATTGCTCCATATCCTGTAGAGAGGAAATGAAAGGTATCAGGAAGAGAAGAATGTGCTGTGTGGTGCGAAAATGCTGTTTTGATTCCTGATGCTAAACATCTGCCATATTTTTGTGTGGAATCACTTGACTTAGTGAGAGAATAGCATCTTCAGGATTGTGCAAAGCCTATTCCAGACTCGAGCTGTCTGAATTGGCAGCTGTGGGAACACCCACAGGAAGCATGGGATCCTGGAAGAAAAAGTGTAGGAGTACATCCTGTGGGGATAGATAAAAGTCAGAGCCGGGCTATGGGAACCTCTTCAGAACAAACATGCAAATACAGTTTCGCAAGTCAAAGTCCCAACTGTTTGTTTAGGGATTTTTTTGTTATTTGTTGCTTTTATTTGGCTTTCACAGAACAGAAACAGAAAAAGGACCTCAGAAAAAAGATGAATGAAATCAAAACCTTAGATGTTTTCTTTATTGTTTGGTGTGAGTTCATGTGCTTCATATGCAGCACCACAGCTTGCTTCTTTTGCCTTGCACTAGAAGAATGCCATAAGATACCTATTTCTGGTCCACCATGTTTGATAGTCTGTCTCTACACAGAAATGATAAGAGTAGTACTAGAGCAGAGCTGTCCATAATTTCTTCACTGTCACTCTTTCACAGACAAATGCCTCCTCTCATCCATATGAAATCTTATAATTACCTGCTATAAAGCTGTTCATGAAGAAGAGTAACAATAGCAAAGAATTTTGTCCATTTATTAATTATTAAGTGCTCCCTGTCACTGAAATCAAGTAGAAATTGGTGTCATGCAAACAGATGGCATCCCATGAATACCAACAGGTAACCAAGAGACCCTCTACCATAAGAACATGTGATCCCTTGTACTGCCATCATCACAGTAATGTGCTCAACTTTCTTCTTACCTTTATATGCCCTGCTGACTAAAGGTAGATGGATTTATTTTTATCTTACCTGGATGACATTTTATTTTAATATTTGTACCCAATATTTTTCTTAGTCTTTCAGCCAACTTTCTGTTATTTGTACAGATGGTAACCTGCAAAATTGATGCCCACAGATTAATTACACCTTATGTCAATTATTATTTCCCTTTTTGTCTGAACGTTCGTAATTCCTGCATCACTGGTAACGTTGGAAAGGAGTTTTAAGTTGGCTTTCTGCCTACTATCTATTATTTCTTGTGTGACATGCGCTATATATTCTCTTGGGTTTTTTTACTTTCCTGAGTAAATCATCCTAATCTTTTCAATTTCTTCGTACAAGAAATACATTCTCTGTAGTTCTATGATATTTTCCCTACCTGTCAGGAGTTTGTTTCTAGTTCTGTGCCTGTTGTTTTTTTACATGGGTTTACTAAAACCAAACACAATAATCAAAATGAGAACATGGCATCTTAGATGCAACATGTAATACTCTCCATGTGATTGCCTACCCACTTCTAACGTGCAGTCTAATAAGTCATTTTTTCTGTCACACACCCAGAACAGACATTCACTGTGTTGTCCATGGAGACTCCTAGGTCTTCTTGTTTTCCAGGAGGTTACTACTACATTCATAACCCATTCATATGAAAGAATAATTTAAAGTGTATTTCCATGTCCTTCTGTTGTTAGTTTCTTTAAAAAAAAAAAAAAAAGAAAGAAAGAAAGAGAGAAAGAAAGAAACAAATAAACCACCAGCTCAGTAGAAGTTTAAAGAAGTAAACATTTTACAAGTTATCATGCAGTGTGGAGAATTGGTGACCATCTCTCAAAGCGCCTTTTGATTCCCCAAATGCTGATGGGAAATATTCTGGAGGCACAAATAGACTGCAGATGTTGGAGAATACATCTTAGAATTCTGCTGAACATATTACCCTACTGGGAGGCTGTTTCAAGTCTCCGGGGACATTCCTTTGAGAGCCCAGCTGATTGTCTCATATTGAAACAACATGTCCAAGATACATTCCAAGTAAAAGAAAATAGAACAGGGGTACTCTGACCAAATATAAATCATGGGGCTAAAGGGCAGTTTATCTTCCTTCTTTCTGCCATTCCTTTTCTCCCCCAGTGAATACTCCCCCAAGGGAAACAGACCACTGGGTAAATGACTGCCAAACATGATGACTCAGACATTAGGCACTGTCCCCAAGTGCTTCACAGATGGTGTCTGGATGGGAAACCCAGAGCTTTCGGCACCATAAGCCTTGCTACTTTTTTTTTTGTTGTTCTTTTTTTTAAAAATTCACCGCAGCATTACTTCTGATCTTATGTCAAGCCCTTACAGCACTGTCGCCCCCCACAATGAATTCTGATCTTGACCTTATAACAACCAATGTCATTGGCACATAAAAAAGATAGGAGAGAAATCCTAGCAGACCTAGGGGAGTGGGAAAAACAAAGCTAAAATAAACACATTACTGAAAAGATTATCTTATGTCTAACTGAAAAAAAAAAAATACTAGCATACATATAAAAAGAAAAGGGTCTGCTGCAAAAGATAGGCATACTGTGAAGTACAGTACATTAGCACAATTGCATAATAGTAGGTGCTATGAAAGAAAATGTTCTCTGTACAGTTTTTATTGGTCTGCTTCTTTTTGTGGAATCCTGTTTGTTTCAGTAAAATCCTGTTCCTTTCAGTTTGCTTTATGTTCCCCAAAGCTAGCACATCTTGGGATGCACATCTGGACATGGGCAAGCCTGAAAGGAATGACATATTTCTGTGCTTCTCCAGTACTGTATGTTCACACTAGACACTGGAAAAGTCCTCTGTGAAAAAAACCCAGCTATTTTTCCTCCCATGAAGAGAAGCTCAAGAAAAACCCTGTAAAAGCTTGCAGATTATGCACAATGAATCAAGCTATCACAACCCTAAACAAAACATATCATGGGAAATGTGTAATAGCCCTTCCTCTCTCTCTCCCTCTCTCTCTCTCTCTCACACACACACACACAAACCCAGCTGCAAAGGATAAAAGAGGAGGAATTGCACATTGAGAAGAACCAGGTCCAGCATGTTTTTTTTTTTTCCTCTTCTTCCTCTCCTTTTGTTTGTAAGGTTTACCACCAGTATCATCTATAAGAAACAAAAGAATAATTGTTTAGTCCAAGTGGAGATGAGAAATAACTGGGTCTTTATGTGTGTTTCATTATGTTTCAAAGGTTATGTAGCAATTCATTGAACTTCTCTGATGCACACAAATTCAGTTGAGTAGTAATTCCATTTAAATCAATGGAGTTATTTGAGCATGTGTATAAAAGAGAGAAAATTCAGACATTTTGCTTCCAGATCCAAAGTAAAAGATCCCAGAATTAAAAGCAGCAACTCTTAGGTCAGCCGATTTCTCTGTTATTTAAGAAGAAGCCTCTGAGAAAAATTGATAGCACTACTCAGAGCCAATCTCCCTGAGGCCTGGGTTTTATGAGCTGCATGAACCCTTGCAGCACTCTGCCTGGTGGACCAAGCCGGGGTCACAGACACTGACCACCACGGGGTTCCTCACTTGGAGACAGTCACTTCAGAGTCATGACACCTGGAAATATACACTTCTTGACAGCCAGTTGGTGAACTGCTAAGGAACCAATGGTGTAAATCAGCAGAAAACTAGCCAGGTTTCTAAAATGTGCCTGGCAGGCAGTTTTGAAGCCCTGCCTGGTTTTGGAAGCAACTTTGTCAAAATTGGACCCTCTCCACAAAGTGCTTTGATGTTGATGAATCGGTAAATTCCAACGAAAACTTGTTTAGTCAGAATTTTTCTGACCAGCTCTACTTCCTCCTTCTGTGAAGCTTATTTACTAATTCTCAAACTCTCTCCGTGACTCCAGGTGAAGGTTTTCTGCCAGGACCATCACGGCTGCAGACCCCTGTGCTCAGGGGTCTGCAGGCGCAGCTGAACACCGGCACTTGCCCACAGGCGTCCTCCCCTTTTATATCCCCATGGGAGAGCACTGCCAGGCAGCAGCACGGCTCTCAGCCTCCCTCTCCATCCATAGCACAGCTCCATCCAGACCTGTGTAGCTCAGGAGGCTTTGTCATGGTGACTAAAGTACCATTACCCCCATTTTACAGCCAGAGACGCTGAAGCATACAGAAATAACCGGTCAGGGACTGTCACAGCAGCATTAAAAGTAGACTCCCACTCCTGACGCCTGGCCCCATATTGAGTCAAATAGTCAGTAACATCTATTTACACATTTAGATTTGCAGCTACTGTTGTGAACTGGAGTCCAGCGTGGATGTGGGTAAGCCTGTGCGTAAAATGGGGAGGGAGGCTGGGAGAGAATAAGGCCAAGATTATATTAAACCGTTTCCATCCCGGGCTTGCAAAAACAATGCATTGCGCTGAGACAAGGTGTTATTGTCTGCTTTTAAGTGTACCCTCCCTTTCAAGTTTTTCTTTCTTAATAAAGTATCTGAGGTCATGCTATTGTCATTAGAGCTTGGCAAGTGCTCAGCAGCTGTCACCGTGGCAGCAGGAGTGTGCCTGGTGCCAGTCCCCTTTGTCACGACAGCCACAGCAATGTAAGGAGAAGGGCCTTGCAGGATGCAGGACAATACTGGGAAGGAAAAGGAGGGAATCCTCGACCTTGGGCCAGGGCCTGGTGGCAGACTATTGAACCCTGCGCGTCTCGACAAACCACAAGGAGTAAAAATTCTTGGAAGCTGCAAAGGTTGCAAGTGAAAACAAAAGATTCTATCGTGTAGGAAATAGAACAAAACGCAGAGAAATTTGTTTTGTTTTCAGAGATAAAATAAGCAAATAGCACTCTGCAAGGGTCAGGAGCGCTGCACGCTGCATGCAGCACTCACGGCAGGGAGGAGGGCAGAAAAGCTGGAGTGAATCTAGAAGCAGGTAGGAAAGTACTCCGTAGCTTTCCAAATCTTGCACTGTGGGCAAGGGACTCCCTCACGAAAAAACGGATGATGACGGTCTCCAATAGAATCTAAAACATAAAATCATCTATCCAAACAAAACCCTGATGATGCAATACAATCAAATAATTGCCTTTTGAGCCCATAGCTGAGGCAACAGGTAGAAGCAAATGAATCACCGCTACTGAGCTTCGCCAGTTAGGCGATCGGAAAAGCCCAGTATGGGATAACCAGCACCAATTTCCTTACACTTCAGCTAAAGTGAGAGTAAAGCCTGCACCTAAAAGTGGCTGCAGGAACAGACGCTGCGGATGGTGTTATTGGTCCATGTTGACTTCTTAACTTAATAAATGTTTCACAGCTGACATGTTGAAGTATTTTGTCCCCTTTTTTATTTGTGTTTATATCAGCAACACCCAGAAAAGTGACCTTGACTAGAAGCTGCTTAGCTATTGCTTTCCTGCTCGCTTCTGATCTGAAGATCCACTCCAGAAATACCAGCAACTGCTAACCCACACCTAGTAATCAGTGCCGTCTCTTTTGCACGAGAGATCCCTGCGTACTCTGTGTCCACGACTTTCACAACTTTGTGGGTGTTCCTTTAGGACAGGAAGTGAAGAAATAAATCACATCCCAGCGGAATCGCTGGTGGAGCTCTGGGCTAGTGGGACGCTACCCAGGCTGCAATTTGGCTGGGATGCCTGGGCCGGCACCCCTGTATTTTGAAAAATACCGTGGTGTTTTGAATGACCACAAGTGGCCAGAACATCAGCTTTATTCCTTATCCAAAAGAAAAATACCTTTTGGAGCAGAAAAGCCCCGCAGCGGGTGAGCAGGACTCACAGTGCCACCTGCTGAAGCACCAGGGCTGCTGAGGGCAGCAGCTGCCATCTGTCCGAGAGGCCAGGGAAGGTCTGGCTCCATGGCCGATGTGGCCAGCCTGATGTTAGCACCGGCTTGTCTTACCCAATTTCCTATGTGTAAAAATCTCCCCTTGGAAAAAAAAATGCATCTCAACAGATGTGGGGGGAGGCACAGGGTGCTGTGGCACTGTGGGAAGGCGTCAAGGGATGGGGTTTTGTGACGTGAGAAAGATGCTCGCCTTTCAGCAAAGCTTTGGGTCGCAGCAGTCTCTGTGCCAGCAGTTGGGCTGGTTATTACCCTGAGACAATGCAACTTGTTCTTTTTCTTTCTCAGTAATTTCACAGCTTCCAGCCCCTGCTGGAGTCCTTCTCTCCCCTCCTCCCCACACTGTAGCCTGTGGATCCATTGAAAAAAGATGCTGGTAAAGCTCCCGCATACTTAAAAGGGGGCGGGTTAATTGCAACAGACTAAGGACACATCTTTTAACCAGCTCCTTTTGCCTTTCCCCCATCCTCTTCCTTGTCAGTATGGGACTGCAAGTAGCTAAGACCTGAAAAAAAAGAGCATCTGATAGAGAGTTCCCCCGCTCCCTGCAGTGTTGTGTAGTCAGTCACCAGCTCCTAGGAGCTCACATCCAGTAACAGCAGCAGGACAGACCCACGTATTCCCCGAGAGCAGGTGCATTATTCCCCTGAGCTATTTCCATCATAACAGCTCCCATGTAGACTGTCCCTCTCTAGTATGATACCACTATCTGAAATGATACAAAGCATTCAAAGAATGGGACAGTGTCCCTGATGCATTCAATAACAGAGAGGAATGATGCCGGGACGTGAATAAACAGGGCTGGTTTTGTCTAGGCTCAGGTATTGTAAGCCTTTCGAGAGAGAATGATAAAACCTTAAAAATTAAGCAGGACAGTAAACATACAGTATCTTCCCTGTGAGGATAAGCAAACTGCATGGACGATCTACAGAATAAACTGATGCAGGGAAAGGGGGGGTCCAGTTGGTGGGCAACAGAGACACTGCGTAGTCTGAAATGACTTGGGGAATGTGTGTGTGGCATGTATTTTTCCAGCCATGCCTACAGCAAAGAGGTTCACATGATACTCACAAATCAGCCGTCCTTTCCGTTGTACCCTGCTTAACCTTATTTATGTTTACCATCTTTTCCACTTTCTTTTGCATTACTCGTAAAAAAAAAAGAGAAAAAATTCAGTTTCTCAGCTGCTCATAAACTCTTCTACAACCTTTCTGTAGAGAAGAAACAGAAGGGGGAAGGGACGAGCAAATGTGGCATTGGCTCTGTGACTGTGGTTTTTGTTTCCATAAACCTTAGAGCACAAGAATGCATGAGATATTTACACAAATCTTTCCACAATTCCTGTGGCCTTTGGGAGCATTGCATTTGCATGACTTCACCACTGTGGCTGGTTTGTGCTTTCTCAGCAGCATTGCCTGCAACAGGGAGCAATCCTGGCCATTCCCAGTAGCTCTCCCTCTCCCACCCTCAGATATGATCACACCAGTGCATGCTTAATACAAGCTAAGTTAATGCAGGAGTTCCTGTCCTGCTTGTTATCCAGTTTCCCAGGGATGGTACAGGAAGTTTCCCAATTCAAATACAAAAAGAGAAAAATGTTATACTCAGAGAAAGTGTTGGTCATTTAGATCTTGAGGGAAATATCAAGGGATATGAGAGGGAGGAGGATGCTTCTGAAAGGTTACTGAAGTGAGGTAGAAGTAAGTTGGTCAAACACATAAAGAAAAATGCAAAACATAGCCCAGCTTTTGCATCAACAATTCACCTTACGCCTACTTGCCCTGCATCACAGGATGGTGGGAAGCCGAGTGCCATGAAGACAGTGTCTCCAAGTGAATAGGCTACCAAATAAGAATTTGGCTGCTGGGGCTCCATCCTCTGCTGCCCTAATTGGGGACTTCCAGCAATCGCTTTGGTCTGTCTATACCTCATTTTCTCAACCTAATAAAGGGATGTTGCTCAACCTTTGCAAAAGACTTTGAGTCAGTGCACAAAAAGTGCTGTGGTAGGACCAAGGCATTTTTTTCACTGAATAGGAATATCAGGTCACTCAACACACAGGCTGCCAGCTGGTGAAACAAAGCCACGATGTCTACAAGGCAAGGAGGCCTTGCACATTCTCACTATTGCAGCTGTGACCATTTGGCTGTGGCAGCCCTGGCTTCTCCAGTACTAGTAGATGTCTTTAAAAGAGTGGTTGCATCCTGGGTTTTTGTTGTGGAGGATTTGAGGAGGGAGGCTAGCAAAGGAGAGCACACGCCACATGTAAGTCTCAGGACCGTTGATGTGGACTTTACAGGGCAGCCAGGTTGCTTGAAACCATGCTCAAAGCCATGCCACATCTCTCTCCCTCACTCTGGCTGAGCCTGCTGGAGATCCAGCCCAGAGGCAGAAATAATAGCAGATTCATTTGCAGGAGCTTAACACTTGATATCAGAACCAGTGTGCAATGACATAAGGCAGAAGCATAACCACAGACGGCTTGTAAAAATTCAGCTTTGTCCCTTGCAAGTGAATCCATAATTAAAACTGCAACTATAGTCCATTGTACTCATCCAGCAGGAGGACTCACTCCTGCTACCACTTGAGTCAGCAAGTTTCTCTATTTACAGTAATCCTTTACTTTGTCTTTCTCTCATTATTATTAAAACAATTTTAAACTCTTTAATGTCAGCCAAACGGTGTTTTAAATTATATTTTCCAGGAAAAAAAAGAAAAAAGACAGTTCAGTGTTCAGAGGGGAACACTTAGTTATGTTATAGTTCAGCTTGAGACACTCTGGTGACTCTTAGAAAGTGTTGAAATTACAGGTTCATGACGTACACAGTGTTGAAACACCATGTTACTGCAACACTTGGTCCAACACGAACTTGCAATTTCAACACATCCTAGGTCTTTTGTAAAACCCCATAACTGACCAGAACAAATGTAAATTCCCAAAAAGTCTAAAGCAATGTGCTGTACAATAGCACAGAATGGAAAACCCATTTAATTTCCAGCGCTGCTACCCTTACACAGGATAATCATTCTCAAAGTATGTTTAATTTGTAAAAAAGCTGTCACCCAGGATTAGCTACTCTTACAGCAAGATACCAGTCTCAAGGCACATCTGGTCTGATCCGGTATGGTAGTATCTGTATTCTTCCAACTTGTTAACTTCTTCCTTGGTGTCACAAAAAATCCAACAGGAAAGTACCTGCCTCAGCCTAAGCAAAGTATATTCATCAGCGACCTCCAAAATGTGCTGTCCTGGAGCTTAGCAGAGACCATAATAACAAAACATTAAACGCAGGGATAAAACCTTCTTGACCAAAGGGAAGCTGCAATTTTAAAACACAGCAAAATTTGATATTTAAAAATACACCATGGCATTATTTCAAAATACCATTTGTTATACAAGCAGGAGGCAGTGGAGCAGGCAGGATCACGGCTCGCATGGTGTTTGTTTTGAAGATGAGGAGAGTACAGGATTTGTGCTCGACCTCTTCACAGGTTACACTTAGCTCATTTGGTTTCATTTACAAAAGAAACGAGTTTTCACTCAGGGGAGCTGCTGAGAAACAGCTTTATGCCCCAGCTCCTGTAAGCAGCTCAGATCAGGAGACTCCTACACCTGAAGCCAGCAGAGATGCAGCCACCCAGAGCGCTTGGCAGGACGGGGACATCCGGGTTCTTGCCCCCGCCAGCAGACGGGACTATCCGCGTGTGTCACCACTCAGGGATGGGGAAAGAGATTGAGTAAAACAAACTCTCAGGCTGAGAGTCCACACGAAAGCTGGGTCTCACGTGGGTGTTAAGTGGGACTGGCAGGGTCGCTGGCCTGCTGGAGGAATCCCACCACTAGCACATACCCTCTTCAGCACTTACGCAAAGCACCCTCCAATAAGGGAGATGAAATGGGAGTTTTAATGATACATTTTATTTTGTTTATCTGGCTCTGAATATTTAATGTTAATTTTAGTACTCAGGCAGTTGGGAAGGGGTAAAACATAATAAACATGTTATGTGTATTGGGCTGTAAATATATAGCCCCCCACATACCAGCTTGGGTTTCTCTGCATCAATCAAAGCTGGAATAACAGCAGAAACAGCAGTTTTGGTGTTATATAAAACTACAGTTCTCATTTATTTTTAGAGAACATAATTTCTTAAGATAGCAGAGAGCTTACTTGGAAAATCATGATAAATTATAATAGTCTCTCTTCTCCTCGACTTCTTACAGAAGCTGCTTTTTTTTGGACCGTTGCAGTGTGCTGCATACTAGGAAGAAGGTACTTACAATAGGATTTATTTGTAGCCTTGAGCCAAAATACATATTGTCTTAGACGAGAGTCACTATTATCACAAAGAACCATGCTGACTGGGGTTTAATGAAATTGGACCTGAGTGTCAGATGTTAGCTTGGTAAGGTTAGCAGCTGGGATGAATTGGACCAGAAATGTGCTGTGTAACAGGATTTCACTGGAATCCTTGTGCAAAAAAAAAAAAAAAAAAAAAAAGTATGTGGAATATGTCACGCTAACAGTTGACAGTGTAGCTGCAACACCAAACATTAAATAAATAAATTCCATACGTAACACAGGCACAGAAAAACTTTTCAGGAAAGCGCCTCAGAGCTGCATAGCCTCGCATCTATAAATCTCCATTAAATCAGTTTGAGTGGGGCTAGTGTTAGAGACAGAGCTGCCAGAAATAGCTCTTTTCCTGCAAGATGTAGAAAAGATTACAGCTGAGATTGAGACGGCGGGGTGGGGAGGGAAAACAGGGGAGGGGTGGGGGGGGGAAGAGAGGCAAAGGAGTTGAGCTGGAGGAGGCGGGGGAGCTGTGAAAGGCATCTCATAAAAGTCCCATTTGTTGGAAGGCTGCAGGAAGTGGAGGCAGCTTTGGCACACGTGTCCATGGTGCTAAATTAACTGTTAACACAAATAATCAAAGTGCAAGGCCCATCAAGCCGCTGGCGCCAGCAAAATGAGGGAGCGGCCAGGTCAGCGCTGCCTCTCGGGTGAGCCGGCTAGCAGGTGGAGACCAACCAGGGACTCGGCAGGATGGAAGTGCTTACAGAACACACTGACCCACTGACAGAGGAAAACACCGCTGCACTCCTGCTTTCCAGCTATTGTGTGCAGAGCGTCTTGTGGGGGTATTTTTGTTTTGTGCTTATTTATTATATTTTATGCAAAGTTTTTCCTATTTTATTCCATTTCTGGGGTTTGGTTGGGGTTTTTTGGGGTTTTTTTTTTGAAACTTTTTTCAGCAAGTCACCGCCGTGGAGAGCTTGGACACCCCAGGGTGAGTTTTTAGTACAGCTCAGCCTTTATTGGGCAGCATTGGTGGAGGAACAGCTGAGCAGGACAAAGGAAGAGTTATCAGGCACAAAAGCACCAATTGCCCTCCAGCGCTACCCTTCGGAAGAAAAAACACTGTTCTTCAGAAATAGCTGCTGAAAAGCAATGCAGCACGGGTATTCCTACCTGGTTTGTTCTCTCTCCCTTTTAGAGAGTCCACAGCCCCATTCTGTACTGCAAATAGGATGCAGATACTTCAGTAGGTATCATGGCAAAGCAGCCACCCCAGCAGTGAAGCACAGAAACCCACCACAGCCCGTGCTGCTCTGTGCAGAGTGGAGGCAGACAGGGTGGTGGTACTCGCTCCCACTGAGTAGGATTAGACTTGTAAGCAAGCAGGACTGCTCCTACAATCAAATTTGGACATGCTGAGGTTCACTGAAAGTCTCAAATGATCTCATTGTATTGTACTGTGGAAATAGAAATTGCTCCAACTATCACCCTGCTCCGCTCTCGGTGAGATAGCTTAGTGGAAAGGCTGCCTGGTGAGCAGCTTCCACCACACCAAAATAGTAGGAGTCCTGTGTTGGATTCACTGGCTGCTTCGCTCAGCTTGCTGACACAAGACAGCTGTAAACCCACTTTAACTGCCCAGTAAAGCCAGGTTTACAATTACTTTGCATGACGAAAGCACCGCAAAGCAATCACAGTGCAATAGTGAATCAGGCCCTGGAATTGCCGGGATCTTTCGCCTCCTTGCCTGGGTACAAACATACAGCTAGATGCTATAATAAATCACAACTACATCATATGCATGTGCTATGTACATACATATTTACATCACACACTTTGGTTTGGTTTGGCTTTTGTTGGATAGACATGTATTCTCTACAGATACAGCTGCAGGCGCATGTATTCACCAAAAAAACCACTTACAGTTATAAGCTGTTACAATAGAGAGCATGTAACATTGCTTAGCATAAAATATGCTCCAGAAAACAAAACCCAGAAATGAGCGCTCATCCTGAATCAAATTACTTATAATTATTTATAATATATAATGAGTAATAAAATACAAAAAAGGTATCATTTCAGTGAGGATACACATCTTCAGAGCATCTAAACCTTAATTATTCCTTTAATTCTTAACTGAAAGTATAAAAATCTCATGTATCTCTAAAAAATTCTTATTAAATTTATCGCAGCTAACAGGTAGCAAAATGGCCAGTAAAAATATGGAGGGGAGGGTGTATAATTCTATCATAGGGCACAGTCATTGCTTTTAGTGAAGAAGTTACTAATAACTAAAATTAAAAACAAAATCATCATTAAGTGTGGCAGTAATATTCACATATCTCCTAGAAGCAATGTTTTAGTGAGGTTTAAATTTATAGAAATTATATATAATTTTCCCTATATTCCATAGGGTCACTTTGATATCTATCAGATACAAAGTCTGTGGTAGATCCAAAGATGTATCACAGCTCTAACAGTATTTTAAAACAGCGCCTTTACTATAGCTAACTTTGTAAACTTTAACTGAACCATAGCCAGCTGCGTGATCTGTACAATGAACATTCAGGAACTTAAGCAGCAGACATCTGATGTGATCCAAGGAGCAGGTACAAAGATAGTTTGCTCATAAGTCAGTTAGATTTGTGTAGATTTTTACAGGACAGGAAAATGTAAGATCTCTCAGGAAAAGAAACAGAGAGAGAGAGAGAGAGACAGAAAAACAGAGACAGAGAAAGAAACAAAGAGAAAGAAAATAATACTGTCATAGGGCAAAATTACTTATTATTACCCTTTGCCCCCTTCTTGATAAGGGTTAAACCAACTTCACTGAAACCTTCCATGTGTAAAAGTCAACTTGACACAGACAGAGGGTTTCTACAAGGGAATGGCCAAAGTTACAAAAAACTGAGAGTTGTGACTTACACCGGAGGTTAGGTGGCCCCTGTTGTATATGTTGCTATCAGGTTTAGCTCTATGGACACATTATGGCCCCCCCTTAAAGACACCATTGTATGTGAGTGGGTGAGTGCATGCATGTGTCAGAGATGGCAAGTGCTATCACAGCTACCAAATTAATAGAAAAGTTAGAATTACTCTGAAAAATGGAAGCCAAGCACTTCCTGAGTAGGCAGGAAAAGGGTAATTGCAAATTTTAAAGACTAGAGAATCTTTGTTAATTGAATAGGAAAATTAAAAGAAAAGCTCATTAAGCAAAACGTGTATGATTAAGAGTCCCTTTTCTGACCCTAAGCCAAGTTAGAGAAAGAATGTCATTGTTAGTTTGATAAAAATTATTGAAGATACAAAGAAACCAAGTCAGAAAAACAAAGTTCCAGACATATAAAGATGAGATCGCTCCAAACACATCAAGATTGAGTAAGAGCTAACTTGGCTCCTGTCCTACAACCCATAAATCCAGCCAAAATATGTTAGAGTTTTCAGAGTATATTATAGTTAGCACTAGCTGTGTAATGTTTAGCATAGCCAGTTAAATGGCTATCCCTTTTCCAATACACCCGTTTGTAAAGATGCCACAGCCTTGGGTCTGGCAGTCCCTGCACCCAAACCTTGGGGTAGGGCTCTCCACAGCACTTGTCCCCATTCTGTGCCTCCTGCTGCTTGTGAGACCTGCTGAAATGTCCCACTGCTTCATTTTGGCCTGGGTTTCCTTCCAAAGAATACGCTGGCATGAGAAGAGCAGTCCAACAGGAATCTGGGACATAACTGAGCCGAACTCCTGTGAGAAAAGGTGGGCATGGGGACAAGTAGATTTCCCATTAAGCGATGCAACGTATATTACTCTGACCCCACTGCTTATTTACACCGGTGTGATATAAGAATGACACAGACCCTCTCCCCCGCCTTTACATATTTATATTTCTGAATTGTCTGTCCTTTCAACTGTCAGGAAGGAATTTCTCCTCCCCACTGCTCAAAGCAAAGACAACAAGAACAAGACCCTCACTTCTGTGTGAGAGAGGGGGAACAAAAATTCCCACTTCTCTTTTACAAGGACCTTAGACAAAATAACTCAGGAGACTGCTGTAGATCAGACTGGGAAGGAAACCAATCACTCCTTAACACATAGGAAAGAATGTCTCCTAGCCTAAAAGAATGAAGGTCAGATAAAAGGGGAAAGTGAGCCTGGACCCACTGGAAAAGCTTTAGCCTGGGGTTCAGAGGCTTTTTTATTAACTAACATCTAAACATCAGGAACCCTCCACCAACATCTGCACATGAAGATCATAGAAATTCTCATTCCACCCATGTTTTCTGTTCTTAGTAAGACTGAAAATGTCCAGAATAGGAAATATCAATGCAGTGAGACATCCCAAACTGTAACAAACAAACAAGGAAGAAGCAGTAAGGGTTTATCAGAGACAAAGTGGGTGGGAAGACACAGACAAAGTATTCTGTGCAGAGAGGTATGTTCTTCCCACTTCCCGTTGTTTGTTTAAATCATTTCTGTGTACCTTTTGCAAGCTCGGTTCTAAACTCTCAAGAACCCAGAGTTGTAACTGGAGAACACACAGTGCAATGTGTCCAGTACACTTGGGAACAATCTGTGATTTGGCTCTTATCTTCTACACAAGTAGAGAATTACTACTCTGTGCAAGAAGAGTCACAAGTCCCACATGACACCAGCATTGTGTAATGCCCATCCCTAATGAAAGCTCTTACATAGGATCACTGGCAGCCAGGTTCCTGAAGCACAGCGGTGCACAGACTGCAGATTTCATTAGCACATTTTGGGATGGAGGCCATCTATCAACACACTCTCTCAAGTACAAACAAAATGCAGTGGTTTTCTGCTGCTTATTTCTGTGTTTAATTTCCTTCAGTCATTTTCCAGACAGTATCAGTGAAGCTTCTTCCTCTACAGGGTACCACAAGACCAGTGGCCTCCCAAAACACATGTATGTTAAAATTGCAAGTTCTCAGACTTATATTAAATCCTTTCACTCAACTCACCCAAACAAATGTCAGTTCATACAACACACCGTCTAATGCAAAGAGATTTCCAGATCTAGTTCCAAGCAAATTTTTGCCAGCCTCATTCTGACATAGCATCATGCACCATCACTAGCTCAGACCCTACAAGCAGTAGTCATGTTAGTACTGTATGGCACCAAAGCAAATGAGCCCTGCGTCCTTCCCCCCACCCCCTGGAGAGCTATACTAAATCTTTCAGATCCCGAGCAAGCTCCCCTGATGGTGGTTCAGGGAGGTCTACACTGCTTTTCATTAGAGATATGCACTTTCATACCCCTGCCCTTTCTTACAGCCATGATGGCCCATAGATGTAAACCTCCTTGGGCGCAATCAGATTGCCAGATAATAAATCTAAGAACATTGAGAGGTCTGACAGCAAGCCTCCATCTATGCAACTCACATCTATGTGGTAACAGGATAAGCATGTACCTCTTTTCAGCAAGTTAATATTAAGCTCATGTCTCCAATTTAGTTTTCTCACAGCAAAGATGAAGTGACACTGGCACACCTCTACCAGTCCAGAACGGGAGATACAGAGCAGTTAGAACCTTTAGCTGATACAGAGAGAGGCAAAAGCCAAAATGAGATATTCGAAAGGCAGCTCCTGTCCCAGCACAGACAGGGATACACCCCAGGGTACGCTCACCTAAGTTCTCATTTCCCACCCCAGGCCTGAAAACTGTTTGTATTTGGCCCACAGACTTTAATGAACATGCAGGAAAACGCAGCAGAAAGGATCTGTTGAAGAAAGCTTTCCCATTGTTCTGAAATGGGTTAACAAACACAGGCTACAACTTTCGAAGAATTTATGATTCCCAGTTTGGCCCCATATCAGTACACACAATGAAAAATGAACTTGATTTAACTTTGACTTCTTGTATCTTCAGCAAAATCCAAGAAAAAAGCGGTCACTGAAAACGGTCACTAAGACACTATTTCCTGGAGGATTGGGTAACATGGCTATTCCTATGGGATTTCAGAAAGGCTGACTGCAAACCACCATTTATTTCACTTCCATCTTCAAAACAGGCAGTTCTCAAACTACTGACAGCAAACTCCCTGTTTCATAACCTAGGTGTCCACCTACACTAACCTAATGCAGTTTGCTGCCTTTAGTTTCCAGGCTACGTGTTATCCTAGATTCACACAATAGGCAGTACTTAATATTGCCCAAGTGGCCTTAAATAATCCTTTCATTTTCAGTTGCCATTAATCCATGAAAGGAAAGAAGAGGCCGCCTGAACTAGCACTTTCTCAGTTTGTTCTATCATGAGCGGGTTTTTCTCAATGGAATCGTGCACAAGCAGTAAAGATAGCCATGCCAGGAGAGGAGGGGGTGGAAAGGAAAGAGGCTTTTTACTCCTGAGAGCTTTTCCTCTTTCCTCATGGTTTTCTGCATGATATAGCTCCTCTTTTCATTGCCCAGCAGGGAATCCCAGAGGCCAGAGGCAAATTTTCCCTTTGGTCTTAGCGCATTCATGATGGATTCTTGTTCTAAGAAGAGGTTATTAGTTGTTTGCTCTTGAGTATTATATCATCACCATTACAGCAAAGCTGGTCTCATTCTAAATTTCGTTTATTCTTTGGCACACATGAGATATCTTGGGTTACATAGCTAACATCCCTTTATGCACTGAAGTCAATGAAAACTTTTCCAATGGTGCCAGATCAAAAGTTGCAAAGGTGCTGAAAAAATGATCTCTTTTGGTCTTAATTCTGGTTCCACTGGTAAAATTCCCTCTGACTTTGACAGGAGTTGCTTTAAGTCTACTGATTTAAACAGCTTTTTAGAAACCATGAAACTATTCAGTTATCATCTAAGCTGCTGCTGGATAAGGAATGCTCATAGACCTTGAGGTCTGTTTATGTTGTACCTTGTTAATAGAAGTTATCACTTAAAAATGTCTCGGTTACTGTTTATATTTTCACTACTTACACTATAGTTCGTATAAGTTACTGTAGAAATAGCAAAAGATACAGTATTTTGAAGATGTATCCAGTTAGGGACAGTATCTAGTTGAATTTTTAAAACATCATGGCATTTCCAAGTTCTTGATAAATAATGCAACATTGCTGATCCTGATCAAAAATTTCACCAGTGAGGGCTTGTACCTATCTATATACCTTACACAGCCATTTTCAGCCCCATTTTTATCTAAGTTTCACAGTTTGGGAAAACATCTCAGTACTTAACTTCCCAAGGCTCACAGAGCAAGCAAAAGAGTCCTTTGATGCTTTTCCAGTTTTGTAATAACACTGATGTGCAGAAAAAGATCCATTATTCAGAAAGGCCCTGTAGTAGCCATATGCATGGATTAAACATTATTTTTATAATTTTTCTTTTTTCAGTAAGTCTTTGCTTAATAAATTAAGACATTTAATCATGCACACGGAAAATCAATCTTCCATATACTTAGGGTCTGGGTAGGAGGTGCTTTCTCTTTATTTTGTTTTTTTTTGTTGTTGTGCCTCAAGGATTATTTTTCCCCATCCTAAAATAGTTTGTGTTATCATGTATTAACTTCAACAAGTTCAAGAAACTACAACCAGAAATCTCTCAATGTTCAAAGAAGTAAAAAGGCACCTTTTATCTTATCTGTTCCACACATACTTTTAATTCTGAGTCTGACATCATTGCTGGCAAAACCTTCATAGTTACCAGAGAACTAACAAGTTCAGTACGGTAATGAGCTTCAAAAAGTAAACTTACTGAATCTTTGTTTACAGATGTCAGCATTGAAGAGTTTGAATATTCAGAGTGTTACCTGATATTCCTCAGAATACTGACTTTAACTTTTCGACTCCCCATTGCTCTGTCATCTCTGCCAGCTCTGGAGATGGAGTGTAAGAATTCCAATACAAATGACCAGGTTTACTTCATAAAGAGTTTCAGACCTGAATACAGTAAAAACCAAGCTAGCTGATTTCAAATTCTTTCAAGCTTGCTCTGTATACTTGATAAAATTAAGAAACCCTCCCTTCAGTTCTGCGTGCCCCCCCCTCACTCCCCGGGACTGGAGATTCCCATATTCCAATACTTAAATTCATAGTGCACAAGAGAAGAGAAATTAAATGTAGGCTCTTGAAAAAAAACCGTAATTTTACACAAATATTTCAACAGCTATTTTAAGATATTTTACACATCTCTAGGTTTGCCACTTGCACCACAGCAGGATCTAGCTACGCCAGTTAATTACTTGGATAGACTGTCCATACTTACTAACCACCTAAATTTTGCAGTGAATGTCATCTTGATGCCTGATATTTGGGAATAATTGTTCCCACAGAAAAAAGTTTTGCAGTACCTTTGAATTTTCTTTTCAAGGTTAGCAGGATGAGGTCATTAAGGGAAGTCTGTGTCCTGTTATGCATAACAGAGTGCTCCCATCTGCTTTCTCTGCTTTTGCACGGTATTCCTGTTCTTACACAGGTAATGCATACCGCAGGAGCCAACAGCCAAATATGCCTTCTGTGTTTACATCCCAGCAATTGGTCAAAATTTTCAAATGTGAGCACCTGCCATTAGACCAAAAAACAAAAATCAATTTTTGAACACCCACTCAAGTGCTGGGATCATCAGAAGTGCCAGCAAGCAATCACAAAGTTACCTCTTACGCTCTTTCCTTGGGCTATGAGACAACCTTGTGCTATCTTTTACCCAGGGCTAAGGCAAAGCAGAAACACTTGCACAAAGGTCAGCAAAGGCAGAATTAACAGCAGCCTCCGGGGCAATGGGGATGGCACCGCAGCAGAGCAGCAGGTGTTCAGCTCTTCCTCTCCTAGCCCACCACAAAAGCTCAGTTTCTGTCTCATTAATTTTTTTCTGAGTTAGTCATGCTTCATCTTGACCGTTTGTTTGTTTGTTTTGAGGAAGAACAAGGCAACAGCCTCATAAGGGCTTCAAATGCTGCCATTATATGCCACAAGTGGGAAGGAACTGGTTAGTCGGTTGGAAAGGGAGCCACTTGGGGAGGAGGGGAGGTGAGAGGGGCTGCGGACAGGAGGGAGAAGCAGGACAGTCGCCGCCGGGCCCCTCGAGGCCATTACACAAGCTCTTCTGCTCTCTCTAAGCACCATGACCTTCTCTGGGTATTAAATAGGGTTGTTTTGTTTTCTTCGAGCTAGGATGATTCCTGCCACATATTTGATATTAGAATCTCTCTCTAGTGGTTTGCAAGTATTTGATCCCCTAGGGCTTGTGATGCTGGATCCACTAATGATTCACACAATGGCATTAATGTCATTCATGGATGAAACCACATTTCCTTACCCTACAGGGTGAGAGCGAGATGGGAAGACTGTGGGTAACATTAGGAAGGGACTGGGTGGGAAATAAAAATTGAAGTATTCAGGTCAAAAGACAGTGGGTGGCTAAATAAAAATCCGTGATTTCTGATCATTTTGGAGGTGGGGTGAACAATAGAGATTTCACCCTCAAATGCCTGAGGACCCAGCACTAAAAAAAATAGACAATAAATGACCCCCCAAGTGAGCAATTTAAAACCATTCTCTTTGAAAACAGTTCTTGAAAACAAGTTGGCAGAACAGTTAGATCTCCCCACAGCAATGCATCATGAGATCACGTACAAGGAAACAGCAGAAGTATCAAAGCATGCTTTACTAGAGCATGCCCTTAGTTGCTCTGCTCTCTTAACCTAGGCAGCCCAGACTAGCGCCTAACGGCAGAGGCTGCATGAGGAGCTGCGTAGACGTTGCCAGCTAAACGGTGGCTCAAATCCTTCTTGCCTTCGAGTGGGAAATGGGGCTCTTAATTTTTAATTATTTAAAATAATCACAACAGACTGAAAGCGGAAACTTACATTTAATTGCTAATGTGCATGCAAATTTTGAAGGAACAGTTCACACCCTTATTTCCAGGGGAGCTTCCACCGATAAATGGTATGAGGAAGGTGAGAAATAACACAGAAATGTAGGACACAACAACTTCCAGGAGCACGGGGGGACTGAGCCAGCTAATTGAGGCTGGTATGCAGGAACACCTTTACCCAAAACACAAACAGAAGGTTGAAACAAAAGCAAAAGACAAAAAAAAAAAAAAAAAAGTCCCTGAAGAAGTGCATCAGAATAATCTGTCTTGAGGGGATGCTGACAGCACTAGAACGATCAGCTCAGAAAAATATGCCAGAGAAATTTCCAGCAGAAAGGTCTGCTCCAAGGCCAGAACAGACCTAGGTGACTCACAGGGCCTTCCCAGCTCCAGGGTGGAAGAAAGAGGAAAGATTTCCAGTTCCTCACAAGAAGAGAAAAAACACTTGGATCAGATACCAGCCTAATAACCAAGGTGCACTTTTTGTAATCTTGAAACGTCCAGACTGAGAAAATATACATTGTTCACTGGTTAACAAAACACAATAACTGTCAGAAAAGGGGCTTGCAACTTGATTTGTGGATATAATTTATACACAGGAGAGTCTGAGCTCCAGCTTCAGTTTTGTGGGTGCCAATCCTACCATTTAAGGATTTGATCTCAGAGACAGCTACTCCTCTGAGCCACGCCACTGATGTAATTTCCCAGTGAAGTCCCCTTACACCCACAAATCAGGTGCTGAAATCCCTTTGTGGGATAGTAAAAATGCTGGCACAACTAACTGCCAATGTAAAATTATTCCTGAAAATGAGAGGGACAGGTCAAAGCCCCTTTAAAAAAACAAGTCTTGGTGGCTATGCAGAAAAGGATTATATTATGCTTAGCTAGTGCGTGGGTGTAGAGAACAAGGGACAGAGACAGTCTTCCTCGGTACGCCCTCCCCGCAGCCCCTTGCGAGGCAGAATATATAGGCAACATTTCAACCTCAAATCCACAAACAGATCGGGATACACTGGAGGAGAGAGAGAGACAGATTTCTTGTTTTTTAATAAAAGGTAGGATTAGGAAAAGACGTAGGTGGGGAAGGTGTAAAACAAGCAGGCAGGCAGTCCTTACTCAGCTTCCCTCTTACATTCATTGCTCTGAAAAGTGGACAAGCCTCAGGAAGAAATAAGACACATGGCTGTGGGTAAAGGGGGGGAGGAATTAGAAACTGTAATTCAATCTAATATTTGAGGCTTGGCAAATGCACCTATGGGATTTCATGAAAACCCCCGAATCTTTTTCATTTCGGAGCAATTAACCAGATCCCAGCATTGCTGGCTCCAGTGAGCCGCTTAGCTCTCTGTTTTATTACCCATTTCCTTTCCCCCTCGCCAGCACTAGCTCCCATCCTCGCACTTGGGGAAAAAAAAAAAAGGGGGAAAAAAAAACCCCACACTGTTACAATGCCACAAAGGGGCCACCACAAACAAGTGCCAGCCAGTGCATTTCAGAGCAAACACAGAACACACATAAATGAGGCTCACATTTGGATTAAAACGCTGTTGTGTTCAGGCATTTATGTGTGGCATAATTAAAAACATCCAGCTGTAATTTAATAGTTCCCACCAAGCACAGACATAAAGTCTAGCAATTTTTTCCCTCTGCATATTTAACCCTTAGAGACAGAAGGAAGAGGAGGCGGGGGGCAGGGGGAGAGAGCAGGAAGCCAGGGAGAGACAGAGGTCTTTTCAACACATTTTTCCCTCCTTCCTTTGTGTTACTCTAGTTTGCTTTTTACCTTCTCTGATCTTTTCCTTCCAGAAGAGAAAGCAACTATCTTCTGGATACGATAGAAATAGGAATCACGTTCAGATAGCATTTCTGTAGTTCAACAGCAGTACGGCTGGGTATGGGCTCCTCAATTTGCAGAGGATAACATCTGTAGCTGGATGCACTGATTCACAATTTGTGAAGATGCCAGATTTTTCAGGCTTAAAAATCAGCTACTAAAAAGACAGACTAATTTCACCACCATTACTCACCCTGAGTACAGCCTTTCTATTCAGAGCGGCCCTTCTAAATCAAAGGCAGCAGTGACAGGACTAAGTGCAGCGTTAGGACAGGAAGGATAAACCAGCATTTGCAGCACTAGCTAAGCATCCGGGACAGCAGGGTGGGTTCAAGTCCCTGCTCTGCCACGTTGTTGATTTTCAGAGAGACATCTCTAGGGGCATTTTCAAAAATGCCTAGCTACCAGCTATGAGAGTGAGGCACCTGAGTAAGGTCCCATCTGTACCGCTGGAAATCTGGATGTTTTAAAGTTTTTCACACCTCCCCTTTTCAATTCCCTATAGGCAGATTTGGGATGATAACATTTTCCTCCATCCCAAAGTATCTTACCAAGAGAAACGTATTAAAGATTGGGATGTGCTCAAATCCCACAGCAAGGAAGAAAGTTAATAAAGAGTAGAAAATCTGCTTGGACCTATATTTCTAAATGCTGCAGTCTTCATTCAGGCAACAGCCCATTACCTTGACTCAGCTGCACAGCAGCACTTTGCTTGAGCAAGGAACACAGAATCCCACCCTTATTCTGGAAGAGTGAAAACTGAAGGAAATGCTCTGCATAAGTTCATAATCACGGTCAATTCTGTCCCAATTTTCCATCAGTTGTGTATATAACAATTAGTCTAGGACCTTAAATCTATTAGTCTCCAGAGACAGAAGAGTACCTATGCATATAAAAACCATATAGTATTTCTATCACTAGCTGTTCAGCTCTATCCTTTAAACACAACAGAAGATATGTGCAGAAATACAGAGAGGGGAAAGGAAAAGGACTTCCAGAGCAGTAATGTAAAACAGAGGAAACTGAGAAACAAGCCTCTTCTGTGTGTACAATTTTAAATTTTAAGATCATTCAGTCCTCTCTTCAGCCTTTCTTCACCACATCCAGGTTAATATCTACTGGCATGAAAACTTGCAGAAATTGTATGTCAATCTTGCCATCCTGAAGAATAAGAGAACGCATCTAACCAATCCACGCTGGATTATGAAAGCCAGCAATGCTGTGAACTTGCCCCAGCTAGGTCAGAAAGTCCTGGTACCTAATTGCAAAGTAGCAATCAAGCAGCCCAGTGATGCTCACAGAATGGTTCATAACCAATATATAGAGAAAAGATCTGCAAAAGACAGGTTTCTAAAATATGTAAAATAATGAATATGAAAAAATTATGACCATCTTATAGATATCTTGCTTTTATTATTTGCCTGTCAATAAAAGACAATACATCAAGTTCATTCTGAACTATTTGCTCAGCTGTACTACCAGCTGAGAAGCACTGCTGCCAGCGTCAGCTGTCTTACTGTTGGTGTAGCCAACTAACCACAGCTGAAGGGTAAAGGAAAGGATGGCCTAGCGGCTACAGCAATAGCTCTGGACTTGTGAAACATAGGATCACAGGATCATACAGGAATTCAGGTTGGAAAGGACCTCAGGAGATACGTTCAGCTGCTGTGAGGTAAGTCTGGTTGTACATACAGACTGGGGGATGAGAGGCTGGAGAGCAGCCCTGCGGAAAAAGAACTGTTTTGGGCACCTCAGTATAAGGACATCAGACTATTAGAGCGTGTCCAGAGGAGGGCAACCAAGATGGTGAAAGGCCTCCAGGGCAAGACTTATGAGGAGCAGCTGAGGTCACTTGGCTTGTTCAGCTTGCAGAAGGCTGAGGGGTGACCTCATCCCAGTCCACAACTTCCCCAAGAGGTGCAGCGGAGGGGGAGGTGCTGATCTCTCTCTGGTGACAGCGATAGGAATGAAGCTGCATCAGGGGAACTTCAGGTTGGACATTAGGAAAAGGTTCTTCACTGGGAGGGTAGTCGGTCACTGGAACAGACTCCGCAGGGAAGTGGTCATGGCACCAAGCCTGTCAGAGTTCAAGGAGCATCTGGACGATGCTCTTAGTCATATGGTTTAATTTAGGTAGTCCTGCAAGGAGCAGAGAGTTGGATCCTTATGGGTCCCTTCCAACTCGAGATATTCTATGATTCTGTGATTCTAAGTCACTCAGGCATATCTACTTTGTACTTCGGAGCACCCGAACACTGACAGCTCTTGACTCGCTGAGCACTGTTTGGGTTGCAGTGCAGCACAGCGTGGTGCAGAGACACGGAGAAGTTCTTACTCAGATCCGGTGTCAGGACAGCCCCCAGGCCCGGCACATCCCTGAGAAACACGGGTTTCTTCTTACGAGGGTCAGTTAACCCAGTATAATGTGGCACTGATGCAAATGCATTGCTCCTGGCTCCAGAGTCATTACTACCTTCTCTGTACTCCATACCTGTAGTGCCCATATACCCTTACCTCTCTGCACTTGCCCTTCCCAACAATAAAGCCTTCTGGGCTGCTGTGAGAAAGAACTAAATTTAAGATTCTGACGGCCTCAAGTACTCCAAAGAGGAGACTCGGGTAGGTGCCTAAGACAGATAGCTGTGTGGGAGGGGGTTAGGTAAATAAGTTCCAAATGAAAACCCACAAACTGCGGCTCAGGACTACTGAAGCATTGTTTTTGATTGCCACTTTATTACCTGCTTTATTGCCTCTCAAATAGATTGCAGAGAGCATGGCATGCCAAGAGAGAAGAATGAGCCCCCCTATCCTAGTAAAATCATGGGTTTCTTCCAACTAGAAATCCTAACCCTGATCTCTTTTTATATAAATAAAAGTCAGAGCAGGTCTTGCACTGTAGCAATTTCTTACAATGTCATTTTAAAAGTGCTCTGCTGCAAACCTCTCTGCAAATGAAAACAATCCGTCTTCCCAAGGCATCCTGCAGAGTGTGTAACTTTTCAGGCAAGGCGGGAGTGGGTGATGCTGAAATGAAGATGGAACAGGGTGACACTCTACACCAGCACTTCATGAGATCTGTTTTCTGCATACTGACTCTTACTAATGAGAAAAAAGCTCCGCTGTGCCTTAAACATTATGAAATCGCAGGCAAGAACAACTAGCTGATGATGTCTGCCAACAGCGCTTCTTTTCTTTCTCTGTACCTCCACGCTAAGCAGGGAGTGCTGGGCTTCACTAACACGTGTAACATGGGCTAATGACATGGGGGCACCCAACCAGCTCCCCAGCAAATCTGCCAACCTCCTGCTTTTAATGATAAAGTCCTGAGCACACAGTGTAGGCCAATAATGTTTTATGTTGCAAGATATTACTGTCCTAAAGTTTCGCAGGTAAAAATACTCGAAAGGCTCTAAAAGTGGGGAGAGTCACAGAATGAACAGTTTTTATGCTTGACTGAATCAGAGCCGGTATGCTGAGTTTCTAGCTGGTCCTAATGAAAGAAAAAAATGTTTTGTCTTAGTTTCAATAATACGGGCAAACTGGAAAGCTGCCATCTTTCCCCCATAGCTATTCTGCTTTACCTTCCACTCACCTTCACCATCCACCACCATTTCAATGCAATAGATTGAAACTATATGTAGTACTATAAAGGTTTCAATGATGTTACAAATAAAAAAAGCGCAATCATATCTGTTCTATACATCTTATGTCACCACAGCACCCCCACATCACCATGATGAGAAGCACTTTCAGCACACAAGCTGAACCAGCGAGCCCAGCTAACTTAACGACATCAGCAACAACACTTCACTATATAACTAACTCACTTGCTGCTCCAGAAATCTGTATCATCACCACCAAAACACAACCACTGCTGGACTGGAAGTTGTCAACTGACTCATGTCTTGCTGCACAACGGTTACTGTGGGACATAATTATAGTCAAGAACTCTGAACAAACCACTACTCTTAGGAAAAAGCATAGCGGCGTCTTTAATGTCCGCACAGAGCAGACGGGGACTGGGAGTCTGGCCCTGCAAGCTTGACTAAGCACACTGGTAAGGTTGTGAGCCACGCCATGAAGCTGCCTGGCACAGCGGTGGCAGAAAGTATGACAGTGAGTTGTGAGGAGCTGAATTCACACTTAGAGTATGGTCCACTGGCACTGTGAGGCCGTAGGTACAACTGTAATTTACACTCGCTTGGAAGGCCCTTTCCCTTCGCCAAACTGGTAACAGTATAAATAGCACTCAGGATCCCAGGCTTGAAAGAATGAACCATTGTTTCTCTTAAGGCCACGTTTTTTAAAAGAAAAAAATAATAATAATCCCCCTATGTTTTTCTCCTGCGCTTTGCATGTTAGTCAGAATGCACTTTCCTGGGAAATGCATTATAATAACAGGCAATGTTTAGCATCACATTTGAAGTGAGCACATCCCAGTGATTAAAATCCAGGCAACAGAAATAAACACATCAGCAGGACAAGCTGCACAGTACTGAATTGGGACTTCTTTGTTTTATGACTTTCTTGAACGTTAAATACTGTGTGAGAAAAACATTGTTCAAACTTAACCATCTGTATTTGGTTTCTTTTGAGTGCATTACAATCATCAGTAATCATTTTAAGCCTAAAATCAGAAAACCTGGTTGTACTTGTGGGAGACTAATTGCAGCAGTAAAAGGTGGCTTATGTAGCAATAGAATAATTTTATTTATTTTTTTAAGTGAATTTACTAGAAACTTCTTGTTTTTGAATGGGGCTACTCCATGTTAAAGTGGCATAGTCCATTATGTTAAGCTGAGAGAGAAACAGTTTCCCTGTAAACAG
Source organism: Pelecanus crispus (assembly GCF_030463565.1). Taxonomy (NCBI): domain Eukaryota; kingdom Metazoa; phylum Chordata; class Aves; order Pelecaniformes; family Pelecanidae; genus Pelecanus; species Pelecanus crispus. The sequence goes on along the minus strand of NC_134644.1, from coordinate 128,546,154 downwards.
TTTTCTAGATATCAATAGTTTTTTCCACACTTCAAAGTAGGAAGAAAGGTTTAAATTATTAAAATTTTCAAAACTAAAGACCTAGAGCAAAGAAAAAAAACCTGGAGTTCAAGGTCAACATTTTGCTTTGACAATTTCAAACCATATCTTTTCAATGCAACTTCTGAAAGATGCTATTAAGTTTAATTTTCTAAACAAAAAGTAATTTTGAATGAGAAAGCCATTCAGTTAGAAACCACCAAAACATTCTGACAGTTCCAAAACTTTATTTCCACAATAGTTTTCAAGTCAAGATATTTGTGAAAGCCAACCCTTTCCCACAAACAGTCTCAATTTCTGTGAATCAGCATGTTCCATCTTTGAATACTTTATTACCAGCATGACACAAAGGCTCCCACCTCACAAGACCTCTTCTCCAAGAGCCTGTTACTTTTGCACCCTCCTGGGAGCTGCCACTGCTGCGAGCGCTCTGGGTTTAGGTTCTGCCCCTTATTGAGAGACAACACCCTGTTGCCAGCTGTGGTTCTCAGCAGAAGTCTTCTGTCTCTGCAGAAGTCTTCTGTCTCTCCAGCCAAATGCCAGAAGCTAACAGAGAGGAAGAACACAGGGTAAGAGAAACGCTGCACCTGCAAGCATCACCTCATACCTACCTCTTGGTTAGAGCTTCAGATCCTTAGAAAGGTCACTTGGAGGAGATCAGCATGAAGAGGAAGAAGCTGGCCATCCCACCCACAGCTCCTTGAAATCTCACAGCCCCCTGTACAGAAGTACAACAGGAGCCATCAGGACATCTGGTGGTATCACAATTATATTTTAATCATCCACACTGAAAAGCATTCAAATGGTCTCACCCATCATTCATCCCACCTGACTGGACAAAGTAACTCTGGCTTCCAGCTCATCCCCTGGACCTTTTTGGCCAAGTCCCTGGTCACAGGATGCCTGTTACCCCAGATATGTCACCTCAACAGTCTCCAGCCTTAGCCTCAGCACAGACCTCTCAGCAGTCCAGCTGACAGCATCCCACGGATCCCCTCATTCTCCTGGTTCCTTGTTCCCCGTACCAGAGTTAGCAGCTGCTCTCATTGCTTTTGAGCTCTACTCATGGAAATCCCAGCCCAGGCTGGAAAAAAACTGCCTTAATCCAGAGTAAAATTTTCTGCTCCACACATTAGATCTACTTGGGTGCTGAACAAGTGACTAGGCTGGTTGGACGTGCCAGCATCATTCTGCAGTCCTAGTAGCATAAGTAGTTGAGGCCATACACAGCAAAAGGCATGCAGGAGATACAGACAGTTCTGTACCCAAATAGGATAAAATAAAAACTTAATTTCCAAACTGTGTGCAGAAAGACTGCCCACACCATCCCACTCTTCCTTTCTCTAGCACTGTCGACATTAGGGGTTTTCTGTGCGTCTTGGGTGATTAAAGCCATCCAACCTTTGGCCTCATGCCTTGTAACTCCACCCAAGGCATGTTGTAATTCCCTAGAAATGCGCTGTTTGTCATGTTTTATTGTTTAATTACACTCTGGCTTTATTTTATTGATACATGTCTGTTTCTTGACTAGCTACATGTGGGGTTTTATGCCCCGAAAGAAAGACTGGGAGCACAGATGCCCAGCAACCATTGCTGTTACCAGAACTGCGGTGCTCAGCACCTGTCCCCTTCTCTTTGCTTGCCTTGCTCACGCTCCCACCAGGAGCACGGCCCTACCAATTAGCTCAGTGCCAGCAGCAAACACTGCGTTGTTCGTCTCTCAGAGAGGACAACGTCATTGTGTCGCATTGTACATCCCCAGACTCCCAATTATGAGTTATGCTTTACAATATCTTGGCAATTCCTTAAATAAACAGAAGTGAGCATTGGTCAATCGTTCCCAGGTCTAGGAATGAAGGTTTGCACTTTCTAGAAGTATACAGGTCTTAGGATGGAAGAAAAGCAAAGCAGCCTGATGCAGCTTCATTTCTCAAGGCTTGTTCTAGCTGAGCACACAGAGAAATCTGTGGTAGTACTAGACAGGCTGACAAGGTAGCATCCAGGAAGAGGATAATTATTTCCACATCAAGAGTCCCGAGGTCATTACTCATATAAATTCCCATGGAAGTTATTAGAGCAAAAGTTTGAAGAATTCCAAAAAAAATACAAAAGTATCAAAAGGGTATTTACAGTAAACTGCAAAATATAATCAAAGTTGGATGGTCTGCTCTAGAATCACTCTCATTCTTACTAGCCATCTTGATCTTACTCCTGTCTTTATTTTCCTCTAGTTTGATCAGTTGCAAGAAGTGTAAGTCTTACCTAGCTGAGAAATTCTTTCAAATAGGAAACTGTGTATTTAGAAGTGCATAAGGAAGGAGGAATAACAAGCATTCTCTGTAAACATCCCTTACCTCCTTTCATTTTGCCCTTTCAGAAAAGGGAATTTGTCATTTGGAGCCAGCAATGTCTTTTTGTTGCCTGCTTCTGGGTCCCAGTTGATCAGTATTTCCCAAAACACAGCACTGCTGTTTGAGAGTTGCACGTTAGGCATCTAGAGTTTAACAATAACAGAATTCTTTCTGTTTTGGCAGAGCTTTTCTCAGTTTGGAAACTTTCAGCCTGAGTTTGATGTCACTTACAGCAGCCAATATGCCCATCCAAAAAAATAATGCTAAGTAAATAGAGTTACTGCAACTTCTGCTAAGGCAACGGACACCAGTATGTGTTTGCAAAACTTTTGGTAGCCCGGAGGTAACAAACAAACGATACAGATTTCATTAAATATATATGCATATATAGATATATTATACATATTTATTTAACTGATGGAAACTACTAAATTTGTGCATTAGTCAGGTCTCAAGCACAGAGAAGGCCAATTTCTCATCATTTCTGCCAAAGCCTATAGAAGCTATGCTGATATTAAGGAAATAATAATAATAATATTAACACCAACAACCACCACCACCACCACCTAGTCCTTTTGGCTAACAGAAATCCTTCTGAGTGTGAAATTGCCAACCATGAAACAGAATACTTTTGTGAGTCTGCAGAAAGAGAGGCTGAAACAACTGTCAGGGTGTCTCTCCTATGTTAATTGTTAACTCAAAGGACTGCCCCAGGACATTGAAAATGCCCATGTTGTTAACTATTTATTGCACAGGAAGGAGGGGGAGACGTGACCCTCTCGCTTCAAAACCCAGAAAGCATGGGAATGAGAAAAGAAAGATAAGGTAACTATTAATAAAATTCTGGCTAATATGCATGACATTTGCATGACTACATACCTCTGTTCCCCTCACAAGAAAACATTACCTCTGCTCTTCACCTTGCATCTTCTTTCCATTTCATCCCTAATAAAAATTAACATTGAAATTCCCTGTCTTTAAACTAATGTTTTGCACATGAAGTGTCATTTGCTACAAATTGATTTTTAGAGTTAGCTTGTAACGTCTAAAATAAAGCATCATTAAACATCACTCCATACCATTACATGTCAAAAAACGTAAGGATGTTTGCCATTCAATCATCATGGACAACTTTACATGCTAAGAGATATTGAAATGGCTCTGTAAGTATTGTGGGCCACTCACTAGACTGTTTTCCTAACAGCCTGATGTTTCTTGATAGTTATGGTATCACACATCAGTCACCACACTTTTTAAGTATAGCCAACTTACGGAGTCTGTGAATCCCACAGCTGCAAGGGCTTGGAGAAGGAACTTGCAAATTGACTTCAAAAAACTTAATTTTTGAGGGGAAAAGTTTCATTTACACATTTTGATGCTTTTATCACCCTTTGAGAATGCTTTTTTAAAATTGGATTGGCTTCCTATGAAATCAGTCAATAGTTAAGTAAATTAGTATCTATTTACTTGGCTTGTTACAAATAACAAATCTATCCTGTATTTAAGCAAAGTCAGGGATGGTTTCTGTTTAGTTGTCTGTCTCCTTCCTATTAATTCCTAAAATTTATTTATCTTTTTGACTGTGAGCTAAAGTTTGCATAGACCTGCCTGCAACTATTTCAAGGTCTCTTCCCTGAACAGTAACAGCTAATGTAGAGTCTAGCATTGAATAACATATGGTCGCAGCTGGTTTTCCTCCCTAAATAGATTATTTTGTATTTATTAACATAGAATTTCATCTGCCACTTTATCTTTCAGTCATTGAGTGTTATGACCTTTTTCTACCGCCCTGCAAAGGACTTTTCTGCTTGAATAAGCCAACCTTGTCCTTCATCCTCTCATAAATACACCGATAGGCCCATGTACACAGCCTAACCTAGTAAGACCCTAGTGGAAAAATCCCTTTACTCTGCAAACTTCAATTTTTACTTCTCACATCCTTCTCAGGAGGGAACTTTCCCACTTACTGAACACCACCATAATTTTATAAGATGAACGGCGATGGCAGTGGATCAGGTTTCTTGGAGAGCCAGCACACAGCATCCAACCACCCTACGTTGACTCCTTCAGAAAAATCTGAATAATGAAGCAGGGATACAAAACCACAATGCTAATCTTTCATGATACATATCCCTGCACCTCCTCACCTAATCATCATTACTTAGTTTCTAACAGTCTGCCTGCCACAAAGTCAGACACTCTAGACTGGCAACACAAAGAGCTACTTTCCATCCCTCTACTAGTAACAGCTAGGACACATACTTCAGTTAACAATTTGGCAGTTCCACATTTGTGTCATTTAAACTCCTGGGTAAGCAGCATCTGTCCTCAGAATTTCATAAAAATTATGTTATATTCAGCCTAAAACTATTCTACCTCAATTTGAATATATTTCCTTGCCTCCTCCTGCAAAAAAATGTTGTAGCAGTTGTAAGCTCCTCCATATTGAATATCAGTACAATGCTATCACATTTCTTTCATATACTGATTCTACAGATACATCAGTAGAATTTCAACTTCTAATGTGTTTGAAATAGAACAGTTAATTTATTTACTTTTATGTCTTTTGCAATTTTCTTCAAAATCTTCTTGGCGTACCTTACTATGCTTTGACATCCATCTTGTGAAAGTTTATTCTCTTTTGCATATTCCTTATTTGGAATGACTTCCACATATTCAGTTGTGTCTTTTATTTCTTTTGCTCTTTTTTAGTCTGTTTAGAAACTAATTTTCAGAGAGAAAATGCATACTACCTATCAAAAAGACCCTGAAACCACCCCTTATACTTCATAGAACTTCAAGAAATTTAACATTTTGGCTGTTTTAATTTCCTTTCAGAGAGGTTTCCTCAGTTTTATCTAACAGCTCTGTGGTTCTTTCACTCCCACAAGAATGTTGAGCTTCAGTACATAGTGATCGCTACTGCACTGACTCTTTGGTAGTTGCCTTTTGGGCCATGTCTGGCACAGTAACTCAGGCCTAAATCACAAGCTGTTTCGCCTCTTGTTTGTTCTTTGATCATTTACTCTAAAATGTCATTCATCATGTCAAAAAAAAAAAAAGAGGCTCTTATACACTCATATGATGTTTATGCTGTCTATACAGAAACAAAGTTCATTATTATTGTGATTTTTTACTCTCTTAGCATATCATGTTCATTGTTAATTGCCCAAGTGATCAGTATTGTAACCACAACATTATAATATTCCTTCTAATTGGAATCTACAGGCATACTGTGATACAGTTAATTTATTTAGTTTGTTTGAACCTGAATTTTAATGTATCGTGCCACTTCTCCACCAGCAAAGCTATTCTGTTTTTCCTGTATGTTTTCTATTCTAATGTTACAGCAGCTTTTGTTCCTCCTACCTATTGGCATACTTGTATTAATATAATTTCTGAGCTTCTAAGTATGCCCAATACAAACAGGGTGCTTCCAGAGGGCTGAATAAATTTAGGGCACTTCTTTGTGGCTGATGATGGCCGGTGTGCCAGCTCTGCCTACATTCCACAGAAGTGGGAGAAGCCAGGTCTTGTCCTGCAGCCGTCACAGTGGCACCAGCTAGGATGATGCTAGGTCCTCCCCATCTGGAATGGAAGACTTAATTTCACAAGCAAAACCCCGTACTAACATCACTGCTGTCATTCAGGAGATCCATTATTCTTGCTTCCTGAACTGACAGTGCAAGAGGAGAAAGGATGAAATCTTTGGTTTCTGCACAGCAAGGCATGCCTCCAAATTTGAGGTCAGGACCTGGACAGTTTAAAGAAAAGGGAGGGAGAGACCTTTCCTCTCCTACCCTACAACCTAAGCAAAGTGCCTCAACCCTGCAAACTAGCACCTTTTAAAAAGTTTTAACAATTAAAAGGTATTAACATGGCTGGTTTTCCTGAAGAGAGCCTACATTTTTCCTACAGGAAAAGCCCATAGCGTTTAAACAGTTTTACCATTCTTGTCAAGATACAACCCATTTTTAATAAGGCCTACTTGACAGAAAAGCCAAGAGGTGTTGGTAACTTAAAAAGGAGCAACAAGTCCTTCCTTCCTTATTGCTTTTCTGTGGCACAACCTAGAAATTCAACAGAAACCACCATCTCCATTTGGACCAGCCTCCTGATCACACAGGCTATAACTTCTGTTTGATTTACAGCACCTGTTTTAAAGACTTCCTTATGGATGGTCCACTATATACCTTAGCGATTTTGCAATTCCTTACCCTTGCTTAACTTATTTTTCAATTTATTCCACGGTTAAATCTGATTAGCTTTAAATGTTTAGTATTTAGATTTTGTAAACCCCCTTTGCCAAAGTAAAGAACCCCGAAGTATCACCTACTTTTGCTCAGATATGTACTTAAAAAATTGAGATCAAGCCATCTTTAGTCTTTTTTTTTCTGCACAGACCGAGTTAGGATGCTCTCCTGCTGCTGCATTGAGGAAAAGAAGTGAGAAGCTAAAAGGAACCAGAGCAGAATCAAAGTGGGAGTGAAGATGAACAGTGATGATGCCAGTGTTGATTTTCTCTTGCTTCCCTGAGGCAACTACTGTCCCAGTGTCCCATGATACTGTGAGATGTGGAACACAACCAAACCCTCCAGCCGCTTCAGTAAGTCCTCCAGGTATCAAAGCCAAAACCAACATCATGGGTGTGTCAACGTCATTAGCGATGATTCAATCACATAATAGAAGCGTTTTGCATGGCTCAGCAAAAGACTGTTCGAAGACTTAAATCCAAATCAAAGACATATACGTCTTTATTTTACTGTTCACTGTTTGGCTATTAAGAATTGCTCATATGATTCCACAAGTGAATGTGAAAAAAAAAAAACACCACAAAAAAACCAGGATAAGACCTGTTCTTTACAATGAAACATAATTTTAGCAAAACACCTGCAAAACAGACATGCTTTTGCATTCAAGGAAAGTAGTAAGGAACCTGGCAACTTAACAGAGGAGATTCTGGATATAAAAACAAACATGGGGTCTCATTTCCCCCAGTCCTACAGTACATGCATTATGTGTACATGTGAACAGGACATCTCCACTCCACAGTCCATCATTTCAATAAAGAAGGCACCTTTCAGCTGCTGAGGCAACACATAGGCCAATCAATAGTAGACTTTTTTGAATCTGTCTGTCAAGAAAGTCACAAATACACTCCTATGGCTCCTTCTTAGGGCTCTGAAAGGAGGGTACTGACTTTGCATTCTCACTTTACTACTCTGACCATCATGCAAGTAGCTCAATGAGAAGGAAGAGACTTCAGGAATAAAGCAAATTCAAAAAGCAGTTCTGGAGGGCCTGAGTGATGATAAAGATTTTGGCTTACAAGTTCAGATTGTTACCGGACAAACAAGCACAGTGATTTCAGCTGCACTTTAACAGACATCGTGCACTCAATACAGCATAGCCAAGAGCTGATTCCAGGAGACCACCTGTTGAAGGCACTAAGGCTTTTCTCCAAAGTAAGGACTAAAAAGGAACTGCAAGATTGACCCAAGGTGCAAAAAAAAGAATATGAACTTAAACTAAGTAGGAACTGATGACTATAAGATATGTGGATTTGGAAAAAAAAAGGTAAAAGTGGTAGAATGTGTCTAGAAGTGTAAGCAAAAGGCAGAGAAATGACAGAAGTGTACCACAATAAATGAAATATGCTTAAGCATGTTCCCAGTAGCAACATAGAAAGTGTACTTCTTTTTCTATCAGTCACGCTACAGCAACCAACAAATCAAAGCAGACAAAAATGTCATATAAGATCTGCACTGATTTACTACTTTGATTTGTTATTTTTCAGAAAATAGTCATCCACAAATAAACCCAAATCAAGTCTGCTATTGCTCTTCATCAGCAGGAGGGCAGACTGTAAGATTGGGAGCTTTTCAGATGTTATTTCCCTGCAATGCCGGTGGTCTTAAGGTCCTGGCCTTTTTAAACTCTTTGCGCAAGCCAGACAAGTATAACAGAGGCTGAGAAGAATTAACACCATTACAATGGTAAGAGTCCAGAGCATTATTAGTTACAACTAAAGAAATGGATTCTATTTCAAAGTTACATTGAAATATAAGAATATTTCATGGCAATGTGTAGACTCAGTTTAAACAAAAATCATCAGTCACCAAAAAACATATTGTTGTTTTCAAAAACTATAGACTGTGTAAAAAATAACATATAAGAACATGAAATTTAGCTAAGCGAGAAAATATAACCAGGGCTTCTGAAAACCTTCTTTAAGACCAACATCTAATTCACAGCGCACAGAGATACTACATTTATCTGTTAATTATCTACTCATGAAAGCTTAATTCTGCTTGACTTCAGCATATGCAATTCCCACCAACCAACAACAATGGAGAGCTGTGAGCATATATTGAGAGAACAGACAGCATTGTAAATAAACTGTTGATACAAATGTTCATCTTTCTAATAATTTTCCCCCTCAAGATACTAAGTTTTATGAAATTCTTTAATTGCCTATATTTATTCTTGGATATATGGCAGATTTTAAGGACTGTAAAAATATAAAACTAAGGAAATTAAATTCTTGAGCATAAACCATGTGTGCCAAGGTTGTAAGAATGATATAAAAGATAACCATTATATACCAATGCCTTACAATATCACCATAACTTCGGGGCTGTCATTGCTTCTAAGTATATACATCTTTCTAAGAGTACATGCAAGTTGTGCTGAAACAGCGCTGCTTATCTTGTTATGAGCACTGTGTGACTCTAAAACTGTCATTTTGTCCTGATTAAAACGCAACATAACAAAAATTTATTTTCACACTCAGCATTCCTAGACCTAAGATGATGTGCACTGAAATACAGACATGCCTTATTACTTCTACATGCAATGACATCTTCAAACAAAGACAAAAGAATATTGAAATTACATCCCAAATTCCAGGTATCCTAAACTGTAACTTCCTTCTCTGCATTGTACAGGTTTATGTTTTAGGCAGCTGGGATTCTGGCTTTTCTATGTCAATTCATGCAAATTGTGTATTTTCACAAGATTTATCTTAAGGTCTTAGACAAAGATTTGATAAAGCATCAGTGATTTGATTTTATTAATTATTCACAAGTATTTTAATGAAATTTCATTTAGGTGATTACTGATAGAAACTAATAATCTGACATTTCTCTCATTTAAGCAGTAGTTCAAAATCAAACACCAGCTCATTAATAATAACCAAAACTTACCTCACGCTCATGTTTTCAAAGGCTACTTAGAGGACATTTCTTATGGCCGAAACAGATATGTTTGGTTTTCCCAGCTTGTTCAGAGGGCATCAGTAACTGATCCAGATTTGGGGTTAGACCACTCAGAAATATACCAGCAAGCCTTCTCAGAATTTTTCTGCTATCCTTATCCTACATAAACATCCTAATCATGATATATTAGCACTAAAAGCTAGACAACATTGAATTATTTTCTCCCCAACAAGCAAAAATAGATGACAGACTAATAGTTAGGACACTCTTAAGTCCTCTCTAAATCTATGCCTGTTTTAAACACAGGCATTTCCATTGTCAAACTGCTGATCATTTTTGATGTCTGTGGAAAGTTTCTGTCCATCCAATGCATGGAGAGTCCAGGCAACCAACATAAAATAGGAAATAGTGAACTCCACTGTAGAAGTTGAGAGAATAAAAATTGCATATCAAATTGTTATTGGCTGAAAAACATTGCCAGATCTGGTCCTGTGTATGCTACTTGCTCCAGATAAGGTAGTTTCTTCAAAAGGGAGGCTAAGGAGGTTAAGCAGCAAATGCACAAAGAAAGTTGATATAGGAATCCTCTGGTCTTAGTGCTCGCTACACCATCAGTGCCAGAGAAATGGCTTCACAACAGTCATGTCAGGAATATGAATGAACAATCTCTGTGCAGTCACTAGAAGTGAGACTAACCACGGAAGTACCAGCATAATAAGACAGATTCAGTGGAAAGCTTTATTTTCATCATTTTCCTCAAAAGATTTGGGCTCTTTGGAAGTTTCTTGGGTTTTGCTTCTTTTAAAAACAAAGAAAAATATGCATCTCTTAGAAGTGCCTGCTTCTCTGACAATGAGAAACCACTGAATTCAGATAACTTCAAATACACTATTCTCAATTTCTCCTCCCCTCCCCCCCCCAAAAAAAAAAAATACGAATAGCTTGAAAAGGAAACAGTTATTTGGAACCAGTGGTCACCTGCATCTAAGCAAGTATTACAGTCTACTAATTTAGACAAATATACAGAATGTTACTCTTACCATGTCCTCCCATCACCTCGTCTTCCCCATTGACTAGTCTAATCATTTCTTGGTCAGATGGCTAACACTAGACACCAGTCCCACAGGGGATGGGACTGTCTTTGACCTTTTCAGTCAGTCAGTGTTTACAGCACAGAAAATGCACTAGAAATAATAATAAAAGTTTCATTAAAATCATCTTCTGTACTCCTAAACCATCTCAAGGGGAAAACTACTACAAATAACGAAATTCAGCATCAGCAAACAACATGTTTTCTTGTTCACACACAAAGGTTCACTAGCTCTCTAAACAAAATGCATCTGACAGAGGTCCTAACCACCAACAGAACCACCACAAATGTGCCAGAGCCTGCCAAAGTCCTTGCAGAAGACAGCAAAGCGAGAAGCTCCCGGTTCTGATTTCTATAGTCTTAACTTTTTCCTCCACACTCTTCTTGATAACTGGGGCTTGATTTTTTTCTGGATTACAGTTGGTGAGGCACAGCACATCTCCATGAGCCACCCTGCTCACTGCAGCTGGGTAGCAGCCCTGGGACTCCTTGGTGGGCTGTTAAGAGAGCTCACCCAGGGACTGAGGTCTCCCGGGCAGCTCGCTCCTGCCAGTTCTCCAGACGGGCTGCTAAGGCCAGGAGGGCAGACCACACAGGCTGCTGCAAGCACTGCCACAGCAAAAACGTCGCCACTCTTGCAACACACTAGATTCCCATGCCTGGGGAGCTGCTGGTGTAAATAGTCCGTCACTTTTCATCGTCAGACCCTACCTCAGCAAAACATTTATACATAAAGAAGTGCACACTTACACACATTGCTATGCTGCAAAGCAACACATTAAAGACTTGTTCAATTGGAGATTTACTTAGAAGTAGCTTAAAAGTTTCAAGCATTTGAATTTTTTTCTGAAAATATTAAAACTCAGAAAACAGAGAAACAGCAAAGAGGAAAAAAATCCATAAAAACAGACACAAAGACCTTTTTGTCCAACCAGAGTCTTGCAGTAATTATTTCAATACTGATTGAAATACTTCACTGGATATTGGGACTTGGTGTGAGTACACAGTTGGTCCGGTAAGCTTGACCACCTAAACTAAGCTTTAACTTGTGAAAAATTTGGCCTTTAGGATGAATACCCTAAAAAGCCCTGATTATTTTGCAGCCTCAAAATAAATTAGCTCTTCATCCTTGAACATCCTGGGTGAGCTGAAGGCAAGCCTCTTATTTGTTTTTTACTCCTGGCATTTATAAGATGAGACAAAAATCAAAATACTGATGTTACTTAAAAATTTATGGTTTTACTTATCATAGACTTGAAAGTATCTTATATTTGCTATATGAGCTCTTTCATTCTTATATATTTGTCTTATCACACACCACACATCATTTCATGGCTACAACAGCACATAGAATCCACAAATATCATAAACCATTGCTCTTTGTCTGCAAACTGATGTGTGCCAACTACAGCGTATGAGATAATGAAACACTTCACATATTATTGGCAAAGTATATGAGCTGTTAAATATGGGACCTCACAGTCTTACAGCCAAACACCTGGCAAAGTTCAAATGAATTCCACAGGTTTGGTAAAAGCTCATTTTTCGTCACTTGTTCCATGTCTACTCAGAGGCATTTTGGTTGTATAAAAGTCAAATATTTACAGTTCAATGCCTGGGGAGGAGCATCTTTCCCATCAGCCTCCCCAAATGAAAAGCAACCCAAAAAGCATCTCTTAACATTCTGCCAAAATAAGCCTTCTTCGGAGGCTGAAAATGTTTGGCAAGACCGCCATCCCACAACCAGCATTTTCTCTCCTGTTTTTCCCCAGTCACTGAACTCAACTTGGATCAGCAGAACATCTTGAAAAAGGTCTTTCTAAATACCTTCTGTTCAAGGCAAAACAGGAAGCTCTGTCATAAGTGAACCTGCTCATTGCTTCCTCTCTTCAGCCTGAGAAGTTCAGACAGCCTGGATGAGTCACAGAGCTTAAAGATGATTTCTGGGGTATTCAGCCGAATTCAGCCAAATTTCAAAAGTCTTGAAGCCTAATCATCTTTCTGAGCATCTCTTCAATGAGGCTGTTTCTCTGACTTCAGAATGAACGTTACAAGGCTCCTTCCATATATGGACAGCCTGCTCTGCAGGATCAAGTGGTCTGAAATTTCCATTTGACTTCAAAAAGTCTGGTGAGTGCTCAACACAGCTTTTGTTTGCTAAATGCATACTAATGTATGTGAAGAGCATTATTTTTCCAAACCACACATTTCCAAGTCTATGCTATATGGTATATATTCCAAGTCTATGCTGCGCAGGTACGCTTACTCATAGCTTACTGTCACCTTGAAAGTGACACGCGTGCTCATGCTGACAGAAAAAAATTCTAAGACATCTCAGCTCATCTGCCATTGCAGTTGCTTGTAATGCTATCCTGAGAATCCTCTTTTCATAGCTTTATGATTTTAAGACATAACCTTGTACAGCATAATGCAGCCTGTCAAAGCTAATATCACAAAGTCTCTTAGAGATGAGATACTAGTGGATAGGAGATGCATAGAACTGAATGGATCCATAGAGATCAAATAAACTCAATGCTCCTGTCTAATCTACTTGAGCTCTGTAGGAGGATAACATCCAGCACACTCTTGGGGGTTATTTAAAAGCCTACTAAGAGACTGAAAACATATAGCTGAGAAGGATCCAGTCCAAAACCAGGAAAGCCAAGCAAGGATAAAGGCATTCAGAACCTCCTGCATCTAGGACACTGGTTAAGACGCACGATCACCAAAGTTATTCCCGACAGCTGTTCGGTAGCCTACACAAAATGAAACTGTGGTTTCAGTACAGTTAGTAGACAGATGTTTACATTATAGATGGAACTACGTGGCAAGCTCAGCAGAGAAGCCAAGCAGTTTTGCTAGGTTAACACACCAGCGATAACGGAAGAAAGCTTCCAAGTCCGATACTGCTCACCCCCACTTGCCATTCATGGGGTCAGTCAAGGTTGCAGCCAAGAAGCCGTGCAGGAAGTGCTTACACTCCTGCTATTGGCTCCGTTTGCAAATACAGGAGTCCAGACAATACGGCATTTCACACAGATGCTAAATTAGCAACGGTAGTCAATTTTTAAGTAATACAAACCTCTATCTCAAAAAAAAAAAAAAAAAACAAATACACGTAGCAATTGCTTATATTCCTTTATCCCCTAAACAATTTTATATATTGCAAATTGGCTTTGAAATATGAATAATCCCAAATCCCAGTGGCCTTGGCCTCCTTGAGAGTCAGTCTTGAAGTGTGGACTAACTGCTCTTGACTTTTTCCCCAATGAATGCACACAGCCAGACGGCTGTTACAGCATAGGGCTGTGTTCTTCAGATGATTTTGCTCCCAAAAACCATACATGCAGTCAATGCATCCGTTCTTTTAAGAATACTCGATGAGGGAAAACCGAAACACGCAAGGTTCAAAAGGGCAACGCAGTCAATTGCTACTGAAATTCAACATCCGAACTACGTGCTCTAATCCATTTGAGGGCTGCTTGTTGCCGGTGCGTCTTCAAGATTATTTGAGAACCCCTCTAATGAACAGAGAGCACTTGGTTTCAGTCACCGGCACCTACCCTTCTGTCACCATGACACGACCCCTGCACCGGTAGCCGCGCACGCCCTGAAGAAGCCCAATGAATCCCGGCCAGTGCCAGGGACCCGAGCGCTTGAATTTAGTGGCCTTGCCCAGCCTCACCGGTGGGCACCCCAACCCTACCCGTGGCCCAGGAGCCCCATTGCACCCCGGCCCGAGGCCGTCAGTCCCTGTCACAGGCTCCGTCCCCGCCCTGCCCAGCCGTGGGCCCGTGAGGCTGGCGGCCCAGCCTGGCCTCGGCCCTGCCCGGCCACCCCGGGGCCGCGTCTGGCCCTGGCTCCCCTCACCCGGCCCGACCCCGATCCCCACCCGCGGGCTGGCCCCGTCCCCACGGCTGGGCCGCTGGCCCGGACCCGCCGGGGAGGAGCGCGACTCGACGAGTCGCCTCCTCCGGAAAACTCCGCGAGGCAAGGCGGCCCCCTGCGCTGCTCCCCGGGGCGGAAAGGCGGCACCGCGGCCGCCAGGCTCGGCACCAGCGGCGGGGAGGCCGCTCCCCGGGCGGGCGGGCGGGCGGGCGGGCAGGGGCCGAGGGGGCAGCCACGGCCCCGCCGAGCCGCCGCCGCCGCCAAGCCGTTGGGCCGGGCGGCATCTAGCGGCCGCTGCCGGCGCCGCCGCCGCCGCAGGCAGGGGCCCGCCCGGCGCCGCCGCGGGCGGCCCGGCGGCAGCTGCGGGCCGCGGCGGGGGCCGGGGCCGAGGCGCCGGGAGGCGGGCGGGGCGGGAGCAGGTGGCGCCTTTCTGCCCCGTCGGCTGGTGTCGCTCGGCGGTCTGCCGCCCGGCGCGGGCGGCGTTTCAGCCCCGGGTGCCATCTGCCGCTTTTCGGGCCGTAATTCACCGCAAAGCCTAATTTCGTCCTTTTAACTCAAAACGACGCAGGTAGGACTGCTTAGGCCGCAGTCGCATCTGTGTCGTATCTTACGACGGAGCGTAAGGTGCCTTTTCCAAGCTGTCACCTGAACGGCGGCCTAAGGCTTGCCACTGCCTGCCTGAGCAGCCACTCCACGTACCCTCCTCATAAGCACCCCTGCGATCACCAAGTAACACTATTAACCCCCTAACAGTGATCTCTTCTTTTCCTAAGCCCACCAAATGTCATGGGAAATAACATGACAGGAAGCTACAGCTATTCGGCAACCGTGCAAGAAACTTCTGCGTCGACGGCTACGCCGTGGCCTTGGCGAGAAGCGAGGTGGGTGCGTAACAGGGCTTGCCACACCGGGATGGAAAGCCGGGCCGGAAAGGAGACACGGTGCATCCCCGCACGCTGCAGAGAGGGGCGGTTGCAAAACACAGGCAGCCACGCTGGAGGTCAGACCAGATGCAGGATCTGAAATCCATGCTCTCGAGAAGAAATGGCACGTAACGCTTAAAGACATCAAATGGTCACGACCCAGGTTTGAAATCTCATCTGAAGAAACAGCATCGCTACTAATCCAGTTCCCGCTATGAACACACCAGGGCAGTGGTTCAAGGATGACTCGGAGGGAAGGCTGCCATTTCCTGACTCACTGTCCCCGCTTCCTGCAGCCTGGCCTTTCAAGTCTCCGTCCTGTTACCAGCTCCTGAAGTGAACCCTCTTATCGTGTGAAGTGCGATGAAGTCACAGGCCCCCTCAGACTGTGTCTATACATACTCTCCCTCCTCCATGTTTTTGTCTGGAAATTTGTTGCTCATACTGTTCATATGAACGTTTTTCTCACTAAGATCCAAGTAAAATTATTCATAAAATGATTCAGGTTTGCCAGTAACTGCACGGATTGTAGGAGTTTATTAAGTTGGTTTGTACCTATGGATGCTGTGATGCTACGAAAAGGGTTCCTATTAGGTTATATTCATAAAAAGTTCAAAACTCACCTGATAGTGCTCTTCCTGTCAAAAATGCAAGTAAAATGGACACAGAAGGGTTTAGCATAAAATAACTCCCATTAACAACAGCGGATTGGAGATAGGGATGCTACTCCCAAGTGATAAAAAAGTATTCCTCACTATCTCAGTGATGCAGTGCATGCTTTGTCTGCCTCCTCCAAAAAAAAACGGAAGAACAGACCTAAACAAGAACATATACCGAGACATTTCACAGTGAGAGGTCACGATCTCTTAGCTATAATCTTAACCAATTAGCTCTGTCTGTTTTAGTCTGTTCAGGCAAACCTAATTAACAACTTCAAACAGCATGTTGCAAAATGCTAGCTCTAATCTTAAAATGTATAAATCACTACGGAAAACTGCACATAGCCCCTGATCTGCTATGTTTGTTTCTGCAGAGACCTTTCACGCAGCTCTATGCAAGTTCACTCAAGTGAACAAAACTCTAATGAAATAGGTGAAATTCACTTAGGTGACATCTCACCCCAGTGAGGCTGTGAGCTTGCCCTGGGTTGCCTTAAGGAGGCGTATTCTGAGCCCACTTGGGCTGGACCTGTGTAGTCATTAGCAAGCAAACGGGCACAGAAGGCAGCCCTTGGGACCACACCTGCAGTGCCAAGCAACGGAAATTCAGAGCCCTCTGCCTTAAAGCAATGGAAATTCAGAGCCCTCTGCCTCAAAAGTAAAAACAGGAGCACTCAAAGCCTGGCACAAGACTGGAAAATTACTTTGTAACAAGGAAAAGCAAGGAGAGACCAAAAGTGATTCATTTTCTATGTCAATATCCAGGCTCTGAAGTATAGCAAGCAAAATTTCCTGAATTTCTGCCAACAGAAGAATTCCCATGCAAAGCAATGAGGAAGAGGCAATCAGTAGAAAGGATGAAGAAATAATGCCCAACAAACTATAGGATAAAGAAAAGAAAGCAGAAATAGGGAGAGAAAACAACACAGTGAAATTCATTGTGGAAGAATGCTATTAATACAACTGCATTGCAACTAATAGGAAATAAAAAGGTGCTGCGTGAGAGAGAAACAGCAAATGTTCATAATATCTAAGAGAAAGTGGCCACAAATGAACTATGTACTGATGGGGCATTAAGGCATCTGGCCTGTGGCACCCAAACATAGTTTAACTCCCCGGCCCATGCACCTAACTTAACAGTATCCCAACTCCATGCCATGGGAAACCTTAGTGAGCACCAACACTCTACAATAATTTGGTCTTGCAAGAAGGAAATGTAGGCACAGGGGCCAAAAGGGCCCTACAGAGCCCTTTGACCTGGCCTCCATCTCTGCCAGTAGCTTGCTTTTCAGGGAAAGTGCCTTACTGTATGCAGATGCAGCTATAGGTCTGCTTCCTCTTGAGGTGCTCTCTAAACTCTTCTTCTGGCTCTCGTTGCTGAGGTCACCCCCTGGAGATCTCCCTAGTGGTGCTTGCAGCCTTATTTTCCATCCCACACACTGGAAGGACCCCATTTGCAACATTTACTGTGGACCTTTTCTTTATTTTCTTTGGTCTTCCATCTCCACTGCCACCAACACGCAAAGAGTTTAAGGAGAATTCTTTCTGGCTGAGGGAAGCAACATAACGAAGCAGGGAATAATAGATACAAAATGAGCGTCTGTGGCTGAGAAGGGTTCCATGTTGGGTAGGCATAAAAACAACAGCAAACAAATACAAAATCAATTAACCCATCGCAGAGGAATTACCGAGGAGTACATGAGAAACAAGATGCAGAGGTACAAAGCTCAGCCTGTCCCAAGAAAGCCAGAGAGGCTGTTGACAAGTAAGTTTATCATACCATGTCCCGCCAACCTCCTATTACAGCATCCAGCAACCAGCAGCCCACCCAGGTCCTACTGTCAAAAGAGCTGTATGTTCTTGCTGACAAATATAAAAAGTTGTGGAAAAATATGTCCAAACCCCAAAGCCTCACACACAGCACCTTACGTTTTTTGACTGTTATAAAACCACCCTGAGTAATTTCCAAAATCACGGCCAGACCCTACTGAATAATTTTTCAAAACAATGTTGTGGATGTTTCTGTTAACATGTTGAGTGTATAATTTTAATTTCTTCGTTTGGAGTTACTCTGTGCTAATAGGCATTATGTTCCTTTCAAGAGACAGCAGAGAACAATGCGGCTGCACTCAGTCAGGGGGCATCTTCTGGAAGGAGGAGGAAATTATGCTTTTCCAAGAGCAATTGAGCAACTTTTCGGGGAAAAAGTTTCTGGAGTGCAGAGCAAGTCAGACAGTGGAGAAACGCACAAATAGGAGAAGCCTGCAGCACAAGCAGAGAGAGGAGAGCTCTCAGAGAGGCAGAGGAGACATACGCAACCAAGGGCCCAAGCTGATGTAAATACTTCTCCCAGGATGCTGAGAGGGGATTGTGAAGACTTCCTTACAGTGCAGGAAGCCACTGAAAATTGTGGGCTGAGAAAAAGACCAGAACATAAGGACATATTGGGTAATGGGGGAGAAGGCAGAAATTAGTTAAAAGCCTTTCATTTCCATTGTCTCCAAGTTTCTTCTTTTTAAAAAATTCATTGTTCTAGCTTACCTTCTAATGAAATCATGCTCTCTTTGGCAGCATGTATATTAAATTTGAACGATACAAAGAAGATTAGCGTGGCACCTGCACAAGTTGTTTTGGGGATGGTGGGAAGGCTTCACAGGACAGGAAAAATATTGACATACTGGAGCAAGTCCAGCAGCGGGTCACCAGACTGGTCAGGGGGGCTGGAGCACAGGCATATGAGGAGAAGCTTAGAGAGATGAGTCCATTCAGCTTGGAGAAAAGGAGGCTCAGAGGAGACCTGACTGCTGAAACTACCTAACCTCAAGGTACAGAGAAGGCAGAGCCAGAATCTTCTTGTAGGTGCACAATGATAGGCAATGGAGACAGGTTGGAGCATGGGAAACCCTAATTAAACATAAGAAAAATATTTTACCAGGAAGGTGGTCAAATACTGGAACAGAGGATAATGGGCTCTCTATCCTTGGAGGTGTCAAGGGCTTGACTGGGCATTGCCCTGAGCTACCTGATCCAGTTAGACTTCCTCTGAGCAGGAGGTAGGACTAGATGACCTCCAGAGGGCCCTTCCAACCTAAATTCTTCTGTGATTCTGTGAAACTCAGCTTTCTAGGTTCAAAGAGCTGACATTTTTAGATGTTCTTCACCTTAAAGACAAGGTGCAAGAAAAACCTCTGTCAGAGATCCAACCCACCCAGGCCGATTAAAGAAATGTCATGGCATTTTTGTGAATGTTTATGTTTTATACTGTTGTTGGCATGTCAGATAAATATTACTCCTTCTTATTTGTATGTCCTGCAAGACATCGCTATCTTGGGCACTTGATTCACCAAGCTATTTTAAATCCCTTCTGTCTGTTTTACCTCTGTGCCCTGCTCTCAACCCATAACTTGCATCAACACTAATCCCTATCCTATTGCTTACCCCCTGAGGATTAAAAAGGTTTCTACAGGTAGTAGTCTGTATGGTTGTAGGGTAATGAAGCTCAAGATATGCATAGTTTGTTTCCCCCTTTTTTTTTTTCCTAAAAGGAAATGTACATCCTCAGCCAGTGCTTAGCATGTCCTCTAAATTACAAATGATAGTTACAAAACGATTAGGTTCCTCACTTGTATATGCACGCACACACACACACGTAGATGTTCACATCTATACATATACAGACATAACAGACATATCAAGTCTTGTGCAGTTATTGTTTTCCATCTCACGCTTTCATGGAAAGCCATACCTTCCGCATTTGCAATGCAGTGACTCAGCAGGGGTCCCATCCTTTGCTGTGCTGCCCAGCTGTACCCAGTGTCTCACTGAAGCTTCCAGGCTGCATTCTCATTGAGAGCACTTACACAGGACTATAGTGCCTCCTGCACAGGTGCAGCCTTCACAGCCCTCCCTGTTGCATGAGGGGCTTTTCTCCGTAGACCAGGGACAGCCCTATCACACTAGAAACACTTCTCTCCGTATCGAAGCTGGCAAAATGTGAGAGGACGTGTGAGTCACACAGTTTGCCATGCCTTCCCTTAGTGTCAGCTTTTGTGTCTACTTTACAAGTAAGAGATTAATATTGAGAAGAAAAGAAGCCAGGAGTCTGAAGTTCTCCGTGTAGATTTGCCACAAACTCACTTTCCGATCATCAGTAGGCTACTTCATATCCATAACTCAGCTCCACCATATACAAGCAGGGTGATTATAGCAACATCACAGCCGAAGCCATCACATCTACAGAGCTCTTTGCAAATATAAACTGCACAAAAATATAAATTCTTTTCTGTAACGCCTTCAAAATAAAATATGCAGAAACTGGTAATTCCTCACAGTTTCTCTGCTGGCATGGAGTAAGAAGTAGCCTCAGTGGCAGAACGCTGAGTCTTTGCACACAATCTATGATCTCAGACAAGCAAGATTCACCAGTTTAATGAGATACTGCAAGTTAGTCAACCATTTCATTGCTTTGGCCCCTCAGAAGTGTGCTAGGCATTGATTACAATCACATAGTGTAAGTTATTCTGGTTTGTTCAGTACCTCAAGTAAGCAGCAGTAACTCCTCATGTGTTTGAACTCTGATGCTGGCATTCCCACGCCATACCATGTTAGACATTCAGACAACTGTGCTGATCATGTATTTCCTTTTACTTTAATAGGCCTTTCAGAAATGAACAAGCATTCCCTTGTATACTACTATGGTTCCCATCACTTGATGGTCACACTTAATTAACCACTAGTTTAGTAGAGAGCTGGTTACACTTCATTTCATTAAGTGATTTCATGATCACCAGAGGTACACTGACAGCTCTGTTAGCTGAAGCTATGTGAAAAGGGGCAGCAGAGACAACAGTAACATTTTGCAGAACTTCCTCATCAGTGATTTTCCAGGCACTACTCTTGCAGAGTACAGCTAGTTACATATGCATTCCCATTTAGCTTTTTGGCTCAAGGCTATCTCAGCCTTGAGGTAAGATAGACCATATCCTATTACTAGTACCTTTAGCAATGTTGGTCCCTGTATCCTTAAAGTCATCATTTTTATATAAAGTAGATACTAAGAATTTCTTCGTCTGTCTTCCCTCCTTCAGGCTTTTCTGTTCATGGTCAGCAAATAAATGCGATTAAAGGACAAAATCCCATTTAAAAATGTAAGCAGGAATCAACTGGAAAACAAGAAAATGTTAAAAGGTTCTATAGCATGATAAACCAGGCAGTTTAAAAACACTAGGCAATTAACTCTAAAGTATGTAAGTATCACATGACAGGAAAAACACCACCAATGTTACATACATTAGCATAAGCACATAGACATTACAGGATACCTATAAAACCATACATTAAAGCTGCATACCACAAAAACCTTCTCACAATAGTTTATGCTCATTCATAGGGATATGTAATGCACAGATGGTTTAATGTTTCTAATGTGAAAGCATTTTTTGTAATTGAATGGGAGGAATTTTGCATGGCTGTACTTCCAACCTAGATCTAAAGTTCAGTCTGCCTGTATTTTAAGCCTTATTTCAGTTAAGAGAGAAAGAAGTGTTAGGAAAACACCATCATAAAGGAGGGTGAGGATGTAGATGCATAGGACAAACCAAAAATAATGCCAATGACTTGAATTTTGTTGTGAAGCCCTTTATCTCTGTCACAGAGATTTGTGTTCAGAAATTGTGAAAATTCATAAAAAACTATTTCATATAAAAATAGCATGTTTGCTCTATCTATCAAGTCGTTAGTTCAAATCATATGAAGAAACATCAGGACATTTACCATTCACCATAAGCAGACAAGAAGAAAAACAGAAGTATCTTGTGCCAAGGAGTCAAATGATATGACTACTTGTTACTGCCATTCCTGAGAGGCCTGTTTTATATAAGGATCATGAGAATCACATATTAACGAAAAGCTTCCTACAAATTTCATCTGTTTTCACTTTCCTATATGTATTATGCTATTATGGTTTGTGATGAGACGGATTTGTCACTGGAGTCCAGAATATAAGGGAGCCGCTTGTTTCCGGAAGTCCTGGGAGGAATTTTGTTTCACGTGTCTTCACAAGCACACATATATTACAAGAAAACTCATCTAGCAACAAAACTAGATAATAATGTATGGAAAAATGCAGCATGCCATCCCCCACCCAGCTCACAACACAGTTACAAGAAGTTCCATGTAAATTGTGTGAACTTTTCCTTAGAAATTACACTTGTTACTGACAGGGGGGAAGGGGGCAGGGGGGACACAACCATTCCCACACTGCTTTTTACAACTGGCCTGCACAAAATACTGTTATAAATAGTTTATATTCCTATAATATCTTTCACACATGTACTCTTCACAGTAACTATGGTGGATCGATATCACTGTTCCAGCTTTAAAGGCAGAGCAAATGATTTGCCAAGCATTTAAGTGACCTGTTCAAAGTTGTGTAATGAGTTACAGATATCCTGGCTGTCTCCAGCTCTCATACTCTGCAAAGTACACCCCAAATACAGTTTGTAATGAGTCATTTAGCCACAGATACTGTAAGCAAAAAGAAATTACATTACTCAGGTCTTAGAAGGGTGATACTTTGTGTACTCAATAAATCAAGGAAAAGGAAATCAGCAATGGGCTTTGAACCAAAAATGTAAATTCATGGCAAGGTTATTCAGATTTGGTTATCAAGAGAAGAGATTCTCACTGCCTTAAGGGGAAATCACTAGGGGTTTCTAGATTAGATCTCTTGTTCTGCTGGCACACAAACCCTAATTCCTTCAAGAAAAACTTTGCATTTTTCAGATAGGTGAGGCATAGATCAATAGTGACAATGACCTTACTAGTGTACTAATAAACAAAAGATCACTAACTGTAACAGGATCTAAATAAACATGCACCTCCACGTCTCTAGGATGGATGATTTGCAAAGCATTTCTCACCCTGCATATGACGTATTTTAAGTGACCATTTAAAGAGCCTTTCTCATGTACCTCCATAAGTTTCTGGGCTGCCAGCTATTTGTATTGACTGGACACTTAAGTTTTAAAGTGCTGTGCATTCTCTGTGGTGCTACAAAAGTAACATTATTGATAATAAAGACAAGATCCAGCAGGAAAAACAGGAGAAAATCCAACAAATCTTTGATTCATAGGAGACTCAAAGCTGCATGATTCAAATACCAGAAATGCACTTTCAGGAATTTTGGCAAGTTCTTATAACCAGTAAATTATTACTAGCTTTCCTTGGTATTCATTATAACAACATTAATAGTGGCGGATTCCTTCATACATGTTTGATTTTAATATCCAACTCTGTGGGAATTCCTCTGGTATTTAACAGAACAAAATTAAACATCAATTACGAAGTCATAGAAGGAAATCTAAAAGCATCTTTATCCAAAAACTTGTTCACATTAATTTATTAACAAACAACACTTTCCAAGGTTTCAAGCATTGCATGGCTGCAAAATCAGGAAGAATTATTTAATTTGTGCTCAGTTTGTAAATATGCTGCTATATACACAAAAACTAGTCCCACCATTTATCATGTTGCTTCCCCATTATTAGAATTTGCCCCATACCTCACTGCACATGAACTCAACTAAAAATGTTATCGTATCAGGTGGAAGGAGAGACAGAGAAAGAGAGCCTATTCTAGGAGTTTCAGAAATTGAAAGAAATGTAGGCAACAGAAAAGCATGTCAAGTTTCTCTCACTGAGAAGTGTGATGGAAATTTGGCAGGAGCCCCACAGTCGATATCTTTCTCTTACATACAATTCTCCCTTTCAATTTCTAATACACATAGGCCAATAAGAAAGGCCAATCCCTTGTTCCTTTCAGCTGCCCATGTCTCTCAACACACTATTTCCTCTCAGTTAAAAATACATATTTCAACATAAAAACGCTGATATGGAAACATTCTTCTTTTTAACAGGCAGATACTCAGAGGTTGAAGATTTAGTCCTCACCGAAAGGCTTTGCCAACATAACTGCTGCTAATGGTTATGACATTTTTTCATTGGAAGGCATAGACACAGTGTGGCAAAAGCATTCTTGACATCCATCCTTTCACATCCGATTTTATGTACATCTTCCATAAACATACGAATTCTTATTTTGTCTCACAAGCATTTAAATTAATGAATTTTGCAATCACCAAACAGCTGAAGAGACATAGCTCTGGGCTACAATCCCATATGTCTAGATACAACAGCTTTTAAGCATCTCTTCTCCAGAAGGGATCAAGTGGAAAAGCTCTGATTATTTTTTCCTGAAGAACATGGGCTCAAAAAGAAGCAACAAAGCCTAAAAACACATCCATGGCCTTGAATCCAGGGGTTGCTCACCTGCATCAGGGCTCTGTGGCACCAGCTGGAGCCTGAGCCTCTTCTCCAGTGGGAAAGGCATCAGGTCCTTCCTGGTGATCACCCCAACCACTCGGTTCTGCAGGTCAACAACAGTGAGGTGGTGCAGCCCCAGGGTGCGAAAGACGATGTAGGTGCGTTGCAGTGAGAAATGAGCTTGGACTGACATTGCAGATTTGTTTATGTATGGCTCCTGTAAGGCAAAGAGCGAAGACAGAGGGAGAACACAAAAGCATGAGTGCACCCCTGCCCACAGGGGTGGGAAGGAGAGGCAGAGGAAGGCCGGGGAGAGAGAGGTAGCAGGCTTGAGGGACAGGAGCCAATAAGAATATCAGTTCTTCTCTCCCTGTTACCCATCCCCAATTATACCTAAGACATCAGGAAAAACCATAGTAAAAAAAAACACTTTCTTTTTTGGTAAATGTCAGGTTTGCTCTAAATAAACTATTATGACTGGAATGTACCCAAATCTCACAGGCTAGAAAAGCAAAGTTGAGCTCCATTGATATGGTCCGAGTTTTTACTTGGAAATAGTCAGTGACCCAAATATTTATTAAGTCTTAAGATTTTTTTATAGCTGCTATCTCATTACACAACCATTCGACATCCTGTAATATTTTGCAGTAAATGCTTATAAAAGTCAATAGAAACATAGACTGTGAGGAAGAGGACAAAGAAAACAATCATACGGCTCTGAGAAGAAGAGGGCCTGCAGTACTAACCTCTGGCCACTGAAAAGTATGAGGGCTATAACTGTTTCTTGATAGGAACAGAGCTAAAGACCGTTTTATTGTTAACCAAGCTGGTCTTTATAGCTTATATAGGTGTTCACTAAGTTTTTACTTTTCACATAATTCTGTAGTATCCTTCTTATGACTTGGCCAGCTCTGTCAAAGAAGCTGTATTATGCTTCCCAAGTGTATGCTTCCCCAGACAGAGGAAAAATGAAACAAAGACATGATGAAATAATATAAATAAATGCACCATGTAGAGGGACACGTCTCTTCTCCCTCTTTCATTTACAGGGCTGACAAGACATTCAATAGACGTAAGGAGGAAAAAAATCAAAGGTAAAAAGGTTTCCTCTTTCTATGCCACATATAATTTTGCTGTGGAACTCACTGCCACAGGAAATCATTACACCCAAGAACTTCACAATGGGTATTTCTGCGGCTATCAGAAACAGAGCTTTCATGAGTGATAATAAAAAGGTGTTGGACGGGTTACTAAACTTTGTGCTTCCGGGATCACACCAGGTACTAACAAGTTAGGTATCAATGTGAAACCTAATTGAGTGCAATAGGTTTCCCATAACAAAAAAGTTGTGTGGCCCAATGGTGCAAGCACTGGACTGGGTCTCAGCTGAGCTGGATTCTACTCCCATGTATGACCTCCGCTTAAACTTTGGACTCCACCTCAGTTTCCCCATCTATTAGAATAAAACTCCTGAACCAAACTAGATAATGGATATTAGGAGCATTGTGGTTTCTATAACTTTTCTCTCCTTCTAGCTATTCTCAGAGCAAGGAATTCAGACTAGATGGATCTCAAACTCAGTCCCATCTTCTTTACACATAAGTAAACAGGAGCAGATTTTGTATCTTTTTAAATAAAATCCATCTGAATTAGTCTCTCTGGCCTGGATTTCCCAGCATGTCGTGTGTGTCCCGTCCCCCACCAGTTTCAATGCTGTAGACTGGAAATTCACCAAGGCAGAAACTACATTTATTTTGTTTATAACATATTTATTTTAGGCCCTATTCAGTATACCAAACACGTTATTGCTTTTGGACCCAGTATTTTAGTACAGTATTTAGGAAATAAATGTGGCAATGTCATAGCAGGGATTAAAAAAAAAAAAAAAAAGGAAAGGGGAAAGAAATATAGCTTTATTTATAAGTTGATGTATAGGCACTGTACCGTAATGGAGCCTAAAATCTCAAAAGCGTTGCTTTATATTTGCTTTATAGGACTATAAGAGCCAAATAATGACATTTAAATGATCTATTCCATTAACATTGTATCATTTTGTCAATCTGGAATGTATTTTAATCAAAAGCCCCCTTGAAATGGTCTCCTTTGTTGTATTTTCTTTTTGGCTCATTTTATCAACATCTGTTATGTTTATACAATATGAATTAAAACTTCGGAATGCTGTTTGTACTCAGCTACTTTTGTTGAGAATGTAACATCCCAGGATTGGCAGTGTTTATGTAAATCAGTGCGGCTGACACAGCCATCATAAACAAATGAGAAAATATAACAAACACATTGTTCATGGAGGAAATGTTTGTTTTTAGACTTGGCTTCAGTCTTACCAGATTGATGAAGAGTTGCTGATACTGGGGATCTGTAGTGTAGCGATTCAGCAGCATGGTTAGGCGCGACAGATTGGGCAGCTTCTCCACTGTTATCTGGAATAGGCAAGAATCCATTTCTCTTTCCTTCTACGCTGCACATTAGAACCCAAGGTTCAAAAGCTTGCCAGTTTGACTCTTAAGAAAAAGTCTTCTAGCAGAGCTACACTGGCAGAGCTTGTCCAAACTTTATAAATTCTTTTGCCAATAAGGCTTAAATTAGCAATTCAAAATAAAACACTCTTTACTTACAAAAAGATTTTTTTTCCCTTAGTGTAACTGTATCTCTATTAAGACAATGTAAGTTATATTGGCTTAGGGCTGAGGTTTTTCACACTGTAAAATTCACACGCTAAGTGGTAATTACATGATAGCATAGTGCAGAAAAATGCAACAAAATTGATATCAGCCATCAGCTGAGCTTAAGCCCTCTTCCATAGGAGTATCTATTTGTATCCTGGCACCTCATGCCATACATAATTGCCACGCTTCTTTGTTTTGCCAAACATTGTTTTGCCAGCCAGATTCCTATGTGCAGACCAAGCTTCAGTAATATATGATGACTTTCCAGTTGTGCCTGTATAAATTGCTCAAAACTACGTTACAGTCTTGCCTTGGTAACACATGATTTTCTTCTACCACGCTTAATATTTACTATTCCTAAAAATCCTTTAATCATCTATCAAATGGAAGAATGCTACATGCTTTTCAAGTTTGAAAGCTTTTATAAATACTCATCATTCAGAGAGGTGCTATCCCATAGAGAATTAAATATTATAATAATTCTGCTATCCATAGAGAAGTTGAGAGAGAAGATTGGAACAGCCTATCTGAGCAAGGAAATTCTTTGCCAGCAGTCTTGCACAATTTCCAGGCTCTGAGCGGCATTACAGTTTATGACAGCTGCCCCTGGAAGGTCTCTGGTCATCCTTTAATTTAAATTGTACCTGACCACTTCTTGTCTCAACCACATATATTACATCATTTCTTTGTCCATGGAGAGCTCATCCTAAATAACCGAATATACATGCTGATTAAACAAGGAAAGAACTGAAAGAAAAGAGGTTACCTTCTCATAGGAGAGAGGATGAGAGGAGGAGAAAGACTCATCATTCATCTCTGGTTCAAAGATGTGCTCATTCTCCAGCAGCATGCACAGCTCTAACCTAAGGTTAGAAGAGAGGATTACATTCATTGTAAGGGGCAAATTTTAAAAAGCAAGCACACAATGCTTTAGCATCAGATCTGTGATGGTACCTTAAGTACTGTGTGCAGTTTTGGGCGCCGCAGTATAAGGTCATCAGACTATTAGAGCGTGTCCAGAGGAGGGCAACCAAGATGGTGAAAGGCCTCCAGGGCAAGACTTATGAGGAGCAGCTGAGGTCACTTGGCTTGTTCAGCTTGCAGAAGGCTGAGGGGTGACCTCATCCCAGTCTACAACTTCCCCAAGGGGTGCAGCGGAGGGGGAGGTGCTGATCTCCTCTCTCTGGTGACAGCGATAGGAATGAAGCTGCATCAGGGGAACTTCAGGTTGGACATTAGGAAAAGGTTCTTCACTGGGAGGGTAGTCGGTCACTGGAACAGACTCCGCAGGGAAGTGGTCATGGCACCAAGCCTGTCAGAGTTCAAGGAGCATCTGGACGATGCTTTTAGTCATATGGTTTAGTTTTAGGTAGTCCTGTGAGGAACAGGGAGCTGGACTCAACAATCCTAGTCATATGGTTTAGTTTTAGGTAGTCCTGTGAGGAACAGGGAGTTGGACTCGATGATCCTTATGGGTCCCTCCCAACTTGAGATATTCTATGATTCTAGAGTATTAGTGGGCTGACCACATATTTCACCTTCTTAAATTTCCATCAGCAATAGCAGCATCACACAGGTGTTTTTATGGTTTAGGTTTGGCTAATTAGATTAAAGGACATCACCTATCCTACATGTTCTTCTTGACCTGGATCAACCTGCTTGGCAGGACCAACTCATGCACTGTCTAGTTTGCACCCAACAAGACAATACCAACAATAAGCAAATACAATTATCTGAATATAAGTAGATAGGTTGTTCTTCCTTCCCACATCCTTCTTAAGTAACATCTACATTAAAACACAAGATCTACAAAAAATTCCTGTCATATTTTAAACCATCAGTGAAACCTTCTCTCACAGTACTGCACTCTAGAGTTCATTAAGACATTTAATATTCTTGCTGACTTAGTCATGTGAAATGGATATCTTTATCAACTATTATATCATTTCAAATCTTTCTATAGAGTTCTCCCCTTCCACACTGCACATATAAAGCCTTGACAAGCAATATATTTAAAATTATCATTTTATCTTAGTGTTTCCTTGCTCCACACACACTCACTCCATCCACACTATCCACTTCCAGCCTTTTAACTTATATTTAGATAACAAACACCTTGGAGACCACTACAAAGCTTTTTGTTTTGCAATGTGCTTAACATTGTGTTAGCCCTGGCCTGTGATTACAACTAGGAGCTACTACAGTAATACAAAGATGTGCAACACACAGCTAAATGATGTGCTTCAGGGACCCAGAGGAGAGCAGACACGCAATCTTCATTAGGGCATCACAGAAATACAAATGAGGTACAAAGTGGCTTTTGTGACTAGAATATCAAGTATAATTTTTCAAATAAATATTTCTGTATCCAAAAACATTGATTTGTTCAAACCAAAACTTGTTATAGGAATTTACTAGTTTTAATGTAATGTCTCCTGGGAAAGAGTAGTCTGCTTCAAGGTGGGATTAGCACTCCACAGCAGAGGACTTACACTAATACGACATGCCTGACAGATCCAAAAGCTGGTGGTTAGTGCCCTCCCTAGGGACAGGATATGGAAGAACTAGGTTCAAGCCCTTTCTCCACACTCTCCTTCATAACAAGCACATTACTGGCTATGTACGGCATGTTTTAATTTCTCCTGTTGGAGGGGTTCCATGCTGAATAAACAGGGATCTGTACAACCAAGTCCCCCCCGCCCCCCGTTCCCACTGGCTGCTCTGACCAGCAGGCTATTTGCCATTCTATTATTTTCTTTCCAAACAGTCTCTCCTTCGCTATTCTATACTTCTTTGTCCTGCATTTGATGAAGCTGGATCAAAACTGTAAAGAGTGCAAAAAAAATACCAAACTTATTATGAAATACCATTGAGCTCTCACACATGAAGAGGTAACATTAAACTACTTTCCAGCTTATTACATTAAACGCAGTTTCGCATATTTTGGGTCTTTTATACAGTCCACCTTTTCTCCAACTTAAAAACAAGATACTTTGGGAACATCTACCTCCACATTTTAGTTCAGATCCGGAACACACATTTGAAGGAAACTATTCTATCACCTCCACCTCCCATGAGTTGGTTAGCATTGTAGAGCAGTCCCCTTTCTCCTGAAACAGTCAGCTGTTTCACTCCATAGACCCAGCCTTGAAATCTGCATTTTGTTAATGCAGACATGGCTTTGGTCTCTCATCTAAGCTTCTCAATGAGATTTATAAATAAGTATGCCTGTGGCTGGAATATAAGTATCATCCTTTTACAGGTCAAGACCTGAGTGTGAATATAACTTGTGGAAAAACATCAATTCTGAAAAAAATCAGTGGCACAGCCAGGAATACTAGGAGTCGGTCACCTGCTCCCACCTTTAAATCACATCCCGTTCACAGGACAATCAAGGAATTCAATATCCTTCATAACTATCAAAACTTTATTTGTCTCAAATTAATATCTGACCGGCTTTGGGTTTCATAAAATCTTTTTCAGATTACTAAGGAGAGCACAACACTGCAGCAGTGCTAACTGCTGAGAAAACTCCACTGAGGAAATACTTTGCCCTCAGCTTGCATCTCCCCGCCTCCCCGCCTGGGAAAGTCACTGGCTTGCCCTAAGCCTCTTGCCATGTCCATGCCAGCATATGGACATGTCATATAGACAATTAACAGACTTGGGTTGGAGGAAAATCATGAGAACACACTAAAAAGAGCAGTACAGGCATGCTACAACAGGCAAGGTCTATTCCATTCAGGCTACATTTGGAGGAGAAAAGGGAGGAAAACACAATACACTCATAATATATTTGCTACAGCAGAGGACATGGAGAAGAAATTAATCCAGTCATGCCCTATGAATTACCTTTGGTGCATTACACACTTTGTTCTGCAGGGCTCTCTAAAGGTTCGCATTTTATGGTCTTTCACAAACAGGTCTGTAATTGTTCTAAGTGAGATATAAACACACAGATCTAAATTCTGCTCCGAGATCATCACATACAGTTCCAAGAAGTTGATTTCAAGGATGATCACTGGGACAGGAATACTTCTAAGATTTTAATCCTAACATGAACATATAGACATCAAGTGTGAAAGTTATGATCCACCCTGATCCTTTGCCAGACTCTGTATGCTCAGGTCCAAAACACTGTACAGGCCTGTCTGTAGTCCAGACTTCACCATTTTCCACTTGAACATCATGGGCTGGAATTAAAAAAACAGCAACACTCACCATGATCTGAAAGAGCAGAAACATTTGCTCATCACCAGTGGTTTGTTGGCCGGTTTTGGCAGCTTGCAATTTGCTCGGCACCGCTCTTAACTAAACCCAGCAGGGAGTCACTTAACAGGGCTTTGGGAAGTGTGAGAGAAATTTGGCTAGTCAAAAAAAAGCACACACAAACACAGTGAAGGAAATCGTTGGAACATTTCTGATAAGAATCCAAGCCTATTAAAAACTGCCATATTCAGGAGAAAAATGAACATACATTATTTCACTTGGACTTCCAGAAGTCATGCTTCAGAGGTATAACAACATCACTCTTTGATGTTACATACAACATCCTTCCTATCACATCATCAAGCCTTAGAAAGCAGACCAAACATGTTTCTTGCACTATTTTGTGAGGTTTAACAGGAAGTGCTAGGATTCAGACTTGGACTCTGCAATTGTTCGTTTACTCTTTATTTATTTAAGAAGGAAGAAAACCCTTAAGTAGGGAATATCATTTCAAAGATACCCTGGCAAGGCATTGCAGTAGTTTCATATGCTCTATCTGTTATAAAGCATGCATCATGAAGATACACCTAATTAAGATAACACATTATTATCCCAATATCCACATGTCAGGTTTGGCATGGAAGTCAGGAATGAAAAGTATCTGACAGCTGATTGTGTCACTCTTCTTGTCACGATGGCCAATTATCTGAGGAAACTACAAATTCTAAATATTGGGGGAGTGACATAAAAGGAACTGCAGCTCCAAAGTAGCTGCAAATGAACAGAAGGAAGATTAAAAGGTGATGCCACTGGCAAAAGCATTCAGGGCAGGACTCTCCCAAACTGAATGGATAAAATAGCTACACAGTGGGGCAGGAGGAGGAGGGAGGATTAGAGAACCTCAGGAATCATTTTTAGCCTGCTTCAGAAAGCTTTAGGCTTATTTCTCCTGCATTAATCCACCAAAGGTACCTGCATTGTTTTTATTCTTAAGCTGATTATATCTGATGTTTTGGGCAATATCCAACTCAGTGAGGACCAGTGATTAACATACTCTGGCCAGAATAAAAAAAAAAGTCCCTTCCATGTATTAAAAATCTACTGTCTGAGGGCTTCTCTCAGACAGGTTTAAAACCCAGTGACATCAATTACTAAATTTTGATTTATGTCAGTCAGTTTGAAAAAACAATGACAAAAGAACAGTAACAAGTAACAATAAATTGCACACCAAAATAATCGAATATGGCACCCTGAAACTCTTCATGGTCCTTCCTTATCCTAATACCTGGCTGGTGTAAATTATTTTACAATATCAACAAGTCTATGAAAACTTGCTGCAGCTAAGACTTAGCGTCTGGTGCCTTCAACTCTCACAGCAGTCAAAATGAAAGGAGTACTTAGAGGATTTTGCAGGATTTGAACACTGCTCTGCTCTCAGCAAAAGTTCTAGCATGAGCATGCAATTCTTCCAAAAGGGCACAAGAGGAACTTTTTACATGGACTGTAAAATGCAAATTCTATTTAAGAATAGCTGTTACTTTATGTTCTTGGTAAGATAGCTGCTAATATACTAAAAGCATTTTTCCTGGCTTCAAATAGCATTGTGCCTTTTTTTAACTGGGAAAAAAGTGTATTCTGCATGTGGTGAGCTAGTCAGTACATAAGGACTAGATCATCACATACTGGCAACTGTTTTAAAATCCACCAAATCTTTGTCTTACACAGCAAAATCTCAGGGTTACAGGGTTGTTTCAGGTTAGGCAGCCTAAATCATTACTGTTTACTTAGTATTTTGTTATTCAAACCAAGAAGGAGCTTTGCATGAATTTTTGGCATTTTACCTACAAGATGATAAAAATGTCATTATCAAGGACTGGACTGAGGTTTTCCAGAGCAAAGATCAAATCCTGTCCATGCCACAGCCTTTCAAAGGATGCTGAATAAATATTTAATCTCTGTACCTCAGTTTTCAGATCTTCAAAACAGGGATTTCTTCCACCTCAAAGCTGTGTTTTGAGGTTAGTATTCATTACTTAAGTTGCCAGCTGTCTGGCTTTATGGGCACCATCAGCAGGGTGAATGAGCAGACAGTAAGTCCGCAGCCTCAACATGAAAATGCAAAGGCAGCTGTTAATAAATTGTAAATGCGAGCTTAGTATTTCAAATTTACAGAAAGGCTAGATTTGAGAAAAGGATGAAGACTTAGGATCAGATTTGTATTTCCCTACAAGCTGGCTTGTTACCAGGCAGATTTTCAATTTTAGAGGAACCTACCACATGTTTAAACGACATAACAAGTATGCGATCAGTCTTTCCATTCACACACCAGTTTTCCCCGTGCCTATATTTGATTTCGACATTTAACAACACTCTGCACTTGCCTAAAAGCCACCCACATGCTGCAGCGAGGCTGCATACGTTTTTAATTTGGCTTTCTGAGTTAGCACACAGCCTCTGCGACACTCAAGTTTTCCCTCCAAAGGGCTCCGTCACAAAGTCCTACAGCACCTGCACAATTATTTGTATGGCCAAACAGGCCTACTAATTTTAAAAGTATCATATAATGTTGTTCTTTGGAAGAAAATTTTCATACTTAGATACGAAATAAAACCACTGCCACAGACTCTATAAACCTTCCTCCATCTGTGTTATTCATGAGCTGCAGTGCCCCAGGACCCTGACAATACATGGGAGGATCATAACGTCAAGGGCTTTTGTTGAAAGTGCTGGATTCCATTTATTTTAATAGGCAAGATTACTGTATAGTGTATCATTGAAATTAACTGGATCAGCTTTTCAAAAGCAGGAGTCCAGACAGTAAAAACAAACAATGTGCTGACAGACTCTACCCTCTAACATGAAAACCAAGTAATCACAAAAGCACTTTGATATTGCCGTCAGCTCCCTAGTCTGCACACCTAAAAATAGTTTTCAAGTCCCTAACATGCTCCCCCCTCCCCTTTTTTTCTTCTTTGCTGGCTGAGTTTAGATGCAGCCTTCAAACCACTGCCAATGGTGTTTCTAGCTTTGATCAGACCTGGTAGAATCACCATTGCCCAGAACTTACAGCACAGGCACTGCGAGGAGGAAGGAGGAAAACTGTCTGTGATCCTCTAGTAAGAAACAAAACCTCATTTTTATCTCTATTTATTGCATGAACTTTGCAGACTTCTGTGTTTGATTGAGTAACTTTGCATTCCTGTGATCTAAACTTAGCAACCTCTCCACAACAGTGCCAGAAGGAAAAGGCTCTCCAGGAAGCTTTCAAATCTATATCAGTTATTTCAAGAGTGCCAGCAGCCAGACTGTCGCAATATTAAGGTAGATATTGCTAAGCTCAGTAATTAATTTATGAATTAAATGTTTTGGGTCTCGATTCATCTTTAACTTTCCAGTTGTCCCTAAGCTGTTACACCACATTGCTTACTGAAGGCAAGTACTTCTCCTCTTGCTAAGAAAAATAAAGGTATTGACTTATTAAACAAGTGTGTGTGGACTCTCTGCACACGTGCGCACGCACACGCCGTGAGAGTAGTGTTTCATTAGTCCCAACTGGGAGGGCAGATTAAAGAAAAATACCAGAAACCATACCTAGAGCCTGACATATCTATGATATGTTGCAATGCTAGATCTCCTTTCCCACAGCACATATCAATATGCTATGCTCGGTTTTACTGAAGTGCTTGGCAGAAAGCATTCCTGACTCACAACGGTTTCTGTTCACAGGCCTGACCAGAGGCGAGTCATACCTAATAAACTGCCATAAAATACACATACGCACACCACTTTGGATCAATGATTTCCCTGCTAAAGGATGTTACTGTGTCATACAGCTTTAAGTTTTCAACTTTGTCATATTTTCTAAACTCTGATCGCTTCAATTTACTTTCAGTTATGTGACATTAGCCTTTAGCGGAGTGAAAGCATGCATTAGCTAAACAATGTGGTTTGGATTTAGTGTTCCCATGCATCATCGTGAAAATGTTTGTCTCAGCAATAGTGTCATTATTGTTACTGGGAACAGCTGCTCTACCATGTCTTCTGATTGTGGAAAGCAGAGTCTCTCAGTTCCCATACCACTTTACAAGCAGGGAAATTAAAGCGGGACCATCGAGTAGGAGGTTTATGAGTACACACTGTTCTGTACCTGGCTTCCTCCTACCGCGAAGGAAGCAGAAAGTGCAGCCCAGGAAGAAGAGCAGCAAAATAAATATTGCAGACAGAAATGTAGTTTGGCTCCCTCCACTGGCAGTTCTTCTGACTCCGGACCGGGGCCCAACCTGAGGCAGAAATCCTCCTCTCAGGTGCGCCTCTCCGTCAGACGTGACATCCTTCGAGCGAGAATTAGAGCGGCGAGCGTGCTGCTGATCGAGCGGATGTTTCGCATCTCCCCTGAGTTTCTGAAGTGGAAAGATGTAACCCTCGGCGTTCTTGCCAGCGCTCCCAGCCTCGCTGAAGCAAGTTTCCACATCCAGCTCCGGGTGAGCGGCGGGGTCCCGCTGGGTTCGCCAGGCGTGTGAGAGCGGCGATGCTGTGCTCTGCGGGCCCGTGCAGCTTGGCGCAGGCCAGCTGGACATCTTGAAGGAAAGCTGGCAAAACTTAGAGCTATTTGTGTGATTACACAGAGGAGCAGGCTCTAACTCACCTTTCACAACAAGATCTTCAGAAGTAATTAGGCTTTAAGATGGGTAAAATCTGTTTTCCAGAATAGTAGACCTTTTGAAATGTCTTCAGATGGGACGCTGTGCTTTCAGTCACTAGGCGTTCCTGAAAGTCCAAGCTTTGGTAACTTTTCAGCTACATGAAGACCACAGCTTTTGAATATATTTCTTTTCTGATTTAGAGCACAAAGTTCTGTTTTTTGAAAGGATCTTAGATTCCTAACTTTGTTCCAAAAATGGGAATCTGGCACTCTGAACACTTCACTTCTATCAAAACTTAGTTTGAGTAAGACAATTACATAGTCAATACACTCCCGTATAGCATATCAAAATGTGTAATAAAACAGTTCAAACAAACATCGTAAACGACAAGGATTTTTGACAACTTTACCTACAATATTTTTATTGAAATTTCTTTTTGGCTCAAATATAACAATTCCCATCAACGACAAATGCTAAAGTTTCAGTAAACTTGATGGGTGGGAAGAGATGGGGTTTCCTAGGTGAAAAAATACACACAAAAATGCAGGCACAATGCCAGAAATGTCACATTCTGTAGAGAAGTAGCAGAAAACCAAGTTTTACCCATTTCTGCTTAGACAGATACATTCAGTACAGTCTGCTTACAGTCAGACATATTGTGGTTTCTGCATAATTACTTTCGCCCAATCAAATTAAATCAAGAAAAAAAAAAATTTCCTTCAGCTAAAAGATAGACAAACAAAATGCAGAGTAATGGCTAACAGCTGTGTAGGTAAGAGTGCAAAGGCAAAACCAGGGAATCCAGCCTTCAACCTTACAACAGGAGAGCTATGTATGGTACAGATCTGAGAGGTTCAGGCATGAACAAAATGGCTTATTTGTTATGGTAAAATTCCCAAACAGGTTACCAAGTGGTATTCGTCAGCCCAGCAGTTTCTCCAGGAAAACTGTCTCATAGCTGTGTTCAAGGCAGAAATTAAGATTGCTGGGCAGCCCTCCAGCTTCTGCCTCTCTGCACCACTTCTCCTCAAACGAAATGGAGGGGGCAGATCCTGCCCTAACAAGACACCAGCATCCACCTGCTTTTCTTCAGTGAATACCAGGTGGATTTAATTGCAGTACGGAAACCCTGCTCCTTCATTTTCCTTGGCAAAAGAGAAGTAAAGGCAAGAAAAGCCACCAACACCAGAACAGTCCCTGGGAGGAACATGGCATTTGTCAGTCACAAATATGCAGGAAACCTACATATAATAAAGGATAAACAGCGTCTCAGAAAAAAAAGCACCTAGGTGGAGAGTATGTTGTCAGCCATTTTGGTGGAAGAAATCAGAGAGTACGAGTGTCACACACGCATGTGGAGGGAAGTGATCGTACACAGGAGGATGCGCAGCGTGGCAGCAAAGACATTGCCAACAACCATGAGGTATCGTCACCCTCCATGTTATATCCCAGCCGTGCCCACAGCGAGGGAAAAGAAATTCTTTACCTACAGCTTTCCTTCTCAAATCCTCTATATCTTCTGTTTTTACTGTGCTTTACATTATAAAGTAACCTCTGGCAAAGAAGATGGAGCAGCAAAACACAAGATGATGTGTCTAATCTCTTCATCATGTCAAAGAACCACTTCATTGCCCCACAATGGCCCTACACCAGTACATTGTAACATATGTGGAAGTGAAAAAATAGCTCTTTTTTCAGTTTTGGTCTCACAGAAATTAGGCAGAAGCATAACTCTATCTTTTCCCACTGGAGGAGGATCTGGAGCCACAGACTTAGAGCAGCCAAGGCAAGACAGAGCCAGGGGACCTCCCAACAACTCCTCAATATGCATTTACAGCTTCACGCAGTGTCTCTGGCAGAAACTTCCTGGGAAGGCAGGCACTGGTCCTATCCTCAGGTCTCTCTGAAGAATGAATTCCCCCTAGCCAGGAGGGCATGCCATTTAGGGCATGACATTTATAGCTCTCAGCAGACTCTGGGCTAACACATTCATAACAGCCCAGCTCCCTTCCAGTAGTAGCTGGGGGAGACAGGGCAGGCATTTCAGCTGCAGTGCAAAAGAATAGCTTGTTTTATTCTGGTGTGCAAGTATCATCATTACTGTGGGAGAAATGAAGGGGGAAGCCAGTCCCTAAACCCTCTGTGTTGCACACAATAAGTCCATCATCCCCATCAATGCCACGCATCAAGTTCACCAGCCACACGTTCCTTCAAACTGAATTCTGCGAGGATTTCCCAGGCATGCACAGAGCTCTGCCTATGGCAAAGTGTCAAAAGTATTACTCTAAGGAGACCTTTGTTTTGGAAACTTGCTTCTCAGCTACAGTTTGCTTCCTCTTTAACAATTTTAAAGCCAAGGATTTTTCTTTAGTAGTTTTTTTTTTCTTTTAGTCTCTACTGCTTACTCAACGGGGGAAGATAACAGCTTCAGATTTAGGTCACCCATGTAAAAACGTGTTTGGTGATCTCATCCCCAGTGGGTAACCATCCAGATGACAAAGAGTAGGAGAAAGATCTGGCCCCACTAAGCAGATCTGGAAGATTTTGGGGGTTTTGTTTGGGGTTTTTTTTTTAATAAAATTGGAATATCTGGGTGTTTGCTACAGGCCAGCACTGAGGTGCCTTCATAGGCCCATGCAAGTTCCAGCCAACATTGCTTGGCCACAGTCCTTGCTTTTGTAAGAACTGACACTGACCTTTTCTCTTCGAAGGGTCAGAATCATTCGTATGTATTACAAAACATAACAACACTTTGTCCTTGTACAGCAACTCTCATCACTACAGTTTCCAAGTGTGGGCAGGTACCGAATAACTTTTACATTTGGTCCAAATTTACAGTGTTTCAATCCATGCTTATTTCATGAGAAGAAACAGTACAGAAAAACACATAAATGAGAAACAGTATTAAAAAATTATGAGCTGCTGCTGCCTTCGTGCAAGCTTAGCAGATTGTTTGCTTTTTTCCCTTCATTAGCTTGTTGCCCCCATCTTTTTAACCTAATAACAACATTTTTGTACTGGGAAAAAAAAAAACAAAACAAAACAAACAGTTGACAATCAATAATAATGCCCAAGGCAACTCTCAAGAAAAACATCGTGACAATTATTTTTTGCATCTTCCCCAAGCCACCTTTTTTAAAATATGCCCGGCAAGCCACATTTCTTCCACTTTAATATTATTGATGTACAAGATGGAAAAATAACTTATCATTTTTCTGCCTGTGGTCATGTCACATCCACATGGGATTGCATTGGATCTCATGGGGTAAGAGGCTGAACAGCACCCTTCTCCTGTAAGGAGTTCACAGCATTTCTCATCTTGGTCTTAACAGTTACGTGCTGCAAGAGCTATAATTTTATGAGTAAGATGGAAAACCCAAATCCCAACTGCTTATGGTTATGAATACACTAATTCCATGACACATCACATTTTTGGAGGCTTGTTTCAGAGCATGGTTGCAGAGCATTCCCTTCCTGGTGTTGGTGAGAATAGCAGAACAGCAAAGTCAACCCATGGTCCCTGCTGGGGACAAGGGACCCAGAACTCATCACGCAAGTACTCAGGCCACTGGGTGCACACTGGGGCAAGAAGGGGTGTCATCAGAGCACCCCAGAATACAATGCTTGCTCCCAGACAATGTCTCTCTATGCGTTTCACTGGAGTGAGCAACCGACTAGCCAAAAAAGCCATTTGCTACTTCTTTGTCAACCATTTAAAATACTATCTTGGTTTTACTCAAGAGAGTCTAAGAGCAGCTCATTTATGCTGAAAGTAACAGGGAAACAAACTTGTTCGTTCATCCCTTTTAAAAGGCTCTAAAAGAATGTATCATAAAAGAGCTCTGGGGATTAAACAAACCACAAGCCTACCAGAATTGCCAGGTAGCGTCAGCTTTTCTCTAAAGGTGCCTCTCTTTGGGATGTGCTAGTGATCAGCCTTCCATCCCCCCTTTTTGCTTGCTCCCACACCGCTTTGCTCTGCATTACAAAGCACAATTCTGTACAAGAAAAGATGTAGAATACTACAGTCATTCAGGACAAAAGATACCATGCAAATTATGAAAGATTATGATATTACAATGCAAAACTGGCCACGTGTTTGTATTACAGTTATTGGAAGCATAATTCATAGGGCTTTGCTGTGTGAACTCCTATGCAGTAGGAGTTTCATATACGTCTTCTCCTTTCCTCTAGGATACTTAAGGTGGAAATTAAGTCACTGCCTCTCCCACTCGTGACCCACCACTCAAAGGACAGTCTTAAGATACCTTCCTGAAAGGATGAATTCCCCCTTGTAGTTGTATGAAATACAGTACAATAAATACTTCATTTATCAGGAGATTTTATATGCCTTTTGAGAGTCCCCCGTATGGCAAGGTTTCCTTTAGTCTAATTCTTGTTTACCCTAGCATGTTACTTCCAGTTACTTTGTTGCTTATCTTGTCTGTGATATGATTTATGTTAACTCATTTCCTGTAAAAGCATACACTAATAAAATGAAAAAATTGTGAAGAAAGAGCAGGCCAGCTTTGAATTGGCATGGGACATTTCATGAGTAACTAGATTCAAATCCTTTTAAATTACTGTTTCAGTGAACCTTTAAGTCTCTGAAGGGCAATTTTCCCTTTTTCTACAGTTCCTGTAAGATCACTTCATTGGTGCTATTTCAATAAATCCCTGAGGCAAGATAACCTTGTACTAGAAAGGACCTAGGTGCTTTCTTTAAAGGACACCTGCTGTTCATGCTAAAGAAAGTAGGAACAAGTTTCATATCCATCCCAAATAATCTTCACAAACAGATGCTTAAAGAAAAAAAAAAATCTGATAAGTGGCCAGAAACATCACACGACATCAATTTGATAGCATTTTTACCTTTTAATAGTTCCCTGGAACACCTCTGCATGGTCTGGCTTGGGCCTGCAAACTACTGGGAATCCACCATGGCTTGTACTTGCAAGAAGCCGAGCCAAGGAGGCAATGTTTTCCTTCAGGTGAAGGACTCTGACGCCAGGCTCCATGACGTCCCTGGCAGAGAACAATTCCAGGTTCAACCTGAAAGACACGAAGCAGACAGCCAAAGGATTATTTAGTAAACAGGAAATGAGGCATACTGTACCACGTTAGCGTTTGACGAGTTTATAATGTGTTAGTAAATTACTTCAAGATGGAAATCAATCTGCTTTATTTGAAAATGTAAAAAAAAAAAAACCCTGTAATTACCCAATAAAACTGCTTATCAAGCATTGCCTTTCTGTGAGACACATGATAAATTCAACCATATGCAGGACATGGTCATCCTAGACAGGATATCATAAGACTCATTTATCAAGTTGCATGACTTTTCACATTAAAAAAAGATTTTTAATCTGAGCTGAAATCCTCTGGAATTCTGGCTGATATCAAATAGTTTAAAGTGAAGCACTCTGGAGAAATTCAGGCTTATGCTTATCTTTGCAATAGTATTTTTTGCAGCGGTAGCAGCTAGAAAGATAGCCCCTTCAAAGATAGCTTACAAATCATATATGGATTTTCCAGTATTTTCTAACACTTTTCAGGTTCTAGGCAAAGTTTCAGGAAATACGAACATACAAAATTAAAAAACATGTGTACCCACTATTTCTGATAGTAGGGTGAAATGAAAAATAAAGACACTTTCTGCAAAATTCAGGAGTAATTTCTACAGGAATTACAGTAGGCCAGATTCTTACAACAGAAGTCAATGAACTGCTCTAGTTTTAAGCTTTTTTAATATTTTCTATTTTCAAAAAAATACATTAATTATTCTGACTATCATCTGGACACACCATAAGCCATAATCTCCTGTTCAGACACAGGCTGATACAAACCACAGACAGAGACAACTGGAGCATAAATTTGCCCACATCCTGTTTTACCAATGTACCTTTCATCCCTGTGGTAAAAGCAACTCTTTCCATATGCAGTTAATCATTGTCCTCCCTCCTGAGAGACACAAGGTTATTTTTTCAAGCCAGTTACTCTGATGGTTTGTGATGTGACCACCTGCCTAAGAGTAACTGAACTGAGAAGACAATGCACTTCATACATGGCACCTACACAGCTGTGAAACAAGTTTCTTCTTCTTCTAAACTGGGATGGATTTAAATGAATTCTGAAAAAGAACAGTCTTATATGCGTTGAATCATGTCATACCCATATATGAAACAGACTGCAGGCAATGAATGTTTGGAACACCGTCTTATTGCAGATCCATGTTTCAAGGGACCAGAAGACCAACTTATGGAAAAATGAACCTGTCTGAATCGTATTTTGCTTGAGTTAAAATGAGCGGTAGTTTACCTTGCAAATCAAAATGGCTGAGTGCAGAATTTAGTATCAACTAACGAAAACAAAACCTAAATATCCCAAAGAGATGGATTTTTTTCATTCTTAATCTCACTGAGTGCTACCAGTTGATGCAGTACAAGTGATGGAACTCAGTGGGAACCACAGATGCTGC
Source organism: Pelecanus crispus (assembly GCF_030463565.1). Taxonomy (NCBI): domain Eukaryota; kingdom Metazoa; phylum Chordata; class Aves; order Pelecaniformes; family Pelecanidae; genus Pelecanus; species Pelecanus crispus. The sequence continues at coordinate 128,503,652 of NC_134644.1, read as the reverse complement.
TCAGGATGAGCTGCTGTGAGAACTGTGCCACTGTGGCTGTTTGTTGCATAAAACACTCCACCAGAGGAATTTTATTTTTCCTAAATGAGTAGATTCCTGTTCATCCTCTGCCTCTTTTCCATCTCCATAAGTCAGATAAAAATCTGTATTTGCCTGCCTTAAGCTTTGTCTAGAAATACTATACACTCTATTACTATTAAAAGTACTGTACCTAGCACAGTGGACACAATGTGAAAACATGATTAATGATAATAGTTATTTCCTGAATTACATGAAATATGTGCAAACCCCAAAGGATTTTTAAATAAGAGCAATGTGAATACTGTTACATTCCAGCAGTTTCTAGAGTGTATTTCTTAGCAGTATGCAAGTTTTCTGTCTTCACAACTTTACAGTTTTGCTCTGTTGCACGGAAAGCAAATGTTCTACATTATTGCAGAAGTCCATGAAACATCCTTAGGTTTTGTCAAATCAGTCATTTGTATAAAAGCAAGGGGTAGCTCATTATACGGTTCTGTGATCTTGGCTTTGTCTGGGATTATAAAGTGTCTGTATAGTCTACATCAACTATACACCTTGCATTATCATCAGTCAGCTTTTTCAGATGTAAGAACACACGAAGGACTGGCACTGATCCACTGCTCGTTGTCAGTGACATTTCTTTCAATGAGTCTTCTGTCTGTTGCTGTAAAGAATAACCTTGCTTTGGGGGTGGAGGAGACAAGCAGGCAAAAGAGTTATTTTATGAAAGACCGTTACAAGGCCAAGGCATGTTTAAATAGAATTGGCTAAAGAAAGCCTTTACCAATATATTGCTTCTCAGAAAAACACCGAGCCAAACTGGAGTTGTATTTATAGGATCATAAGAAGCAAGTATCATTCAAGTCAGAAGGGACCCCAGCAGCTCTCTAGTCCAACCTCCTGCTGAAGGTAGACTCAGCCATGAGCTCACACCATGTGCTTGGGCCTTTCTCCAGTCGGACATGGATGGAGGCTGCACAAACACCCTGGGCAGTCTGTGCCACTACTCCACTGTCCTCCTGATGAAAAGCTATCTCCTCATATCCAGTATAAACATCTCTTGTTTCAACTTGTGCCTGTTGTTTCTTGTCCACCATGCACCATTTTGAAGACCACGGCTCCATCTTCTCAATGATCTCCAATACTTACAGGGCAGTGGGAGGGGCACACTGTTAGGTACCTCCAAAGCCTCCTCATCTCCAGGCTGAACAAGCCCCAGTCCTGCAGCCTCACAGTGCAAGTAGTCCACCCCTGACCATCCCAGTTTGTCAACATCTGCAATTCTGTTGAAAGTACACTCCATTGTCTCTTCCATGTCATTTATGAAAATGTTAAACAAGCCAGGTCCAGGGATAGACCCTGCAGTGCTCCACTTGTTAGGTCTCCAGGCAGTGTATGGTCCATTAACCACTACCCTCTAAGGCCAACCACCCAAACAGTTATTTCACCATCTGGTTGTTCAGCCTCTAAACGGTAACACCTTATCTCGGATACAAGAACATGATGCAAGACAATGTAAAAAGCCTTGCTAAAGTCAAGGTAAATGACACCCACTGCTCTCCCCTCATCCACAAACCCACTCATTTCTGCATAGAAGGCAGTCGGGTCAATCGGGCATGGTTTACCTTTGGTCAATCCATGCTGACTGTTCCTGATAATCACCCTCTCCTTCATATGCACAAAAATCTGTTCCAAGAGGACTCGCTTCATGATTTTCCCACTGACTGAAGTGAGGCTGACTGACCTGTAGTTTTCTAGGCTGAACTTTTTGTCTTTTTTGAACACAGGCACAATACTTGCCATTCGGCCATCATTGGGGATCTCCCTCAATCTGCACAACCTTTCAAAGATGAAAGACAGCAGCCTTGCAAAGACATCAGCCAGATTTCTCAGCATTCTTAGATACAGCCTATCTGGTCTCATAGACATCTATGGCTCAAGTATTCACAAGTAATCCCTCACTCAGTCCTTAGCTACTGCTGGTAGTTCTCCTTGAATCCTTACATTAAATTCAGAGACCTAGGAGTCCTTGTTGGTAGACAGTGAAGCAAACAAGGCACTGAGTGTCTTACCTATGGCTGCTGCCACTAAATCATGTGTCCTCCTCCATCTGCTTCCAGACCACTAAACCTATTCTGCAGTTGCAGAGCTGAAAGTAGAGAAGGAACCGTTTCCTTACTGCCAGGAGTTGTCTCCAGCCTTCCCCATCACGACAGTCTCCATTTGCCACCCACAACCTACCATGGTTTTCTGGTGTCCCTCCTTCTGTGTAGCTGGGTGTTCAGGCTGTTGTTAAATGGGTGCTTAACATGCCTTTACCAGGATCAGCCTTCCCAGCAGTAGCCAAGATCCAAAGATGCCAAAGAAAACTCACAGAAGAGACAGGAGAGTACAAACAGTGAACAGGAGCCTACAAACCATCCCAGGCACCTACATGCGCACTAGCCCACCAATGGCCATGCCAGCCACCCAGGCCATGCTCACAGCCCTCCAGGTAGTAGTGCTGCCCATGGGGCAGTTAGACAGCAAATGTACGCCGCGCCCAGGCATCAGCCCCTGCGGGCAGGGTCCCCACCGTTGGTGGGTCCCTTCTCCTGCACAACTATGAGCCTGCCCAAATGCCTCCCAAGGAGGCTTTGCTTAGCTGGTGAGTGCGACTGCTGCTGCACACTTGTGTTTATGCAACAAAGCCCCCAGTTTCATAATGCAATTTCAAGCAAGGACATTTAATTTACCATTTTGAAAATGTCTTTTTGTATGGAATAACGAGAGGTACTTACATTTGGATTTTATCAAGTAGAACCTTTTTACATGATTAGATTTACCTCAAGGAGAGACACAGAGCTGTAGCCACACTACTAAAATAGATCTAGCGTAAATTTTTCTTTTATAGGACATGTGAGAACATTTTCTCCAAAATGTAATTCACTATAGCAGTGTAATGTGTTAAAGTATTAAGGCTATTTCACCAAAGTTATGATATCCAAGTTTCAGGTTCCTTTCAAGAGCACATCCATGAGACTGGATATAACATGGAACAAAGACAATCTGCCTTATGACCTAAATAAGACAGTCATTTGGTAAGAAGCCAACATCCCTGAATGGTAAACTGTCTTGAAATGATTCATGGAAATGTAGTTTGGGCCCTGTTGCTATTAAATCCAATGGAAGTTTTCCCACTGAAATAAATTGTTAAGGATCTAACCATAACAGATCTAATCATAACATGGAGGTTTCCTTAGACAACACACAGTACAAGAGAACTTTTCTTCAAATAGGATTTACTCTATATTTTATGCAAGCTTCAGATGATTAAAAGGACTTAAAAGGGAGTGGGAGAGAAGCATAATCCTAACTCAAACACACTCCAAGGACCAAGGTGCATGAGAACACAGGCAGTGCTATTTGCTTGGATTTATTCACAGATTCGCCCTTGTCTTTTTTAGCTGTCGCTCCCATCCTCCTCTTTCTGCACTGAGAATGTTTACCCATTGACTCGCCACAGGCCGCCCTGCTCAGGACAGCCCTAGGTTTTGTTTGGGCTTCTTGTAAACCATTGTTTTATTGCCCTGACTGGTCACCGCATCTTATATAAATAGTTCTCAGGAGGTTGTTTTGGGATTTGCTTAATGCTTGTGGTGATTTTTAGTCTGAGCATAGTCAGGACTGAACAATTGAGAGGGCGGGCTGGTTAGCTTAGAGGAACATCATCAGATTGGAGGTCATTAAAATTACCTGTGTTATAAACATCGGCAAGTATTAGAGGTATTCAGTTCTAGTTTCTATTCTTCACGCATTTTCTGAGACTAGGGCATTCTTTTTTTTTAAAAAATGCATTTCATTTGGCCAGAAAAACTGAACAGATTTACTTCATAATTTTCATTCTAGTACAGAACCAGCCACACTGCTATGAAGACCTGTAGCTGCTACTACATTATAAATACAGTTTATTTATATTAGCTTTCTTTCACTCTATCATCTTTAAAGAAACCCCATTGTGAATAAACTCACAACACTGCAGGAAATTGCTTACATTTAAATAATTTTTTTTCTTAAAAAGTTATAAAAAAAGATTTCTACATACTTGTCACAGGCCCACCAATTTTCCTTTCAACAAGACATTTGGTAAAAGCGAACTATGAAAAAGCTTATCCAAAAGTTACATGCCAATATTGATCTCACTATATAACAGAATAGTATATATGTACTACAGAAATGTTAATCATGTGCAGATGACTGACTTCAGTAGTTTTGAAGTGAATTCTGTGAAAAAAATGCTTCTTTAAGCTTGTTCACAGAATACCACTGAGATCAATAAAAGGAAACAAAAAGCTCTATAAAACCTCCTTACACTGGAAAAGGACACCACTTAAATTAAATTAATTTTAAAATTGATTTGCTCCACTCAGTGCTAACCCCTGAAATAGACACATTTAAACTGGTTTAAAGTTAAATTAAACCAATAAAATCACTGTGTGCATTGATGTAAGTGCATGCATGCTAGCGATGTGCTTTTGTTTAATTAGATCTATTTAAAATCAGTTTTCAGTAGAACTTTGCACGACAGGCAAGGCCTATGACTCCTTGCTGTCTCTATTTTAGTTGAACACTAAACTGAGTGAGAAATTCTTCTAGTTAAGTCAGGAGCCAATAGTTTGGCAGAGTTCAGTCTCCATTCAGTATATCTACAAATATTTACATTGACTGTAAGATGACAAGCTTCCCAGCATCCCCTGGTCCTGGCTCCTGCAATATCCTTAAGTGAGGGGACATTTAGCTATTCAGTCTAAAGGCCTTTTGATAGTACAGCACTTAGTATGAAATGTGTTGTTTGGATTAGCTGAATGTCTCTGTCACTTATTTCCCAGAGAGGATTTGAAAGTTATATATGTTTAGCAACTACTGTATGCTAGAGACAAATGGATTTCCACAAGGCCTTATGATCTGCTGGGAAACTGTCTGTCTCTAATGCTTGAAAAACTGCAGAACAAAAAAGGAACAAAGGAAACAGATAAGAAAGCCTTTGTGTTTTGGAAAAGAGATGCATTGGGGAGGGGGGAGAATGTTGAATGTTTGAGGGGTTTCTGCCAGGAGTTTGCTTTTCTGTTCCTTTATCCATTATGAGGTTTTTCCCACCAGCACTGTCAGTATAAAACACTACTAAGTTAGAAAAATAGCAGCTCCTACCCACTTTGCATAGATGTAGCTGTTTATACAAGGGCATCTAGCTTTAAAAAAATGAATTAGGTTGTGCATGAGACCTTGGGATGAGCAAGTAAATGATCATGTGAGTGGATCCACATGCTGGAATTACTCAAACAGCAGCTTAAAAACTACGGCCTCAACGCACCACATGCAAAACCATAGGTAAAAACGTAAAGCTCATAGTTCTTGACTTAGTTTTCACAGTGCAAGTCCAAAAACAAATTTACAGAATGTAACTAGCAGTTTACTTTAGCCATGTCAGTATTAAGGGGAGTACAGGCATCTAAATATTCAGAGCTATTGACAATGCCTGCTCACTACTTCCACCCAACCCTGAAGGCATTTAAACTCACTTGGTGTCTCCGTTCAGAACTTTGCATTTCCCCACATGATTAGCAGTGTGTGCAGAAATGTCTCAGTCCAAACAAGCAGCTGTCTGGCATGTACCTGCTCTCAGCCCTTACACGTACATTGACAGCACTGCAAGTCCGACACAAGGCATGGCACAATGGCCATTGAAGAGTGGTATCCAAGAGACATGACCTCACCTCAGCCATGGGGGATCCGAACCCTCACCTGGGATCTCCAAGACACAGGGGATGCTGCAGCACCCAGGCTCTCAGGGGGCCAGGAGCAAACACCCTCCTGCCAAGGCTGCTCAGGTGAATGCTCAGGAAAGGAGGACCCCTGCAAGCCATGCGTAGCCAGCTCTAGAGAGAACATATATGAATGTGTGTAAACGTACACAGAGAGAAAGATCCAAAGATAGACTAGCTATCTTGATGTCTAATGGGTTAACGCTGGTGGACATACTACTTGTTATTACTGTATTCAGAATGGGAATGATTCAGCTATCCTTGTATTTTCCAAATTATTATCTGAGCCTGTAGGAATCTTTTCCAAAAAAAAAAAAAAAAAAAAAAAAAAAAAAGTGTTAAGCTTGTGTTAAATCCATCTGCCCTGGCATTATAACCAACAAGAGGCAAAGAAAGTCACTTCTCAAAATGACACCAGTACAAGCTATTTAAATTCAAAGAAATGTTTCAAACAAACTTCCATAGGAATAAAGTGAGAGAAGCAAGTAAATTGGGCACTAAAATAAATACCTCGTGATCTTGCTTATAACCAAACAAACAGGGAAATACATGTTCTCTGGGTAGATCATTGCAGAGCAATTTCCAAGGGAAATTCACAAAATACTAAGCTGGCTCTTGCAGTTTGAATGCAATGACATGATGAGTTTCTTGCAAACATATGCCAAAAAAATGAATCCAAACTGGAAAGAAGAAAGGAAAGCTCCTAAGAGACAGTTTTTATAAAGGCTTCATTCAGGGCCTCCACCCTCATGCACTGTACCAGCCACCTTAGCTTTTCCACTCTGCCTGGTCCAAGAAAGCACCGACTAGTATATTAAAAATGCTGGCTTTAAAATGTTTGGGAATGGACAGTGACAGCAATGTATGTTTTAATAATCAGACACAGATTATCAGATGACCTTTTAGTCAAAATGAGGTACAGAGATTTAGGTCTAACAGACTACAAAACGAGTAAACTAAAGTAATATGGATGGGAGAAAATACGAAAAAGATTTCAAATTGCTTAGTCCCTCCAAGAATCAGGCAATTTCTAGTGGAAAAGTACAGTCAGGTTATTAAAACATAACGTTGGCTATCTGGAGATACAGATTATACCCTGTTCTCAGTCCAGTAAATAGAAAGTTTTGACACTTATAACCAGGATTTCAAGCAAAAGCACCTCTCCTTCCAGCTGTACAATCAACTTCCTTGGGAAAGGCATTTAACCCCTCAAACTTCAGCATTCCCATTTCTAAAACAAATCTAGCTCACTTCTTACACCACAAGCACATTGGGAACCATAATTAATTTTTCATAAAAATACTGTAAGCTACAGCTTTCTACATATATTCATAATTTTAAAAAAAATATTTCTTTAACTAACCCCCCTGCTCTCTAACTACCATTCATGTGCAGCACATGTTTTTTCCTTGGTTATAACTTATGGCAAGGACCCACCACTACATGTGGAGAACATGCGTGTACTTACATCCCAGTTAAAAATAAGATCATGAATACTGGTATTACTTATCTGCTCTTCCAGAAAATGAGTGGTGATCTCCCTGCACCTGACAGTATATTTATAATGAAACATGGTCAATATATGCACCCAAAATTCTGGGAAGGGATTTTGTTTGTCTGACTTGCTTTCTCTCCTTCCTTATCCCCAACACCAGGACTCAGTTTCCTCAGGCGTTTTCCGTCTGCTGTCACTTTCATCTCCCACTCACCTACTGTCACAACTCCATGTATCGAATGGCAGCAGCTAATAAAACTATGCTCGTGGCTTTATGGCTTTTCATAAAACTACTCCTTTCTGTGCCTTTTCTTTGCCTTACTTCTGCTGTGGCTCTGTGTACATTCAGTGTACTGAAGAACAAGCCTTCCTTGTCATTGTGTGAAATAGCATTTAATGGCTTCGCAAAACCGATTTTATTTCTAAAAAGGGTATTTCATTTCGCAAACATGCTGAAATTCATTGAAGTATTTTGTGCCATCTGTTTCCTCTTTGTAAATAAATAACTCTTTCCATCGTGGCAACTGCTATGACAAGCTACTAATATTTATGAGGATGTAGCAACACTCACAGGAACAGAAAAAGCAACATATATGTGAACAGCAAAGAGAATCCATTTCATCTTAAGGTGAAGTTGCAAGCAGACCCCAGAGCCAGAATGAAGAGGATACCCTTACATGTAACTCGGGAACACTGAGGTATAACTCTTACATAAATGGATGTCTGTATTTCCATATCCAGCAAAGACCCCCAGGGGATTTCAGCCTGCTTCGAGTCAGACCCACCATTTCTTGAATGAGTTCAAACAGTTGTTCAATGACATCTTCATGAGATCGGCTGCTCTGCCAGCACAGCTGGCTTTCCGGTGAGGTTGGCTGGCTTTAAGTGGAAACTGTCAGTATCTGCCAAATGGTGGCCAGACACCAGAGCAGACTTAACCAATTAGTGGAATACCCCATCCGATGGCTGGATGCGATTTCTCTCTGTGTGTATGTGCACGCTCCACCTGCGTGCTACCACATCTGAAGGCTGTGGTGGTACCCGTACAGGCAGCCTGTCCTCCCAGGTGAGCCAAAAGGGAGTCAGTCTCCTCCTCGCTGGGCCAGCAGAAGCCGTTTCAAGTTTCCCACAGCTGAAAGTCACTGCGTGCATGTTTTACGTAAGGGTTTGTAGGAGCCGGAGCGGCTCGCTCGCTGCCCACCAGTGAGCTGTGAAACACAGGTGATTAGTTCCAGATGCTGCTTCAGTGCCTTTCCTTCTGTGGAAAGTGTGCGGAAGTCACTTCTTTTGGTTTCATGGGACTCCCCAGAAATGGAAAACACACCAGAAGTCAGTGTGGATTTGTTATGCCTCCCTCGACATCAGGCAGGCCACAGCGGCAACTAAGACGTCTGTGGAAAGACTTCTGCATGAGCCAAAGGGATCTGTGTTACACCCGCTATGGACCTTACAGCTGATTCACGATGGACCTTACAGCAAGAACCAGAACCTCGTATGAAGTTCCCGTCCATTGTCACAACATGCCCAGTACTTGCAGCAGGTTTGCCAGCCCCATGACAGTCCCATTCACACTCTATCAGGGACCTTGCTTTAGACGGGTAAAAGAAGTGCCTCGTGACAGAAACCAGAGGAACAGGATAGGTGCTTCAAAACTCACTATGTTTGATCTTCCTGTTCATGCCTCCGAACTTTCTCCCTAAGTTTTTGACCAACTGCACCAAACCAGTCTTTCAAACTTCTTATAAGTTTGTTTCTCTCAAAAATCTTGCCATAGGAAAGCCATTTTTCTCACTGCTTCTGAATTACAATAAAAGCAGATCACGTAGCTGCATCTACCTGATAATTTACAGTACAACATTCACTTGTAAATTCAAAATGTTTTCTTCTTAGCACACTGTGATCACAATCAGTATATAATCTTGATAGAATTGCCATTTACATTTTGCATATTTGGGGGCAGGGAAGAATCCAGCTTTAATTGTTCATGAAAAAAAGGGGGCGATAGAGAAGCTGAGCCTGCAGTTTTCAGATATATCAGAAAATATAATTTCTTAGAGCCTGAAAACATTCCAGTGTAAAACACTTTGGGCTCATGGAAAGGTAATTGTGAAAATATACAGGCCCTGTGTAAACATTAAAGTATTTACAAGGTCATCTTCATAATCCTTGTCATTATATTTTTCTGTATTCGTGCTTCTATTGTATATATTTGGTTATGAGGACTGTAGTAACTACCAATACACTTCCAAGTGCAGTAGGTCAGCAGTGAGCTATTACTCAGCCTCCAGCCCTTTTCTATCAAAGGAGGGTGCTGCTGGCCGGGTCTCCGCAAGCTCTCCTCTCGGCCAGCTCCACACTTGTTCCTCTGCCACTGCTCTGTGTAAGCCTGCAGCTCCTAACCTTGAGGGTACAGCACCTGGAGATTTTAGGAAAGGGAACAGCTAAGGGTGGGAAGGTTTATTTTAGGTTGGAGGAAGGGTTATATCTGCTGGTATTTATTGTAGCATGGGAAGAGTAATTTGTTTTATTTGTTCAGGCTCCACTCTAAAAATAAACAGTAGTGCAACCAGGATCTTGGGCATCTTTATATGGTTTTACCAACCTAAATAAATAAAGTAATTTTGATTCATGTAGTACCTTTAGGTAGTAGCTTCATTAAATACTCAAAATTAGAGCAGGTGAAAAATCACCTTCTAGAGTTCACAAGAAATTTTGCCTTTATATAGAGCCTTTCATTTAAGAGCTTGACAATACTTGGCAAAGACAACAGACGCTGAAAGCCACACAAGGTATATAGGTGCTATTTTCTCTTCTGTAACTGAGGAGATTGAAAAATAAATTGGTTTGGTCAAAGCAACATAAGGAAATGGGGCAGACCTGAAAACAGAAACAGTCACTCCTCCTTGGCCTCCAGCTTCCCTCAATATAGCCTTCCTTTTCCTGTCTCATGTGAATATTCATATTAATACGATTACACTGTTTGCATGTGACTTTTTTCCTAAAGGCATTATTCAAATTTGGACACTGAAATCATTTCATGATAAATTTGAAATTTTGGGGTGAAATTGAATGGTAAAAAATTCTGAGAAAACAGTGTCTCTGGTCACTGAAGATTAAGGCTGGAAAGGCCCATTAGGTCATTTTTGTAGATCACTCAGTGTCATTGAGTCTTGTTTTTCTCCAACATCCTATAGAGATAATCAGATCTCCTAAAAACTACAAAGCGAAGTAGCCTTGTTTATCACCACCTGTCATGGAGGAAAAAAATGCATGAATAACATAAGTGTTGGGGTTAATATACAGCAGTAACTCTGCCCAGCTGGAAGTTCACCTTCCATTCATGTTCAGATTAAGACAACCTTCTTCACACAGATTCATGTGCACAAGTCTTCACCTGTTTTTTTTTAGGAGTAGTTCTGGATAATTTGGAGCCAAGCACAGTCTGAAGGCTCAAGCACAGTGAAGCAAGCTAAGTATCAGCCTCTTGCCAGGTTAAAAAGATTGCGAAGGGAAACAGGCTGGACGTTCCCACAGAGATCTGCGGGAGCTGGTGCAGGGGCAGGAGGAAGCAGTAAGTCCTTTCACCCATCCCACATGGGCACCACCAACCCCACGTTGCAAACAAGGCAAGGCCATGCTGCTGTTCTTCTGCACACGTAAAGCGACTTCTGGCTCTGCCACAGTATTTTTGTCAGGGGGTCAATACCACCATTTATGGTTTGACAGTTGCTTCTCAGCTAATGGGATCACACTAAACTCACAACCCAGCACAGCAGAATAAGCCAAAAAAGGGACTAAAAATGGTTCTTTGCCATATTTACTTAAGCCTGATACAGAGGCAACTTAAAGCCCAAATGTAATTTTAATAAATCTCACCCACATCTCAACACCTTCCCTCCATCTTTTCTGTAGCAGCCAGGGGTCTCCCCAGACAAAGCGTGGCCTTGTTACAGCAGCTCCCTTTTTCCTTTGTGCAGCCAGAACAGGATCCAGCTTCCACCACAAACACTCTACAAAAGATGGGCTGGATGCCCTCTGATGTGAAAACATTGCCAAGTCCACCCCCTAATGATGTCTCTCAGGATGAAAGCACCAAGCAACCATGAAACACACCGGCTTCTCAAAGAGGCGAGACAGGATGCACCACATGCATCTCGGTGAGTTGTCTTTGAATGAACACTTGTGTCAGCAAGATGGGTAAGGAATCTTTTAGCGTAGTAGTTGCTAGTCTAGGCCCAAACCAAGAGCACCCCCCTCCCCCTGCAAAGTCCGGTGATTTTCAAAATCCAAAGCCTCATCTAAAAAGTTCGCTAATTACCCCAAATTTTATCACAGGCCAAACCAGGACCTTGGATCCCAAATAACCCTCAAACTTGGGTTGGCTCAAAATTCTGGATCCAATGTCTGCGGTGTGGGCTAAGGCAAAACCGGAAGGGAGAAAGAAAGAAGAAAGAAAAAAAAAAAATCAGCCTTGCTCCATGGATCTTTAATATAGGGCCACCTCTGATACACTTTAAAAAAATATAATGAGACCACTATAATATATATTCCAGCCAAAATTCTTGGCTCCCAAAACCAGCTTTATATGGTATGCAATACAGAAACACCCAGGAGACACTATAAGAACTTTGACAAGGCTAATATTAAGCTAGAACAAAACAGAACTACTGGCACCAGCTCCACTCAGCTCTTAAGTAAACTTGTCCCATTAAAAAGTAGCCTCTAAGATATTTTCTCTCTGAAGTGTATAGTAGCTTATAAAAAGCAGGAAGGGTTGCCAAGTCATAGATGTGTTCAAGTACTCCTTACCCTCATTAAAGAACATTCCCTGGCAGCCAGCAACTTTGAGTGTTCCAGTGAAGCAGATTTTATAAGGGGGGTGTTTACAGTGGTGTGCAATGTAGCTGGAAATCATGGTGCACCATAGCAGCCCTGTACTAGATACAGCTGTGTTTGGAGCCTTATCACCCAGGACACAGAATACAACAGGTGGGGTGATCAATGAGGTTCCAAAAAAATAATGAAACAAATGAAACAAAAGAAAACAAATCTCAAGCTTCTCTGCTCCATAGGAAGAAAAGCATCCAGAGATGCCAGTGCCAAAATAAGAATTAGGTAGTGAAATACCACTGAGAATCTAGGTCTTGCTTCCACCAGTTTCATATATAACAGTACTTACAGAGATGTCTTCATAGTGAGCGTGTACATAATTTAGCTTCTTAATGTACCCACTTATTTCTGCAGCAGTTAGGAGTTAAATTCTGTTGTGGATCTGGACCTTAATGCCACTCCCCACCTTGTTCATGTAAAGGCTATCTTCTCTTCTCAGTTTAGTGTCTAACACATCTTCTGCCTGGGGATGTTATCCAGCCCCATAAGAGGAATCAACAAATGATCGAATACAGAAGGTCTGTTCATCCTTAACACCAATGAAGTATTGGGAAAGAGAAGATCCGCACTTTCTCTCTAACAGTATGAGTGCTGAGGACCTGAAAACATGCATTCTCTTGAGTTTTGCATTTTTCCTCCCTGCCACCAACCAGGCAGTTCTCCAAAGATTTTTCAGTTTCAGTTGAAGAAGGATCCCTATTTAAATGGCATTTCTAGGGCGTTTAAGCAAGTTGTTAGTTATCCAAGTCTTTCACTCTGCATACACAAATACAATTTATCACCTGTTTATAAACACGCTAGCTACTGGTTCCTACACAGCTGACTCCTGTCCCTGTTATGATTTGGGGAATCCAGCAATGCACAGTTTATACATTTTGTGATCTTACAGAGTAATTAATATTGAACAAAGAGGATGCAGAACCTGCCACACACTTAACTGTGTCACCTACACTTTCCCAGAGCAGCAACAGCGTGGTTGCAAACCCTCAGCCGAACTGACACAATTAGAGAAAGAGGATAGTCTGTGCAAAATGACATCTGGCTGTAGGCATTTGAAGATAAAAATACTCCCACAGTGTAGCAAATAAGTGGAACTCAAAAACAGCAGAGCCTCACATACTCTGGGTGGTCACTCCAAGATAAAAGAAAGACTAAAGAAGCAGATAGGCAGGCTCCCACGACATCTTGTTAGCTGCAGAACCAGTCAGAGAGAAAACAAATGAGAAATCTTGGTCCACAGGGAAAATACATGGAAAGAAAAGTCATGGCCAGGCACCTTTCTGTAGAATTTTGACTCAAGTTTCAAGGATGCTCAGAATTGATGAGGAAACAGAGATAAGGAAACGTAAATTTTTTTAACTGTCTTGTCTTAATCTGTGTAATTCTCATGCTAGGTAAAGTAATAGCATCTTGGTTTTGGAATTCTTACGAAGATTGCATTTTAGGCTTCATAATTTTATTTCAATTATGACATTTTTTACTTTAAGAGGCAGATTATAAATCCAGAGTTCCCTTGAGTCAGTATTCAGGGTTTGGGATGCCTAAACTACAAGAGAGATCTAGGGATCAATCCAAATCCTGAAGGTCTAAAGTGGCTGAATGGTGAAGCTTCATTTTTTTGAGGGGATAACAAGGTATCAGAGCATCCAAGTAGCATGCTGGAGAGACCAAGAAATGGGCCAGTGTCATAAAATCATAGAACCATAGAATGGGTTGGGTTGGAAGGAACCTTTGATGATCATCCAGTTATAACCCCCCTGCCATGGGCAGGGAGATCTTTCACTAGATCAGATTGCTCAAATCCTCATCTAATCTGACCTTGAACACTTCCAGGGATGGGGCATCCACAACTTCTCAGGGCAACCTGTTCTAGTGTCTCACTACCCTCATGATAATAAATGTTTTCCTTATGTCCAATCTAAACCTATCCTCTTTTAGTTTAAAACTGTTGCCCCTTGTCCTATCACTACAAGCCCTGATAAAAAGTCTCTCTCCATCTTTCCTATAAGCCCTCTTTAAGTATTGAATAAGGACTCCCCAGAACCTTCTGTTCTCCAGGCTGAACAACCCCAACTCTCTCAGCCTTTCTTCACAGGAGAAGTGTACCAGCCCTCTGATCATTTTTGTGGCCCTCCTCTGGATCCACTCTAAAAGGTCCATGTCTTTCTTGTACTGAGGACCCCAGAGCTGGATGCAGTACTCCAGGCGGGGTCTCATGAGAGCAAAGGAGGGGAATCACCTTCACAAAGAGCAGGATTTGCCCTTTGTGAAGCTATATTGGCTGTCTCGGGTTACCTCCCTGTCTTCCAAATGCCTCAACATAGCTTCCAGCAGGATCTGTTCCATGATCTTACCGGGCACAAAGGTGAGGCCGACTGGTTGGCAGTTCCCAAGGCCCTCCTTTTTTATCCTTTTTAAAAATCAGTGTGATGTTTCCCTTTTTCCAGTCACTGAGGACTTCACCTGACTGCCAAGACTTTTCAAATATGATGGAGAGTGGCTTAGCAACTACATCTGCCAGTTCAGATGTGTATCAGCCTATTCAGACTATGTCTAAGAGGATTTAGACTAAAACTTGGCAGCCTGTAAAGTGTCTAGCTATAAAGTCTTTACCAAGTTGTGATACTATGCATTTTGCTTTAGTGTCAGTATATTCTGTGACCAAGTTATCCAGAAACTTTCCTTAATGTTCCTGGAGAGGAAAGGGAAAGGAGTGGGAGGGAAATGAAATTTTAGATATATATATATATATATATAAATTTATATATATTTGTCCTTCAAGTGAATAGGACCTCACTCTGAACCAGGAAAGCAGCTATAATTCTTTCCAAGGACTTGTCATCTAACTGGAATACCATGGGAAACTTTATGACTTCTTCCCCTCTGTTTTATCTGCCATGGTACATATAGAAGCCATCCATAATGTCACAGACTGTTTTTATTTCCTCCTACCACATTGCTGGCTCTTTTTCCTCTCATGTCAAATACAGTTAGATTATACCCAGCATTCAATGTGCCTGCTAAAATCTTTCAGATATGGCTACATTTGGAAGAAAGTTATAAAGTGTGGACAGAATGAGTTACTAATATTTTATTCTTCTAAAGGGTCATTTGAAACTAAGAGATTGTCCAGTAGACCTCAATACTGAGAAATGACAGCTAAAGTGTCCTGCAAATAGCTTCAGTTGTGGATATATATATACTATCCAAATATGTCTTAAGGAAAACAAAAAGTCTTTCTATGGTAAATAAATTAATTCATTTTTCCTTCTATTTCTTCACCACATTACCTAATTCATTCATAAAGAATATCTTAAAGAATCAGCATTTCTGCTAATTATTTTATAAGAGACAATAATTCAGAGTTCTCACTACCAACAGGTAAGTGTAGACCCAGCACCTACATTTAGGAGAAAAAATGGTTCTTATTACTGGTTATAAATGCCCATGTACAGACTGAAGTTTTGGATACTGGTTCACATACTGGAAGATACACAGGACAGGCTGACATTTAACTTATGTTAAATAAGTTAAAAAATAAAACCCATAACTTCTTTCCAAGCTATTAATTTAGTCTATAGTCAGTGGAGGCACTTCCAAAAGACAATTTGTCCTACCTGCCTTAAATTGCTATCCTTGGATGGCAGGAATCACTGCCTGAAAATGTACCAAATACATAGGAAGCCCAGACTAGTCATCCTGAAGTCAGGTAAGGCAAACTCCACCATACTCTTCATACTCTGTTGTTGTTGTTCTGCTCTATGGCATCTGCTCACAAGAAACGGTCAAAACTGTCTGTGAAAACCTCTACTAGATTCTCCATTAGACCACTAATAAACAGCATCTAACTGGGCATTATACAGCACTTACTGCTCTCAGGACACTGGTAACAGTGGTAATTCAGATCCTACCATAAACTTGAAGAGAAAGGGAGTCTCTTTTGTTCTGTTTGCACAACACATCACGCTGTGGGGACGCTGTTCAGGATCAGGGTCTCCTTTGAATCCTTTGTCCCTCCAGGCTCCAGGTCTCAGAGGACCCACACAGCCTCCATGCAGAACATGACACAGAAAACTTACAGATCAGCAACATAAGAGACCTCACCATTTTCTCCTGTGATGAACAAAAGGTTCCACATCCAAGTAGGGAATGCATTTCAGCTTCAGGAGGGAACTGTACAGGGATGCGTTGAACAAGTCACCAACCATTTTGGCCACCATGACAGCCAGCATTATCAGTAGCAAGGACTGCACATCATTTGTGATCTCTACCTAAGGAGAAAACAGAACAAAGTGCTTTCCATTTTTTTCATATACTTGGAGACAATGGCAATGGTTCCACGGGGCTACCTACTTTCACGAGGGAACAGGAAGCAATTCAGTCTGCTAAAAGTGCAAGAGTGCTCCCCCTCCTTTCCCATGGATAGGTAATCAATCAACGCTTCTACCAGAGAGTCTTGGCTGATGCAGTGACAGCTCCCCCTCCTGTTCCTATCAGCTTGAAGCGCTGCACTTACATTAAAACATCTGATTCCCATCTTTCAGGTGGCTTGTGATAATTTTGAAGTATGAGAGGAGGCTAAGTACAGATGGAGTAGCCATATTGCTTAAAATAGCTTGGCACTGTGACAAATATTAAAAAATGCAAACAAATCCAAATATTTTTTTTCTTTCTTGCTGAGCTCAGGAGATATAAAATTGTTTTCCCATACTGCTGCTTCCTGACAGAACAAGCTCCTTGTACAAACAATGTCTTGAAGGATGCCAGAAAAGGGAACAAGAAGCTTTCAACAGAAGTCCAGCTCAGGAGATCAAACAGCAGGAACATCACACAGTTTACCATGCTGAAGAACGTTCGGCAGTACAAGGCATGGCGCAGGCATCCCTGTGCCCATGATCACAGATCGATGAATATGGCACTGCAGCACTGGTTGTAGAGAAACCTATGCATAAATTACGGTATCTCACCTAAACATCTTTCCTAAGTATACTTGCACTTTCTCCCTACGTAGTGAGGGTACGGTCAGATGAGTGGCAAAGTATGTAGCATGTTTTAATACTTTATCCCCCTTCAGCTATTTTGCCTCCGCAGTTGGACACAGCCACCATACCAGTACTGTTAGTTCACTACGGCGCAAAGGTAGACTAAGTTCACTTGACCTGCTACTGGAAATGTCTAACAGCCGTGGTGGCAGTGACTTAACAAAGCATACCAATACAACTGCCTTTGAATAAAGGATTCAGAGAGAATCCTTGTACACAAAGTAAAGACTAGTATGAATGCACTTAACACTGTTTATGCCCAACTCGCAATAAAGTCAAATATTTTTCATGGTGAAAATGACTGCAGAGAAATATTGTCTTTACACTACCTTAATAAGACTTTTCAGTAAAAACTGCTATCTCCTTTCACTTCCCACTATTTCCCTGACCATTGCATCCTATTAAAAAGGGATGTTCATTAGCAATTATCCTGGGATTAAATACGCAAACTTTCCTCATAACACTAATAGGCTTTTGCCCAGAAACTTCTCTCCAATTCAGACAAAGTGAATTGCAGCACATTGCCATTTAATAGACCTCATTAGCTAGAGATTGTTAAGTACTCCAAGAATCTACATTCAAAGAATGCCAATAAACACATTTCTGCCTGATAAGCTGTAGCAAATTTATCCAGGCTTATACTTTCACCCTCCTTCTGTCTCTGTTCTGGGTTTGGAAAGATAACGTCCAAGATGATTTACAGTATATCCCAACAAGGGACTCATATGGCATGGCCAGCAGTGTACGACAGGGTCATGCAACTGTCCTTTTTGCTTGGACATAGCCAGGGATTTCTAATAATACCACAGCATTCTTTGAATGTCTCTTTAAACCTAGTACTCAACTGTTTTATTTAAAAACACCAGGAACATGTCAGTTGAAAGGAAAACAGCAACTGTGGGATTTTAAGAATTGCTTCATCATATCTGCCACAACTCATTCACACAGATGGAGACTCCTTTGTTGTGGATTCCTTTTAAGGCTCTTTTTTAAAGTATCTTGCTATGGGGAACTAACTCCTCTGGAATAAAACCAGCATTAAAAATTAATATAAAAAACACCCTAAAAAGCTATAAAAGCACTCTGAAACTCTCAGTTTAAAGTCTCTTGAAACTCAAACTCTAAAAAACACTCTCAAGCGATTGCTTTAACCTATACAGAATATCTCCAGGACAGCAAGAACCAGAGCCTGGCTTTCCAGGCTCCCCTCCTTGTTTTTCATCCCATTTTATCCCTTTCTCCTACCCTCCCATCCTCTAGTGGGAACAGTCAAGCTGGCCTGGCCCGGGCCCTCATCCTTTATTGTCGGAAACATTCAGCAGCATTTTACATCTGCTATTGAGAAATTCTGAGGCTTGTGCTGATTTTCCCCAGCCCTGCAGCCCTCCTGAGTGCTGGGATCTGCGGGGGGGATGGCTCCTCTCTACAACAGCACATTGAACGCTTGGAGCAAGTGCCTCTAGGTTCAGCGTCGGACTTCACTTCCTCCAAGAGTTAATGCCTGCTGAGCAGAAATGCTGTTTATCTTTGGCAGGGTAGTATGGCTGAGGTCATTAAAGAAAGACATGTTAAAAGCATTTTGAGCAATATCTTTTGTATGTAAGTAAATTTAAATTTTGGCCAAAATAGAGCTGATAGAGTTGTCCCGAATTCTCACTGCAGACGGAAACTGGAGAGGCAAACTTTGTAATATGAAATTTTCTTGGAAATAGACAATACTAGAGGAAAACCAAAGAGCAGCTCTGAAGATGACTTAGAAATCAATTATACATTTAAAGCATGAGCGTGAAAAACAGATAAAATCATTTATAAAATTTCAAGAAAACTTTGCATGAAAATTTAACCCATTTTGTGACCTTAAGATAAAGTGAAGCTCTGGACTTATTCTAGATCTAGTTATTTATGAAGCCCAGCCTAAAGCAAAAGTTTTATAAAAGTATATCAAATACAAGAATGAACTCCAGATATCAAATAAGAAATGCTGGGGAAGGAATCACAACAAAGAAAGATTCACACACGAAAGATGCAGTCACTCATATAAGAAAAAGTATGCTGCTCTTAGGACCGAGGTAAAAGGAAGAATTCATCAAAACCTGCAGCTAAAATCTAAGTCCATTAATGACAAGGATGATGGCAATGCAGCAGCAAAGTTCTCCTTAGGGTATCTTGATAAAAATCAAGGAAGCGCAAGTTAATCCAAGAACTGAGATAGATTCAAGTCATCTTCTCTAAACATATGGACATACACAAACCTATACACACACATATACATGCTCTTCATAAAGCTTTATTAGTATTCCCTGCTTAGAGAAGGGCCATCTGCTCCCTGCTGAGAGAGACAAAGTGCAGAGCCTCAGGACTGGGCTGCATGAGGAAGTTAGCGCTCGGTGAGCTTGGGTGTGAATTTACTGCGTATTAGCTACTCTGCACTAACTGCCCGTTTGGGTACCCTTGGTGCTTGGGAAGGGAAAAACAACATACTTCACCTTCCAAAAGGAGCCTGCCTAACTCATGCGAAAGCACTCTTAAAGCTAACCTGCACAAAACACTCTTAGTAGGTACTAGAAGCATCCACCCAGGGAATTAGTGCCAAGTAACTAGCAGGCTGTAAATTCATGCTGAAGCTCCCTGCATACTAATTCTCCCAGCAGACAGGCCCTTGTAAGCCCAGAACAGCAGCCAAGCAAGCCCAGCCACAGCCCAGCACCATGTGGTCCAGGGCTGGGAGGTTATGTAGCCTCTCCTTTAAAAATACTTATCTGTTCAAACCAGTTCCTAAAGAATCTAAGAAAGGAACAAATTATACAGAGTATTGCAGAGGGAGAGATAAAATAAAGGTGACAAAAGCAGAGAAAGGAAGGGGGGAAGTTGGGGGCAGCCACCATACTCCTACAACTCTTCAGCCATTAAACATGATGTTTCGTTTGTTGATATACATTCCAAGCCTGCATTTTAGGGGCTGCTCTTTAGGATGTAATTTACTCTCTGTGCACACTGCCAGATTTTTTTTTTTCCTTTTGATCCTACGGGTGCGGCAGGCTGTGCCAAAAATGTCTTTGCCTAGGGCACCCGTCTATGCAAAGCCAGCAGCGCTAATAGGCACTGGAAGCACTCAGCGCTGACACTTCATACATCAGCAGCCTAGTAAATTGCACCTATTTTTTTTCAATATTCTCTCTATATACAAAATCTTGAAAAATGTCGTTTACACACACAGAGACCACAATTAATTTATTAGCGCAGTTATTCAAACCTCTTTAAATATCTTCTTTGTCACCGGAGGCACTTTTCAACAACCCCCATGGTCCTGAGTTTCTCAGGCCTCCACATCATTATAATCTATTAGGCACCTTCATGTTAGCTCTGTTTTATTATATAACACATAATTATGCATTTCATTAACAGCATCACCAGGCACGGTACATCAAAGGGAGAAAGGCAGCTGCCCAGGAAATTCAAAAAGATGCAGTTTACTTAAAGCTCACTGTTAAAAACCCTCCCCCACTTTTCAATCAAATTGTGGTTAACATGTTTCAAAGGTTTTACTCCAGCTCAGAGAACAGAGTCCAAACAACCTCATTAGACGCATGGCTGCCGATAGAGTGAATATTCCCTGAACCCTTGATATTTCCAATAATGTAAAAGAAAAGATCATCAGCCAGATACATAGTGCAAATCAACTTTCTTTCTTCTACTGAAAACCTGCTTAGCAAGAGAGCTTTCTTGCTACTTGCAGCCTACAAGACAAATGCAGAAGAGAAGGCCTGTCAAAAAGAAAAAAAAAAAAAGATTTATTTTGTAGTCAAATTCATTTTTCAAGATTTGTACAAATAGAATAGCTGCCTGGCAAACTGAACAAACGAAAGACAAAATCTCCTTCCTTCCCATGATATAAAGATCATCATCCTTGGTAGAAGCAAACTCTCCAAAAGAAATATTTTTGTCATTCTTCACAAGGTTACACACATGTAACTGAAAGGCCTGGAATTTGGAAAATATTGGGGGGAAAAAAAGCAGCTGCTGGACAAAGGTACAAGACAATATGTCTGAGAGCAAGTTTAAAAAGGGGGTGGATGGGAAGGGACATGGAGTCTTGGTACCACCAGCCAAATCCAATAGTTTTGGAGTTAAGGCTGCAGCTGGCACAAACACCAGCTCTGGGCACAGTTTCCCGGTCTCCATGCCACCAGATTTTGTGGAAGAGTACACACTCCCCCAGGAAAGCACCTTTCGTTTCTCTCACGTACAACCAGAACTTCTCTCATTTGAAATTTTTGCTACTATTGATTAAAGACACCAAGAAAAAAATCGTTCACGGTCAACAGAACATTTCCAAAGGGTAGAGGGCTTGTAGCCAGCAGAAAACTTTTGATCATTTTTTTGTTGGAGCAAATACCAACAAGGTTGCAAGCTGATCGCTTGAAGTAAAGAAAGGCAGGAGAGAACAATTCCCTATTCACAGCAGTAAAAGAGCTGTTCATGCAGGTTTCTTGAGAATAGGAGTTTATGGAAATAACGTCTCCCAGGATTAAGTTATTTGTATTGTCACAGCCATTTCATAAACAATGCAGATGTGCATTTCAATTTCTTTAATCTCTGGGTTATGATCTGCTGGCCCTTAGCAACCTCTGTGTTGAACACTTGAGTCACTTTACTTCCCACTTAATAATGTCCTGACAAACTATGAATTGAAATGCCATTATCATGGTCCGCTATTTTCATCTGGGATTATGCCAAAAGAGGCACCTTCTTCACATATCGATCCAGCTGAATACTCCCTCCCTGAACTTCCATTAATCTCTCTCTTTAAATCTAAGTGAAAAAATATTCCTTTCCTGTGCACTTCACCTTTAAAGAAATCCTTTATAGTCCTAGGACTACAGCCATTAACTCAACTCGCTTTACTGTATCTCCTTATCACTCATCACCATCAAAGCTGGAAATTTTTGGAAAAGTGGGATGCTGCAATACAGTAAGCATAAATCTCCTAAAAAGACACTATTGTCATGCTAGCCCCAAAAAGTTATGCATTCAAGTTCCCTCACACTGCTGAAAATGATTATTTCTTGCACCCTCAGGCACACAAAGCTGTGCATCACACTCTACAAAGGGCGGCACACCCAGCGTAGGTTCACTGTGAGGACGTCCTGCCAAACCCCAGTGCCAGGAGGATTGCACAATTAGTGGGATTCTTCCTCTTCCAGAGCTCAACCCCATTAACTATTCCAGGCCATTATGAGGAGTAGGCAGCCTCTAGCACCCTAGACCTTAATTACTGCTAAGACAGAGCATGAAAAAATATCTTAGCACAGGGCACATACTTTTTCTCTTTAAGCAAAGCAGTTCTAATTAATCACACTCGTGCACTGCTTCTTAATTTACCTTAATTCATAATGTTCAGTGAGATCTCATCCCAGTTTTCTTGCATGTGGATTTAAATATTTGTGTGAGTTTTTCTGAAACCAACCAGCATTTTGTTGATGATTTCCTTGTTAAAAGAGAGAACAATTTTTTCTAATTCCGAGACTTAGTACACCAGCAGGAGATTGCTAGAGAGAACACAGAAATACCCAGCACAGCTAAATAATCCCTGGAAACATAACAAAATCCTTTGAGCCTCAGTCCTTGGGAACTTGGATAGAAGATGCTATGCAAATGTGTGATTTCTTGTTTCAGTCCCTCAAGGCCTATAAATACACCTGTTTTGACAGGTTATGGCAATGGATGCAAGTGATATCGGAAACAGTATAGGTGATAGCAGGGACTCTTGCCAAGATCCCCTGGAAAGATATCTACCAGTGATTTTTTTGTAATCTGGCTCTTTATCTTTCTTACATAGCAGACACCAAACCCTGAAAGGAGGTTTCAAAGCTGTCTAAATCTGTATCTCAGCAAGGTAACACTGGTGCGTGTTGTGTCAAGTGAACCTTCTATTAAAAATAGCAGCATTGTGTATGTGCATTGCTGAATATGCCTAAACATTCAGCAGGCTCACGTATTAAATCTTTTCAAAACAAGCACTCTACTGTATAATAACCCAGCTAAGCAACCTTGTACTTTTTTAACCCACAGTATCGCAGAATTCTTTAAATTATGATTCACGAGCATTTTTTTAAATAAGATCAACAACTGCAATGAAACTCTGTCATATTTAAGCAATGTTAAAAGCAACATCTCCAGAATGCCATGATTCTTACGGCCCCAGCTCCTGAGGTCTAGAAGAGGATGGAGAAGAGCAAGCCCCGCGACTACAGACAACTGCAGACTAGACAGTGGATTTATGAAGGCCATTTGATAAACACTCTACGTCACGGGCTGCAAACTTCATTTCAGCTTTAACTTCAGTGGGAGATTAGACCTTAAATATCAGAACAGAAAACTTACAAAAGCTTGTTATTCTCAAAATGAGCATAGGTATTACTTCACTGAGCCTCCAGTTTCTTTAAGAAGTGCATTACGAAAACTAAGGTCCTAAGACCGCTCCCCATCCCCTTCTCCATGAGAGTACAGTTTCACTTATTCATTTTCCAGACAAGCTACTGCCAAAAAACACACAGTGCTCTTCCCCTACTTGGAGAAAATTCAACAGACAATAGTAGGACTTAATGTATTTAACAGTTTGCTGATTATGCATTGTTACTCCAGTTATTTGGGGATTAATTTGAATAAGACTAGGATCAGTACAACACTACTCTGCATCCCCCCTTCTTTGTGACAGGGTGACATCACTTGCAATCAGGTTCCGAAATAACTTTAAATATACCATTCAAACACACTGGACACCTCCTGACAGGCAGTGTAAGCAGAGCAAACGCTTATCCTGTTAGGAATAACTGTAGGCTTGGAGGTTTTGAAAGATTGTTTTGACTAGGGTTTAAACTCTTCGTTATAAAAAAATCAGGCAGCTTAGTAACAGAAAATTAGGCCCTGTCAAAACAACTTCTGTGAACCATCTCAGGTGTAATCAAAAATGTTAAGTGAGCCCTAAAGTATTTAAGTGTGACGGGCTGATGCATTAAACAGCCTAGCACAGGGAAGAACCTGCCAAATGAGTTTCCAAATAATTAAGCACTTCCTCTGCTTGCTTTGAAGGAAACATGATGTGAAAACTCTCAAATACTACACGTTTGTCCAAGCTTCTGCGAAAGACTTTCCTTTCCCCACTGAAATCAGGTGGAAAATCAACCACGTGGCACTGTCTCCTGGGGAGTTAAAATGAAGACTGTGGCCATGCGGAGAATCCTGACCAAAGCTAAATTCAGTATTGAGTAACCCTGCTGGAGTAACTGTACTGAACTATTTTTAAGCATCTAAGGAGAGAAGAATTTGAACTTGACTGTTGAGTGGGCACATACGCCTTCCTGCCCTTCTGGTAAGGGCTCCAAAGTACATGCCTTATTAACCAGCAATGCAAAAAATGCTCCCTGATTGAGAGCACGTACATGTGTACTCATTCTAAAGCAGAGGTCAAAATCTTCTCTCATCTACACCAGTGTAGCACGACAGATGCTGAGATGACCTGTCATGAGCCTCTATTACTTCCTCACACAGGAATGGCTTTCCCAACAGGCAGCTGTGTGCTTCTTATCATTTTCTCTCCAGAGCACCGGGCTACGTTTGCCCCAGGAGCCCAATGTCCCTTTCACACCCCTCCATCTTGAGCTAGACAGAGGAAGGCACAATCAGAGATCTCCCAAGGTCTGTGCTGCCAAAGTGCACCATGAGGATGTACTCATTTTTTACAGCCAGTTCTTTCCCTTGTCTTTGTCTGTTCCCTCCCAAGTATTGCATACACTCTGCTAAATAAGGAGGAGAAAGGGAAAAGTATGACCAAAGCTTTCCAAATAAGTTCTCTTTTCTTTGAACAAGGGTCAGGCTGAGGAAGAGCGTGAGATGGAAGCGGTATAACCAGAGTAACCTGAGGTCAGTCTTCATGCTATATGATCTGAAGGACCAGACAACTCCACTCCAGCTATCTCCACAGCTGTGCAACTTTGTCCTTTCTAAAGCCAGGCACTGCGCTTTCACAAGTTGCACCAGCAACTGCAGAAGTCACCTGCTGCTGCATAACTCATCAGTGGACAACAACCTGGGTGGCCATTGCCATTTCGGGGTGTTGGTCTGGCTCTGCAAGCTTGCCTGAGACACAGCCATCAGGCACTCAAGAGTTTTTCCATCATTACTCTTTCATATTTCAAAATGAGAGAAGAGCCGTCATTAGGACAGGTCCCACTGGCTACCCATTTATGCTCCTCTTTTCTGCAACGCTTCTACTTTTCCAAGTGCTTTCACAGCTTCCCCTCGGTGCCCACCTCCCTTCAGTCTTGCTCACTACAGGAGCACAACTTTCACCAGCGTTCACTGCCACCTCCATGTGTGCCCTGGACCCAGTCTTCTTCGTCTTCCAAAAAAACCAGGGAAAACGTTGAAACTGCAACAACAGAACGCTTTGCTCTGCCCATCTTGAGCAGAGGGGAGGCCATGCTCCTCCTTAGGGATTTGCCTCTCTCAGGACCTACAGTAGGAGCCTCCTTCCCACCAACAGCTGCTGGGTTGTGTAACCACTTGCTCCTGTTTCAGCTGAGTCCAATAATCAAACAGGGATTTCTGGCCCCAGGCCCCCATTCATTAGAGCACCCGGTTACATGGGGTTTTTAATTCAAGATGATAATAAGCCCCTCAGGCTGGAAAAAAAGAGATAGACTTATTGTGGTAGCTTTTATCCCAAAGATAAAGCATTTTCTCAAAATTTGGAAAAAACACTATTGGCAACATTCTGAAGGTTTTAAAGTTAAAAATATAACAAAACTTAATGGTTTCAGATGCTTTTCGTGACAATGTAACTGAAAAATGTCTTTAATTTGGAAACAAATTAAATTTGGCAAAGAATTAGTACATAAGACAGCCCAATTGCATTTTGTAATTTGAAAAAAATTAAAACCAGATAAGATACTGTGAATTAAAAATAACTTCTGCACATTAAATTCTCATGAACTTTCATTAAGGTTTGTATTACATGTCCCAAATGTACAATTTTATGTTGTAATACACTACATTGCTTTATTTATAAAATACCTTTAAAGCTACTGAAAGCTAGAGCCAGAAAAATGACTATATAAAAATGTTATCTTCTCGCATTACAACTTCATTTCCAATGTGTGTATTTAAAACAGAAATGCAGTCTGAATTTCAATATTTCAGATGCACAACTGAACTTTCTAAAAGTTCGATGCCAATTGAATCCATGTACAATTCAGTCATGTCTGTTTATTTTAGTGATAAAAACCTGGTGCCAAAGCTGAAACAGCTATTTTAGAGATAAAGCTGGATTCTCTTCTAATTGTGAATTACCTATAGACTAACCAACTGTCCCATAGTTGCAGTTCTTCTTTACAGATGATGAATGAATGAATCAGAGGGGACTTGTTCTGACTTTCTTGGGCTGGGTTCACAAGGCTACCATCCAGAAAGAAAAAGAGTTTTCTTTCATTTTTCCTTACAAGCGCACATTTTTTATGGAATGTTCCAGTGACTTGACAAATTATTTATCATCCCTACAGAGCAGTATTTTTTAGGTTAAAACCTAAAAAGCTTTCATTTGGAATGCTATTTTGGCATCTCTTGAGAATTTTAAACTTGGATTCAGCTTGGCCTCTCAGATTAAACTACGTCTCCCACGATGCACCGTGTATTGCCCCCTCTTTCCTCAACGATACCAGGAAAGTCTCTTTGGTGTTTCATGGGAAATATTTCATTCCTTACAGAAAAATGCTAACATGAAACAAAAAAAGCTTACAGCAGGACATTTTAAATATTTTTTCTTTATTTCTGTTTTTCAGATGTTCAGCTTTTTGATGAAATGTCCAAGGTTTTTGCAAAAACAAATCTGAAGGCCTCATTTTCAGTCAAAAATAGAGCAGAAGGGAATTTTTTGAAATCATTCTAACCAGGGTGGTGCTGAAAAAACAAGCTATTGCAGACTTCCATGTTTATAGTCACTCGCACCACAAAGCTAGGCACTGAAGAACATTTTGCTGTATTTGACCGTAAGATCATATTGATCTTATTTGACCATAAGATTTTTCACATGAACAAGAAATTAATGTATTTCAAATCAGCCTGTTCTCCTGCTTGCTGGTACACCAAAAGCATACTCAGCACTCAGAGAAGTTTTCTCCTCATACCTCAGCAACTATGATCCTTATTAAGGAAAGGATTGCACTTTGGGTGGCATTACGAGGTTGGAAGGGAAGTCCCTTCTCTTCAACTAGTCAGATGTGCATTTTATGTGCTGAAAACAAGACTGGTTTCTTTTAAGACCAGAAGGACCGATTAAATCATTTAATTTGACATCTTGCAAAATATCCTGCTTCCTGTAGTTACTCATGCTGTAAGACCTGCCCTGAAAAGCTGTCATGGACCAAAATCCAATAGCCTCCATTTTCTGAAGCCCACAGTACCACAGTGCCACAGCTCTTGAGCCCCATCACTTCGGGGTCAGCTGCTCCTCCATTTGGGAAGAACATAAGGGCACTGGTACACAAGCCCAGCTTTGTGCCAGGACTCATTTTGTGCATTTAATAATTTACCAGAAAAAAACTAAGACAGACAAACTAGGTGGAAACTATGCATTACAGAAAGGCACCTGCACTGTAGCTGGTGTTTTAAAGGCAGCTGTTTAAAGGGTATTTTTATTGTTCCCTTCTCTTACTAGAGCAAGATCCAAGAAGACCGCAAGTGCATGAACAAGTCTCATGTAAGGCACAGTTTGCACTGAAGACCCTGTGCACCTCTAAGTCCTGCCAGCTCTGCAGGAGCACCTCCTTGAGTAACATCCAGCTCCCTTTGCAGGCTCTCCTCATTGCCTACACAACAGTCCCGGGCACTCATAAACCAGACAGGGACAAAGCCCGGAGAACGGCCAAACAGGACAACCATTTCGTACCGTGAACTGCTTCTGTCCTTACTTTTCAGCTCAAGAAGCAGAAAGGAAGAGGGAAAAACAGGAGGTCCAGGTGGCAGAAACAGCCCCCACCCAAATGGAGGTGGAGGCTGCCCAAGGCAAATGGAGACTGCTGTTTCGCATGGCGAGCAGCACATGCACCACCAGAGCCATCCTCCCTCCCTTCTCAGGGAGACCTTGCCCTGCTAGCAGCCAAGTAAAACAGCGACGGGTAACAGGGGGGCAGCAGGCAGGCTGGAACTGAAAACTGAGGAAATGTCATTCATGTTCTGACAGACATGCAAAACATCAGAGGAAAAGCAGTTCACCAGGCAATGCAGCATTGCATTTCTACTAAAACACTCTCTCTGCTTCTAAACTTCTTACCATCTTGCAAAAAAAAAAAAAAAAACCAAACCAAAAAAACCCACAGCATTTAAGTTAATTATATGCCTCTCAAAATCACTCAAAAAAGAGCACAGTATTAATAATTTGCAGAGGTGAGCAGGGGAAATTCACAGAAATGCTACAAGGTATAACCAGGTCCCAACCAAGACCCAAACACCATCCAGTCCACGGCTCTCCAGCACCACAGAGGAGGAAGCTGAAGTGGAAATTAACACAGTCCAACCCAGCATGTTGAAAGGCACAGCTATAAAGGCTTTTTCTGGCATCCCATTAGACAAGAAGAAATCCTAGAATTTACACCCATTAGCATTTACATTTAATCCAAGCGTGATACAGATCACAATTGTGTTGCCCAGTTAATGTACAGTTTATCCATCTTCGCCCATAGAATAGAGTTGTCATCCATTAGATCAGGCCTCACTCAGGAGAAATTTGATTTAAATCAGTGAGAATTCCTGGTCCCCTGATGGTGTCTTCAGCAGCAATACAGACAAGCAATGCCATGAGCAGCCAGGATTGTTCTCACTTTTTGGTCTTCAAGCACCAGCTATGCAATATTACCCGACACCTCCAATCAACAAGGAAAGATTCAGAATTTATATTTGTTTTAGCATTTTTAAAACCATCCTTCCTGCTTGCATCATCACTACTGCAAATTGTTCAAAATGCAGCATCTTGCATCCTACAACCACTGGGCAACACAGCTCTCTTGTGAAAAACTTGCACTGGATACCAGGCAGATTTTATGTGTATTTTAGAAGTCTATTTTTCTAACATCTTACATCACCATCCTGGTCGTCTTATAATTTCCCTCTAGGTAGCTGGAGTTGGTGGCTGTCTGTGCTGTATACTCACATCTGTAAAACAAGATGTGTCTGTCATATCTACAGTAAGTGCCCACCCCTGATGCTCTACTTAAATTTTTTGTGAAAGGACTTAATCTTCTTGAGAGTCGCTCTCTCAGAGAAAGTGAGAAAGGTAGCCACAGAATTTGCAACAATACATCCTGCCTATAATTTGAGGTAAGCACATTTTGCCTAAATTAGAAGTACTGAAGAAATATAGAGAGGGGAGAGGTTATTTTATTGCACTTATTCAAGATGACCCGTAACACTGCTGTGAAGCATGTCAGAAGTATATACTACAACTGAGGTATCCAAATTATGCAAAAAAATAAATGTTCATTTTCATTTCTTAATGGAATGTGTATAACAAATATACCTAATTTCCTAACTATAGGACAGTGGTCACTTACAGCAGTGTAGTTTATTATATACAGTGCTCTGCCAGCATGCCTATCTTGATGTAGGCATCAGAGAGCAGAAAGCACAAATGTCATCTCTGAGCCTTCAACGCTGCCTTACGAACCAAATGCTTTTACATACAGCTTGTAGTTGATGTCAGACAGACATCAACAAGCAGCTTTTCATAAGCTTTGAACCCTCATCAGATGGTCATTTTATTTCAGTACCAACATCATGCCCATTAGCACAAGCCACTCATTCACAGCGGCCACACCTGCCACTAGCAAGAGACTCAAGGACAGACCTTAGGCGATTTAATCCCCTATGGAGATTTCCCTTTGGTTTATATAATGACATTGCATTTCCCCTTCCAAGTCCTAAGGAATATTCTATTTTCTCCTTTAGTCTGCATCTGTCAAAAGCCTGATATTTCAGTGTTTCACACTCAGAGGAGGGTTTTTAGTCTTAACCTTTTCAGAATTAATTGCATTCCCCATATCCATCAGAAGAGGTTTCTTGGAGAAATAAATCAGGCCAATAAACTGATATACTGCTTTAATTTTGTTTGAACAGAACAGGCAAGAAAGGGGAGAGAGTCAGGGCTATTTTCCATCCTGTGTAATAGAAAGACAGACAACTCGGGGGACAAAGGGTCCAAATCAGTGTAAATCAAGCTGCTCTCAGCTTGCACACAGGGGCATCACCAGTACTGGACAAGAACACTAATCCTAGGCTAGCCCAGTGCCACCTTTCCTCTTTAACCCTTGCAAGGCAGTCTTATTGAGAGGCAAAAATACAAAAGGAATGATAAAAATACAGAATGACCCAGAGACAAAACACACTGTAGGAAGATGCTATTCCTCTTCCCACATCTAGAGCACCCGGAGGCCAGCAAGCTCAGGACACATGACACTTAAAAAGACATGGGAGACAGAAGGCTGCAGGAAGGCAAGTCATAAGACTGGTCCTTATACTTGCCAAGGAAAACGTCACATCTACCGTTTGCCGCAAAGAGCTGAGGATGAGGGTCAAGTGTCAGCATGGGGGGTAGAAAGAGGCAGCCAAGAAAGAAAAGGTGGGCAGATGCCTGTGGGGTCTGCCATGAGGGGGGAAAAAAAAAAAAGAAAAGCATCTTACAAACCTGTTCGCTACAAGTTCTACATTCATAACTGTTTCCAAATGGAAGGCTGTGTGAAAAGCCAAAGCAAACATTCTCAATTCTTTTTGAACCCATCAGACAATATAGGAAAAATATGTGCATTTTATGGTTTGAGGGCACAACCTTTTAATTATGTTTTTGCATTGTCATGTCCAAGACCTTTTTTCTCCTCAAAAATTAATATTTCCTCAAGCAATGCAGCTATTTATCTTGGATGAACATGAATTGAAACACAATCTGCCTCTTCAGAGAGAGGCACAGAAGAGTTATAACATGACACCTAGGGGAATTCAGAACACATTGCAATGCAATCCTCATTATTTTTCTAGTGCCTTTTCAACTGTGTTTCCTACAGTTCTCTTAACAGTTTCCAGCTATTGTTTTGCATATTGCATACATGCATGCTCATGGAGGCGCTTGGAAAAAAAAATAAAAGAACAAGTGCAGGTAATGGGGAAGGCAGGGAGAAATTGAAACAAATAAAGTGTAGGCTTTTTCTCTCTACTGGAGCCGAATGAAATGCAGTTCTGTCATCCAAGACCAGCAAGTGTTCTGGCACGTAATCACCTCTCATTTCCCTGCGTTGAAGCACAGCCTCATGAGCACAAAGCTAAGGAAGATGTCAATCAACTGCTTTTGCCACTAAGGACTTAGATCTGCAGCAAGACCACAAAGTAATGGTTTACAAATGATACTTAAATTAAAATGTATTGAGCCATTGCAAGAAAATTCAGGCCTACTTTGGAAAAGACATTTAGTGATAATTGGGGCTCTCAGAAAACTTACACCTTGTGTTCAGGCACCAACTTTCCCCCCTTCAAGTCTTACAGACTTAGTAGCTGGCCACCAAATCATACAGGAACTTCCAAAAGATGCATAACAGCAATAATAGAAGAAAAAATACCAGAGTTCATTTGTACTTAATGGATAAGTAAGTGCTAAAGTACCCAGAGGACACTGAAGGAGAAGTGTTTCCATAATCAATCTAATTATTATTTCACAATAGAGAAGTTTTTCTGCACATACAACACCTTTCAAGCTAAAACATCAAAAAAATCCTTCCTACACAATTTACACAACCTATCACTAAAATGAACCCAATTTGGAGCGAGTGCCAATAAACGGCTTCTTTATCAAACACTGTGCAACAGCGTACTAGGAGGGAAAATCCTGGGTTGGTTACTCCGGGTGAATTCTGACATCTGCAAAGATTTTAATTTGATACTTTTGGGCAAAGTCAGCCAGGCAGCCAAGACTAGGTTTAGTCATGGGTGAAATTTCCACACACTGTAACACTCATAAGACTTGAATGTCCTGCTGTGGAAGGGTGAAAGCTTCCCCCTTGTGACCTCAACATCACTTCTCTGTTGACTAAGCTGAATTTCAGCTATGCCTTACAATCACCATCCTCAGGTGTTGCAACTGGGGAAAGCAAAGAACATCCGCTTTAATTATAAGAGTATTATTTGCAAATCCTTTAGCTTTCAGAGGTTTGCCTGGGAGGTATTATAGTGCAGACTCAAAATGTTCTGTTATAAAAGGAGGGGGGCAGGAAACATAAATATGAAATATGTTCCAAGTGAACATCAAAATTTTGAAATCTTTAAGGTATAAATTTACCAGAGAGACCTGGGAGACTTCTCATTGCACCACTTGCCTATACTACTGCAAATCCTTCCCTTACTCCATCCGGAAGGCCATATTCAGCCCCAACATAACTGCATTGCACAAGACCCTCAGCCCCCACAGAAGTCAATTCACAAGTCAAGCAGTGTGATCTACTATTTTTTTTTGTAATTCAGAAGATACAAAAGATAGTATATTCTGTTTTCTTGTTTGTAAACCACTGATGCCATTATAGTTTCTGTAACCCCCAAAAAAATAAAAAAATAGGAAAACACATAGTCAGATTTCTCAGTCATCCAAACTTACACTTCACAAATAAAAGGTCCCAGAAAAAAACCCCAAACCCCTCTCTTCAGGCAAGCCAGAAATAGCCAGGCCAATAATTTATTTCTCTGTGGTTCAATGTGCATGGGACACCACCTGTGGTTCATTTAGCTGCAGCAGCAAAAGCTCAACTCAACCTTGGCCACACAAATACCTGAAAACTTAACATACTTACCATCAGCACAGTGAGGGAGATAGTTAGTCTTGACACACCACTGAAAAAGGAGGCAGCTCCAATGGCAGCAAAGAGACCTGGATCAACCCATGCTCCGTATTCATTAGTTTGAACACCAAAAATGGAAACAAGGATCAAACCGATTATCCTGCCATACAAAGCTCCTGTGTACCTGTATGCAAGAAGAAAAAGAGTAATCCTCTTGCCAATGATAGTGTTTTCTAGAAACGTTTCTAATATTCTGCTGATCCCAGATTAATTTTTGTCAACTTCTGTAGCAACTTCTTTCCCAAGAAAAGCTCTAGTATCCTTCCTTAGTATGAGCATTTACTTAGTGCCAATCACTAGCATGAAACTGCCAGATTTACCATACTTTGAAGAAAAAGGGCTATCGGCATGTCTTAATGTCCTTCAAAGCCAAATGAGAATGAACCTTACAGGAATACAGTCAAAAGTATAGGTCAGAGCTATACACACTGGGATATTTCAGATAAAAAGCCCGCCCTTCTAGAGTTACAGCCTTATATGACTTCTTAAAATTAAGTCTACTTGTGCCCCATAAACCTGGCAAGTAAAATATTATAGCCATATAACAAATGGGCAACGTGGAGTAGTAACTATTAATGACCTGTCCAAGGCTAACCAGGAATGAAGCTGTGAAGAGAACCCAGGAGTCCTCAAACCAACCATATGCTACACTGAAGAGCAAAAACAAAATTTAGCACGGTTGGGCATGTAATTGCTGGTGTGACACACAGCATTTCATTCCATATAAAAGGAATTAAATATACAGACTCAAGCGTCAGCCAATGAACTAGATTTGTACAGACATTCACCTTCCAGAAACAGTGAATTACTGTTATTTATACAACAGCCATATATATGATATATATTACCAGATTTGGGGACCATCATCTTGCACCATTACACAACTTTTTCCCCTTTATTCACGCAATTGATTCATTTTGTTGATGGATGCAGTTCTAGTAGTTCTAGAACAGTTACAAAAATCAGGTTATAGGGTCAGAAACACAGGTGCTGGCTGACAGACTTGACTGACTATATCTATTCAGCCAAGTATGCCAAGTTTCAGCAAATGCTGCATATTAAAAATTGATTTAGACAACAGTTTGGGAGGGTAGGAGGTGAATACTCAGGGGTAAGGCAAAGGCAGAAGGTTGTACACACAACTATTTATTTTTCAGATTTTTTTAGTATTTGAATTGCATTATGCTGGATACCCACTCTCCAGCCATGACTCCTTGCTTGCTGAACATTAAAAGTCTCAACGTTACTGTAAGGACTTTACTCTAGTCTACCACAGCTTTCTAAAAAGTACAACAAAAGACCTAACTGCAGTTTTATCCAAAGTCTAGGGTGTTGATGTCCAAGATTAAGATTCAGGCTATTATGTGCACAAGAAGCAGATGAAAAGTCTGGATCTGAACCCGTATTTCTACAGTTACAGAGATGGAGCCAGCAGACAAGACTCTTTCTGGGTCCCCAAAGGATTCAAATGATCTATACTTGGAAAGTACACAATTTTGGCTACAGTCCTTCCACAGCTATTCTCAGATGATTTTTCTTCATTCTTTTCCACAATTTTAGCATCTCTTTCCAAGCAAACCATCCTGTTCCACCTATATAACCTCCTCCAAGCAATTATAGCTTTGCTGTTGCCAAGCTTTCAGCTTACAATTCAGATTGTTGCTACTCAACACAGGCCTTTTGTACAGAAAGCTCAAACCACGACGGGTGAAGCTTACAGCATAGGAATAACCAGGCCACTGGCAACAGCAGAACCTGCTGTCCAACAGCTGAGGATGAAATAAAATGCCAAAGCAGTGCAGAGGGATGCGTATCCAAATTCTTCATGAGTCCCACGTTTAAAAAGATATGTGATCCCTTGCTTCCCATTTTCAACTAGAAGCGCAGCAGCTGCAACACAGAGAAAGAGATGTGGAGAGATACAAAACATGAAAAGGATCCTTTACAAAAATACAGTTTGTAGTAGTTCTCATTTCCCTAAAACAGATAAATCAGCAAAGTAC
Source organism: Pelecanus crispus (assembly GCF_030463565.1). Taxonomy (NCBI): domain Eukaryota; kingdom Metazoa; phylum Chordata; class Aves; order Pelecaniformes; family Pelecanidae; genus Pelecanus; species Pelecanus crispus. Next base: position 128,468,474 of record NC_134644.1, on the reverse strand, counting down.
ACAGATCAGTTAATTGGAGTTTACATGACAGTTTCAGCATCTGGGGCACTTTCAGAAAAACAAGGAACTTCTGTTCTTTCCAGTCTGGTCTGTGTGATGTTAACCTTGGCCTAAAGAAGGAGAAACTGCAGCCATTTAAGCTGAAGAAAGACAGTCCTACTACTTCAGCAGGGCTCTTTCCCCATTCCTTTCAGAGGTAATAACTCAGGAACTTCCCAGCATATTTGGCTCAAATATGGGATTTAGTTCTGATATATCCCTCAAAAGGGAGCACTACATTACTTTGAAGAAAACCTATGTTATGAGTAAATACACTTGGATATCACCTCAAGTTACATAAATTCAATTTGTTCCTAGCTCCCCTTACCTTGATTGAAAGTTTGATTATAATATCTGACTCCATCTGGACCAATCCATGTGTTTGATGAACAGCTATATTCTGAAATTTCTCTCTTGAACTGATTTATGCTTAAATATTAAAAAAAAAAAAAATTATTAAATGGATGAATATAACTTACCTTAGTGCCTGTACAGAATGTGTCTATTAGATACAAATTTTACACAAAACGCCTACTTTCCCTTACATCTCCCACTTAAGTTGTTTTATTAACTAACAAATGTAGTTTACTAGATCACTTTAATTATTCTACTAAACTAATAAATCTGGTTTATTAATGCTCATATACCTCTGTATAAACCTCCTGCTGCTGAAACCCAAAATTTCCAAAACCAGGAATCACATTACGCTGCCTAAAACCAGAAAACAGGGGAAAAAAAATACTTTATTAAAATGCCCAGCCTGGCCTTGATCTCCTTGTCCACACATATCATTGTAACTCTATAAAACAGGATTAGCAGACCAAAAATTTATCGTTCCTGACTAACACTTCAGTAGGTAAGCACAGCATCCCAAGCTGACAGATGCATTTGCAGTTTGAAAGCTTTGCACAGGAGAGCGCCATGGTGAGCTGGAAGGACTTAGAGGTTTCCTCGTCCACAGCAGCACAAGCTATACGCAAACCACACCTAAAAGATATTTGCCCAAGACATTCTTAAAGCTCCCCTTTGGTAAATACTGGCACCAGTTATTTCAACATCTTGCAACTTCGACTGCCGGTTATCATGCTGACCATGACCAGCCTTTCTGTACAGCACTACTATTCCTGGACACTTTCTTAATCTCTGTCATCTGGAGCAATTGCACTCTCCAAGCAGGTATGACTTCCTTCTTCCAGTCTGGAAAACATCCAGCATGTTTTGGACATCACCAGAACCTAAACAGTAACAATATGAACTCTGTTTCTGGAACAAAGAACAGGAGATCTGTGGTATTTGACCCATCTGATCCCCACTCAGAACTACAAGGAAAACTTAAAATACAGCCAACATATAGTGCAAGAAAATTTCTTCCAGACCCCAGATTGGCAACCAAAGGAACACAAGATACTTCCCAATCTTGTATTTGCTTTTTACATTAATCCAACCACTCAAACAAGAATATATTCCAAATTCATAATGGTCAATAAAAAATAAAAAACTTATTTACTCCATCCTGCTTTAGAAATCATATGATTGTGTAACCCACTTATAGCAAAGCTTCAAGTTCTATACAAATGTCTTTACTACCAGTAAAGGAGTGCACACACAAAAACCAGCACATCTGAGAGGCAATCTGAAGCTTGCAGCAATGCCAAAATAACAGATAAACAGAAGAACCTTTTTTTTTACAATTACAATACATGGTTGACAAGAAGAACAAAGCACAGAGAATGGAGATGTAGGACTTGTTTACACAGAGGGGTTTGTACCACTAAGTCTGTCTGAAAGCAGTATATTTAGTAGAGACAGATTTCTCCCTGGTGCCAATGGGAGGACTGCACTGCCACCCTGCATGCTGCAGGAATCATGCGCTGTACCGAGACCTGCTAATGGAAGAAGCCCATTGCTTCTTTACCTCCTTCTCCTGCCTCCCCACGACCTCCTATTCCTCCTTCTCCTAGGAATATCAAGGCCTGCTGGAAGTACTACAGAACACCACTGAAAGCACTCTTCCAGTATAAATTTATGAGGATAAGCTATCCTAGAAGGAAGCGCTCTCATACTGGCATAGCCACATACAGGCCCATCTGGAGCTGTAGCTCTTGGGCTGTCATGGTTTAAAAGAAAAACCATACACTTCACCAAGTTGGATCAGTACAAAAGACAAAACTAAGCATCTTACAATTTTTTTGTTATATGGGTCTTACTGGATATCTTAAAGTGGCAAGGGTGCCTGTTACTAACCTGTTGGATCTTCAAAGGTTAATGATATTTACCTGCCTCTGGAGTACTGACTAAGAATCTCAGATTATTCTGAGATGAGCCAAATCTAAATGATCCTAATTAAAATCTCAGGACTGCAATCGTAATTCCCTTTTTAAATTTATAAGAATGGGGGAAACAGTGAACAAGCTTCTTTTTCATGTTTAGTCTTGTACCTTAGTACAAGCTCACTAGAGACATCATTACTACCTTCACGGCCTTGCAAAGTCCATGGCAATTTGGTCCTTAATTCCCTTCAGATCTATCCATTTTCAACAGGATGTATTCTTTATAACTTGTAGCCACACCAAATGAAAAATTGGCACGAAGACATTTAGCCTCTAGGTTGGACCAGCCTGACTATTTTAGATTCAGAGACAGACAAAAGAAGACATGAAATTATCATGGTTTCAGATGTTTTTCCTTTAGAGCAAAAATAGTTTTGTTTTGAAAAATAACATTGTGCAAGCGTTTAGTCCTTAGAGTAAAAAAGGGTGTAGGGGTGAGGAAAAAGTCTTTTCCTGTAGCAATCCAAATAGCCATAATCACCAAGTCCTGGCACTAAGTGAAAAAAGTTTGCTTTTATAAAGAATATGTAAACATATATTATAGCAAACAATACTGAACCAGGTATTGCAAGTCAAATGACAGTCTAGAATTGGTGGCAAGAATGGGAAAGTATGTCTGCTTTCTGTATACTTAAATAAGCTGTTCAGAGTCCAGTCACCGATGGCAAGTTATTCAGTATTTACAGTTCACATTATGCAATATATATGAAGGTGCCCACTTGGAAGGAGGAATTCATAAATTTTACAGATTTATGTATTTGTGAAACTACAAGTTGGTAGTGACCATTTGCAATGACTTTGAAATCAAGTTGTCATTTAATCTCAATCTGAGCAATTCTTTTTCTAGTTGCTCTGGATTCCTCATAGGTATTTCTGAAGAAAGATACTTGGACTACAAAGCCTGTACCAGATTTAAGGATCTCTTCAACTGTGTCACCCATAAAATCCCTAGCCATTCAGCCACACAGTCCCTGCCTGTTTATTAGCACACTATGTCATTTTAAGTCCCCACATTACAGTTTGTGCTGTAGTAGCATGCGCCTCTGCTGATACCTATTGGTGTTCTTATATAGATGACTGATCAAATCATGTCCCTCTGCCAGTAGTAGCTGACTGAAGCTGAGTATAGCAAAGGTTTTTCATAAGTTTCCAGTTCCAGCTTTCCAGTTAAAGCACAGCCTGTTTTCTATAGGCTTATAGTCCTATATATAAGGCCTATACACCTTTTAAATCAAAATTAGGATTCTAAATTGAAAAAGTGTTTGTGTGATACAAACCAGCCATGTTTCAGGCTCTTTTCATTTTTTAACTGCTTTTTGTTTCTTTCTTTCTCCTTTTTTTTCTTTAATTTGACATGATGGCAAATGCCTCTCACTGGAAAAGTTAAGTGTGATTAAATTTCAGTGATTAAAAGATTAAGTGTGATTCTTGTCTCTACATGAATTCATTTTAATCATTCAGCTCTGAGGCACCTTTGAATTTTTCCATTCCAAATCCTTGTGACAACTAACTGGGAGAAATGGTTAATAATTGTATTTACACAGATATGCTCCTGGTGACTCTCCCCACTTACTTACATTCCTGACTTGTTTCTCAGCTGGTAGTTTCTCACGTTCATGACAGGAGTGCAAGGAAAGAAATACGGTAAGTATACTGTAACAGTCGTTGTACATACCTGCAGGCATTAAAATAAGTAAATAGACTATCATGAGATGTAGAAACAGACAGAAACGGAAAGAAAAGTGCCTAAAATCACTAATGCCAGCAGTTACCACAAGGAAATCGTCCTTTTGCCTTGCTCACATATCCCAGAAGATTAGCACTTGCTCCTCAGCAGCCAGTGAGGCCCAGATTCATCCCATCTCCATTCGGGGACTCAGCTGTTGCAGCTAGGAAATTGACCTCCAACTCTGCAGCTACCAGAGAGCCGCCACCACCTCCAGAGAGAAAGGTTTGCAGCACATGGGATGCTCTACGTGTGCCCAGCCTCCCCACCACGTGCCACGTTCAGCCAGAGCTCCTTGGAGGCTACCAGCCTGAGACTGCAACTTGTGCACAGCAAGGACTTGGGATCAAAGTGTCTTTCATTAAGCACCTAGTTTTTTGGTTGGTACTTAAAGTTATGCTGCGTGTCAAAAACAATCCACTGCTTCAATTTAAGTTACTTCCTGATTTATGCAAATTTGAAGTCCCTGGTAGATACGAACAGCTGAAGACTTGTTTCTCACTTGTAAAATTATTGCTTCTCTTCCCTTTTAAGGAGGTTGTTACAAAAGGACTAATATTCAGGTAATCAACAGAAAGAGGTTCCTAGACATCCTAGCAATACTAGACACCTCTAATGCCTAAAGCAGATTATATACTATACAGTAGAGACACAGATATTGCAATCCCAATGGATGAAAAGACTTTATCAGGTCCTTCTGCTAGTTTTCCATACACCCATTTTGAAGTAAACATGAATGAAACCAAGAATGTTTGAAATAGAGCACAGCAGGTGGTGTTTTCACTGGCTGCTTTGCATTCTGCAAAAGCAAAGGAATTTTTTACATGAGATGACTGTATTTCAGTTATGTATATTTTTCAACATAACATAGTTCAATATAACATAGTTACATTGCATTCAAAACTGTTAAGATTTTTATCTTACTTGAGATCAATTTACATTTCTAAATAAATGAAGACACACCCAAAAAAAAAAAAAAAAAGATTTAGAAAATATTTTGGTAGACATCTGGAGAGAAATTACTGGAACACAGAGCCATAATAATAAGATAGTTTCCAAGCACAAGGCTTCATGCATTCTGTGGATTGTTACAAAGCAGCTCAGGTAGCACATTTATAGAAACCCTCACGCTGAGATTCAGCTGCGTGCAGTTGTGACAATTTGTCAGACAATCGTATCTCAAGCCTTTGTTTCCCTGTATCTCAGAGATTATAAGCTTATGGGCAGAGCGCATCTACAAGAGATGGATGAAACTGGGAGTAGTTCGGTCTTCACAAATCTTAGGTCAGGTTTTGTTTCTGAAAACCTAACTCTGGGACAGTTCAAACCCAGGTCAAGTTTTTGTTAAAGCCCCAAAGGGAGCTAGAAGGACAGCTAGCCTGGAGCCAGTGCCTACATATTTAAAGCAGTAGCCTATCTTCACAGCTAGGTAGGGGAAAAAAAAAATCCTTTCAAGCAACCTTTTAAAGCTTTGACAGTTAAATATATAAGTATATATGCATATATCCTTAAGTTGTTCACCCTGCCCATGGAAACACTGAGCTTTTGGAACAGAAGCATTAGTCAACATGATAAAAAAAATTAAAAAGATAGCTCTGCCAGATTCTTGGCAAAACATTATCTACAGTGTGATTTCCTCACAGAGAGAAAGGTGATGAATTGAGGAGAAGCAAAGGCAGGCCAAGGGGCAGAAGGGCACTTAGGAAGACGGCTTTGCCTAATCTATGGGCTGAAGATTAGATATTCAATTCCAGTCAAAGGAATGGTACTCCGGGTTATGTTGTGGGTGTGGAAGATACCGTGATGGGTTCTTTCCAAGTTTAAATGCAGACTGGTTTATACAAGATTATTTTTGGTTAAAGTCACTGTGACATAGTTTCTTTCAGTTGTCTGATTATGTGAGCTTAGAAAAAAAAAAAAAAAAAAGAAGAAGAAGAAGAAGAAGAAGAAAGAATTGTATGGTTCTCTCTCAGATCAAACCATTTGTTTCCTGCCGTTTTTTTGCCAAGTTATAATAAAATAAGGACTGTGACCTGAGCAGGATCTCCTAGAGCTAATAAAAAGGAAAAACAGTCTGAATAAGAGTTCATGTTACAAAGTTAATGTAAAAAAAAAAGTAGTTAAAAAAAAATTAAAGGATGAAGACAAAAATATATAAACAGAAAAGCTCTGGTAAGCACTATAGCCCTACAAAACACACACTGTTGTCCCAGTTTCAGGTATGATCTGGCAAGGTGCTAACTGCTCCATGAACTTTTGCAGTCCTAAACACCACTCCTACACAATGTAAAATAACTCTTAGGAGGTATTTTCTTTACATCTGGCACTAAATCTTTGCTAGCTGATCTTAAGTTTTATCCTATAGTATCTCCTAACATACTGGGTCTTGCTGGCTTACGCTGTGGCTTGTTTTGGTTTTTTTTTCCAAAAAGTAATAAGGAACTGTGTGGGTTTTATGTGTTTAAGTAGTTTATGCAAGGTTTTTGTAATGTACTATGAGAAAGCCAAACCTTTCCTGATAGTAGGGGAAACAGCTGTCAAACATAGAGCTCTGGCTCCAAATTGTTAAAATAGTAATTGTTACAAACATGACCTCTCACAAACAGAGGGCCTTTGGAAACCTTGGAGTTTACAGAGGACTAATGGGAGTCACACACGGGACACTGCTTCTCAGCCTGCTGGTTTGAAAACTGGATTTTTGTTAGGATGTCTCACTGCAGTGCTCAACAGCACAGTCACAAATACTTTGCAAGACCTGGGAGCAAATTTGTAGCACAACAAAAGAAGGCTGGGCAGTGGAAAGACTCTCCTGAGAGCTGAGAAAACCCGTCTTCCCTACATACTTCACCCACTCCTTCAGACGTGGAAGCAAAAACCTTCAAGTGATCTTCCTCAAGGTGTCTCCTCTCAATGAGATGCTGAACAAATACGGCTGCAAAGTGAAAAGCCGACATCCTGCCGCTAAGAGGAGCTCAAATCCAGTTGTCATCGATGGCATGGGCCTGCCCCAGCACGGTCCGTTTACTGGGATCCCTCCTCCTCCTCCTCTTCCTCCTACCGGAGGTCAGATTTCACCGCTGACGTGCCAACAGAGCACCCAACAAGCAGGGTGCTGCTCCGAGCAACGAGCGGGACTAGGCAGAGGAGAAGGAGCTGGAGTGTTGTAGCATGCGCAGCTTTTAAGGGCTAAATGAAATGCGCTCTTTCTGACCCTATGGAGAGGAAAAATAGCGCAACCTACGGGAAACGTGCGCGTTGCCGTACCAATCCGTGAAGAGCATGCAAAGAATTGACCATGTGCCTCAACCTGTGGTTATTCACACTTTGAGCTTCAGAAGTTTCCCTTTTCATATTTAAACTACTAATTGTTTTCCTCCCAGTATCATCCAGGTTGCTGATGTGAGCCAAGGTGATTGTTTTTCCCTGAAGCTTATGTCCTTTTGTTGGCTCGCAGTAGAGGCTGCTGAAGGCATGTCTGGGCTGATGGGATGAGAGCATCTGTATGGCCAACGCATTGGTCTACAATTGAGCAACCCTCTCTCCAGGAGGGAGGGAAGAGAAAGTATACAACAGTATGTATAATAAGTATATACAGCATACATAAAACATACTGGCAAGTCTGCCTAAGAGAGGGCAGAAAAAGGGGCTTTGGTGTGCACCGATTTCCCTAAAGAAAGGTCACCTCAACACTTGAAAAGGTCTGAAAAACCCTCAGAAAAACTTCCTCAAAAATGGTGGAAGAAAAGAAAAAACATAACAATCAGGTATTCACTAGAGAAACTTGCAGAGAAACCCGAATTTGCACAATTTACTAAAAGTCCAGTAGAAAAGCTCTGATGGTTTCCTTCGTCCACATTTAACAACATATTTAAGTTATAACCAAAGCATAAAGTTGAAAATTATGAAAATGCTCAAAATATGGGAACCTTTTGTCTATACCCTTTTCCTTCCAATGGCATGACCCTCCCCAAAGCCATACAATGCCAAATGGAAACTCCAAAGCCCAGAGGTAAAATGGCCCCATCACACCTCATGAGGACATCTGAGGCTCAAGACTGATCTCCATCATTAAAAACTAGGGATAACTGGCTCCAGATACAGTTAGCTCCAGAGAGTTTTCCGTACCTATCCATAACTTTTAAACCCTCTACCACATTTATTCTTCATGCATCTATTCTTCTCACAATAGGCAGAGATCTCCTTTGTTGTTTTGAGGCAAAAATACATATGGTTATGGTAATAGTCTCCTAATTGTTCTTTCCAATGTAAGAGCTGAAAAGTGCCCAGCTGCAGAGGTGTGGAGGAGGATGTCCTCCTGGTTCTGCTACATGAGCAAGCTGTAAGGTGTAATGAGAGGATCAATCACTAGCAAGAAAAAATGGAGAAAAATGGATGAAATCTACTTGTGACAGCCCTCCATAGATTGCAAATATATGCAAAAGCACGCCAGCGTAACTGCTACATGTCACTAAGCTGATGTAGTATCATCAGAGTAGAGCAGCAGTGGGAGAGCAACTCTACAGGTAAAATACTTCAAGCATTAAAAAACAAAACAAAAAACCAAAACAAAACATGTCTTCTCCATTCTTATATACCCACCAACATTAAATACCTCTATGTACTTTGGAAATCCATGTTTGCTGTACTCTGTTGCACATTATCAAACACCAGCAGGCAAGATCCACTTTTCCATCCAGCCAATTTATGACCTGCCCTCATTAGCCACTGTAAATATTATATAATCAAGAGAACGGTATTATTTACTTACGAGGATGAGCACAGTTTCCAACAGCCTGCTTGTTTTTCTAAGGGATAATTTTGGAATTGAATTAAAGAACCGTATGCGTAATTTATTAATCTTTATATTTAGGGAAACAAAGAGAGCTCCCAGAAGACCTCCAAGCATTCCAAGGAGGATGGTCGGAACAAAGGCCAAGACGTTCATGTCCAGCAAGTTCTTAACCTGAGTCAAAGAAAGGAGAAAAAAATGTACTGAGCATCCTGCCAATGACATGAAATATTGCACCCTCTCTTACAAAACCTGATACCACAAAGTAATTTCCATACAGGAAATAAATCTTCCTTTGCGGTTTAGGGAGCTCAGCTAATGAATTTAAAGCTGATCTCATGAGAGATGGTGTACTCTTCTTGCACACCTCACAGGAGTGGAACCAGCACGTAGCCACTGGTGTTGGCATACATAGCAGAAACCACTATGATGCACTGCAGTTACCACAAGCACTCAGCACTTCAGGTTACATCCAAATAACATGACATATTGGCCTTGATGAACACTTCAAGAGACTCTGCTGAACCAGAGCTTTGCTCACTGAGTCTATATCTACATCATAATTTGGGAAATTTCATTTATTGTCAACCTGCATCCATGTGCACTTAGATCATTCATAAGTAAATTTATTTAAGTAAAACTGTGAAAATTTATGCTGATCTTGAGCAACTCACAGAACAACGACTCACAAATGCAGAATATAATCTGGCAGCCAGAATAGGAATTGAATTTTCTGCTTGATTCCTCAACAGGCAGCAAGGATGAGAGAAATATCATGTTTTAATTTTATCTTCCAGCCAACAAAAGGGGATCAACAGATCGGTAGCAATCTATTAGAAGCTGTGAGGATATAATTTCCTTAGCCCAGACTTAGGGTTACACAGCTGTTGGTCAAGATTAGGATCTGGACAGAGTAAGAGATCAAAATATCTCAAAAAGAGTAAGATACTCAAAAAGCTACCTGGCAAGAAGCAGTAAGGGCACATGTCAAAGGTTGCCTGGAAAAAAACCTAAACTGGTATAATCTTGGGGGTAGCAGATAGGAGAAAGTGTCAGCCTTCCTTAAATTGCTCGAGCAAGTGCATAGGCCCTCTTACTATTCAAACTCTTTTTTCTTCCTCTTCTTCTTGACCCTTAATTTTTTTCTTGTTCTTGCTACAGCTAGCCTTGACTTTAACAAATCCACCAGTTGGCTGTACTAAACACTGGTGGTATTTCCTGAGAAGAGGAATGCCAGAGTCAAAATCCTTGACCAATCCAAGCTTGAAGAGTTGGTCCGTAGGGTGCTGCAGACTGAGAAACTGGGTCTGGAAGAGGGAGAATCCCCAGGAAGAGAGCCATCCCCAGGCACAAGAAGCTCAACACCTGCAGGGTACACTTGCAGGGAGTAGGAAGAGACTTATGGTATCGTGCCTTCTAATCAGGACTACAACCATCATATATGTAGGTACTCCCTGTACTAATCAAAACTTTAATAATGCTATTTTTACCAATAGCTGCAACAAAATCCATCCTTTTCCAAAGGATTTAAAGAGCTGTAATATTTAAGAAGTTGAAATTCAGAGAAAAGTAACTTAGTTTGAAGTAGAAAAAAAAAATCTGGTTTATTTACTGCAGGATCCAAATATCTTGCATTATACTCTACTTAATTCCAACCCTGCATTAAAACTAAAAATGAACATACATGGTTTTATTGTTTTCTCTCCCTACCTCCATTTTTCCTAAGGGAAAGATATACTGAGATGTTTGTTTTACAATAATATGTGACTGCATGTGTGTGGCAATAAACGTAAAGTCAAGCAAGTGCTCCACATGCTGGGAATGAAAGGTGGCACAGTGTATTGTTTGTTTTTGTTGTAGTATCAACCACAGGCTTTGGCCAGTCATCAAGAAAAATCTGTTACCTACAGAGCAAGTTTCACCTTTACAAATAATCCAATGGTCTACATAAAACTAAAGTGAAGCTTCCTGAAAATCTCATGCTCTGGAGTACAATAAATTCCCCTTGTAACATTATGCTAGGTAGAATGAAACTAAAGAAAACAAATAGTTTTCCTGAGAAACATAACCCACAAGCTTTCAACTCAGAGTTTATCCGCTGTAAACTGTGTTGGTTAATGCCACAAAACATGAAAGAAGCAAAATTTCCCCTGAGCCCCATGTTCAGTGAAATGAAAATGTTTCTCGTTATCCGTACCATACTGAGAGCCAAAAGCTTTTGAACCCTGCCAGAAGTCACGCTGATAATAATTTTAGCTAGCTTTTCCCTCTAATGACACTAAGAGAAGATAGAAGGAGGCAGAAACCACTGCTCTGTTCAGAAAACATCCTGAAAGGAACGTTAAAAGAGCAATGCTTATTGTAAAATAGCAATTGAAGTGAATCCACTCTCCCCTGTGCATGTAGCTGTTCATTACACAATACGTTGGCTTCAGCAACGAGTCCAGCTTCAGAAGGCCTGACCTCTTCCCTGTCCATGTAGTCTCACCTTTCTGCCACATATTTTTATCTTCTTGGTTGTGTCACTGCAACTGTTTGGGGGACTGCACTATGAGTTGGTTCACAAAAAGGATTTGGGTTGAAAACCAATGTCTTCTCCACTTGCCCCAGCTAAACTTCTGGTAAAGCAAATTATATACCCCAAATACTTTTGCATAGCATATAGCAAAACTGTTATATCAGGCAGCATGCACACAAAAAAGATGTTGCCCATTTTCCCAACCAAGGTATGCCGACATATGGAAAATAACATAATCTCTGGTTTCTGCATTGCTAGAGAGATACAAGCCAGAAGAAATTCAGAGATCAATGAAATTGATTGGGGAATTACCTTAGGAAAAATTTACTTAGTAGCAAAAAGTGGACTGGGATTCAGAAGACCAGGGTTTTATTTCTAGCTCTCTAATTGATCTTCAAGTCAAATACAAAGGAGGATATTTAGGCAAGAAGTGAAGATCACGATACTTGCACATCACTATTGAATCATCTTGCAATAAAAATGAGCGAAAGACATGATAATAAAAGCAACTATTTTCAGGTGGACACAAGGTAAAATTCAAAGATCAAGGCTGTGTCATGCTGGCAGGAATAAAGTAAAGGTAGCTGAGGCTGAAGGTCACCTCCATTGTGCAACCAGGAACAAACAGTGATTATATTTTCAAATGTTTAATCTGTAAGCACCAAGGAACAGGGGCACAGTACAGCAATGCCTGCAGCAACAACAGAGAGCTCAAGCCAGCTACAGAAGTAGAGAACACCTGATTTAAGATCTTCTCTGCTTTTTCCTTTACTTCGAAGTATCCCTCTCCTAGCCAGCACCAATACAGAAAATTATCTTAATAACTTATACGATTAGCTAATAAGCAAACAGTAGATGCTTTGTCTATTTGTTTGCTTTAATTCAGAACAAAACAACTCTGTGTTGTATCTGATTACCAGATGTAAAGTGTGAAGGCTTCCATATCCACAGATCTGATAATTGTACATATACCATCCTTTCCCCTTCTCAGGCCCCCTTCCCCGCTACTCCCCCAGCAACAATGCTGAGAGGGACAAGCCTAACCCTGCATCGATGTCCTCCCATGCCCGCGCAGTACATACCCAAAATAGAATTCTCTTCTCTGCTTCAAAAAATCCAAAATGACCTCTGTAAACAAACCCACAGAAAGAAGATGACAGTAAATCCGTGGTGAAGGTAGCCATCAAGCAGCAGAAGAAGGTTTGCCAGGCCAGCCTGATGTCCCAGAACGAAGACACCTCTTCTAACGTGAACAGGAGCCCACCAATGGGGGCACGAAACACCGAAGCTATCCCTGCTCCTGCACCAGCTGTAATGAAACTGCGCCTGCAACAGGTAGAAGAGTCAAAATTCGGGCAGCAGGGGAAAAAAAACAGGAACAAAAACCCCTCCATAAACGTTGTTTCCTGCCAAAGCTGGATTTATGGGGCTGAATTTAAAGACCTGCTGATTTATTTTGGGGTTGTTATAGTGTCTTGCATCTCTAGGATTTGAGTTCAGATCTGTCCGTCTTGACCTCTGGCTTTGACAAAACCCTCAATCCTGTAACATTGCATGGGGACCACTGCGCCATGCCCGCGAGCTGCTGAACTAGTGCTGGCCAGCCCAAAGCCAGGCAGATCTGCCACTTCACACCCTGGAAGAAGCAATACAGTCACAGGGGTGAAATACTGCAGGGAAAAAAGGTAAGAAAGTTTGGGACTCATTAGAGAATGAGAGTACAGCCTCGGAGCCTGTAGGCTCAACATGCCACCTCAGTCTGTAAATGTCTGAGAAATCCACAGGGAACATATATGCCTTGTCTCCCTCCCTGTAAAGGTGTGGAGCTCACATACAGCCCGAAGAGCAACAAACTTCTGTTGCTGTAAGCTGCACTAGGAACTCAAATGGCAGAGATATGCACTGTGAGACAGTTCCAGGAGAGGAAAGAAAAAAAAAAAGAAAAAGAAAAATTACAGTGTTGTAAAGAAAGACATTAGCAGACAGTCTTCCTTTATCCATTTATTATTATTTATTTTCCCACACACCCCATAATTTTCTTTCCAAAGCACCCATTTCATTATATGAAAACAACATCCTGCAACAGACAAATGTTACATTTTTTAAGGAAGGTGACAGTGTGCAAAACAGAGGGAAGGATACAGAAAGAGGAAATAAAATTATGCTTGAATTCTGCCTTGGAAAATTAGATTCAAGTCCAGCCTTTGCAGGGGATACTGGGGTGAGGCTGACACATATAATGCACTAATCGCTAGTGCTCACCAGCTTATAAAGCTTGCATCCTCTAGATGTGCTACCCGAGACCTCAGGGATAATTTGCAGAAATGCTGAGCATTCAGTATTAGCTGAAGTCAACAAGCATACAAAACACTTGAGTATTTTTAATATGGAGAAATGCCAAGTTCTGAGCAAAAAAACCCAACAGATCAGAGTAATCTCCAAACATTAGGGGGCCCTTTTGACTTCTCTGTGGTATCGACAAATTTTATCAGTACAAAGATGGGTAGCAATGAGGACAACGGACAGAGAATAAGGGAAATGCTTAGAGGGTTCATGTGTCAAAGCCCTTAACAAAGCCCACCAGTGAAGCCACACAGGCAACTTTATGTCCGATACTTCCCAACTCGCAAATGCTGAGTTAGACACTCTTGTGCATGGATTTTTACTTACATGTTGTATCTTCACAGTGACATTATTTTCGGCAGCAGGGAACTGAAAAGGTACTGCACGCCGCAGTAAAAGCTGGGTGAGCTTTGCTTGGACATCTCCAGCTTCTTGCTCCACTCAGTTGTATGTGCTACGTGTCCCACCAGTAGTATCAACAATGAAATTGGACCCCTCCTACACATCTGTTACGGCTGCCCGACAGAGGAACATCCTAAGATCCTTCAACATCCTAATGCTCGCTGAATTACTGCTCTGCCTGTGACTGTACTTGGAGAGGGTACGTCTCCTGAGCCTACTTAATAACTCCAAAAGATAGTGGGGGAGTGGCAGTCTTTCACCCTGGTCTTTGTAAAGAAGTGAGGTCTTGCTTAGATTAAAATTTGTCTCTGCTGCTCACCAACAACCCTCTCTGTGAAGGGGACTTGCACACAGACTGTCTCTCCCAGGATGGTTCCTGACTGCAAGCTAACACTTCTTTCTAATTATACTCTAACTGGATCCTGCAGAGAAAAACAAAAGTTCTCGCTGCTTCTCTGACCGCAATTGCTGATTTCTTCCATGACTAACATTTTGTTTAACTAGCACATCTCAGATTTATTTGAATGACTGACCTTAAAAGGCTACAGGCAAATGAGATCCCGTATCTTCCCTTTGGTGCTTTTTGATTTTATTTTAAGCTACAGATAGTTAACAGTGGCTGTTGATTCAAATTCTTTGTATTTCTTTAGGAAATTAATCCATGGGAATCTTCCTTTTTTTCTCCTTGCTTTAGGAAAAAAACCACTATTGTATAGGGTTTTATATGTCAACATGACAATAAATACCATCCAGAATACATAAACTGGTTTGTAATTTCTTTTTCTGGAAAATAATCTCATTAAATTCAGCAGAACTGTTCGCAGGAGAAAGATTACCAGAGTTATCTCACAGACACGGATAAGCAGAGAAAAGCCAGATTAAAAAAGTGTCACAAACAATTTACTTTTTCAAAACTAGACAAATAAAGCAAGGGTACCCTGTGCATATTGTGCAATCCCCATCATGTCTTTTTTCCTGGACCAGCATCGTTAATTTAAGGATAAAACCTGCGTCTAAAAATCCTGCATTTTTCTCGCTCCTTGTACAACCCAGAAGGCAATGGGAAAAGGTCTTCAGTATTAATGTATTATTTCACGAGTGTTCGGTAAAAGAACTTGCAAACTTTCTTTTCATTAAAAAGAACTTTAAAGTTACTTAATTAAACAACTTTCTTTTAATTAGAGCAGGTGGCTTTTTCCCCATTCCAAAGTGACAAACAGCAGGAAGGCTGAAAGATTGCTGGAGCAGCATCTCTATTTCCCTTCCAGATGCAACAGGCTCGCCAGCGACTCTCCGGACGCTGCCGGGGTGCTGAGGGTGGGTGGCGGGGCAGCCCCCCCAGAGCCCCACAGCTCTGCCCATCACTTACTTATCAGCTGAATTCCGAAACCTGGTGAAGATCGGGAGGTGGACGCCAAGGGTGTCCGACTGCAGCTGGCTCAGGCCGCAACCCAGGAGAGCCCTAATAGTGATGTTGTACAGTTGAGAGCACTTTTTTGGTAAATTATTCATAAATCAGCCACAGTTTAAAGGCAGGGGAGGACAGAGCCTTAGCCAGCATGCAGCAGCAAAGCTAGATTGGTTTCAACAGTTTTAAACATGGAAAATGTTCAACATGTCTTTTAAATATGCAAAGTCCCATTGACATAAAGCAGGAAGCTATTAAAGACTTTCAGATTCTTGACTCAGAGACTTAAATGTCTCTTTTGCAGGGAGTGTTGTGATGATAGACCATGAAATGCCTTTTGAAGAACTGCATGTTAATGTCTGCCCAAGTGTGGCGACATGTCAGACTGTAGCCCGTCATTTCAATCATTTGTTCCCAGGTTAATGACCATGGCAGTCAGAACAGCCCTACTTCTAACAGAAGATGTGTAACGATTTAAATTATTACAGTGTGTTCCCAGGCATCACTTCAAACTACATTTAAGAGGGGGGAAAAAAAAGTCCAAACCCTTAGTGAAATGAAAAGTCTATTTGTTGTATAATCTTGGAAGACTTTTCTACAAGACTTAAATTAGGAGCCTTAATGAATCTCTCAGAGGCTTTTAGCAACTTACGTGTGTTTATGTTTAATAAAAATGGTGGAGGGTTCCAGCTAAATTAAATTAAACCAGCTCTTAATTCCTATGTTTTGAAAAGGCATCACATTAATACTGTGCTGACTTTCTTCATGGAAATATGATTCAATTCTTTGGCTCATGCACCACTGTTACAAACCCAGCACAAAGGAAAAAAAATCACAGCTGCAGTCTCTGAGCTCCTGGAGACAAATGTCTGAAAGCAAAGAAAACAAAAGAAACCTAGAGGGAGAGCTAAACCTTGGTAATCATTCTCTGGAAGGTTTGTGGCTGCCTCTGACTAACCATGTGCTCCTATTTTTGAACATCCGAGTCATCCCCTAGGGTGCTGCACCTCTGTGCAAATAAATAAATAAATATAAACCCACAGAGTAACAGAAAATGTGAAAGGGTGGTGGGGAGGAGGATAGGTTTGGTCAGGGCAGTGAAAAGGAAGAAAACAAACCTCAAGGATGAATATTTTCCAAAACCAAAAACGATCAGAAATAAAACAGCAAACCAGCCAACAAACGATCTATATCATATTAGCAGAGACCAATTTTACCATCTCCACTCAAGATATGGTTTAATAAAGGTAATAAAGTGCAGCAGGATTCTCCTTTGAAGGGTGAAGAAAGGAAATGATGTTACTTACCAAAACAGAAAAGCCCAAAATCTGGTCTGCAGTTACTAAGTTTGGCTGTATTGCAACACAGTAAATTTTAAGAACCACTCTGACCTACAGAGCAGGACTGGGCAACCCTCCTCTCCCCTTCTCGCAAGGCCCCAGACTACAACGGGTGATGGGGATTCTCTTTCTCTGTATATAGCAAGGGGG
The DNA here is from genome assembly GCF_030463565.1 of Pelecanus crispus. Taxonomy (NCBI): domain Eukaryota; kingdom Metazoa; phylum Chordata; class Aves; order Pelecaniformes; family Pelecanidae; genus Pelecanus; species Pelecanus crispus. The sequence continues at coordinate 128,451,429 of NC_134644.1, read as the reverse complement.
AATAAAAACATTATCCTTCAAAAAGACTATAAAGTCTACTCTTCCCTACCTAGAAGCAGAGTATTACGCTACTGCATGAACAACAAAAGCAGCTCCAACCTGACTTGCAATCTGCCATCTGCAGAGCTTGCAAAGCAGCGTGTAGCTTCTGTGGTCGCCTTCAGCTGTCACCGGTGGCTGCTGCCTTTGTAAGCTGGAAACACGGACCCCAAGGGCCTGTCCATCACTGTGCGCCTTGTACAGCCACTTACAGCACTTCTGCAGGTGGCTGGAAAATTGTTGCCCCTTCTGTGTGCAGACACTTGAGACTGGCTTTATTTTTATACAGACTTTGCATAGGTAAAAGCAGTTACAGAGGATGCAAAGCAGCCGGCAGGCCATAGCTGCGGGACAGGTTGCTTTTCAGAAACAAAACTGACTGCAGCTGTCCAGATAACTGCTTGCTGAGCCTCCCAGGGAATCGTACTAGGGAACCAAGCAAGTATTTAAAACCCGTAGTGAAAAACTGCTTTTCTTCACTGCATGGCATGAATACTTGTGCTAATGCAAAGGAGGGGACAGCACAGGTGAAAAGAGCTCCCAATGCAGGGTATTTTTTAAGCCAGCGCTGCCACCAAGACAGACATTACAAACCCATACCCTCAGCCTGACAGCTTTAACTTTTGTCTGCTATTTCTTACCCCAAATGGATCATGGGGCCTTCTGGCCCGCAGAAGAGCCCAGAGGCTACAGCCAGCACGCATGAGATAAATGTCCCTAAAAAGGTCTTGATGTTAAAAAGATGTTGAATAGAAGTGCCATTCAAATACCCAATGATTTCTGGCAAGCCAGATGGTGAACCTGCTGGGCAAAAGAACTGCAAAGAAAAAAAAAAGAAAAAAAAAAAAGAGGAACAGGGTCAACAATCATTAGATGTTGTTGTGTTAGATGTGTCTACGGACACAGTTTTTAAGTCCAGCCCTCACCTTGCTTTGTTCATGAACAAACTTTCCCAGAATTAACAGATGACATAGGTACACATATAACTTCTGGCTATGCACAAAAATTCAAGTTCCCAACACTGTTGCTGTATGTGTACTGGGGGTAATGAGAGAAGAAAATGACCGATGAGGGCACCTGCCTCAGCCCCCTGCCATCCCCCCCGATGCCTGAAGCCAACCAGCCTCTTGTCTTTGCACAGATGTCTATGGGGCAGGGTGTACGTGTGAACCTGTGTAATTTGTCCAGTCAGTTCAGAGTTTAGATAGCTTAAAACTAGTCAGTTATTACCCATATAACAGCAAACTCCCTTTTCCTACCGTTGCTGGTTCGGAGTAAGTTCAGTAAAACATTCACTTTTTCTCTCACCTATGCTGTTAATTGCCTGTTTATAATTAAATTGAACACAGCAGGACAGTAAATGACAGAAAGGCTCAATGTTTTAGCCTTGCTGCCTCATAAAAGTACTGATCTGGGCTACAAGTGGTACCCACATAGCACAGCTAAAAGATCAATCTAAAACCAACAGTAACTTTTATATGGACTGATGGTCTTTGGCTTAGGCCCCTTCCAAACACCAAGTTTTCACAAGTTACACCAGCTGCCACTTGTATTTATAATATAAACACCACATGCTAAGTGTAAATTGCACCGCCACCACCACTGATTTCACCCCAGACACTTTTATGCAAGTTATGGGCAGTGGAATCCAGCTTCAGGCTGAAGGCCAAGAAAGACCTCTCCAGTTGGGTCATATAACAGAGGGGGTTTTTAAATAAAACACTGAATTAACCAGTATTTGGAAGGGCAAGAGATTTGGTTTATCACATCGTTATCATAGAATCATAGAATGCTTTGGGTTGGAAGGGACATTTAGAGGCCATCTAGCCCAACCCCCCTGCAGTGAGCAGGGACAGCTTTAACCAGATCAGGTTGCTCAGAGCCCCAGCCAACCTGACCTTGAATGTTGCCAGGGATGGGGCCTCCACTACCTCTCTGGGCAACCTGTTCCAGTGCCTCACCACCCTCATTGTAAAAAATTTCTTCCTTAAGCCTTATAAAAAAACTTCTTCCTTAAGCCTTATAAAAAAAAAATTTCATCCTTAAGGTTATAGGCTTGTTGCATAGGAGGCGTAACACTTACCAGCACTGAGCCTGAAGAGAGAACCACCATAGCCAGCCCAGACCCAAGCGCACGCAGCCAGGTCATGTGGATGTTGCCATCCTGTCCGGTTGACAAATAGATTACTACATTGGCACCCATAGACCAGGTCCTGTTTTTCAATGATCTTTTGTCCCACAGATTTCTGCAGGCAGAAGGTGTACCATGGGAAAAAACCAACACAAGCAGTGCAGGCTCTTTAGAAGGACAGAAGTGAATAACGGTAAGGTGAGTGATGACTTTCAGAGTCAAGTCATGCTTTTTTTCCAAGACTTCTTGCCCATCTCTAAAAACACTATAAAGGATATGTTGTTACTCATTAAGGTCCTTTTCAGCCAGAAGCAGAGTTAAAGGACCTTAAGAACATGCACAAGAAAACACTAAACGGCATCTTCAGGAGACATTTTGCCTGAATGGAGGCTTCAAAGTCTTATATCAGTAATCACCTTTATGAATTTGCAGCTATTATTAGTAGACAGAATATATGCGAGCAAGGTCTTTCCTGCTTTATTTTAACCAAAAGGACATCTCTCATACTAGGCCTTCTCACATTTAAAAAACACATTGCAGTCTCCCTGGGTTTTTGGTTTGTTTGTTTGTGCTTGGGCTGACTGCAGACATGCTGTCTCCAGAACTCCTCAGCTCCCACATACTTTGTCACCTTCCACAGTGCTCAGCTGTGATTCATTGTGTGTGCAGGTCAATACATCCCTGGCATTTCTGAGGTCACAGCATTATAGCCAACCACCGCAGCCTTCCTGGCAGCATGGCCCATCAACGCTGTGCATCATGCAGCACAGCCAAACAGCAAAGCAAAGTGCACGAAAATGAGTTTTCCTCCTTTGCAGCTGAAAGAGGTATTTAGATGGGAAGGTCTTCTAGGGCAAAAATTACATGTTTGTATTGGTGTCAGAGCCTGCGAGAGCTTACCTCCTGTCCCTCTGTATTAGTTTAATACAATAGGACAAATTTTATAATACAAGACCAACAGTGTGGGTAATAGCTGTGATGCCCTGGAGTCAAACTGTGGTTTCCTTCTACATATTCTTTATTTATACTTTAGTGTGTATATATAGACACATACAAACGCATATATACATACAAATGCATATATATATGTATGCATGTGTATTCATGCACTGTTTATATATTTTATAAACATACGCATAGTTTGTATGTAAGAAACCCCAGGGAAATAATATTCCAAGAGTATTATATATGCTTCCCTCATGGAAAACCTAAACTTGTTCATTTCTTGGATATTCCCTCTGATATATTCAGCCTCCATCTGTTCCACAGAATAAGCCTTCCCTTGCATTTCTGTGAAGTGATTGAGATCTGTCCTTCAGCAGTTGGCAGCATTATTCCATTATCTTGATTTCACAGAATAGTGGATGACACATCCATGTCTCTCTTATACTGGAGAGCCCAGAACTGGACACAGTACTCCAGGTGTGGCCTCACCAGTGCTGAACAGAGGGGAAGGATCACCTCTCTCGACCTGCTGGCCACACTCCTCCTAACGCAGCCCAGGAGGCTGTTGGCTGAGGAGCAACACAATCATCTGGTCTATCGAGCACCGATTCCTTCCAGTTTTGCTTTTGTCTGCAAGTTTGCTGAGGGTGCACTCTGTCCCATCATCCAGGTCATTAGTGAAGATATCCAACAGTGTTTGGCCCTGGTATTGACCCCTGGGGTACACCAGTGCTGACCAGCCTCCAGCTGGACTTTGTGCCACTGATCATAATGCTTTGAGCCTGGCAGTTCAGCCAGTTAAATCCATCTCACTGTCCACTTGCCTAACCCATACACCATCAGTTTGTCTATGAGGATGTTATGGGAGACAGTGATGAAAGCCTTACTAAAGTCAAGATCAGCAACATCCACTGCTCCAGTCATTTCATTGCAGAAGGTTGTTATCCACTGTAAACCCATGCTGACTATGCCCAGTCACTTTCTTGTCCTTTATACAGAATGGATTTCCAGGATTATTTGCTGTATTACCTTCCCAGGGATCAAGATGAGGTTGATTGGCCTGTCATTCCCCAGATCCTTCTTCTTATCCTTCTTGAAGATAGGAGTACACTGGCTTCCTCCAGTCCTCAGGAACCTCTCCTCAACTGCCATGACCTTTCAAAGATAATTGGGAGTGGCATCACAATGACAGCAGCCAGCTCCCTCAGAGAAGGCATTGAGTACCTTGGCCTTTTCCAAGTCCTTTGTCACCAAGTCCACTACCCAGTTCAACAAGCCATGTTTTTCCTAGTCTTCCTTTTGATGCTGATGTAGATGTCTCCTTCCTTTCTTGTTGCCCTTCAACATCTCTTATCAGATTCAACTCCAGGTGCACTTTGCCTTTCCTAACCCCATCCCTGCACACTCATAGTGTCTCTGCATTCCTCCTGGGTCACCTGTCCCTGCTTCCACCTCTTGTGTGCTTCCTTTCTCTGAGTTTTGTGAGGAGCTTCCTGCCCCCTTTTGCTTGATATCCTGCTGTGCTGCTTTTGGCTTGGGTAGAGCTAATTTTCTTCATAGGAGCTAGTATGTGACTATGTTTTGGATTTGTGCTGGAAACAACGCTGATAACAGAGGGATGTTTTAGTTACTGCTGAGCAGTGCTTACACAGAGTCAAGGCCTTTTCTGCTCCTCACCCCACCCCACCAGTGAGCAGGATAGGGGTGCACGAGAAGCTGGGAGGGGACACAGCTGGGACAGCTGACCCCAACGGACCAAAGGGATATTCCATACCATATGACGTCATACTCAGCATATAAAGCTGGGGGAAGAGGAAGGAAGAGGGGGATGTTTGGAGTTATGGTGTTTTGTCTTCCCAAGTAACCATTATACTTGATGGAGCCCTGCTTTCCTGGAGATGGCTGAACACCTGCCTGCCGATGGGAAGCAGTGAATGAATTCCTTGTTTTGCTTTCCTTGCATGCGCGGCTTTTGCTTTACCTATTAAACTGTCTTTATCTCAATTCACAAGTTTTCTCACTTTTACCCTTCTGATTCTCTCCCCCATCCCACTGTGGGGGAGTGAGCAAGCAGCGGCATGGCGTTTAGTTGCCAGCTGGGGTTAAACCACAACACCTGCTCATTGGAGTGGACTGTTCTTCACCACAGAGGAGATAATCCCTGAAAACCAACCAGCCCTCTTGGACCCTTATTCTCTCCAGGATGGTCTCCTTTGGGATTCTTCCAAGCAGATCCTGGAACAGACCAAAGTGCTCTCCTGAAGTCCAGAACTGTGATCCTGCTTTTTGCTTTTTCTCCCTCATCTCAGGATCCTGCACACCACCATCTCATGGTCACTGCTGCCCCCAACCTTCACATCCCTGCCTAGTCTTTCCTTGTCTGCAAGTACAAGGTCCAGCAGAGCATAGCCCCTCGTTGGCTTCTCGATCTTCTAACAGGAAGTTGTTATCAACGCACTCCAGAAACCCTGTGGATTGCTTGTGCCCTGCTGTGTTGTCCTTCCAGGAGATACTGGGGTGGTTGACTAAAGACCCCCACGAGGATCTGGGCCAGTGACCATGACACTTCTTCCAATTGTCAGAAGACAGCCTTGTCTAATTATTCATGAGCTGGCAGTCTACAGCTGACACCCACAACACCACCACACATGTTGGTGTGCCCTCTAACCCTGACCTGCAAGCTCTCAGCTGACTCTCATGTGTCCAAGGCAGAGCTCCATCTATTCCCACTGCTTTCTCACAAAAAAGAGAAACTGCCCCTCCTAACCATCCCGGTCTGTCCTTCCTAAAGAACCTGTACCCAGCCAGTGCAGTGCTCCAGCAGTGTCAGCTATCCCACCACATCTGTGCAGACAAGGAGCTCATCTGCCGTGCTCCAGGCTCAGAGAGAGGCCCCAGGCGCTGCCTGCAGCCCCAGACCTGCAGAGCTGCACCCTCCCTCAGAAGCTTGCTCTGGGCTGTGGCCTCTGCTGAGTTAGGGGTAATTTCTCCCCTGGGTGCTGGGAACCATCTCCGACAGCTCCTTGCTGAGCACAAAAGCACTGTCAGCCCAGACCCTGGCCCCCTTCTGCACAAATTGCTGCATCTGCTGGCTGCACACCATGCTTGATGCTTATACAGGCTCCCCCCAGCACCGGCTGATAGGATGCCTGACCTGCTCTGGTCAGGATTCAGCTGGAACAAAAGCTCAAAGCACCTCTCCCACAAGCAGCTCTTCAGTATTCATACTATCTACCATAGATATCACAAACCAGGTGAGAATTTTACCACCTGCTTCTCTCTACAGGTGAGAAAAACAAGCAGTCAGGGCAGAGATGCCTTAACATTTACATTGTTTTTAGCCATTCAGTGATTTTTACCACCACCATCTCAATTATCACAGAGGTGACAATGCCCTTCAAGGACAAATTAATCATTCCACAATAATCTATTATAACATTAGCAAAAGATAGCTTCCCCAGCCATAGAAAGAAATACCATATCTGATACAAGGTCCACATTCACTAAGACCCTTAAGAGAAACCTAATCCTTTCCCTTGGACATCAACAATACCTAAAGCAGCACATGCCCCTTATGCGCAATGAGGAAGAAGGTGGCCACAATATTTTAAAGACTGCTTTCATCAATCTCATGACAAGAACACCATCAGATATTATACTGTACTATAGGCTAAGTTGTAGCAAAGGACACCAAAGCATGCCTACACAAAGCACCACAGGATGTCCTATGTCCACACCCACGCAGACAGGCAGCACTTTAGTCAGTTAAAAAATTTACAATGTGGATTTTCTAATAAACAGACACAGAAGAGGTCACTCTGACTTTCTCTTGCTCACCTGCAGGTAATTTTCCACCAGGTCCCATTTCAATTTGATGAGTGAGTCAATTATCTGATGAATCAAAAACCCCAGCATCCCAACTGCTGTTCCAATTAGCCCCATCAGCAGCCATCGATCCCACTCTTTAGTTCTAGAAATCGGAAAACACAGTTACCTCTCAGCCTATAGTACAGGACTATTTGCCATATTTCCTCTCACAAACATGCAAGTTCCATTTTTTAGAGAATTTTGATTATTAACCGTGACTGCATGAGCAAGAGGCTGGTTTTGCCAATATCTCTTTAAAAAGTGTATGCTCAAAATTTTACCTTTAGATGAAAGCCATTTCCATTTGGGTAAGGAACATGGTTGGATCTTTTGGTTTTGTTTTTTTAGTATATAAGTAGCAGTGTGATCTGCTTTCACATGCTGATTGTTTATGCCATCTCAAAATTCAGTTATGTGACTCAGTAATTAAGCATTCAGTAGAGCACTCAGAACTCATTTCAAAATAATTCCTGTTTTCTTCTACTGCAACTAATGCACTGAGCACCTATCGTATAAATGTGCAAACCTTTACCTCTGGTTTCTGTCTTTTCTAAACTTATACCTCTAATAATAATTGCACACCAATAATAATTTCTGATTTATTTCTAGTATCATCTAGGATTATAGCACCCCTACTGAGATTCAAACACCACGTTTCCTGCAGATTACACTAAGAGGCAGTGAATGTCAATAAAAGTCTCAGTAAGAGAACATTCCCCCAAACCTCTGCAAAGTCTCTCCCTTTTAAGTTGTATACATTGAGTAGTTAATACTTTTTTTTTTTGCATATTCAATAATCTGTCAAGAGCAAAGGCACAAGTACTTTCAAAAAATGCTTTTAATCAAACTTGCTTGCCACTTGGCCCCCTTCTATGTTCTATTAAAGTATTTTCCTATGTACAGAAACAATAAATGATGTTTTCTTAATTCCTTCTGCTATCAGGCATCTCCCTGGATTGTCCAAATTACCCATAGCTTAGAGGCAACTTAACAATATTTAAGGTAAATTTACCTGTATGTTTTCTCTTGTAGCCATTCCTTATAAACTTTACTGTGTGAAGGCAAATAATCCAAACTCTCATGGGCTATCAGGTGTTCTCTCTCCTCCTTGCAGTGATAATAGGCTAAACTGCTTCTGCTGATGCTGCATTGCCTCCTAAAATCCTGAGAACGAATCAAATCAGGGCCATGATCTTCTGCCATTAACATCTCCTCTTCATCATTGTCCACGTGTGTCCTATGGGAAAAAAGTGATGACATTACAGTGGCCTCCAAGAATCTTTGGGATGCCAACGAGAACGACGCGAGCCCAAGATCAGTCTCCTTGAGACTGAGAGAGAGAGGGGTGGAAAACCACACGAGGATGGGTAGCTGTGGCGCAGAGATTGGCCGGTTTGTGTTCGGCCTTGGTTTGCTGTAGCTTTGCATAGACCCAGCACAGTCGAAGCAACGAAAACTTGTCAGAGCTGGAGCTCTCTGGTGAAGACGTTACTCCAAGAACAGACCGACCACTGTAGCAAGGTTATCGCACCGGCTCCTTGCTCACTGTTCAGAGAACAGGGATGTTTAAGCCGTAAGGGCTTTTCCTGTTTTAAAGAGATGATCACTTGCCGTGCTTTGGGCTGTCCAAAGATCGTGATCCACTAATCTAATCACACAATTTAATTAAATAAAACAAAATCTAGGTTGCAGTTGACATTCAGTTAAACCCCGAGTTCTCAGTATTATATAGGCACCCAAAAAAAGCCTATTGTCTAACACAATTTCCTTTGAATTTACATGTCAAATTTCTTTTTAGATAGATAAAACCCATTTGATAGACTACAGGTTGGATACTTTACCCAAGGTAGTTTGCAAGTTGGCAGTTCAACCAAAGCAGAAAAAGTCTTGATGCATGTCAAATATTTACTGTAAAGAAAAATCGGTAACACGCTGTGTGTTTGCCACCTCCAAGGCATGTTTTTGGTTACCAAAGACAGAGTAGAGAAATATTTCTGCTGCTCTCCGCTTACTGGCATGTGGACCGATTTGGAAAGGTCTCATCTCAAATAACGAGGAAACATAAATAGTTCCTGGTTGTCAGTTAGTGAGTACTACATGGCAAGAGAGAAAAAAAGATCTTTACACAAGCTACATGTAAATTATCTGCAACCAAGCCTTTTGGACCAATGGTTTTCACAAAGCTGAAAGTTTCCTCGTGGCCCACTACTCACACTTCTCAAATGTAATGAAATACATCGTCAAGGCAATACTGCCAGATCAGGATATAGCAGTGGCCTAAGTCCAATGTCTTATGCCATGACTGTGTTTTATTTGGCAGCTCAATCAGACATTTCATTCTAGAGATTTCAAAAGCACTGTGCAAATTCCAGACCTGGCAACTCTCGGTCTAAGAAAAAAAGAGAAAGAGTTAAAGAAGAGAAGTGGACTAGGTGGAAACCAAAGACTTTAGAAAATAATTATCACTGGAAACTGTGTGAATGGCTACAAGCAACGGTAAATGCATTAGAAAAGTTAATGTTACTTTCCTTATGGTTGTAGGGAAACAAATTTATCTTTGCTACCAGCATATCCAGAGATTTTATCCGACAACAAACACATGTTGTGTGATCAATTAAATCACTCTAGTCAAAGGTGAATTGAGGAGGAATAGCCAGGTTCTGACTCTGATTTTGACCTTGTTCTTATCTAAAAAGTGCTAAGTGCTTTACTAAACGCAGTAGCTCAGACCTTACTTTTGGGTTTAAGCACAAAAATGTTTTGAAATTAAGACTGCTCATTTGTGCTTGTACCAAAGTTGGGTTTAACTAATCCTATTCCAAATTTAAAATGGAGCAAAGGAAAGCAGAGCCCAGGTGAGAAAAGCAGGCACCTGAGCGCAGCTCCTGGCTGGGTCCCTGCCGCTGCTTCGTTCAGGGATGCCCAGTCTTGCTACCGTGAGGTCTCCATTTAGCCCATTTCTTTATTTCTGCAACACGGGAATTTGTACAATGTCATTTTCTAGTTGTGTTAGATCAAGCTGGTGTATGTGAATAGGTCTGGGTATTACAGAGATTGCAGCATAAACAGAAATACAAAATCCACTGAACACCACAGGAAGGGGAAAAAAAAACCCCAAACCTCAAACTAAAGCTACCTTTCTAGGGGAAAGGGACAAGGCTAAGTCACACTGGTCACAGACAACGCAGATGTACCTCATTCCATAGCATGATGATTTGTTATGTAAACAGGACAGCTGTTTTTCCTCAAACAGGAATACCATTACCATCTGTAAGAGCATACCTGAGCATTTGCCTTTGCTGGCCCAAGTTGCCAGAAGACCGAAGCTGACAACTCCTCTTCCATCAGACATTAATCCAACCCAGACTCTGCAGCAGCAGCTCAGCTGTGCTGCAAATTCTCACAGGCACCAACTCGTGCATTCAAAATTTTAAAAACCAAAATGGAGTAAGACTGCGTTAAAACTTTGACCCCTAACTATTTTTTTTTCCCACGGACTCCTCTACAGTTAACTTAAACCCACCCGTACACTCACTTATCTGAAATGCATTTCATGAACCTCTGAGAAGCAGTGCACAAATGGCCAGGGTCCAAAAGCTAGAAAGCAAAAAGCAGAGAGATATTTGAGATTGCAGGGGGGCACAGCTGCATCCCAGAGATGCAGGAGTTGAGACAATTCCACAGAGGACAGACAAGGACTTACAAAACATGTACACACACGTTTAGGAGGAAGAAAAGGAGGAGTCTATATTCTGTGTTCATCACCAGAGAAAGCTAGTAGCTACATAATTCTTTGAGTAAACGCTTTAAGGATTCAGGGCATTCGTTCATTATTTTACAATGAAACCTGAAGACATTTTCCCTCCTTAACAGAAAAATAGTTATTTTTGGAATACTTAGATGAAGGAGGCAAATGCAGATCAGGGTTGTAAAAGCATTCTGTACCAGAAATTCCTCTGCTAGAAATACATAGTGCTTAATTGCCATGTCAGAATGTGACCCAAAACCTATGCATTTTGCCTGTCATTGTTAAATATGCGCACGCGCACACACATGCCCCCCCCCCCCCCCAATACCAAACATGAGTTTTCACCTTTGTTCTGCAAAGTGTTTTGGAGGGCGTATTATCAGTCCTGTAAAGTCTGCATAAGGATTGCCCTGCTTTCTGCAGTAAGTTTTCATCTCCAAACATCACACAAGGATCTCTCTGCTTATCCAAGAGCCTCCATAGCTGAAATTCTGCCATGGATAAAGGCAACTAGAGGCAATGATGAAAGATACCTTCTCAATACCGGAAGATGAAATTCCCCCCTCCTGTTCTCCCTGAGCAGAGCAGAGCATCCAGGCTGTGACCAGTTCCCAGGTTTTCCACTCATTTCTGACTTCGATGCCTGTTTCTGCAAAGCTTGCTACCCTACTTATAATTGTTCTTACCTCAGAGGGATCACAGCCTCTGGGGAACTGCTGCTTTGGAGACAAGGAGGAAAAGGAGGAGTCTATTCTGCGTTCATCACCAGGGAAAGCTAGTAGCTACACAATTCTTTGAGTAAATGCTTTAAGGATTCAAGCTATAAATTGAATTTTACCTAGTTGGGGGAGAGTTACAAAATATCAGTGTGGGGAAAAGGCATGCTTTCGAGCTGCCAAGATGCTGTTTGGGAGCCACAGAGCACCTTGTTCCTCTCCCCAGCAGCTTCCCCGCAGACCACGGGACTCCTCGCACGAGGGCAAGGGCAGAGCAAGGAGGGTGCGCAGACACCAGCACAGCGCCTTCCTCCTCGCTAAGCGCAAGCAGGCCGAGCTAGGCTGCCTCCAGTTAGGACCTGGAAAGTAGTTCCCTTGAAATTAGAAAGATCAGCAAAGGATCGGACCACTGCTACTTGGCGAGCTGGATTAGAGGTGAGGTGTGGTGAGAGAAAAAAATGCAGCTACCACATGATTATCACTAGCTGGCCATTCCAACACCAAGTTTTGAGCTACCCCATCTAACTCCCAAATAACTGGGGAGAAGCAGCAACACAATTTTATCTGCCTAAATGTTTTGTAAGTGTGAGAGCATGCGCATACATGCACATGCATGCGTGCTTTGTCCTTTAGAAGACCAGGGTGGAATAACCACAAGCAATACTGTGAAAATACAAAGTATTGCTAAATTACAAGCCACAGCAAATAAGAACCACCCACCAAACAGCATTAGCAATACAGCATGAATTTAATACCAAAATATTTTGCCACTTGTCTTTAAGTAGTACAGACATAAATCAGATTCCAGCTATTACAGATACCTACAACAGAACTCTAAGTCTTGCTATGGTTGTACTAAACCACTCCTACCTGGGCACAAATTACCGGTCACCTGTATATCTAGATGGCTATATAATTTCAGCTGTAAAAACCAAGCAAATACTTGGCTGGCACTCCAGTTTTAAGTAGACAGAGAACAGCGTATTTTTTGAATAGTGTCAGGAGTTGTATATACTTAACTAATATGAATTCCTTCCCTCTCCACTGCCCCCTTGTCTTCAGCTACAACCTCATTAGTGCAGCATATGCGATTTGTGCATCTGTCAAGTAAAGCAGTACACCATTTTTGTTGGCTTCTGTTTTAATACTAATTATCATACAGATATTATAGAATCATAAACCCACAAAAATACAGGAAAGCATTAAAGATTGAGAGTTAACATTGTTACACTGAATGAATAACACAACAATGCCAAACAAATCTGAAGGTACAAGTGAGAGTATTTGAAATGCCAGAAGAAATAGTTACTACTCTGAGGAACATGAGCAGTTCAGAATAATTTTTTTTTTTTTTTTAACAGATTGAAAGCAGGGCAGTAGAATGAAGAGCTTCCAAAGCCGTGCTCTATTCACAGCATCCCACTCGGAAGATCAAAACCATTACACTACTAACTGGGGTGACACTCACAGATTTTAAATAATGAGGGTTTAATGTGCAATCTGAATGACAGCTCAAGGAAGCAAATAATTACCATAGTGATTGAATAGTGATATAAAAACATCGCTAACTAGAAACATCATGGCTATAAGTTTTCATTTCACATTATTTCAGTACTTCAAAGTTACAGCATTTAAGGAATCAAAGTATAGTACTAACTTAGCATGAGAATTTTGCTATTAATGCAGTGACTCGTACATTTGATGCTGACTGTAAGGACACAGATGTTTGAAACATTTTCTGATAAGGCTGTTACAAATCTAATATATTGTTACTGGTTAGTAGTACCAGTTAGTAGTACCTTACGAGATCATAAATTTAAACTGCAGATGTTCATACAGAAAAAAATGTACATATGACAGGAAACGGTATCAGAAAACACAAACCAAGATGACTATGACTGTCACCACAAATCCTGAAAGGGTGATGTTGTGGCAAGGAGTTATTTTAGACGTTTCTCAAGAAGCGGACTGTACCATAGTTCAAAGATTGACACACCGCCCAGAGATGAGAAATAATGCTCTCTCCTGAAACTGCAGACCAGCAAACACCACACGGTGGAAGAAACTGTTGGCCAGAAAAGGCAGGGGTCAGGGCTGCTGGCAATCCGGACGATACCATGGCAAAAGCAAAGAGCTTTCAGTGTAGACTTTTCTCATTAATAGTATTGACTCTATGAACTGCATGCATACACTTAAACTGCTGATCGCCAATCACTTAGATTAACCTGGGAACTACAGAGCCAGCCGCCAGCATCACACGCTTCCATGCTTTTGGTTTACACAGCTCCTCATGGTGGCAAGTTTTGCATATCAAAACCTGAAAGAAACGGAGTCATCTCAACCTGCTGTACTTCACCACAGTGTTTAACAATTTTAAATGCAGGAATATTCTATCTCAAAAAAGTGGAAGAGATGAATAGAACCGTGTGAAGTCCTGTCAGGCTGAATTTAAGGAGTTCCAAGTGCTAGTTCATCTCCCAAAGTCATTCTGCAAGGCTCAACCTCTCTCCCACATTAACCCAATTTTCATGACACTGGAAAGATCTGCTAGAAACGCTCTCTTCCACATCTTCGTAACTTCACAGCTCTACTGTCTGAGCTGCTCTCATCCTAATTGTAACAGCTTTTATTCCTGTGACAACCAGAAAAAAATAGCCAACTTTTCATGGTCTATTCTCAAGTCAGTAAAAGATGTGTTTACTTCTACAGGTTTCTTCTTTCCTTGACAATTTTTAATCTGTAGAATTTGCAGAGGGAAATCAAACCTTCTCCCCTCCCTTTCTCAGCCTTGCATGCTTAAAAATATAATAATAGTAATATACTCCTAATAATAACAATAATTCAAAATGAAAACACCCAATGTGTTAAAGCAGCATATCTACACATCTATAACAATCACCAGGGAGCAGAGTGGGAACAAGCACAAAGCAGCTGATGAAAACCTTCCTTATGTCTGCATAGCCATTCCTTCAGTATTTCTGAGTTAACAAATATACAGTGTATTTTTTTTAAAACCCAAACTGCATTGTTTATACATTATAAAACCATGTTTACATCTTAGCCATATTGCATATATTAAAAGCAGAAGGTTGTGGGATGCTTCCGTTAAGAAATGGTGAAAAGTCATATATTAGTATAGAAAACATGCATTATATCAAGAGACCCCAAACACTGGTTATTTGTGCATTATCTCAACATCATCCATTAAGTTACCCATTTATACAGTTTGGCACTAGTATAAATAATAAAAGGCTTTTTATATTTACTGCTATTTTAAAATGGTAAAGACTGAAAAACTTCACAGAACTGTTTGAATATGGGAATGCTACTTCAGAGTTGGTATAGGACACTTATTTTATAGAATGGAATGCACTGTACATTCATGTACAACTGTTTATCAGTTAAGCTGAAGGTATACATCCATTTAGTAAAAAAAAAATTACAAGCCACATTAACACTAAAGTAATGTAGAAAGCTGATATTTTAACCATTGAATGGAGTACTCATTTCTATGAAAGTTGAGATCAGCTAGTGAAATGTGTTCTTTTGTATTTTTTTAAAGCAGCATAAGTACGTTATTTTCGTACTTCCAGCATTACAGGCAATACATCCTTCATATTATTTTAGCCCATGATCAGTTGGGTCTGCAACAGAAAACGTGTAATACACTGTTTCAGGGAATAATGCAATCACTACAACAGGCAAAAGAAGAAAACCCTCTCCCACAATTGTTTCATTATGTAGAGTTAACACAGATGCATTAACAAGTTCTAAAGCTTTCTTTTTTTTTATTATTAAAGAAAGACCACAGCCAGTCATGTTCCTCCAATACCTCCCCACCTCAGAAATCTTCCTTCACAAGAGAGTTCTGAACACAGTATTTAGAAAAATTTATGAGAAACGTATTTTGTACCACTGCTTCACTTCTATCTAGAACTGTACTTGCATAGAAGACCAACAGTAGTTTTCAGTCACCTTTTTTTGTTACAGTAACACATATTCAGACTTCCTTAATACCAGTTTATTCCTCCTTCTCTAGCAGTTGAGCCTAGTCACACCAGGGGCAAGCTGGCTGCGTTTTCAAAAACTAGAGGTCAGAACAAAAGCAAGTAACAGTCAGACTCTGTCATAGGACGATTACCAGGTGGTCTGCTAAATGAACCTTCTGCATCAAAAGATAGTGTAAGAGAAGTGTAATAAATACTTTTAGGCCCTGAACTATTGTCCCAAAAGCTACTAAATAGGAAATACATTTCCACAAACTCATCATATAAGTAACCATGTAAAACACAAATACTTGTCTAAATTACACAGTTTATTATTATTAGAGTTGATCAACTGTCATAGGATGCACTAAAATTTTCCTTTAAGTACACCCTATACAATAACAAACATTTAGGAGGAGCATGGATTGTACATTTATTTCATAATAGTTGAGGGGTTCATTCCCGACAGTCTTGCTGGATGTCAAGTATTCTCAACTTGCTTTCAGGAAGATAAGCGCAACCAAGGCAGATGGTAACTGCACACCTTGCAACATTTTATGTACTTCATTACAAATGAGTAAGGCACATTATTTGTAATGTGGATATTTCCATAGGCTTACTCATTATATTTAAGGTTCACAAAGCATGAATCATACCATCTTTAGGGTTTTGGGTTTTTTTTTTCCTCCCTTTGCTTCATAGTAAACTTATCCCTCCCTCGAACAACCAAAATGCAAGAGCTCTGGCAATGCTTCAGAGCACAAAGCTAGTTTAAATCCCAGTTGATGACCACCAACATGATATGAATTTTCAGATGTAATCTGAAAAAAACATCGTATCTAGAATTTTGCACGTTCCTCCTCACACAACTGGCTTAAAGCGGTGCTCTACTTTACAAGATGCACAAATACAGTTTTGAGAAGAAAAAAATGCACGCTCGCTAACAATAGCAAATTCATATCTTGCCAAAAGAACGTAACACAAATTAAATGCTCATAAGAAGAAAATTAAAATTCTGGCATCTAAGTAGGTTACCTAAGAGAAACCACAAGAACATGAGAAAACAAATTACTAAGTAAACACTGATCAGACACGGATGCATGTAAAACAACCTAACCTTTCTGGAGGTGAGTAAGCAGCAGCACTTCAAAATCTTCTTCAGATAATAAAAGAAGTTTCAGGGAGGCTCTTGACTTTATGCAGCAGACATTTTAAAATTTCATAATTAATTACACTTAGACTTCTTCCAGCGTGAGCAAAATGGAAAACCAACACACTTAAAATCACTGCAGGAATATTTTCACAGTCATCCTTTATATTACATACCCTGGTGTCAGAGATCAGGTCCCTCCACCACTTTTTTCCTTTCTGCAAAATGTTATCTCCTTACAGCCAGAAATGCAGGTTTTCACAGATACAAATGGTTCAAGTACAGCAAAGAGGAACAGCTGTTGCAGGATCAACTTGCACCACATACAACCAAGTGAACAGCCCTTTTTCATGCACTGTGAATAAGTCAGTCTCTTAAATTATGTTACCAACCATATAACAGCCTATGAGTGTTTCTCATTCTCTCAACAGTTTATGCTGAAATTTTCCAAAAAAATTCACATCCCAGAACTGTACAGCTCCATTATTTTAATTGAGTAAATATAGATTAGCAGTGTTAGTGTAAGAAAAAAAGATTTAATGGCATCAAAATCATTCAAATTAAATCAAGTAAGAAAATGTTGCAATGCACTTCAGCCAAACCGTCACAAATGATATGTTATATAAATACAGACATGAGGTAGCTGGCAGCTACAAATCCACCAATTCTGGAAGTGCCCAATTTGTCTAAAAAGCATAAACTGACAAATACTAATTAAACCTTTCCATTAAAAAAAGAACACCTAGTTTATTGCTTTTAAACATTCATTCTTTACATCAAAAATAGGCAAAGGCATTATCAAAGAAAGTTACCTGGCTGTTGATGGCTTTTGATTATACTCACTTTTTCAAAAGAACCACTAAATAAAATTTTGAATGCAAATAGCTGACTCGCTCCCAATGTTACACGTTCTCACCAAAATGAACAAAGGCTTGCATTTTCCAAGGGGGGTGGGGTGGGGAAAGAAGGTATAATTTCCAAAAGGATAGCATTAACTACTTTCTTATGAGAAATCAGTAACAGAAGTAAAACCAGTGTTCCCACCAGACAGAACACATTGAAAAAACAGACCAACAACTGCAGGAGAGGCAGAAAGCACTCTAGCTACGAAGACAATGGTGGCATGGCATATGATACATGGAATGCAGATGGAAATACAATCATCTGTATTACAGGTGTAATTTTTATTAAAGCTTCCTGAAGTTTCTTTTTTGTGTGTTTCAGAAAAGGCAAAAGTGGAACAGACAAGAAAAAAAAAGGCAAGAAACTTAAAAGGGGAAAAGATGCAAGAAAGCAAGAATCAAGGCAGCAACTGCAAAAGCAAGACAAGGGACCAAGAAGTAGGACAGACTTCAGCAATGTGGTCTGAAAACCGCTCAGAGGTCAAGTAAGCAAAGTGAAAGTTATGCTCATTTCTCAAAAGAATCTGGAGGGGAGCTGAAGGGGAGGTGGGTAGGCAAGTTTTTTTTGTTTTTATTTTGGAGTTGGTTTTGGGGGTTGTTTGTTTTCTTTAACTATATATATATACACACAGTGCAAGCTTGTCTAGAGAAGTGGTACTACAGATGACAGAACTTACTCCTCTGCAACGAATGGAATACCTTGACCTCTTCTCAAGTAAACTAAGCATACAAAAGTGGTAAGAATAAAAGGTGCATGTAAAACCAGCAGCAATATTATGTTTGGCTTTCTACTACTTCTGCAAGTTACTGTACATATATTACATCACTATTATAGAAATGGCACAGCCTCAGACACTTTCCACATTTTATTTACATTTTAAGACTAACTTTAATCTCAATCACATATCCATACATTTCCTTTGTTTCACTAAAACTTAAATGCATGGTTTATTAGAACAAAGACTGTAAACAAATATTTGCCATGTCCGATACAAGTAACACACAGGAGCTGCTTAACAGAAATTAATCCCCCCATTTTATAAATACAGGTATCAAAACAATCCTGAACATACTTTGTGACACTACTAGTAGTCGGCACCCACACCCTTGCAAAATCAAACAAGATGAGCAACGGTATTCACTGTACCTGCTACTTTAAAACAAATTTAACTGCAGCTCTTTTACTAAGCAAGATGGATAAAGCATGCCATTTATATTTTGCCTTCTCAAGAGATTATTTTCAGAAACATATATTATTCCACAGCAATCTGACACTTTCTGTCATGCTTTCATCTTGTAAAACCTGAATTCCAATTTTAGGCTATTTCAGGCTTATGCTTAAATGACAGTGCCTCGATAAGAGAAAAAAAATAATTGTGCTGCCTTTTTCTCCCATAGTGCCTGAAAACATATTGGGCATACATATAATATATATATTCTTACAAATGTCCAGGTCATGTATACCAGCTGAAATTCTTTTAATGTGTGGGTGTTTGCATTGTGAGATTTAATCAAGACATTAACATGAGAAGAAGGTTGTTGTTTTAAGACAGAAGTTTGAGAATCAGCTAAAATTAATTGTTGTAAGTTTGTCCCTCTGGAGGTTGTGGAAGCTTCATATTTTCTTTGGACATCATTAGACGTCTTAGCTCTTGAAGTACAACTTTAATGCTATAAGAATTTTGCCATTTTGCTAACACTGGTATGCTCCGTGCATCCACCTGGAAAAAGAAGAGGGAGTTATAAGTTATCATGAAATAGAAAATCTCTACATAAATAACTGCTATTGGCCTAATTGTTCTAAGAAAGCGTCTAAGCATTCCCTGACACTTTCTCTGTGGCATAAAGTCCCTGCGTTCATAAAATATTTTAAGGAAAACAATGATATACTTACACACAGATACAGATTCTGCAATAAAATCCATGCAGGTGGACCCTTCCATCTGTGCTGACACTAATATTAGTGAGAAGGAAAGGGGCTGGGGGGGAAGAGGAGATCAACGAACCGTTCACTGCAAAACTGGATCCTTATCTTGTAAAATTTCTTAATTTGTTTCAAATTACCCCAAAAAAGAAAAAAGTTATCATCTTTCATTATGCCACTATGTACACTTGCGGTTTCCTCAGTTCTTTAAAAGAACCTGCCATACAAGAGTCCGTAGAATACCCTTCTAAAGGAAAATTTCCCTTGTTTTCCCCTTGCTACAAGTATCTTTAGTGATTTATTTCACATCAATATTACAGGATGTTTCCGATACATCAAGACGCACTACATATACTAAGATATGGCTTGAAATATTGAAATAACTGATTGATAATGTTTGGACATCTCTTAGTTCTTTGCATCCTTCTTATAGTAAGTCATCTTATGGAGCCATGAAGATTACTGTACATCACTTACCAATTTGAATATGAACTGAAAGGAAAGGACATGGGACTTCTCCTATGCGTTTATAAAACCTGTGGGACAATTTACACAATTATATTATAACAGGGAGGTTTCCATAGGAAAGTCAGCAATTGAAAGTCAGCTTGGGAATTGTTTTGGCAGCAGGTAAGTCCTGGCCACCCAGCCCCTGCAAGGAGGAACTTCAGATGACAGAGGGGCCAACAGCTGTGCAACTGCAAAGCAGGCCCATGGGCAGGAATAGGGCTGTTGCACGCTACTGAAATCCATTGGCAGAGTAGCACAGGCAGCTCACTTGGCTATAAGAGTGCTGGAAATTACTGCTTTATGATTTAAGTAGCATAAAGCATCAAGAAGTTTCTTATCCCGTCTTAATCAGGGCAAACTGAAAGAAAAAACAACGCTGGAATCAGAAACAAGAACATTAACACAGATGTTTTATTTCTAGATTGTTCAAAGTGAGGCTGTCTACTTGCAGAACACCAGATGAGACTAAACCTTTTTGTAGGAGGAAACAGAGGCCAAGTTTAACAACATGCTAGCTTATGCAGCAATATTAACCCAAGAAACTTCTGCTCCCTCTCACTAGGCACTTGTTCCTTCAAGAGTGCTACTGCCTATCAGCTCAGGTGAACCATGAAATGTACGTGGAGCTACTTTCTGACCTGAACCAACAGAACTCACCCAGTTTAAAAAAAAAACCTTGGAAAGAAGTGCCTAAGCAGGATCCTTGATCCAATTCACAGCTCAGCAATATAAGCATTTCTCTTCACACAAATAATGTCGGGAACCCCTTAAAGTCAGCAGAGCTGCCAAAGACAGCATATAATCAAACCACAGTATAGAAGGCAGTCAGATTACTTAGTAAGTATTGCAAACATTAATAAGTTAGGAAGAAAAAGAGCATCAAAAGGAAAGCTCCGTTACGCAGCAAGATCATGCCAGTTTAAAATATGCATGAGTGTATCAGCTAATACAGAAAGGTTTTGAAAGTAATGCTGGTCAGACCATCGCTGTAATTCTTGGATTACTGCTACTTTTTTGAAGGGGTATTTGGTTTAATGTGGTAGACAAGAGAGGCAGTATCAGAGCAGAATACTCTTTGTAACTGGAAAACACGTTCTCTTTTCATAAAAAGCGGAAAAGCAGACTATTAGATAAAACCACCAGTGAGTAAAACGGAAATTCTGATAAGAGATCACCTATGTTATCAAGTAGGAGCTTACGTAAGGCATCATTTAGCCTGAATCTTTGTTCTGAAGTACCAAGCTCTTACAGATGGCTTCCTCTCCAATCCTTCTAGATAAGACTAAAGAAGGACACTCCATAGTTTCTACCCAATGAGCTGGACCCAGTAAACTAGGAACTCATTTTGAAATTAATTAATTTCAAAAGTTAGAATAATAACTATCACACTACTCAAAACTGTTCTCCACATAGAAAATGCCATGAGAAATGCATGAGACCACCATTTTTTTCCTCATGGGATCCTACATAAAGAAGAAAAACTTCGTGGTGGTTAAGCATCATGGTAACAGAAGAAACAAGGGCACAGATCTTATGTCCACTTAGCATATGGCTGCAGATATTCAAGAGCTTATTTCCCACACACACAGATACACTTCTTAACATTTGCTAATACTTCTCTGCAGCTAACCTGACAGCTTCTTCAACTTAGCAAGATGGAACAGGATGTCAGAGTACTCCCTGAATGCTTTGGTATAAATCCTTTTGCGGACTAGTAGTTTAAAAAATTTCCATGTTAGTCTGAATCACAATACTTTCTACTAAAGTAGCTGAGATCACATTACATGTCACTGATCTGCCAAAAAGAAAAAAAAAATCAGTGATCTCCCTAAGAAAAATGGGGGGGGAAGAAGCCACAGTAAACAACTATCAAGGACCAGGTAATGGTTGTAACAGAAGGTTCCCAACCAGGAAAGACGTGCACTTAGGGGTGGAAGCCCATGTGATAATGAACTGTTTTAGAAGACCACTGGTAAACCAACATGGACAAGAAGAAAAAGGTAGGTTTAGATTTTGGTAGGTTTGAGAAAGAAAACTAATATAGTTATCTGTTCAGATAAAGATTGGCTTAGCAAAAAATGGCTGGAAAGGCAGTTGCTCTGGGACTCCCCAGCGAATGTCTTCAGCCTGGCAATCCTGCTTTCATACCGTCTTCCTTTTGCTCGCTTCTCCTCAACTGTGCCTTTGTAGGCTCTCTCAAGTCTGGATATCTGCCTCAATTACAGCACACAGCAGTCAGTCACCAGTGCTGTTCAAACAATGCAATTCACCATACACTGGCTGTACTGATATACGAGACCTCATCACTTAGAATTAAGTCCTCCAGCTTTTCTTTCTTGGCTGGGAAATTTGTAGCAACAAACTCAGACTGTAAATTCTGTTTTAACAATATTATGAATTTTTTCTGAGTAAAGACTGCTAAACATGACATTTTTGTTGCTGTTTATCTTAAGTGTCTTTTCTGCAAGTCACCAACTTTTTTCATGACATCTTGCAGCAGTAAAGATTTTGGCTTGGGTTCTGTTTTCTGTGTTGCAGAATTTATTTCCAAGTTAGTGTACAATAAATTCACTTTATGAAGAACAATGGTATTTGGAAGAATGACACAAACTATGTTCAAATCACGCAAAAACATTAGGTAATATTCAAATACACATCCTGGTACACAGAGGGAGAATTTTCAAGGTCACATAAAAGCTAATAAAGCTGAAAATGGCAACCTGAAGACTATTTTATTCTGGGGGTACACCATTGTAAATCTTTAAACAATAGCAAGAGGAGTAATATGCATAATGCATGGTTTTTCTTCTAAGCAACTGAAATTAAACCAAATAATTTTACACAATGCTGCAAAGTAGTTAGTGTTTATAATGTTCCCAATATCTTAACTTTAAGAAGTAGCAACCTGCTAGTCTACAATAAACATACTCAAAGCAATAACTGGACAACAGTTTACACATTTATAGCTGACAGAGTCCCAAGTGGGTTTAAACGGAACAAGTATTTCCAGCTGTAAATGGTATTTAAATGAACAGAAGTGATTGCAAATCCTGCAAGACAGACTGCTGAAGAGCACTCTCACAGATGCAAAAATTAGACATCTTCAAAAGACCATGGGAAAATAAATAGCACATCAGAATGCAGCCTGTGTTTTACCAATACAGGATACACAAGTCTCCAAGAGAAAAGACCTCGCAGCATTAAGAATGATAATTTAAAAACAATTTTACAACAGTGATGCCATTAGCACATAAAGGCATTTTGTCCAGCCCTACATAAGTAGCTGGACTAGCTTTTCTGAACTTAGTACCCTAATTCTGTATACAAACGCAGTAGCTGCACAGGCAAATTGAAAAGCAGAAAACCACAAAAACTAACTTGCAGATATGCAAAGGCAGACAATTTACCAGGGTGACTCAGAGCACTTAAGTTTAGTCTTTTGAGATAAAATACTCCTGAGCTAGCCCTCTCCTTTCCTGCACTAAACTTATCAAACAGCAATCTCTGGGATCACTGAAGATATGCTGCTGATGGAAAAGTTACTTACAAGCAAAACTCCTCTCAGAATAATCAAACCAAAAGTCAATAAACTTGTAACTGTCAGTATGGATAAATTATTACACACATGGACTTTTCATGCAAAGCATAAAGGGACTTGTAAGTCAAGAAGGTTGAGAACCACTGCCAAGAAGGCAGTTGGAGACTAGCTTCCTTAGCTCTAGCACACATCCATCTCCCCCTTCCACCATTCACACTCCAACTCAACAGAAATTATCACCCTCTAAAGTCACACTGGGGGCTCTACTTTTCCTCAGGAGTTAACTGGCACACACCTCCTGTAAAGTGTTCCTGAACAGCATTACAAATGTTTTGAGTAGTATGATAATACTGCCAGGACATACAATTTCAGCTGCTGTTTATCTCAGGTCTCTTTTCTGTAAGTCACCAACTTTTTCAACTTCAAGCAATGTGATCAAAAGCTGGCCACGTGTCAAAAAACAGGGTGCAGAAGGATGGATAGTAGAGCGTGTCTGAAGATGAAACCCTGTCATTCATTCAAAGAACGCAGCAAACCACTTATGATCTATGATGTGAAAGATGATCAGAAAGTGAGAGCGTGGCTTGGAAGAAACACAAAGGAACTAAAATAGGAAGCAGCAACGTGAACTGTTCCAGGGACACTGAAGGTGCCTCCAGTTTATCTGACACATTTGGCACAACTCTAGTAAGCACAACGGCAAAATAAGCTAAAATGCAAGATACCGGGACAATGGGCACATTAAAAATTACATAATAAATTAGTTTGGAATTCATTAGTTATGAAAACTGTTTTCATACTATCTAGTCCTATTTAAATCCATTAAAAAGTAAGTTATGCATTTGCATAGCAAATCCTTCATAAGATATAGTAGTTTATAGAACTGTTGGGGAAAAACTGGATTAAGGTTTTGTATAAGCTTATAAACTTATTAAAATCAAATTTTCCTCTAGCGATGACTGGATTTTAACAGAGTTTTTCAAACCACCAGGCGGATTTCCTGTCACAGTATTCACCCCATTCCTCAGCAAGCTGAGGTTGTGTACACTTCTCCAGACAAAAGCTCAAGCCAACTGACTTGGTAAACACGAGTCTTCAGGCTCTGCAGGGCTGAGATTCTGCTTCCAGAAACCAACACCTATACTCTCAGGCATGCACAGATGAAGCAACAAGGGCATACCTCTTTACTGATTCAGAATAATACACGTTACTAGGGAGAGGTATGAAAATAATATTATAAACATACCAAAAGCTCTGCTGCATTCCAGATTGGCAGCTTTTGCTAGTCACAACCTCTTAATAAACATACATACTTAGGCCACAAGCCACAGTTGTGATGAAGGGCAACAGCTGGTGTGTAGATAGCAATTTTGGTAAGATCTTCAGAGTAAAGTTGTTGGCTATGCAAGAAGTACTTTCAAATTAATTTTAGGTTATTTGTGAAGTGTATTGCTCTGGCTTTGGATGATCAAACAGTACACTATCCTACCACCTACAACAGCTCAAACGAACCCCTAAGAATCTCTCCCTCCTCTACAGCCATTGAGATACTTTAGCTTCACATTTCAGTACTGTTAATTACACAAATGCAAGTCCATCTTTTTTTTAAATCTTGCAAATTATTTAAAATCCAAAGATGCTCTCTGACTCGCCTCTAAGTATTACCTTAACCCAATTACTTTGCATTCACTAGAGACAAACGTACACGCAGACAAGTGTGATATGTTACTGTATTTCCTGCTGATATACATGTATACCACTGTAAATGCAAGACAGCTCACATCTCTCTCCACTGAGCAATGGGGTACCTCAGAGTTATTCACAGGACTAAAGTACCTAGTGAATAATGGAGTAACAAACTTGCTTGAGCTGCTGCCATTGCTCATGTACGTGAGCTCATCCCACCCTAAGTGTGGGATCAGTGAAAGTAATTTATTGCAAATTGATCTTTAAAATGGAAGTGATTACCATCTATATCAAAAGACCTTAAGACTGAAGCTCAGAATCACCTTGGATTTGAATAAGCCCGTGATAAAGAAAATAAGAGTTTAAATACATCAGTTCATTATAGGTGAGTTACTACATCCAGAGTGAGACTCATCAGGAATAACCTCCATTTTTAATTAATGGAAACATCAGACAAAGTTTTTAGTCCTCCTGTTACATGATGCATCTAATCCCCTTTTATAAGAGTATTACAAGGGAAACACCTACACATGGCTTAAACACTTATTTTTTTCCTGTTCAAAACTAAAATCTTCAGCTTCTTTTTAAAAGAAACAACTGTTTCTTTTAATACTATATAAATACTATAAATAATGCTCATCTCATTGATAAGCCACTAAGAACCACTAACATATTGTAAATACCTAAAGATTTGAAGTAGTAGGCAACCAAAATTTGATTTAAACCAAGTACTTATATTGTAAAATTTAAATATGAAAGCTATGTCCAACATGCACAGTCTTCACCTGGGTTTTTCACAGAAATAATTTATAGTAGAGATTAACAACATGGTTGATCTTACCATTTCAACTTACCATTCCATTGGAATTATTTATTCCATTCATATTAATTTTAGTTACAAATCTAACTGTAGGAGGTGCTTCTGGATATTTAGGTCCACACTCTACTTTCAGACTGTATATTCTGTTTTCATAGTTTGTCTAGAAAGCAAAAAGACAGACTAATGCATCTTACTGAAAGCTGAGTATTAATACAAAAAACCACCAAAGGCAAGAGGCATTAAGATGAAGAAATATGAAATAATTATAAACCTGTTAATATTAAGTACCAGTGGATGGTCTTGGATTACTGATTGATATTCCACTGTTTTGGTTATATTGATTACTTGATGAATATGTATAAATTACACTATTTACTGACTGTACCATATAAAAGTTTTAACAGAATACAGTTCTTTTTAATTCACATTTACTCTCATCCCTCCTACCCACGTGCATTCCCAAAACAACTTTGGCACAGTAGAGGCCCGAGAGAACATCAGTAATCTTTAGCAAAATTACCGCTTTCCCCCATAAAAGAAAAATCTAACACTGCAAAAAACTGGCAATGGGGAAAGACAAAGATGCCAATAACCCAACAGTTAAGACACAACCAAGAACAAGATGAAAACAGTATTTGCAAAAAACATATTAACACTCCAGAAGATATCTAAGACTTCCATAGCTGAGGATTGCTAGAGGTTTTATAAACTTTGGACAGTGAAGCTACAACTAGTTTGCAGAAGACATCACTCCAAAGTTACCATGGAACAGATCATTCTAAGTGAAAGTGTATTTTGAGAAAGTCCAATTGGAAATGAATATGGTTCTATCTGTTTTTAATCTTGTCAACTAGGCCATGCATAATAAAAAGCGTCAGTGGCTCTGCTGGTCACTGATGCACATGCCTCTGTGCTCCAAAAGGAAGATAAACCCAGTTTCTACACCTGTCCTTCCACTGGCACAACAGACACAGCTAACATGAACCCAAAGCAGTAACATCCCTCTGAACTTTCCAGAAGTACCATCTTTAAACTGTTCTGCATCAGCCAGCTGTCACTCCCTCCAAGTAGAAGTATCAACCACACAGTCAAGTTATCAAATGACAGTCCACTCTGTAGTCAATTAAAAGGCAGAGTGGAAATCCAACTACTGAAGCACCCTAACTGTGCCCTATAATTTTGAGAAGCCACAGAGACTGAGCAGCAAGTGGGTCAGAAATAAACAAGGCGAAGCAGGACATCCTTTCTTAGAAAAAAGGTTTTCTATTATTCTTTCCCATTAAAAAGCAAAAGGCCTAATAAAACTAATCTTGTCCTGCTACAGGTAACATAGCCGCTACCACAGCATGAAAACACAGTAAGAAAAATTCTCATTACTCACTTAGATAAAACAATTTACTTCCCCAGAGAGGGATGCTGTCAGATATAGTGGAAATAGTCCAAAATGTATACACACTGCTCACAATTCTGAAAAACCCTAAAAATGTCACTCATTCTCATTTCCTTATTCCGGTCCAGGTGGCTTCTCAATTTTGCTGTTTTTCAAGTCACTGTTTTACTGCAAGCCAA
This sequence comes from Pelecanus crispus, assembly GCF_030463565.1. NCBI lineage: Eukaryota > Metazoa > Chordata > Aves > Pelecaniformes > Pelecanidae > Pelecanus > Pelecanus crispus. The sequence goes on along the minus strand of NC_134644.1, from coordinate 128,423,898 downwards.
GCATCCCTGGCTAGCTCCCCAAAAAGCCTAAAACTCCCATTTTTTCAGGGTCAGAAAAAAATTTCCTTTAATCCAAAACAAGTCTGCCCTTCCCCCCTCCATGTTGGTTCACCCTTCAAATGAAGCAAGAGAAAAAACTGATAAGCAATTTTTGCACAGCTCTAGAGAAGCTACATATGCGAAGAAATTAATGATGTGGACAGTATCAGCAGCTTTCTCTGTGTTATGTCTAACTGCACTGTCTGTGTAACTCAACAAATTCCAAAAACACTCATCGTCTACAAACTCTGCAACTGGATAGGCAATTCTTCTCATCAAAGTACCACCACTGGCTTGGGAGCTGGTAGCTTTCACTTTCTACAGTCAGCATGTACTGCAAGTCATTCTATCAGCAAGACTGTCCCTGAAATGGCCTAAAATATTACTTGCATGTACTCTTTCATAAAGAAAATAAAATTACAGCAATATAAATTGACCAGAATTGAAAGTGCATCCCAGATTGGGTTTTTTATTTTTTTAAAACATATGGGCTCCTACATAATAACCACTCCCTTCAAAGATGTCTTAGGCATCTACCTTAGGCTGAACCAGAAACCAGTCACAGACAGTTCTGGAGGCTGGAGAGTCAGGGAGACACTACTTTAGTTAGCACCAATTTGCAAGTTCTTTTCAAAACCCATAAAACTACAAACTTTCTTCAAAATGTATTCAAACACTGTGATTCCACAGAAGCTAGTATCCAAAGCATACCGTCATTATGCTTGTATTTTAAATTGGTTCTCTCTCAAATGCATCCAAATCTTAGGAGCTCAGCACAATTATGCAGATGTTCGAAACAGTCTGCTGCAAGTTACAACTAACTCTGACTTCCAAAAGGAGCTTGAATTACACTGAATCTAACTCTGGAACTCTGTTACTCTGGAAGACATTATTTTTCACTGAAGCCAATTTCTGATCTCAGTTCTTGTCTTGGACAGTTCTTCCAATAAGCCCTGCAGCACTGAAGGACACACAAGATAGTAACCTCATGTTAGCAGTGAAAGACATATGCCAATTTACAGCTACTTGAAGTATACTCATTTAAAGTTCTCATTTACACAGTGATCTTTTGTATCATATTGTAACTCATGAGAAAGCGTGCACAAAAGTTATGCATCAAGTAAAGATGTGTCTACTCATATCTGGTGAGGCTGATACTCAGACACTAGAGCTGATTACTTCTCTTGCAGGTTTTATCAGTCTAGATGACATTCTACAGAACTTAAAAGGTCAGAAGGATTTGACCTTCATGTATATATTTTATCTTATTAGAGGTAATTAAAAACTGCTTGGTCTTTAGGCATGATTCAGCTGAACTGCATAAACTGCTATACTGAAAGACTTTGATAAAAGCTGTGAAAGTTGAAAATATATTGTCAGTTTGCTACAGAATTGAAATTACTAAGCACATATGATAAACTGTGAAAAGACAGTTACCCTATTTACTGTACTATCTCTGTACACTTATGTGCAGTAATGATGGAAATACAGACCGAGTATAATCCTAATTCAGTAATAAGTCTCAAATCACAACTGGCTTATACAGACAGCTGCAGAAACATGTACTAGGGGAAGCTAGACTGAAAACACTAACATGCCAGGAAGTGATGAATTCTAACATGAGTATACAGTGTTTCTACAACCTCATACATTAAATTTTACCTAATTCCTTTACACTGTAGAAAAGTAACCTTTTTTTGTATTTTGTATTGCCTACAAACTTAAGAAAAACATTTCAGTTCATCACACTTACCCTCGGTGGCCCAATAATCATTCCTGTCCACCTGGTGAGTGTCATATCTTCATCATCTTCAAGGCCCCAGCTTACTGTACCATCACCTACTCCTTTCTGCCCTTCTTCAAGTTCTTCCAACAAGCGAAAATTACGAGGTACTTTAACTAGAGAAAAGGGAAGAATGTAATTAATACTGCTCACATTAAGGAAAAGGTAAATACTTTCATAGCTTTTATATGTCATGTAGCAGCAACTGCTGAATATACTTGCAAAGCTAAACAAATATTTCCTGCGTGAATTTATTTAGCACTAAAATTGTTTTGAAGCAACTAACCACTTCACTGGAAGCTACTTACTACCAAGTGATAGCAATACAAAGTATAAAAGAGAAAAGAAGAGAGTTCTCTTTAGTCTGAGATGGCTTAATTCAGGTTCTCTTTCCCAAGCACGATACCGTTTAGAGACAGTACATTTCAAAATCAATTCACTGTCTGTCAAGTTCTACTCAACTAGAATCCACAAAAAATTGATACGGCAAATTGCCCCCAAAAATAATGCAACATTTAAACACACATTATCTTAATAAATGTAAACTGTAAGAGAAAGATTGAAACATTTTCACTTGATTTGATTTTGAAAAACCAAACACTTTAATATCTGAAAACAAATTAAAAAAATCAAGTCTTTTTTTAAGCTAGTGATTATTATTCCCACCTAACAGAGGAAAAAGAATAAGAAGCAAAGAAACACTGATTAAGTAGTTGAAGAGAGATAATGACATAGTCACAACAGAGTATGGAGATGTACTGCCTCTAAAGAGCCAAGTAATATTCACTTACTGAACTGTAATTACTGGATTTTGATTATTATACATGAAAACAGATAAGATACTGACAGGTGTTAAACAAGCGGATGTTTAATTGCTTTCCATCACAGAAGCTAAAATGGTATTTCAGCACTGATGCAGGGAGCAAAGCTAATTAACACTTGCGCATGCAATCATGGTATGCTTTTATTGTCAAACAAAATATGCACAATGATGTAGTAGCAATATTACAATACAATAAAGCTTCAATTTTCTTATAGCTACTTATAGCTATATATTTTTCCTTATAGCTACTTACAGCTATAGTGTTTTCCGTGATTTTTACTAGAGATCCTTTCTTGTACTGGAAGAATCCAGGTACTCTATAAAACTAAAACTCTAAGACTGGGTACGTACAAAGTTGTTAGCAAGGAATACATACTATACAAGTTTGAAAAAGATGGGGGTCAAAGAAAACTGGTTTTCGTATCAGTTAGTCGCTGGGGTTTCAGGTTTTACATTACCCTAGTCTGTATTCCAAGCAGTCCCTATGCAAAAAATTAAGACCAATAGTATACAATATGATTATTTAGTCAATACGTATATGTATGGACCACTGTAGATGAACATACCCTTCAGGGACTATTCAAATAGCTTATCTTGCATAACTATGGTTTCTCCTAAACTGTTTAAAACAATTTTTTTTTTTTTTTTTTTTAAATAACACAGACTAGAGTGAGGCTCCTAAAAATGCAGAAATGATTGTCTCCAAGTTCCCCAAATTCCCAGGAAAAAGCATTGAGAGTATAGTATCAGGACAGTACAAGGAAATTAAATCCCTCATGTGTGGCCTCACCTTCCTTCCTGCTTTGGTATTACCACTCATCTGAGCCCATAATAAGCTACTTCAGTTTGCTAACTGAGCAGAAAATTATACATTTTGGTTAGTCTCCTGGCAGCTTAACAAACCAGCCCAGCTCACAGAGAGATATGACAAGTACCAGCACGAAAGTGCAGCCATGGCAGCAAACACTCAGATAACCTAAAAAGAACACGTTTTAATGGAGCTGAACTACTCTAGAAGCTTATTTTCACAGATAAGAGTTCACACACGATTACCTGAAAGTACCAGCACAGTACATCAAGAAGCAGATAATTTTTCAGTACTTTAGCATAGATCCTTTTAAAAAGCTTCATTGAAATTCATTTGCCCATTCCTCTGGTCCCATCCTGACTTGTTATTAACATTAGATCTGTACATTTACATATCTAATTCAGACTGGGATCAGAACTGACAATCACACTTTTATCACATTATAGAGCACAAGGTTTTTACTTTTGCTCCAGATTCATACATGCTCTGGAACCGACTCTGCCAGCAAAAGGTTAGCATTAACCTTTAAAAAACAAACAAACCAACCCCCAAAACACAGCAGGATAAACTTCTACTAAACTTGTTTTGCACCACATGACTGAATAGCTTCCGATTGGTACGTGGAGTCTCAGACAAAAAAACCCCACAAACAAACCCCCATCCCCAAACCCCATGTACTTTAGCATCCCATCATTATCTTAGATTTCTCCAGCGGCTTAAATCCACCAATTCTCAGAATTCTTGCTCTGACCGCAGAACTTTGGGTTTATAGTTTACCTCTTTTAAAAGCACATAAAGACAGTAGCAAATAGGCTTTAAGTTTATTTCTGATCACCTGCTATCACTTTTCAGTGCAGCTGAGACGACCCAACTGCTCATTGCCAGAAGAGGTTCCATGCCTTCTCCCAAAACTCTATTGCTCTTGCACTAAACAGGCTCCTCTATTAGCCAAACTGGCACACTAGTTCAGCAAAAAGCTGGTTTTCCTTTAGGCAAAAATCAACTCCAACCAGTTAATCAACTGAATTGACTCAGGAAGAAAGAGTAGCAAATGCCAGAGCTGACTGCTGTGTCTTTCAGTGCCTTCCTTTGCGGGGTGGGGATGAGGGAGTTTTTTGTGGCAAAAAGCCATTGGACTGGCTCAATTGCATCATAAAATTGTACTCAACGCACAAAACCGTAGGAGGTGACAGTTACTAGAAAATAGCAACCCTTTATGACTAAATGTCCTGTGTTCATCACATTTTTTCCACTACGTTGTCTGTGCTAATTCGCCTAACTGCCCAAGGGGAGCAGTGAAGGACCTGGGAAACGTCCAGAACATCTCCAGAAAATAATTTAGATCTGCTCTGAAGAGACAAAAACATCTGACAGCAAGTGCCAAGCTCCCCAGACTAACACTCCTATCAGTGCTAGAACTAGGTAGCAAAACACTGCCCTGAAGTCAAAAATAAGAGTCAAAACACCTAGTGTTTAAAAAAAGAAAAAAAAAAACAAAACCCAAACCAAAAGCAAACAAAAAATGTTCCACACCATCCTATTGAGATCCTAACCCATCAAAAAACTCCCAGAAAAAAAAATGATGTTAATTCTCAACTAAAACTGGACCAAAGATATGTTCAAACAGGTTCCCTTTCAGAAAGTTACACAGTCCTACAACATTTGGGTTGGTGTCACCAGGAACGATTATATAAATAAGATAAAACCACTATTTCATAACAGCAGTTCTATATTTAAGGTACTTAGTTAGCTTCCACAGACATAATCTATTCCTTTATTTATGAGTTCACAGGAAATGCACAAGATCTTTCTTTTTATGCAATCCTATATTTAAGATTTGGACAACAAGCTCTCCCACCCTATTTCCAAAGAGATACCCTGATTTGTCAATTGACATCAGAGGGGGAGAGCAACAAGCTGTGCACATCTTCATTATGAATGTCTACTAGAGCTTTTTGCAAGAAAGCATTACCAGGTGACTATTTCCTAGCTTGCAAAAAAAAAAAAAAAACCAAAAAAAAACACCCCAACCGAAACCACCACCAAAAACACGCCCCACCAAACAAAAAAAGCCTCCACCAAAACACAAACCAAAAAAACCCACCAAACTGCTTCTGTGTCCCTGGCTTATATGATTAATTGTTGTGCTTTAACTCCAGTCGGCAACTAAGCACCACAGAGCTGCTTGCTCACCCTCCCCCCCGCCACATGGGATGGGGGAGAGAATCAGAAAAGAAGTAAAACCCGTGGCTTGAGATAAAGGCAATTTAATAGGACAGCAGAAGAAGAGAAAGTAGTAATAACAATGATAAAAGAATATACAAAGCAAGCGATGCACAATGCAATTGCTCACCACCCGCTGACCGATGCCCAGCCAGTCCCCAACCAGTGACCGCTGCTCCTCTGCCAACTCCCCCCAGTTTCTATACTGAGCCTGATGTCATATGGTATGGAATAGCCCTTTGGCCACTTTGGGTCAGCTGTCCTGGCTGTGCCCCCTCCCAGCTTCTTGTGCACCTGGCAGAGCATGGGAAGCTGAAAAGTCCTTGACTAGTATAAACACTCCTCAGCAACAACTAAAACATCAGTGTGTTATCAGCATTATTCTCACACTAAATCCAGAACACAGCACTATGCCAGCTACTAGGAGGAAAGTTAACTCTACCCCAGCTGAAATCAGGACATTAATGTTTTATCCTCAATACTTCAAACTTCATTTGAAGTCACTACTGAATGTTTTATTAGAAAACCACTGTTGATAGATCTCTGACAAGTGACACGGAATACTTTAAAAATTAACACAGTGAATAAAGAAAACCACCTTATCTTTATAATTACAGTCTTGGAAGCTACTAGCAAAATGAACTGGAATCAAATGCTAATGCTATCCTGAGCGTCCACTCATGCACTTGCACATACTATTGCACTCTACATGTTTGCTTTGGTCATGGTATAACCTTTACATAATAAATATCTATCTAGCTCAAAGAACAGAATAGGTGTACAAGATTGCACCTTCTTTCCAGTAAAACAACAGCAAGAACTTCTACCTAGAAGATCAAGTAATGATGGTCTGGATCTTTTGGAAATTAAGTTTGCTCCTAGTATGAAGTAAAAAATTCTTGTTGTTCTCACTATTTCACATATTCCAGAGGGCGCAATCTAAATTGTATGTTAATGGTGCATACATAACTCGCAGTTTTGTCTCTAATCCAGACAATACAATTCATCAGATATTTGCTAAAAGCTTTTAAATATTCCTTGACGGAATTTGAATAAGAATCAGTATTTCATTTATAGAATTTGGACAATGAAACAACATCCTTCTGTTCTAGTTTGCAGCTCATCAGCAATAGGAAGTTAGAGAAACCACCTCCATTCTTCAGCCGACTACCAGTCCTCAGGTGCACCTTCTGGAACAAGTAGTGACAACTGAAGAGAGAAATGCCTCTAGCCTTTCACTGCCATAGGCCTGCCAAATATTGTTCTCCCCAATTCCACTTGCTGATGGGACCACTAACTGGCTTCAGACAAGTGCAGACAGGTTGGTTTTACTCCCTGTAACAGACATCCCTCACCTAAACCATCTCACTACTAAGTGAAAGGGATTAAAGCAGTCATGCAATTTTACCACTGGCAGAGCTGTAGGATTGGTAAACTCCACTCAGTAGGCTGTGATTAACGGCTAGGTACAGCACTGCACACAGCACAGCTATTTGAAGCGATGGACTAAGGCTCTCCATATGAAAATATAGCTGGGCTCATCAAGATTAAAAAACAAAACAAAAGCAACCTCCCTCCCAACCTCTTTTTTGCTTATCTGCGAAGCTTACATCACTATGGATTTTACTGACAAATACCTCCTGACCACCCAAAACCACAGACAGGAACAGTCAAACAGTATTTACCAAGTTTTCACAGAGTGTTGAAGTAAATATATTTCACTTAAAAAACCCCAAACCAAACAAAAACAAACAAAAAAAGAAACCCCAACACCCATTCACGCTTACATATATCAATAGTTTTTAATTTAGAAGTTTAATCATGAAACTGGGCTACAGAAACTGGTACCCATTAGAAATCCGTGAAATTAACAATGAATTTGTACCTTGGAACAATGAGAAAAGAATAAAAGCAGAATCAGTAAATAAAGACTTAAATAAGCAGGAGGGTCTACTTTCATACATACGGAGGTACTTCAGACATCACGTTCTAAATCACCAAATGTATAGAAGCAAGAACTACACCATTGCACAGGACAAGTTAGAAAAGAAGTTACAGCTATGCTTTTACCCAGAATCTGCATAACCTGAAAAAACATCACCAGGGGTGGGGCTGCAGGAAGGAATGTTCAGTATCCTTTAGTAGGACCAACAACTTTCACTGGAGCAATAAAGGGGAATTGGATGGATGGACCTGCTCTTGCTAGTATGTCAAGACACAGTTCCACAGCTGGTAACGCCAGATCACCCACTAGAGTACAGAGATTTAATCAGCATCAAGACAGAACACATAATTGTACTTATATCAAATTTGACAGAGCACACTGGCCACGCTAGATCACATTTTGAAACAATTCACATGGGCACACTCCTGCAAATACAGTTGGGAGTCCAAGCTCCCTGCACATCAAATGATTCTTTGCCATGTAACAGGCAAGAGTGGGATAACGTGCATGCCACTCTTCTCCCTGCCACTTATAAAAAGCAGCCATAACCCTAATTTCTCATAGATCGTCTCAGAGCCTAAAGTGTGAGGTTTTCTGTTATATCCAAACCTATTTTTTATAATAATTGTCTATTACAATAACCATACCAACATTCAGTTTCTCTTAAAATCTGCCTTACCTCTTGGCTTCAATCACTCCTGAAAGTTACATTCGTACCAGGAGCCTTTTACCACAGTTATACCAGCACACTCCATATTGCCAGCACACTCCCCAACATGGCTATAAAAACAAATCTTAATATGGACCCAAGAACAAGTTATATCAGTAAATTATACATTAAACACGGCTAGGTTACTGTCAGGGATGCTATTCTTCCTGATTGAGATAGCTATGTCAGGAAAAGTATGTAGTATAAACAATTTTGAATGTATGAGTTATCTTTTCCCCACTGACTTCCAGCTAACGGAAACTGAAAAAAATACATATAGCTTGGTAACAAGAAGAAAAACTCCTAAACTCCATTCAACAACTTCATGCTTTCAGAAAAATAAGTATTTTTCTAATGACAGGGAAAGGGGGAGGGATATCAGCCTTGCAAATTCTAAGCCATAATACAATTTCTCCTGGGGCAGGGAGGGGAAGAAATAAAAAATTCTCAAGAGAAACACATAGAAAATAACAGGTTCCTTTTAGCCTGAACAATTCAGAAGTCATCTTGCTCTGGACAAAATAAAGCAAGAAACTGAAATACTGTACTAACAACACCATGCCACACACCCACAAAAAGTACATAAAACAACCAAAGCCTTAAATAGGCCCTGAAATGGGCAAAACACAAAAAAAAGAGAGCAAAAAGGGCTAGGGCATGTGAAATGCTAACACATTCTATTCTGGTTGCAAAAAATATTTGTGTGGAATAAAGTTTTTGGAAGACACTCTTCTCTGAAAAATATCTTTTAAAAACATGATCTATATTTTCATTTGCCAGTTACCCTTTACTTTTGCCTAGTAAAATATTCTGTGAATACACACATACAAAAATGGCTGATGTACTATCAGGAACCTACTATCAAGAAGTATTACCAGGTTTACTGTAATTACATTGTTTATTATCTGAGGTTGATCACAGCTACCTGGCTCCAAAAACCAGAAGTATTTCTAGTAACTTGCCTATTAACAAAGTTGGACTTCGTAGAGTTTTGTCTACAAAAGAACTCCATTGCCACCATTAGTAGTGGAATGCAGCAATTCAATAGTGAACATTTTTTTTTGTTTTAAATCAAGAATGTTACTACACACACAGCAAAAGCACTGTTTCCAATAACCAAGAAAACAACATCATTCTTGTTCAAGGCAAATAGACATTTTCAGTGAAAAGCAATACATTTTTTCCCAGTAACTACAAAGGCATCCAGTTGCCGCTGCAGAACTTAAATCTGTGAATCAACCCAACCATGCACTACCAAATGTACAGCAAGCCTACACTGAGAAAACTGTACCTTCATTAACAGAAATATCAAGATGTATCAAACCCATTTAATTGAAACTTCTGCTTTCTTAGAATTACGGGTACATCTGACTTCTTTGAACTGCTTTCCAACCAAGTTTTGACGTACTTCAGTAAAATTCAAATTCATAATTCTGTACATCAGTAGTACTCATAAAGCTACATTTACTATACACTATTTTTCTCTACTTTGCTTCAGCAAATACATCCTAAAGCAATGAAATTCGGGCAATAGAACATGCTGCATTAACAGTTTTGGGTTTAAATTGGGAAAGTACTATGTTAACTTCAATGGTGGAATGAAGGTATTTTGCAGCAATACGTGGCCCACACACATTGATCAGGATGGTGAATAAGGTACCAAGCAATTCTAGCATGTGTGGACACAACATCCATATAATTAGAGCATATATTTGCCACAGGAACATTCAAATCACCACCGATTTTGTCACATAAAACCAAATAGATGCATTTCGATCAATGATAACAGAATACAGATGGACTTTACTTAAAGCCACTCTGTATAGATAGATGGCATAAAAAGACAACAGGTAACAGAGACGCCAGAGCACTCTGTGCTTCCAAAATTAATCATGGGCAACCCCTCAGAAACAACAGTGATCTTGAATGCCTTCTTCTCCATTTTGCTAGTGTCTAAAGTATACATTGTGTCAGATCAATTGAACAGTGTCTTGACATTACTGTCCACAACTGGCAAAGCTGTAAGCAACAGCGGTTTACATCTGCAGACTCATGAAGACTAACCTAACTAAGCTCACCTGTGGAATATTTCTAGGAATAGAAGTTCAAGAAGAAAAACAACTCTGACACTATCAGGTAAAAATCCATTTCCATGCAAAATGAAATTATTAATCCTAAAAGAAATAAACAAACAAACAAACCAAGATGACTAACTTGAGGTATTAATAAGAGAAGAGTAGCAGGTAAGTTTTCACAGCTCAAGTAAACAGATGTACATCAATGAACACGTATAGAGAAAATGGCCATTTATTCAACGTGTTCAATGTTTATCGTAATTTAGAGCCAGTTTTGCTACAATCCTAAACATCAGAAAACTGCCATCCCGCAAGAATTAAAGAAATCACCTGTACTCAACAGAGCTGGTAAGAACTGAATGGGCTATTCTGCTTCTTTGCAGGACTAAAATGTTTTAAATATATATATTTTTATATAAAACATGATACATTTCACTATGTAGGAGCTCTGTAACTGGTTAACTTCTTTTGCCTTGTACAATATTTAAAATTAAAAATAAAATTGAAAGTACACAGGTTGGAAGACGTGAAGGAGGAGGTGCAATTCTAGGAATTATATTGAAGTTAAAGTATACATTTCATCAGTGTTTGGGGTTTGTTTTTTGCTTATGAAGATACGTTACTTGCCAAGGAACATTTCCAAGCAGGAGCCAAGAAACAGTCACAGGAGTGTGAAAGTTATGAACCTTCATCTTAAAACCTACCTTTTGGTTAAAGCTAACTAAAGTAATATTCCTTTTCAGAATTACATTGCTGATAATTCCTATTTATTTCATTTAAGTGAAATCTTACATTTGTTGGCATCTTAACAGACACAGTTCAGAACTAAAGTTAGGCTGCATGAAAACAGCTTCCATAGAATTTCCTTTATATTTGAGTCTAGCCACAGCCATAAACATTCTGTATATAGCTTATATTAAGAAGGCAGCTAATGAGAAACTATGTTAATACAGCAGAAGCCTCGGTCATTTATTGCAACCCAGCATGCACATTTTGGCTGAGGGGAAAAGGTCTGGAGGTGTATAGGGGTATTTTTAGGGTAGAGCACAAACACTAGTGTTTAAAAAACCAGTAATTTCATTGAAGACAGACCATAGATTTACAGAAGCAGATTTTTCCCCTTACTTCCAATTTCATTATGCATATGCATAACATTAAGACAATTATTAAGCAATTATATTATTAATTATATTAAGCAATAATAATTGAAAAAGATAAATTTAAAAACAGATTGATATTTGCATGTTGACCTGTTTTTTCAGTAGTAGTTCTAGTTGCACTGTGTTAAAATTTGCATATAGAGCAACTTAAGTTGCTCTATCTCACACTTTAGGTTCAGCTGCCAAATACAGTACAACAGGTCTTCAAAGAAAAACAGAACTTACTTTATACTTGCACGCTTAGGGGCAGGCAGACTACTAACTCGGAAAGGAAAAGCCATCTACTGCCTGTCAGCTCCCACTTTCAAGGCTGAGCCCACCTCAGAAGCATTAGGTGGTATTCAGTTCTCTCATTTACTTTTCACATACATCTTACCAGCTGGACTCACAAAATAGAGAATGCAATATATAGTGATGGCCAGCCTCACAAGGAAGAAGAAGTGGTAATACCAGTTTGCCTTACAAGGCCCCAGCTTACATTTAATTTAAAAAAAAAAAAAGTATTTAGACACCAGAAAAATCATAAAGCTTTCAATATATGAACAATATTAAAGTTTATTTTTTGGGGGGGGGGGGGTGGGTGGGAAGAAATTAATTTCTACAGATCTAGGCATTAGTAGTTAGGATGTCATAAACACATATCTGATTTACAAACACGTTAAAATGGCTTAAACCACAAACCTTGATGCTGGAGTAAGAGATCTCAGCTTATCAAAACTGCAAAAGCGACATCAGTTTATTCAATGCATTTCAGTTTCTGATGGTATCACAGTAAGAATGACGAGACCTTAAACTTGACTTCTCCACCAGAGTGAGCATTCCAAATGTATAACTTCATAGGAAAAAGTTTGTGCAATTCTGGGTTTTATTGATTATGTTTTTAAGTGTGAGAAGTTACTAGCAGAACAAATAGCTCCATTATCAAGGCATCTTCACCTAAGAAGTCCTCCCTTCTTTTCTCTTATCCTGCCTCTAACGTAACCAGAAGGAAGTGAGCTAACTGCTCCTAGTAATTTTGAGTTCTACCAATTCTATTCCATAACTCATCGGATTATTTAGTGAACTGAAGGCAGCCTTGTCGACAGGACTCTTCCTGTGATGGTCAATGTCCTCCAGGAAAATATTATAGCTCTTTAGTTTTCATTCACTTCTAACCATGCTCATGGCCACTCCTCTCTCCCTCCTTCCCTGCTCCCCACTGTCACCCTTCCCCCTTACTCACCTTTCTCAGAAGAGCAGCAGACAGGGAGAGGTGGCTGCCATTAACTACCTGATTCATCAGAGCTGCTCCGCCCTCTGACCAGCATCCATGGAGAAGACATTTCTCACAAATCCTGGCAAGTTTTTTTTCCATTCTGCACCATCTCTCCTTATCAAGGTTCATGTCTCGCTGGAAACGTCCATTCCCCATCCCCTGCAGTCCAACTAACTTCTAAATGCCCTCTTCCCTCGCCTGATTTTTTACGTAGCAACAATACCCTAAACATCCTAAAGTTGTACAAGGTACAACAGTGAAGAAGTGTATGAGCCATCATATGTACGTCAGTGAGCAGAAGCACACAGAGTAGCTAAGACTGGATATGTGCACACACAGAATACAGTCCAGATCTGAGAGAAACTCCAACTGGACTCAACTTTGTTAGCAAGGATGCAACAACAGTTACAGTTTGTTTCAGTCTATCTTTGTGTTTTCATGCAAATACAATCATCTTGAGTACAGCTGCTGGCATGGAATTACTCATGATGCTCGTATAAATTGCACTAATGAAGAAACTTGCTCTGCTACAGATACAAATGTTAAGACTACAAAACAGCAAAGGCATAAGCAAGCTCTTAGTAAAAAAAAAAAAACAAAACTTGAAAAGCTCCCACACAAGTTCTAAATAATTAAAATACCTCATCCAAAAAACCCTCAAAAAATATTTATCACGCCAATAGAAAACTACAGTATAAAAACCACTAAACAAGATTGCAGTCCTAAAAGAAAATGGGTGTAAATTGCTTAAAACTAATTTTACAAATTTGCACCAATATTAATGGCATAAATTTATCAGTCTATATTATATCTAAGTGCAAGTTTTTTGTTATAAACAAGACCGTTGTTAACTCAAGAGTTTAGTTAGGTCAGACACTGCATGTCCAGCTGTGCCTAATGTTAAAAAAAACCCCAAACATACAGGAATTAAACAGTTAAGTCACTAAATAGCTCATCAATGGATATCCAAGCTGTTTTGGTGAAGGGGGGAAATGCATAGGCTGACTATGGTTTAAAAGTTAACCCTTTACAGGCAATCACTGAATGAAACACAGATGAGATATTAAATGGTTCAACTATCTTCCCATATGTTTTAGTATATGAAGTGATAGATTATGAAAAATGACACATTGTGATGCTTATCAGATTCAGAATTTTATTACTATTTCAATTTTGTACAAAAAGATGTAAGGCAGGAAGCCAGTAAAGAGGGTTTAGAAAAGATACCCATCGCTTCAAAAACCAGCAGCAACATTAATTGTGATTTAATAGTCTAAGGAATCAAGATTTTATCAGACAAATAAATCTTCCCAATTTCTCTCCTCAGAAGCTAAAAAAACCCCTTGTTTAGTACAAATTAACCCCACTATTAAAAGCAAAGCTATATAAAGGCATGAAAGGCTAAAGGAAAGATATAAAGGCAGATAGGCTCAATTTTTGAAAGTTTCATTTTAAACCTGAGATTGTGTTGGCAGAGAGGAAAAAGGATTTCAAATACATACTTTTTAAGCTATCTTTTAAAGTACGATGACATAAAAAAAAATTGTTTCAGATAAAGGGACAGAAAAAGTGGGAGACTAGAGGAACCCAGCAAAGGCCAGTATGTCTTGTCACAAAATGGCTTTCACAGGGTCTGCTTTAATAGTAAGAATACAATGTGTGACCCAGATAAACAAGAGTAGCATCAAGGATTTAGTTTAGCAAAGCTGTAAAGCTGTCTAAAACAGGTTACAAGTCATTGATTAGCAAACAGTTGTTCCAAGACTTGCATGAAGGTCCTTTCCAACATGACTCAGCACCCACCCACAGTCCAAAACATAAAGATCCTTTATCGATGTAAAACAAATGTGATCCATTGTTATTCTTTCAGTTATACATATAAGCATACACTTATGCATATAATCAAAGGTACCAATCACCATATATTTAGTAACAAGAACTGCCATTATTTTCCTGCATTATTTTTGTGACAGTGATATTTCAGCCTGCTATTTTCTATATGCCATATCTCAAGAGTTCAAATTATTTAATATTTACATGATCATATATTCCACTTCAGTGAGAAGAAAGAAAGCTTACAATTCCTGCCTTAAAAAAGTTCTAAGTTATATGAATAAAACTGGACACCTTACTAAGACTATACTGGTATCCTGAGTAAAGGACACTAATTTTATACGTATTGAGAAAAATGTTTTTGATTTACTCAAGCAAATTTCAAATGCACTTAACTATACAGTTATGAATAGTCAAAAATGCAATGAAGTGATTTTTTCTTTGTACAGTTTAAATATGTCTAATGCAACAATTTTTTAAAAAGGGGATACTGAGTCCATCTAGATGTTAGAAATAATTTTTCTGACTTTTTTTTAATCTAGTTGAAGCTTCTGATCCTTCTGAAATAAAGGATTAATTTAGAGCTCTGAAGTTCTAAGTGTTGAAGGTTCCATTTGTTCCAAAATGCTAACTAGAAATGACTTAGTCACGTATTTAAAGCACCACACATTTTTGAAAGGCTATAAAACAGAAGCTCATGTTATTCAGAACCAGTTTGACAGCTTCACAATCATAAGTTTTTGCACTGATGTAGAGATTTTATTCCAAATATTGTTTGAATTATATCTCATTAGTGTCTTCCAAATGACAAATACAAAGAAAAACACTCTTTTGGGCAGGATAGCATATAGCAACCCCCTTCTGAGTACAGCTTAAATAAAGACTATTTTGAACGCTTTCCCAATAGCACCTTCTTGTCTTTCCACAACCCATGCTGAGGTTCCCACAGGCTAGTTGAGACAGCAAGGCAACAAAACCTAAGTGACATGAGCAGCTGAAGCTGATCTAGTACTTTACACCAAGTTTTGGTCAGGATGAAGTACAAGCTATAGTCTAGGGAAAAGCATGTAAGAATAGGGAGAGACTGAAGGGTCTGTCAACAAAATGAGGCTCAACAGTTTCACAGCATGTACTCAACCCTGCCTTTGGAAAAATCTTCCATAAGGCAAAACACAAACAATAATGTATGTAATTCAACTCCACCAACTACTCATAAGATCTGGAAATCTAATTCTCACATATGATAAGCCTTCTCATCCGTGCTTAGATTTATAGTATGGACCATCTGCCTCCAACTGCTGAAAGGCATATCTTCCTGAAACTGCGTGCGTTGTATCTTCATCCAGGCTAAATTTTTCCAGGATTGTACAGAATAGTTTAGATAATGGGCTTCAATACTATGCCCAATAACATCCTTGAATTTCAAACAAACTCTTAAACAAATAAAAGATTACAAAGTAGGCCATGCTTTTATATTGGAAGTGTTTAGCCTGTGAGCATACTCTTACACAGCTGTTGTGGCAGGAAGACATAAGTTGGGGCTTGTATTTAAACACAGAGTTGTAAAACACCAGCAACAAAGACAGGAAAATGGTACGGGCAAAGCTCCGAGAAGACATAGAGTACCTTGCCTATATATGCCACAAAGTTGGAAAGAACTGATGGTCTATATATAGTTTAAAAGTCATTTGTAAGCTAGATTGTTCTCAACCGAGCTGAAGCACATCTAAATTATTTGCGGCTTGCCAAGATGTTTTTAAGCAGGCAGAACAATCACAGTTGCAATTCCTTGTGCATAGGACAGGATGGAAAAATGCCCCACACAGAGTGCTTGCTGCCTCACAGAATACAGTATTTTACTTCTTTTGTTTTGTCTGATTACTTGCAGCTTCAACAAGTCTGTGCTTACAGAGCTAACATTATAAATACACAGAACAAACTTCAAGGACTGTAAAATTCTAAGCAGCTTTTAAACTGACTTCTTGGACAGACTCTGGATGAGCAAACAATGTGATGGAGGCATAACAGAGAAAAGGGGAGGGAGTAATACAACCTTGAAGGTAAAACATACTAGACAAAAACCAGACAACTGTTTCCTCCAGAAGGAAAAAAAGAGGGAGGAAATGGGCATCCAACAGGTCAGAGGAAAAGAGAAGCCTACCTGTGCCAAGTTTAACACACAAATTTTCTAGATGCAAAGCTTACATACTACCATCTCCTATACGCAAAAAATAGTCTTTAAAACATTACTTCTACATCCCACTTATGAATAAATTCCTTTATTACTCCTCTGAATGGCTCTTAATATCTAGGAGTCACACACAGGGTATGGTGATCCATCAATCTCTATCCCATTAAGCACAGAACAGACAGACATCAGCTTGATTTGGAATGGAGAAGAGTTGCAAAGGATTTAAGGGAAAGTATTACAAAACCCTATCTCACATTATGGAATCTTTTTCAGTGGAGGATTTTAGGGAAAAAAGGCTTTAAAACAAAAACAACACCACCAACGAAAACCCCAATCACCAGGAAAGATACAGTCAGTCCTCACTTTACAAGTCAGGGAGTTAGACTGAATGCACTCAAGACCACTTCCAGCCCTTCATTTTTAATATCAGCTTCCTTAAAGCTGCAGTGATGCACATGTAGAACCGCTTTCACTACCACTGAATGTTTGCAAATAGAACTAAAAACCAAAGTTAAGAAAACAAGGCACTGACATTGAGCGCTGTGCCATTTCTATTCAAAGAATCAATCATATCTAAATTCAAAGGGAAAGATATTTTTGCATGGACAACATAAGTCACACAAAGAAGCCGATTCATCCTTAAAGATTAGAATATCTGGAAATGAGAAGTACGGACTTTACAGAAAAAATACTTCTTTGGGATCTAGCTGGGCTCCTTCAAAGACATTAAGCACACTTTCATAAAAGGTTGCTTGTGACTACATACTAGAAGTAAATCTGCAATCTCACATATAATTGCTGACTGTAGATCAGTTGATTTCCTGCCCCCCCACCCCGAGTGCAAAGTTTCAGCAAACCAAGGGGAATTTTCATTAACTTAGCCATATTCACCCTCCCCCAAGCTACTGAAGCCCTCAGTTGAAGAGGAAGGAGACAAAAGCCTTTAGCAGCCCATAGTTAGAACACAGTATTAGACACTGCTGCCTTAATTCTCAGATTTTCACACATAAGTTCCAATCACTTAGTGACATGATCACTGCTTTTAGGAAATATTCACATTTTAGAGAGATCTAGCTACATGTAAGGTAACCTTAAATAAACCCCAAATTATGGAAATGCAGAAATTAACTCCTCACTTAACTCCTTTTAATGATGTTATTGATTGGTTTCTTTTTCTCAAGTTACATAAGAAATTTTAAATGGCATGCTTTGGTAAATTATTTCTTTTATCCTGAAACTATGTTTAATTACATCTTCTGCTCTGTATTTTCAAAGAGATTAATAGAATGAGTCTCCAGCTAACAAATATGAAATTTGCATCAACAATAGCTGTCCTCTTCTTTAAAAAATTGACTTGTTTTTCCCCAGACCTCCAGCAGTACCCACACAAACAACCTGGGTCCAGCTTCAAGCAGAAGGAGTTGCAGCATCAGAAGATTAATCAAACTGCAGCTTATGAATGTCCATTTCTAGCACATCCAATACCTAACATGCAAAATTAGTCAATATAGGTGATTTTAGAAAGCAAGATACTTGTTCAACAACAACATAACACTGACATACAGTTTCTTTAGCACACATTAAAGAACAGCTATTTTCAAACTAAATTACCTGTTGTTAAAGGCATGTAATTTTTTACGTGATTGTTCAAAGAACTAGTGGGCCCAGGAAAGGAGTTTCTGGGATAAAACTAAGACAGTTGACCTGAGTAAAAGTTTTGCTGTTGACTTCCTTTGGGCTATAATTTCATTCCTGGACTTCATGCAACCAAAACATTCATTTTTTCTGAAATAAATAATGATTAAGTTGAACTTCATAGCAAGAGCAGATTAAATTCACAGAGCTAGGTAGAGTTACATCTTATGTCTATACCAAATCATTCCCTCCACTCCTCCACAAATGAGTGTAACACAGCTTCCTGGCAAGAGCAGTTCTTCTGGGTGAAGTCTTAAAAATCTAAATTTCTGCATACTATGTGGAAAGAACAAAACAAACACACACTCCCTACTACAAATCTATGCATATACCAATAAAAAGCCAACAGTATTTTCTCCACAGGAATAAGTATTTTGCTTTAGAAGCCCTGATTAATTTTCCCGGCAGTTCTGTTGATGATTCTTTCTGCTCGCTTCATTTTGCCAGAATGATTTCACTTCTTGACCAATGCATACATGCAGTACTAGCACTTTACACTGTTTGGACCAGATACATGAATGAAGAGTTTTCTACATCTCCCACTTTTTTTTGAACTTTACATGTGGCTATATTTCTGAGGCAAGAATAACTGTACTGAGTAAGTGCATATAGGAGATTTTAAAATATCCCATGTAAGACTGTGAAGAGCATTTATAGCAGTAAAACTAAGAAAGTTTGGTAAAAAAAAAAATTTCTTCTTATATAGTTGAATGTTCTGTAGGAAGAAAATAGCTTTTTTTACTACACAAATTTTTAGTAGTTGATATTCTACAGTAGCCAGACTGAATGGACTGT
Source organism: Pelecanus crispus (assembly GCF_030463565.1). Lineage (NCBI taxonomy): Eukaryota > Metazoa > Chordata > Aves > Pelecaniformes > Pelecanidae > Pelecanus > Pelecanus crispus. The sequence continues at coordinate 128,404,564 of NC_134644.1, read as the reverse complement.
GATGCCAGACGCCAATACTCAATACACATGAGCTAAACCAACTTTACTTCCTGTGCATTACAGGAAATCCCAGGCCACAGTCCAGACGTAAGCTGAAGTCTTTGGGAGTTGCTGCATAATAAAACTAATAATAAAATCCTTTTAAGCTTAGACACCAGGAAGTAAGTCAATAAATTTTAACAAAATAAAATACAGTAATCCACAGCCAAGTAAACACTTAAGTTTCTCTAATATTTCCATTCTAGCTCAGTGTATCATAAGCAATAATGTACCTTTTTGGACTACTCTTTCACAGAGTTGCAAGAGCTGCTCTATGCCCCAATTTGTTGTAACCTTTCCAAATTCTACTCTGTAAATGCCACATCCCCCAAAGTCACACTACCAAGTGGAGAGGACTCCCCTACCCCAAAAAATCTGCCCAAGCTCTCCTCACAGAATCAGCAGTAAGGTACCAAGACCAGTTTCAATACACAGAAGTTTCTTCTGATTCATTACACTCCCGATCCCTCAATGATCCAGTGGATTGGGAGCAGAAATAAATTAGTGGCCAACTCTGTCAATCCCACTTATAAAGTCTCAGGGGTGACAGAAGGGGAAATGAGGGCCTGAAGACTTCAGCTTTACGTACTGGGGAAAGTTCTTTTTGTATTTCAAGCCTCTCATGAAATGAAACTGAGACAGCATATATTGTGCTGCTTAAACTTCTGCATTTAGTACTTGAAGGAATATTCTTGTCCCTTTCTTTGCCACCACCTTCCACAATATTCTGCCATGCAAATGCTCAGCACATGCTATACTGGTTACTGAGATGGGATTCCTGGGATGACTTGCAGCTCTTTGCCCTTCCATTTGCCTGTGAGAGAGACCCTTTGGCTCCAATGGCTGTCTAGTGAAAGACAGCAAGATGCTTCCCTCCTCTTCCCTACTGCTCCAGGCACCACCAAACCGAAGTCCCTTTGTCCCAAAACACAACACAGCCCTGACCCCTTTTCCCCTGCATCAAGAGGGGAAAGAGACAATCCTTTGTTTTAGATACTACTATATCATGACTCCTATACTCACCAGGTGGTACAAGCCTTCGGTACAAATCTTTTTCCTCCAGCATTTTTACCAGGCTAGTGACATCTCCTCCCTTCCCTATACGCACACGCATCTATCCATTCCCGTCTGTCAGCAGACAAAGTCCCCTCTTCTCCAGCACCCCACTACGTTCATTACAGAAACCGGAGCCCCTTCTCCCACCATTCACCCCTTAGGCCAGGCTCTCACAGGGGTGTCGCTGCCCTACAGACGGAAGGGATCGTGCCTGGAGCATAACCTGGCCCGGCGCCCCTGTAGCTTCCCTCTTCCCCCGGTCAGGAGACACCTCCTCCCCCCTCCGGTCGTTCCCGTCAGAGGCGGCCCGCCGCGCCCCCCGCTCCCCGAGAAAGGAGACCCCTCCGGCCCTTGCGGGGCGCCTCTCCAGCACGAGCCCAAGGCCCCGCTTTCCCACCCCGGCCCACCGAGCCCCCCTCACCGACCTGTGGATCCGGCCATCTTGTCCAAACCCCCCCCCACCGGTCCGGGCCTCACTTCCGCTTGACGCAGCGCGTCACTTCCCGCAAGGCAACCGCAGCTCTGAAGCGCGGAGGCGCGCGCGGGAAAGGCGCGGGGCGGGGGAGCGCGCGAGCGGCGGGGGGCGGGGCAAAGGGGAGGTGGGCGGGGTCCGGGCGGCACCGGTAGCCCAGGCACCGGTAGCCGAGGCACCGCCGGCGGGAGTCCCGGCTGCCCCGCTGCGATGGCCCCCCCAAGCCCGGAGCTCCCGGGCCGCCCCCGGGGGCCAACGCCGAGCTCCGCCGCCGGCAGCACCGTGCGCATCCTACACGGCGAGCACAGCCGGCAGCGCGTCTCGGTCTTGCCGGCAGATACGAAAAAGCAGCTGCCCTCGCAGCAAGCCACCAAAATGACCCGAGGGCTGGAGCACCTCTCCTACGAGGCCAGGCTGAGGGAGGTGGGGTTGTTCAGCCTGGAGAAGAGAAGGCTGCGAGGAGACCTTATTGCGGCCTTTCAGTACTTAAAGGGGGCCTACAGGAAAGACGGGGAGAATCTTTTTAGCAAGGCCTGTTGTGACAGGACAAGGAATAATGGATTGCAACTAAAGAAGAATAGATTTAAACCAGACATAAGAAAGACTTTTTTTTTTTTTTTAAATGAGGGTGGTGAAGCACTGGAACAGGTTGCCCAGAGAGGTGGTAGAGGCCCCATCCCTGGCAACATTGAAGGTCAGGTTGGACAGGGCTCTGAGCAACCTGATCTGGTTAAAGCTGTCCCTGCTCACTGCAGGGGGGTTGGGCTAGATGGCCTCTAAAGGTCCCTTCCAACCCAAAGCATTCCATGATTCTACAAAGCCGGTGGGGCACAGCCCAGCCCGTGAGGGGCAGCAGGCTCGGTAACGGCAGGCTCTGAGCACACCCTACCAGTGTTCACACGGATGCACGGGAAATGCTCACCGGAGCCACCCGAAGGTGTCGGGAGGGCGAGGGTGCCCAAAACCAGGTGGGGTTTGACACCGGTGCTGAGGGCTGTGGAAGGAGGCGGGCAGGGACCACTGCGGCAGTGCCCACAGGATTGCTCCAGCCAGGACCCTGGCACAGCCCGAGCAGCGGCTTTGCACAAAGCGGCTGTCCCACACATGCCACATCCACCAGCGACAACAGCCGCGTGCTCTTCTTAACGTCCTGTCCTATTTTAGAAATATGCTTAATTCTTCACTTCACAGTTTCTATATAGAGAGTATGACACTAATTCACAGATTCTTCTGTTAAGAGATCAAAATGCAAGGGTGCAAAACACTTTTCCTCCAGCAAGCCTGAAACACCTTCTCCAGCAAGGAGTCGCTACCATCCTTGCATGTACACCAGCCTGCCTGCCTTCATTTTTCCTTTGCCAGCTCATTACAGATCAAAGACTGCAGTTGCTATCTCTGCACACATAAAGAAAACCATAAATCTACCACGGCTTTTAGTACTTCCATTGATTTCTATTTCCTTTTATAAAATTAACTCGTTTTGACCAGATTTCTGTAACAGGAATAAGCAGGAGTTCCCATATTAACACAAACAGAATTGGAAGTAAGCTTTTTGAGTACAGTGGAACTATTTTTTAAACTGCATTTTAGTGATCTGTGAAGCTTTCTGTTGTCACAAGTTGATCGTAGGTATTATCTTCTGTAGCCTGTTTCAGTATTTCTTCTTAGTGGAAACAGTAAGGATACCGAGAAAAAAAAAGTCACAATATTTAACGATTTTTCTCCTCTAACTATTATAACATCGCTGGAGAAAATATTGTGGCCTCAAACAGAAGGAAACGCCACACACATTGTCCCTCTTTTCCTATTCTTTGTGATCAAGAGCCAGAAAGGGGCACTACGGCCACCCAAAGCCTACGTGCTTATTTTTTCAGAAGGATTCATCTGGGTTTTTTAGGTGATCCTCTGCTAACGATAATAGTACATCAGTGTATCTTCTGAGATGTGATACAAACCACAGCCGACTGGTATTCTGTGAGTCTCTGAAGGCAGACTCCACAGTCCATCCATGTCTACGCCCACCCACTAGATGCAAGTCCCATCTTATGGTTAACAGCAACAATTATTACAATACTAATTGCAACCAGAGAAAATAAAGATAAAACAGGGGCCAAAAGGGAAAAAAAGCATAAGGCCGCTGGCCTAGGCAAGGAACCCCACGCTGAATGGCTCTTAACAGCTACTTTGTTTCACTCTTCTGATGTGGGAAATTTACTGGGATAAAATGTATTTTTTTGCAGCATTGAACTTGAGGAAAAACACCTGACAACTAGAAGCTGAACAAATTCAAAGGTGCAAGTTCCTTTTCTTCCAAACTATCAAGAGTTTACACAGAGTAATAAAGTCACCTCTCACTCTTGAAAAAGAAGAGAGTTCTTGGAGATACGTTGTCTGCTTTACAACTTGGTCACAATAGGGTAACCATAATGATTACAGCAAAAATCTTTTATAAACTTTATTGTCAAACATCACATGGCATCCCTTATGAGAAAACTTAGAACTGCAGTGGGCTCAGCTCAGGAAATCAATGTACTACAATCGTGCTGTGGAATAAATTTATTTAAAAGAAGCATTTCACAGAGTTGTGATTTCTGAATGCAGATTCTACAGACAGCGCTCTCGCTGTAGAACACTGTCTTCAGAGTTGCCAGAATGATGGTTCCCAAGCTCCATCCCACCCTTTCTAAGTAATATTTGAAACAAAGTATTGATAAAAGACAAGTAAGGTATAATTATTCCCCTTTCTCACACTACAACACAGACATAGGATAACAGTACCTTCCAGCAAGTTTAGTACAAACAAATTATTTTTCACAGAATGAGTAACTGACTTGTGTAACTCATTTAAGCACAATATTACAGAGGGCATTAAGTCTGTGTGAATGGCAATAATAATAATAATCAAACAAAGCTGAATTCTCTCATGGTTCTTCACACAGAGTATCTCTATGCAACTTCTGACTCAGAAAGCACAGACAGACCCAGAGTAGTCACTCCCTTTGACACGGGGCTCTGGAACCTACTTACCCATCATCAGGTAATTTCCTCCCACAGGTAGTGCTTTTGGGGACTAGGACCCTTGACTCTCTCAATCCAGTAAATTCTTCACAAGACAGTCTACCCAAAAAGTAGAGACATAAAACACCACATGGGATGAGAAACAGCTCTTACTTCTGTTCATATCATGGTGCATTTACAAGCCCTAACAGACAGAAGAGCCCCATTATAGGAAGCTGGGCATAAAGGCAACAAACAGTCATCAGCCTAGAGAGCTTACAGTCAGAAGCCATAGTTCTGCAAGTGACTGCAGGCTGCACCTGTACAGAGCCCCACTGGATTCTCTCATTTCATCAGTGCACAACTTGCGCCTGATTAGCCAAGAAGTGCAACATTACTCATCCTCCTTAAAAGCATAGAAAGTGTCAGGTATTAAGCAGTAACAGAAACACAAAAAACATAGAACCAATAATAACCGCATAGAAAACTACTATACAGTCTCATTCCAAGCAAATGGACATTTAAATCATTACCTGAGCCCAGAGAGGACTCCGAAGACAATTAACACTTCTCTCTCCAACAGGTTTCATTTTAACAACAAGCATCTAAGTAGTCTTAAAGTTACAAAACCTCTTTTCTGTCCAGTATGTGGATAATACAAGAGAAATAAGCAAATTCAACTTCTATCCCATCCATCCAGAGGTTAACTCCTTTTTGTCATGTCATGGGAGGATCTCCAAGCTCCCTTATTTTCTCCACAGGTGCTACTTACACATCCATGCAGCACAGTATCTCCTCCTTCCTTAACTTGAAACCCAATTCATAATTTTTGTTTACTGATTTCCATTTGTTTTAATACGTGTACTCCCAAGATCCTGACTGCACAAATTCACTGTATTTATAGGAAGCACATTTTGCTCATTTCCTCATGCTGCCTCAACCTGGAAGTACGAGCAGTTAGATACCTGAACAAGCTAGTGAGAAAATAAAATTAGAATTGGAAAAAAAAAAAATCTCATGAAGACTTAAAATGTGCAAGCATAGATTTACAGACAAAGTTTCCATGATATTTCAGAGATGTGAAAATTCACAAGCAAAAGACATAACCTTGCTACCTGGAGTGGCAGAGTTATAGCATACTCTAGCCCATTGTTTCTACACAACCAAAATAGAACAAAAATAATGAGTATTACAGCATAGTTCATTATACACTAAACTATAACATCAAATATAAATTTAACTAATGAAATCATAAACCAAAGATTTAAGGGCACATTAAAAAAATCCCTCATTTTACTTTATTATTTGTTCATATCATTTATTATTGTACTAAAATGTCAGTAAGCTTTGTTATTTCATGCAAGGATTGTATTTTTTTCCCCTGTATGCAAAAGAACAAACACACAATTCTGAAAAGAAAAAATATTTAAAACAATGTGTTAACTTTTTTTTAGATTATAATTCTTTCAGGTTTCTTTACACCATTATATAAGAAAAATTAAGTGTAAATAGGAAATATTTTAACACTGCTGTTTAGTTTCTAATGAAATAAATGTTGAAAAAAAAAACATACACTGGAGAATGCGGGCATCGATCCCGCTACCTCTCGCATGCTAAGCGAGCGCTCTACCATTTGAGCTAATTCCCCACCTAGAAAAAAAGACTTTGGAACTCCAAGTTACACACTCTAGATTTACCACGAACCACAACACAACCACTTTCCGTTATAAAGTAATTGTTTCTTGCTGAGTCATTCCTTCCACTCACCAATAACTGACTGCAACTCACAGCTGGAATCATGCAATACGTCTTTCAGCATGTACACTACCAGAATAACCTTATTCATCTCTTCTGCAACACAAGTCTTTAATTAGCTGTTTTCATACAAGAAGCTCTCCAAAAGATCAAGTTATTTACAAGAAACCAAACGTGTTACTGAAAAAAACCCCAACTTTTATTGAACAGCTGTTCCAAATTCAATAAGGACACCCACATTCTTTCCAATTTTCAGGGAATACACATGAAGAACCTGGTCCAGGAAATGTTTAATGAATGAAAAATATTATATGCCTGATTGAAACAGAGTTTAACAGTCAAAGTTTACACATATATGTGTGTGTATATATATACACACACACATCCTTTTGGAAGGTGTCTGGCTTCTCTGGGGTGACGGTCAAGGGAAATTAAAACATATCTGTATTTTCCTTAGTTATTACCTCACCAAATGCACTTCCCTGTAATTAATACATTCCTTTTAACAGCCTTAAAACACCGACTTTTTGAAAAATGAACACACACAAGCATGCCAAATGCTTGCACGACTTGACACAGAGTATGAAACCTACATCACAGACAAGGAACGCAATGATGTACGGCAGTGAGCTATTTTTAACATTTCAATTTTCACCTTTGCTTGCCTACAGCAAGTACTTAACTCCAAATGCAGATCTAGAGAGACAGCTCTCTACCACCACTACTAGCACAACAGGTATATTTTGAAAAAGCTTCCGATTGTACAAGTCCTCCTTCCGAAACTTGTCAGAAAGTTGGAAAAAACACCACCAACTTCACCAACAGCCCCCCCGCCCGCCTCCAGCCACCAAGGGCCAGCGCATGCGCAGCGCCCTCGCCCTGGGAAGCGGCGCTGCCCCCCCGGGATCATAGAATCGTTTAGGTTGGAAAAGACCTTTAAGATCATCCAGTCCAACCATTAACGTAACATTACTAAGTCCACACTAAACCAATCAAGGGTAGACTAGACTAAACCATGTCCCAGAGTGCCACATCTACCCGTTTTTTGAACGCTTCCAGGGATGGGGACTCCACCACCTCTCTGGGCAGCCTGTTCCAATGCTTGACTACTCTTTCCATGAAGAAATTTTTCCTAATATCCAACCTAAACCTCCCCTGGCGCAGCTTGAGCCCATTTCCTCTTGTCCTATCACTAGCTACTTGGCAGAAGCGGGGCCCTGGCCCCCCGCTGCCCGCCAAGCAGAGGGGCCTCGGCCAGGAGGCGGCCTCTCCTCTCCGCTCCCCTCCCCTCCCGCAGCTGTGCTCCCCCACCGACCCATCCCCCGGCCTCCTCTGCTGCTGCCCTGCGCCTGCGCTTCCTTGCCCGGCTCCTGGGAACAGCCCTCTCCCCTTCCACAAGCCCTTGTCCTCGGCATGGCCGAATCCCCCGCCCTTCCATCCCCTCCTTCCCCGAAGCCCAGCACTGCAACCGGAGGCAGATGAACGGAGGGCCGTGCACGGGGAGTCCAGAGAGGGGCTGGAAAGCTCTCAGCTGACAGCCTCAAACTTGAGCTCAACCATGACGCGAAGGAGTTTCTAACACCTTGCACACGCCTGTAGTGGATCAACCCAGGTTTTTCAAGCTCAACCAAACCCAAGCCGAGTTCCTCGTTACAGCTCCCCCCTCCCTGTTGTTTTAACAGCAGAAGTCTCTCGGGTATCTCTTTGAAACATAAGCTTGCTACCACGTATAAAGTGATGTACCCAGCAAGAGAAGCGGGGCTGCGGCTCTCTGTACGGCAGGCAGTTTACAAACTTACTAACTTTACAAACTCTGCCTGATTTCACACAGCAGCATGCACTCGCGCCCTTCTCCATAAGCTCTACGTTCTCTTGCACATCCAGCCAAAGTACATAGCCCGTAATCTACCACCTGGTGATATTCTGACTGTTGCTTAAACACCTTCATTTACAGAGCAGATCGTTCTTGCGCTGTTGTCAACACTACACCAGACAATGACTCTTTCCTAAGCGAAGCCGCATTCCTCACTCCGCAGCAGAACGGGAGCTGTTACTCATCCATCGAGTCTACGTCAGGCTAAGGGGAAACCAAACCAGAGCGTGCGTGGAGGCAGGATGGCCACCCGACTGGTTTCTAACTGGCCTGGCTCGTTTCCACATCATCCTACCGGCTTCTGGTGACGCTGAATCTGCTGGTTCATGTACATTAGCCCTGACATGTGACGGATGGCTTGCAGCTACTGTACATACACATTCAGTCACTCCTGGAGCTGGATGCCTGGGCAGGGGGCAACACAAAGTAGGAATAACTGAAAGTAACCCACTGTCTTTACCCTGTGTAGAGGTATTCACTCGGTGCTTGACAAACTTCAGCATTGATTTGCTACAGATTTCCTGATGGCACCAGCCACAAGAAAATAGGAAGGGGAAGAAAGAATAGTAGTATTCAGAAAGAAAAACATAGCTGTCAGCTCCAAGAGCATGAATGGTGCAAGTGAGAGTAGTAATCAGAAATAAAGCTGCTGTGGATTTATGGCCATCTGTAAGTTTAAGCTATGTAATGCTTTTTTTTTTTTTAAATACTAAAGCTAGGCCTGCCAGAGTTAAAAACAAATAATTTTTTTTAGGGGGGAGTGAATGATTGTGTATAATTTTTTTAATGTTTGTAGAATGTTTTAAAGATTAAAAACAGTGTGAAATTGATGTATTTGTAACACTTGTGACATAAGGAGATTTCCTGGCCATATGAATAATTCATTTTTCTATGGCAGCTCCTCAAACATGCACAGACACTTCAGCATGTTTTCTGTGTTGAAAATGCTAGGTGAAAACCATTATAGCTTTCTGTGTCTTAAAAAAATCCTTGTTCTTTCTGGAAGTTAATTAAAACAATTGATCAACTACTGGTAACAAAGCTTAAGATGACCCTTGGAAAGCATAATCAGCTGCACTTAACTGTCAAATCAGACTTAAATGAAAAAATTCAACACAGAAGTGAAGTCTTTGGATCACTACAAGGAACACTACAAGGAACACTACAAAAGCTGCAACTGTATTTCTCACTTGGGGAAGCTTTCTTTTTGCAAATAGCAGTAGAAACTGCAATACAAAATCCAACTGAAATAAGGCACAAACAATAAGGCACAAGTTTGTTCATGTGATCTTATTTATCAACCACCTTTGGACTCTCATCTGGGCCTAATAGCACCTGCTTACTTGATCATCTGTAGGAATTTGGAGTGAAGTAGCTAAACACCACTAATTATTCCACAGTTAAGGGTCAATCATTTTTAGCAGCAATGAAAAAGAGCCTATTTAGATCAGTCATTCCTGAATAACTTCCTGGTTGTGTATTGTTATTCTAAAATAAAGGGATTTAAAAAAAAAATCACCTTATTTTTGTCTTTATCTTCAGGAAAGATAAAGCTTTCCTCACAGAAAGTTGTTTAGAGATGGCTACTATCAATTCAAATGCTGCTATTATCTTAAATGACTGGTAAACAATTCAAAGACTGCACTGATCTTGTTTCAGGTTGTCTAATACCATTAATATTTTTTTCATAACCTTTTATTCATTTGAGAAGTGTTGAAGTAGCTGTCATTCTACTAACAACATTTAGCAAAAGGAGCACTCGAGCTACAGAAAGGCTTTTGCCATCAGAAAAGTAGCTCAGCTTTTGCTGTAATAAATTCTTGAATTCCTGTGTTTTTTCTTTTACTTTTTTTTCAGGAAAATTATCTAGCAATATGCAAAGATAACAAGGCTACAAATGCACAGGAGATGGGTTATTGCCAAAGGTTCAGAGACTCCAAGCAACTGAGGAAGAAGGGTGCAAGGTTGTCCTGGTTTCGGCTGGCATAGAGTTAGTTTTCTTCCTAGTAGCAGGCATAGTGCTGTGTTTTGGATTTAGTAGGAGAAGAATGTTGGTAACACGCTGATGTTTTAGTTGTTGCTGAGTACTGCTTATGCTAGTCAAGGACTTTTCAGCTTCCCATGCCCTGCCAGGTGCACAAGAAACTGGGAGGGGGCACAGCCAGAATAGTTGATCCAAACTGACCAAAGGGCTATTCCATACCATATGACATCATGCTCACTATATAGTTTATATAAACTGGGGAAGTTGGTCAGGGGGCAGCGATCGCTGCTCGGGAACTGTCTGGGTATTGGTCAGCAGGTGGGGAGCAATTGCATTGTGCATCACTTGCTTTGTATATTATTATATTGTTATTATTACCACTACTATTTTATTTCAATTATTAAACTGTTCTCATCTCAACCCAGGAGCATTTCTCACTCTTCTGATTCTCTCCCCCATCCCATGAGGGGCAGGGAGAATGAGTGAGCAGCTGCGTGGTGCTGAGCTGCTGGCTGGGGTTAAGCCACAACAAAGGTGTAAGCAAGCAGGGTGCAAGCTGGAGCAGTTTAGCCTACACGATTTCACCAAGCCTGCTAGCAGGCTAAATCGGGGTGGGTTTTCCCATCTTCTAATAAAACTGCCTTTTCTTGCTAGTAGTTAACCTGATGTTTGGTGTCAAAGGTTCAGAGGCCAAGATTTTTTTTGTAAGACAGGAGAGGCTTTTACAGTTGCAAACTAGCCTTAAGTTTTACAATCTCTTGAAGAAAAAAAAAAAAGTTATAAAGATGTATTATTATATATCCAAGTTATTAAGAAGTCAGGCTCTCAAGTGCTAGAAACTACCAGAAATGCAGTTTTGAGATAAGTATTCTGTCCTCCTTAAACATAGGCCAACATATTTTTAATTACATTTTCCAACCTCCACCCTCAAAGCAACACTTAGGAAAATGCATGAGCATAAGCCTAATTATGAATTTACATTCTGGAAAAAAAAAAAACAAAAACATTTGGGTTCATTTAAAGGCATACACACTCAGCTATTATTCCTGCTACTTAGAGCCATTGCATTTGCAAAAATCTAGGACAAAACCCACTCCCTCCAACACTGCCTTCTCCCCCCGATGATACAGAAAGTAATTTCAGCAGCAGGCTGTTGAAGGCTAACTCTGAAACTCAGCTAACATCACACCAGGCCAAGATGGGTTTGTAAGCTGACTAGTAAAGGACACTTAATCATCCCTAATCAGAAGAGCAAATATTCAGTATCCTTTAACCAAAGGCATCCCGGAGCAACTAGACCTTGAAGAAATACTGAGAAACTGATAAAAAAAAAATTAGTCTCATTCGGTGTGCTGCAGAATTCAGCTCTGTGGAACGACCGCCTAGCACCCACCTCTGCACAGAAATGAAATAAAATCAGTATCTCAGCTACTCAGTGCGCGGACTGGACTGTTGCACACCGGGTATCCAACTCCCTTTATGAGGCAACGGGGCGGGTCAGCAGGAACGCCGGGCAGGCTCACCACACGGACATTTTCTTTCGAAGACTTACCCACCGTCCTCAGAGACCAGGAGGGGAGCGAGCTACAGCACCTCCCCGCTCACACCACAAAAAACGTCCCAGCGCAGCCTCTTCACCGCTCCATTTACACATTTAAAGAATAAAAAAGAAGGGGGGGGGGGGGGGGGGGAGGTGTGGAGGCACGCGCCGCCGCAGAAGGTTCTAGCACTGGGCGGGGGCGGGGCGGGGGGCGGGGCTGGCGCGCTCGGTGCCCGCGGAGCGAAGGCCGGGCCCTGAGGGGGCGGGAAGGTGGGAAGATGCCGGCCGGGGGAGCTGCCTGGGGGTTGTTGTCACCCTGAGCGAGTCCGGGCTGTAGGCCGTCGAAGGACAAAGCTGGCGGAGGAGGTTTGTTTGCAGGCTTTTACTGAGGGCTTTTCTGGTCGTGATGGTTGTCTTAGTGGGTGTCGCGAACTGTAGTTTTGAGGTCATGGGGGTGCTTGCTTGAAGGAGGAGGTGCAGCGGGTGGGGCTGTTCCTCAGGAGAGGGGGAGGTTCTGTGGGTTCTTCTGGGGCACTCCCTACTGCTGTGCCGCAGTACCATGACTCCGGCTCCAGCTCTCCTTCGATCGCTCTCAACACCTGCCACACCACCAATCTTACACTGGATTAGTAAAGATTTAAGAGCTGTTGTTTTAGAATCATAGAATCAGTCGTTTAGGTTGGAAAAGACCTTTAAGGTCATCCAGTCCAACCATTTTCTATCTGTTCTGATACTGTTCAGCCAGAGTTCACTCAGAGTGTGTCATTGAGCCCAAGAAAGAAGTGGAAAAATCAAATCAGAGGCAAAGATGAGTTGAAGAAGTTGTTGAAGTGGGTGCTACCTGAAACGTTCTGTGTTTTTAATTCAGCTTGGCTGTGATGTTTTTGTGCTATGCCTGTGTTTTGAGTACACTGTAAGCAAGCTTCATCAGTGAATGCAGCTCTTGTAGCGATAGGTGTGGTTTCCCTGTTCTAATTCTAAAATGACTGTATAGTATGGTGGTGTATAAATTAAAAAAGGGCAAGCTTTCCTCAGATTTTTATATGGACCTGAGTAATCAGATGCTAAACATACACTGAATTTCAGTGAGTTCTGTGTACCATAAACCTCTAATCTTTGAACATTGCAGCCAAACATATTTTTCAGATCATTCTACATAACCAGTTCCTCAGGTCTTTTTCTGTTTTGTACGTTTGGATGAGGTGGTTGTTCTTGAAACTACTCTATTATTCTGGCCAGACTCTCATTTAGTGAGTAGATAGTTCTGTTCCTTAGTAAAATCCACAGGATGTAGGAATCTTAATCTTCTTCAATCCTCTTCTAAACTAGGGAAATCTTTGTCACCAAAAGTGAAAGATAGATAAAAATCTGAAAAACAAATTGTCCAGTGTTTTGTGGAAATCGATGGCTCTGCAGAGCCTCTAAAGGAACATGAGGAAAATACTATATGTGCTGTTAGTGACAGCTGATGAGCCAGGTGGCCTGTGCAGAGCTCAAGGCGTAACCAGTACACATTCTCTCCTTTCTGGAGTTACAGAGAATGTGGAGAAAATTCAGACTGTTACCATGCTGATTTAGGAGGCAAAGGTTGCAAATCCATTTGGATTCAGGCATAGTCAATCTCACTGCTTTTGTAACAACCTTTTTTGACTATTATTAAACAGTTTGTTTGGAAGTTTACATAATGGATAATATGTAAAATAAATAATACAGTTTTTCTATATTGCCATCTTAGTTCAAGGAGGGCATTGTACATGAGCCCTATGATGTTGAAACTTTTTTGAAACCCTCATGAAGTTGATAGAGGTGTCAGGTTGTCCCAAAAAATCAGAGAAGGAAGTTGTGATGTGAATATAGCCATTTTCCTAAAAAAGAAACCAAAATGTATAATTGTATTAATATATGATTTACTGTTTCCCAATCTGGAAACAGAATGAAATCTTTGCCAATCTGGAAGCCTTATGATTATCTGGGCAGAAATTTAAAACTCATTGATGCTTTTAGAGAAAGAGAATAACTCAGATGTCTTGCTCAGCACTTCAACTTTCCTCTCAAGTTTGGGATGTCACGGGTTGAAATCATGATGGTGATTTTTGTGTGGTCCAGACAGAGTTCCCAAAGAGTAGCATAAAAGGATAGTCTGCTCTCCCTCTGAGCTGAGATCTGAGCTTGCTGCCTCCTTAGCATGAGGTTAACTTAAATGCCAATCTGGAAAATACAGACAAAGAATATTATAGTTTTGTATTTCTTACAGAAGCAGAGTATTTAATATGAGCTACTTGGGCCCTTGCAAGCTTCTGTTGTGGCTGTTAATGCTAACTGAAGTTACTTAGGTTGCCTGGCTAAGCTGTTTCCAACATGATTCTTTGATCAATATTACAGCATTTGGTACTGATACATTACCTCCCAGATGGACTGTACTGATTTTCTTCAAACAAGGTAACAGCAGTGGCAAATAGTACTAGAAGTAGCAAATCCTTCTAGGTTTTTTTTTGTTGTTGTTGTTTTGTTTGTTTGGTTAGTTTGGGGGTTTTTTTTAGCATGTTTTTGTCTCATGGTTTGGGTACAAAATGATGAATGGGGGTAAAATGGAGGCAAAATTTTGTGAGCCATCAATAAAATCTTCATCAACAAATAAAGTTTTATTCCTACTGTGGCCATTAAGAACAGAAATAGTTCTGGGAGGAGGTTTCTTCTGACTCATGAGAGACCTGCTGTGTGGATTTTTGTGTGATTTACAGTACTGTTGTTTTGTTTTGTTTTTCCCAAAGGAGGGTGTTGATTTTGTTGCCCAATTCCATATTTTGATACTGATTTTCCATAAAATTATTTCTGAGGTCCAGAACACATTTCTGTCAATGCTTTAAATACAGCTTTGGATACAGAACTGGAGACGTATTTGTTTGTTTCATTTTAATGATAAATCTATCAACTTGAAGGTTAGGCTATTTAAAAGAATGAATTGAACATACTGTAGCTGTCCTTAGGTTATTTTGTCACTGCTTAATTTATAGTTAATTCTGGGTTTTGTTTGATTTTAAGTAATTTTTTCCCTGCTTACTGTGTTAAAGCCTTAAGACTACCAGTGCTTAGCAACAAATTAAAAAGTTTCATAGGCAGCAGTACTTGCCAGTTTGTGTGCAGTTGTAAGCCTGCTTGGGGCTTCCCTTAATTAAGCCCTGTAGATGTGCTTTAGCATTCAAAAGCTGGCATTATGGAACCCTGTTCCTGCCTGGGCTGTGTTCATACAAGCCTAACGCAAACACAATTAGAAGGGTTCTGTTTGTTTGTTTTACAACATAGGTGTTTTTAAGACTTAGATGATTTTTATTCTGAAAGAATACTAGGGGAAAAAACCCAACCAACCAACCACAAATGAAAATCTGTAAGGGTTACAGTTGGTTTGTTTTTTGTGTTTTTTTTTTTTTTTAATTGCTTTGAAATACAAAGCTTAGATTTACATATTCCTGTTTGGAGGAAAATCATGCTCTCTGTCTGTGAGTGATTTTAGATCACCTATTTTTGTCAATCATACAGAGAGCAGAAGGCATTCTGACTAAAACAAGGTAAAATGTTGGATGGAATTTGTAGTAATCAAGCCAACTCATTTAAAGCTCATTTGTTTCTGTAGTGTACTAACTATACACTATAGTGTCATAACTGTGGCATAACTCTGAGTCACTTTTGAAAGTGGGATTTAGTCACTCTGGTGCTCTGGAATGTTTTCATCATAACGAAGTCCTGTGTTTCTAGTTACTGTATGACTAAGCAAATGTACTTGTGGATGTTTCAGAGGTCTTGGTGCAAAAATCCAACTGGTCATGTGGAGGCATCACAGAGTAGAAGTAGCAGCAAGCTTGCTAACTTTGCCAGACATACTGAGTAGTGGGGCTTTCAGTCAGCCAGTTGCTGAAATGTCTGTGGTATCTGCATATAATTCCAGCTGTAAGGACATAATTATCTTCTGCAAATTAATTTCAGATGCTTCTTTCCACATTGATTAGGTTTTAATATGAGAGGGAGAGACATTTTTTTCCCCAAGCCAGCTGTTTCAGAGTGAGGGAGGAAGTAACAGGATACTGGAGTTTGTTAATGGGAGAACGTGCACACGAGTTCTGGTATGGGAATTTGGGGTTAGACCAGTGGTCCTCATCAGTAATGAGGGAACTGGCATCTTGGATGCTGCAGCAGCATTTGACAATTTCAGAAAGTGAGGTTAGCGTTAGTGATTTATAACTAATGGGAGTGCTAGCTTGTGCATTGTAATTCTTCTTTCTCTGGTCAATGATAATAAGTGTCTTGCTGCTTCTCCTTCACCTCTTTGGTGGTTCTACCATCTCTAGAAGATTCTGTTCTCTATTCCTTTTGTTATGATAATTGTTTTACTATTCCTACAATAATAATATTCTCAGAGTACCTTTGGATTAAAAAAAAGCTGGATTTGTCTTAAACTGCTGCTGTTATTTTATCTTAAAAGTGAATTTGTAACTGCAGGCCTAGTTGGGCTTCCCTTAGTTAGGTTGTTTAGAAGTTTGCTGTCTTTTGAAGCACTGCATATGCTGAACCACATCGTGTTGTGGGGTTCCCAAAATCTGTTGTCAATGTTTAAGAGTTCTATGCACCTGGTATTCAGAAATTACAGATAACATGATGGGCAAAGGAGAAAGAAGGAAGGGACTTGTATTGCTAAAGGATGATATAGGTTGTTTGGACAAGAAAGCCAAAGGTTCAGTAAAAAATGAAGTCATCCAGAAATTGTCTTACGCTGTGAATGGAACTTGCAAGAAAAGAAATGAGATAGTGGTGTTGCATTAGAAAACCAGAAGTATCTTCACAGAGTATCCCCATCCTTTCTACAGTTAGAGCTTTCTACAGTAGTAAAACCATTCATACATGTACAAATGTAAACTTGAGATGTTCTACTTTAAATGTTTTTCTGCTAACAGCTTTTTTTCTCACTTTTTGACATTCTGCTAGTCCTAATGCCACAATACCATGCTCTCTGGGATCTTCCAGAGCCAAAAAAAAAAAAAAAAAAAAAGTTTGAGTAATGCATTTGAAAGTCACATCTAAGTTGGAAGAGCAGAACAGCAAGGAGCTTAATTCTCAGGGTTGAACAGGTTAGAGTCTGGAGGAAATGCCATGCAAATAGTTGTTTCTGTGTTAAAGTTAGGATGGTCAAATATTTTGAAAGCATGATTACATATAGGTTGACTTTGAGGGATTTGATACTGTCTAAACAAACCTCCGCTGTCTCTGAATCTGTAACTTTTGGTTATGGCTAAGTACTGAGTTGACTGCAGAGGACTCCCACAGGCATTCTTGTTGAATTATGTATGGCATGGCAAGAACTGTATATACAGAGGATGACTTAGGATGTATTTTTTAAATATCTGGCTCAGCAAAATCTTCTAAAATTTGATACTCTGGTTTATTTCATGAACACAAATATAATCCCGGTTATAAAAAATCAAATATATATTATTTAGGTATTAACCTAGATGTCCTGCAAAGACTGGAATTTAGTTATTGTACTTCCTGAAATCACTGAGTCCTTGGATACAAGAGAATTGAAAGATCTTTATATGTCGGTGTGATTCATGTGTCTTAAAGGATCTCAGGCAAATCAAGAAAGAAACTGCAAGAGAGTTGTTTTTAAAGTTATTTAATAAATTTAATTTCAGATACTCTTTTTTCCAGAAAGGCAAAGATGTACTACATTTACAATATTAAACAGAAGTTCACTGTTCTCTCTTGCCTTTTTTTTTTTCCAAATCAGAACAAAAGAAAGTCCTAGACTATTGCAAGATTTCTGAAGGGTTCACTCAAATTCCCCTTCCTCTTTTTACAGAGAAAAGAAACATGATTCCCCAAGGTTCCTTTTCTTAGCGTTTTAACAAAGTCAGTTGTGTGTCTTTCCATTACTGCCTGCTATTTCTTCTTTTTAGCCATTTCAGCATTATTTTCTGACTAATGAACAGTTAGTTGACCACTGATTAATAACACACACAAATTATGATCATTTCCAGCACTCTGAATCAGCAGCTATTTGCACAAATCTAAATATGGCTGGATATGGCTTTGATCCTCCAAGTTAAATGACAATATATAGAGACTGAGGAAGTAAGAAACTGAAACACATGAAGCATGTTGATACTTGATTGTTGTGATACGTCAGTCGCATTAGGTCAACAAATCTGCATGTTCCAGTTCTACCAAAGTAGATTTCTCTTGCTTGCTTTATTTCTATTTTATGATAGTGTGAAATCATAAGGAGTTACTTCCCCCTCCCCTAAATGCCACTTGCAAAGGGAGAAGACTTTAGTACATAACTTCAAATAACAGGAAACATTGGAGACCCTAATTTCTTTGTGTTTTCTGACTCTGATCTTGCAGAGCTGAAACCAAAACTCTGAGCAGAATTTTCACTGCTGTTTCATTATAGCCATGGGGTTTTTTTTTATATTTTAATGATGTATTCTTGATTTTTTTATGTATGTGTGAATGTGCATATCTGTCTGGTGATATAGTCTCACCTTAAAAATTCTTGAGAAATATAGGTAGATAATGTGAACTATTACTTTGTTTCGCATTGTTCCATTTGCCTGGGTGCTTTCCTCCCACTCCCCCCGCCTTTGTATAACTTGGACCCAGAACTCCATTGAAACAAGAGAAAAAAATGGAAGAACTCTACCTATTCAGTCACATCTATTGTATTTTAAAATGTGGAAATGGGTAAAGTAATTTAGCTGATTCTCTTCCACCTCGGGCTTATAAATAGGAAAAATCTGGTTTAGATAAACATAATCTTTAAATACATCCAGACTCATTCATACATTCAGCTCAGCTGAATAAAACACGTGCTGTTACGTCAAGGAGTCCAGATTTCATGTTAGGCAAAATTCCCACTAAGGCTGTCAAAAGCAGTGTACTTGAAGGAAGACCTAATCGTTTCCGCATTTCACTGGAAAGTTGTGCTCTTAGTGCCTACCAGAAACTTCGGTAGGGGATTAGAACTCGAGCAGTTGGCTCTGACTGCCCAGCTACTAGTGTGATATTTGGGTAGAAAAACAATTCGATTTTTGGTAGAAAGTTTTGTTTGTACTTGAGACAGCAGATGAAATTTCAATATGACTTGTAGAAAGTTGTTCTGTCAGTGAGAAGGACGAAAGTACGAAGGGACCGTAAAGAGGGGGAACGGCAACGTAAGGGGAATTAGCTCAAATGGTAGAGCGCTCGCTTAGCATGCGAGAGGTAGCGGGATCGATGCCCGCATTCTCCATTTTCTACTTCTAAGCGTCACTTTTTATCGCCACTGTGGACCATTTTTTTTTGCCGTTTAGGAAATGAACGGCTTGTAAACTTATGTTTTGTCTAAAATTAGGGTAACTGCCTGCACAAAAAAAGGAAATAAATTCCTGTTGATGGGTTTTAAAGAATGAAACAAAAGCATACTGACACATACCACTGTTTCTTCTGATTTTTGGCTGTGATACAATTTTAGTGTCCTGTGTATACTACCTTACGTTGTGGGGCTTTTTTAAATTTAGATGTGTTTTTGTGTAGCAGTTTTGTAAGGATTAAAATTAATCAATTTTAAGAAGCACATGCACAATGTGAATGATTTAATGTTAATGTTGATCAAAGATGAGCATTTTTTTCTTATATTGGGTTGAGGAAGGAATTGAGTGAAATTGTGAGACATTGAATGTCCGTTGAAACTCAGGTTAGGAACAAATGTGTCATGCCCATCCTAGCTACAATAGGTGCAAGGTAGCTGGAGAGATGGTAATTCTGTGGTGAGCTGATGATTATATAGACAACTACATACTTTTACATCTTCTTATAGACAATTTCACTGACGTTTCCCATAATTAAAAACTAAAAAAAAAGCTCACATTAAAATTCAATGCACTTGTAAGGGACAGAAGTTAATTCATTTCCTGTGGTACAGAATAATTGTTAGTATTAGATGCTGTTGTGAAGAAATCGTTTTTCAGAGTTCACAAGTGTAGTCTGCTAATTGAGATTTTTTCCCGTTTTATTTGGTGTATGAAACAGTATGTATTGCTAGCTATATATTTCCTTTCACAAACCTGAACAATTTATGGAAGAAAATCTTATGCTACCGTAGAAATGCAGTCTCTTAAAATACTGGAGAATGCGGGCATCGATCCCGCTACCTCTCGCATGCTAAGCGAGCGCTCTACCATTTGAGCTAATTCCCCGTGCTTGGTAGTGGGAAGTGTGGTTTTACTTCTGCTGAATCATAGCTTGGCTGCTTTAGATGTCATTATCTTGTTGAGTTAGTCTGCTTGTTTCATAACACTGAATCATCAGTGTATTTATGTGGAAAGCCTGTTAGCATAAAAGTCAGAATACTCACTTGACATGAGAAGCAGTAGTACTGATGCATTTTCTGCTATGTTACTTTGATAAAACAATACTTACTTTCCTGAACAAAGCCACCTCTAGTGTTTATTCAGGAAGGAGAGGGAAATATTTTTTTACCTCTCTTACAATGCAGATACGAAAAGACTTGTAAATCTAGAAAGTATACTCTTAGAAGTCACTGAAGGGTGATGACATTTTTCTTCACCTTGTTTTCCAAGTCTTTTTATTTTCTTTTCCAACTTTATTTTCTAATTAGCTGTATGTAAATGATAAATATAATGGTTTAAAAGTTCATGTTTATCATAATTTGTGGAGAGAAAGTATTCATTTATATCTTCCTAAGTTATATTCTAGGTACGTCTACCTTTTTGTATTGACTTTGATGATTCAGTTAAAATAGTGTTGCATCTTAAATATATGGGGTTACTAAAAACATTTCAGAAATGCAAAAATTCAAGTGTAGTCATACTAACTGACTTTGCAGTAAGATGCATATTGGCAAAGCTCTATTCACAGGTTATTACATCAGGGAATGCTTTCTGGATTTAAAGAACGAAAATGTAGTTTACAGTGAGAGTGGTTGCACTGATACACTATTAAACAACAAAGGCAATGAAAAGGCTATAATGAAAGATTTCTCATTTGCTGTTTAAATGCAGAAAAGTAAGTTCTGCTAGTAAAGTAAAACATGCAGGAGTCCAACAATACATGTGCTGGTGGTTTTCTCTAATGGATTTAACTTACTGGGTGACAGCATCTAGTCAAAAGAAAATAATTACAAAATTAAGCACCAGCTGGTTACAACTTGTCTAAAGTAAGGTAGTACTTCAAATCTAGCACAGCCTAGATTCAGGCCAAGGTGTGAAACTAAAACCGCAGTATCACTGCAAATACTCTCCTAGAATTTAAATATTCTCCTGCCTTACCATAATCTCTGCACAACAATAAATAAAGATTCATTTTTACCATTTCTTGCAATATATTGTAACTGACTTTATCTACCTCACTGGAGTAAACTGGAGGGGAAAAACAAATACGCAAAAGTGGTTTCAGTCCTTCTCCCAGGCACACATCTTAGGCTCAGTGATGGCCCACTGCACATCTGCAGCTGGGGTCTTTCCCATACCGTATTTCACAAGGTTCAGCTCTGTGTACAGTTTTCTTCATCCCCTGTGCAGTCTGAGTCAGCATGAAAGTGGCAGATTACCTCTCCCTGTTTTTCACCCCCAAATCTCACTCTGCTGCCACTGAACAGGCCGAAAGCTTGGACAGTTCAGCTCACAGAAAAATAGTTTATTTGATGATGCAGTCAGATAAGGGTGAGGAAACAACTCTGCTATAGTACTATTTTCAGTGATTAAAAAGTGTGTTTCATATAATTAACAGCCCATTGTTTTGTGATCTTGAATTTGTTGTGATTGCTGAGTTTTCATGTAAGATGGTGAGTAAAACTTTACAGTTTGTCCACTTGATTGGGAGAACTTCCTTACCTACATGGCTAAAAATAACCTGACCTTCTTCATTCCATTTTTTTCATTTCTCTAGGGTATTTCACCTGAGAAGGGTTTGTGTCCACATACTTTCATTTAACACAGATCACTTTGATGCACCTCTTTGGCAACACTAATGTAAACTGATATAAGCTAATTTAATCAGGTTTGACTTTTGTTTTCTAAGATGGTCTTCTTAGGGGACATCAGGGCAAATGCAAGTTTTGTGTTATCTTCAAGCTGCTCCACTGCATTATCTGTGATGTGACTTCCCTCAACACAGAAGCAGCAGCTGCCCTCTTCAAAGAAGGATAAATCTAGTGCGAGTTGGGTCGCACTGAAAGGCTGCAGGTCGTGAGTTTGTCATGCAAGTTGGCATGAAGTGCCTTATCACATTACTCAGGGAGTTTGTCATCTTGGACAAAAAAAAAATAGACAAGCCTAAGGTCAGATGCCACTAAGTGTTCTGAACAGCTGCCCTGGGGTTACTACCCATGATAAAGGAACAGAGTCAATAAAGAAGATGCAGTTTCCATTTGTGTTTATTAAAATCTATGGTTACAGGATAAATTAGAGTATTGTGGGGGGAATTAGCTCAAATGGTAGAGCGCTCGCTTAGCATGCGAGAGGTAGCGGGATCGATGCCCGCATTCTCCACTGTCATGTTTTGTTTGTGGTGGGAGAAAAAACAGTTAACTACAAAAGATGTTTTCATGCATTGAAATGGAATTTTAAAGTGAAATAAGCTCTTATTTTTTAGATACACATAATTCATTTCTTAAATGTTGCCATACGTTTGACTAGACTAAATTAAAATGATTACTTATATTTAAAAAAAAAAAAAATAGAAGCTGACTTTTATGGGGAGAAAACCAAATGCTGAAAGTACTTCCTCTCAGGAATTGCAAGTAATAAACTTTTTAAAAATTATTTTATACACCTAGAAAACATGTCTTCTCTAGTTTGTCTTGTTTCTTACTACTTCATTTGGAAATGCTAAATGAAATATTACAAATTTATTATTTGACACCTGTTTTGGAATCACAGTTTAATGTGTTTTCATTTATGAATAGATAGACTGGTGCAAGAGAGAAAACTGTATTATATGTAAGGAACTGCAGATTTTAAATCCACCTTGAAGATCAGAGTTTTGTGATCCCTATTAATAATAAGAGGCAGGGGAATTAGCTCAAATGGTAGAGCGCTCGCTTAGCATGCGAGAGGTAGCGGGATCGATGCCCGCATTCTCCAGTGTTTTGTTAAACAGGAATTGTTACACCTAGAAGTGGAAACTAACAAAACAAAATATGTAACTATTTTGGTAAAATGTTAATTTTGTTTTAATTGGGGCAAAACTGATTCCCTTCCTTCCTTCCTCCCTCTCTTCCTCCCTCCCTAAATCATATGGCAGTCCTCTCTCATAACTGTTGACTCTTCCTGGCCAGTATCAGTCAAATTTGGCAGAAAGAGAATTCTGCAGTATGATGTTTTTCCAGGCTTTATGAAAAACAATAGATGAATGATGGTTAGAGACCTAAATCAGCAAGTCTTTTCTGCACTTGTCCAACTAGGATATAGTTTGATCAGACAGTGCAAAATAGCAGTTTAGGAATGCTTGTTCTTCCCCAACTGCCCATTTTGGTCCCTGTCCAGAAATACAGGATCTTCTTTTAATTTACGATCTTTGTGAAGCTGTTGTATGAGCTGGATTGGTCAATTCAAGTTTAAGGGTAAAAGTTGTCACCCCTTTCCCTCCAAGTCTGTATCCTAGAAAGCACACTACAGCTGCTATGTGTTTTAGCTATTGCCAGTGTGCAAGTGGTAACTCCTATAAGCTCCGTAGCCTTCTCTCCTAGTTCTGTTTTCACAGAGCTGCTTTTAAGAGGCTAATGCCTGCCACACTTGGGTTAGAGCTTCAGAGATAACCTCGACCATCTAAATGATTCACTGACTTCCCCTAACACCGTATTAGTTTCTTTTGATCCTTCTCCAGATGTTGTGCGTTTCTTTATGGTGCACTTCCCCCTGGCCCTTCTAGAAGTAGCTGCACAGCAAGTGCAGCTTTTTAGATCTTAGTGACCGGTGCTGCTCGATCTGCTGTCTTGAGAGTTAACTGAGCACCTTACAGTGTGCAAAAAGGCCTACTGATTTCCTCGCTGCTTCTGTCTGTTCATGGCTGAGGAAGAAAATGTGCGTGGAACTAGCAAAACACTGGTACTATTCCACTTCTTGATGTGTCTCCTTATACTTTGGAGGCTGAAAACCTAACCTTCTTGAACTCTTGGGCATATCTAAAAAAGTTTGTACCAGTCTTAGTGACTGCTTTCAGTGTGATTAGTAGACAGAAGGCGCCTAGAACAGTCATACTAAATGCCATCCTTCCGACAACAGTCTGTGACATGCTTATACCTACTGTGTACACACATATTTTCAGCAGGGTTGTTCTCAGTGATGTTGGCACTGGGTTCTTGTCCTACCAACATCCTTTACTAAACCTGCCTCATAAAAATGATTCCTGATCATTATCTTTGATGTGTGATTTCTCATCTCACCAACTGTTGTAAGATGCGTGGACAAAGATAACGTACACGTCTCCCTCCTGGGAATCTAATGATCAGTCTTTTCAGAGAAAGAATACTTTTCCTTCTTTTAGAATAACCACTGAGTATTCCAAGATCTCTTCAAATAAGTGAACAGATCGATTTCCCACACACACACACTCTTCATGAAGTGAAGGCAGAGTACACAATTTGGAATATTTCTCAGTGACATCCATCTTCAAGTTTTGCCAAAAGGGTTATGCAAGTATTCTAACCTGCTTGTTGCACTTTGATAAAATAGACCATATAAAGCAGTTGTGTTGCTTTGTACAGCTGAGGGAGGTCTACATAGCATTGTATTTTCCTATTAAAAAATCACCAGTACCAGACACTTGGGAGCATTATTGTTTATCCCAGGGGAAACAGCTTACCTATTGGGAGTCCTTCTCACATTTGCAATTAAAACAATGTTAAGCCTGCTTTAGCTTCCTGATCAGCCTGGGGCTGCTCTTTTCAATTATTGAGAGGAAGCTGAGACCAACAAGGAAGTATTTAGATGGATTTCTACAGCTAGCCCCCTGTATTGCTGAGAAGCTGGATTAGGCCCGTAATGATGTTTACTTTGATTTCAGTTTGGTTGGAGTGTTTGTATATGATGTAGATTCCATGAGAGACTCTTCTAATAAGAGTCACAGAAGCAATTATTTTTTAAAAGTGACAGGAACTATGTGATCCTGGTATGTAGCTATTAATACAGTGATGGAACAGGAGTGGAACTGTCAACCAAGCAGATGTTGCCAAGACTGTTTACCTAGAAAGATACTGTAAGGACATGCCCAATTAGGAGAAGAAATCTGCCTATGTAATGTCCTTAGAGCTTCATTGTTACTGAGTACAAGCTTCAGAGCTTAATGGCTGTTCTTTGCATACTGAAAGATGGGCTAAGAACTAGCTGGATGATGGAGGTGCCTCCCCGTTCTTCATCTTCCCACCCACATGTATGTACATGTATTGAAAAGCAAAGGTAACATACTATGTGACTAAAACTGAGATAAGGTCATAAATACCAATGCAGGTAGCCAGCCTAGCCTTACTATATTGTTGGAGGTTGGAAGCTCAGCTCACTCAATGGACATTATGTGCCTGGATACTTGGGCTTAATTCTCTCTAGCTTTAAATTGTGGATGTAGTAATGTGCAGTTATGTTCTGGAATGGTATTTGCATTCTCCTGGTCTGGATCTGGTGCTGCTGGAAAAGATTGGCAACTGGAAAGTGCTCCTGACTAAGAACTAGAACCAGGAATTAAATCTTCCCTGGCTCCCAGCTCAGTAAGCTCGTGACAACCATTTCTTCATTGGGTGAGAAATGCCAAACCTCATGAGGGGTCTGTTGAGGTTACTTCTTTTGGGGACAAGGGAATGAAATGTCACTTAAATACTACGGCACTGGGTAGTATGAAAGACTATGACAGGAAAAAACAATCCGAAGAACAGCCAGTTTATCAGGTTTTCCTTTTTTTGTGTGTGTCTGTCATTGGTGATGAATATTTTAAGCTTCTTAGTGTCTTTAAGAATTGGACAGATAACAGCTGACAAGTCACAAAAAAACTTGCACCAGGACTGTAATAAAGTTAACCTCTTAAAATGGAGGAAGGGTGAAAAGCTCCTCTACTTCCTAACATCTCTTTTAGAGGTCATCAGAGATACTTTCTGGTATGTCTTCCACATAAGAAAGTTTAGTAGCTTTCCTACACCTAGTTATTTGGTTTTTTAAGAGTCTAGATACTATTGTACCTAGTAGTTTTCAGTTAAAAAGGCTAGGAAAGACTGTATCACTCTTGCTTCGGAGCTAGGAAAGGTTTTAATTACTAGAGGAGACCTTCTTAGGATTTTTCTTGTATTTTGTCTGAAGCATTTGATGTTTGGTCAAGAGTAACAAAGGAGTCTTAACTAGATGTGTAGCAAATCTGATCCAAGTTGGTCAGTAAGTTGCACTAGTAAATGCCTGCTTCATACTAGAAAAAACAATTTGCATGACAATGGTTAAGAGATAGTTGGACCACAAAACCACATTAAAAATATGTGAGGTTTTTAATCACATTTATAAAAGAAACAATTTAACCTGAAGAGGTAGCAAGATCTTCAAAACAAAGTATGCAGGCATTACAGTGGTTCCCTGATAAGATTTCCACTTACAAAATATGGTAATTGGAAACTCTACGCTTCATTAGAAAAGGGGTTCAAATTTAGGCAGAAGCAATCCAAACCTACTCCTACCCTATCCAGTTGAGAGGTGGGACGTTATCACGAGTCACTGAACAAACCAAGTGAATGTTTTCTCTGCAGTCAAAATACAGGGCAATGAGAGAGAATGCTTTAGGAATCTACAAAGTAATTATATAGTAATTATATAAATATAATTAGTAGGTCTTCTGCTCAGATTTTATGATGACTTCTAAAATATTTTTCATAGGAGCAAATACAATGCTCTTGTTTTCCTTATCAATTTAGAGTCCAGAGATGCCAGTCACGAGGGGAGTCTGGTTGTGCTTATTGTATAGACAAACTGTACTCTCAAAACCTTACAACCCACAATTAACTAGCTTTTTTGTTTTGAGCATTAAATAATACAAGCTGGTGCCAGGCTGTCTGTAAACACTATTGTAAGGTGCCATGCAGACTGAGAATTGGATGACAGCCTCCATATTGACTGTCAGTTTACCTCACAGATGATGAATCCTATGCTTTTTAAGTAAACTATCGTATTGGGTTTGCGTGGCAAGGTTTTGGTAGCAGAGGGGCTACAGGGGTGGCTTCTGTGAGAAGCTTCTAGAAGCTTCCCCTGTGTCACATAAAGCCAATGCCAGCCGGCTCCAAGACAGACCTGCCGCTGGCCAAGGCTGAGCCCATCAGCAACAGCGGTAGCACCTCTGGGATAACATACTTAAGAAGGGGAAGAAAAAAACCAACCCAGACACAAACTGCAGCTGAAGTGAGGAGTGAGAATATGTGAGAGGAACGACCCTGCAGACACCAAGGTCAGTGAAGAAGGAGGGGGAGGAGGTGCTCCAGGCACCAGAGCAGAGATTCCCCTGCAGCCCGTGGTGAAGACCATGGTGAGGCAGGCTGTCCCCCTGCAGCCCATGGAGGTTCACAGTGGAGCAGATATCCACCTGCAGCCTGTGGAGGACCCCACACCAGAGCAGGTGGATGTGCCCGAAGGAGGCTGTGACCCCATGGGAAGCCCATGCTGGAGCAAGCTCCTGGCAGGACCTGTGGACACGTGGAGAGAGAGGAGCCCAGGCTGGAGCAGGTTTGCTGGCAGGACTTGTGACCCCTTGGGGGACCCACACTGGAGCAGTCTGCTCCTGAAGGACTGCACCCCATGGAAGGGACCCACACTGGAGCAGGTCATGAAGAACTGTAGCCCATGGGAAGAACCCACGTTGGAGAAGTTCATGGAGGACTCTCTCCCATGGGAGGGACCCCACGCTGGAGCAGGGGAAGAGTGTGTGGAGTCCTCTCCTGAGAAGGAAGGAGCAGAAGGGATGACATGGAATGAACTGACGCCAACCCCCATTCCCTGTCCCCCTGCACCACTTGGCAGGGAAGAGGTAGAGAAAATCAGGAGTGAAGTTGAGCCCGGGGGAAGGTGTTTTAAGATTTGGTTTTATTTCTCATTACCCTACTCACTTTTGATTGGTAATAAATTAAACTGATTTTCCCCAAGTTGAGTCTGTTTTGCCTGTGATGGCAATTGCTGAGTGATCTCTCCCTGTCCTTATCTTGACCCATGAGCTTTTTGGTCATATTTTCTCTCCCCTGTCCAGTTAAGAAGGGGAGTGATTGAGCAGCTTTTGTGGGCACTTGGCATCCAGCCAGGGTCAACCCACCACAACTGTGCATGTATTTTTACAAGACTACATGTGGTTTTGCCAAGTCAGAAAAAAACACAAAATGCTTACTTCAGTCTGCATTGCTGTATCCAGACAGCAAGTTACATAGCAGCTGTAATTACAAAATTGCATAAATAAACTGCAAAAGTGCAACAGAATGACTTCCCTGACCAGCTATTTGACATGCAGTCTTTGGTGCACTTTCTTTTCCTGAGATAATCCTGGAAGTCCTAGGGCCTTCTAGGAAGTTAAAACTGCAATTCCAGAGTGACTGCCAAAAAGACGACTGAAGTTTGATGAAGCTGACTAGAACGTAGTCTTAAAGAGTACATTATATCAGGTACGATGGGCAGGGGATAATCTTGACAGATGTTTCTCACTTAGGAGTTTACATCTGTTCCTACTGAAGCACCTAACAAAACTGGGGATGACTAGGATTGAGTCACTTTCCAATCAGATCCGTGCTTGCAGAGAAATGACATAGCAGCTTTGAACCAGTAACAGTGGTAGCAAATGACATTATTTGGTCTGTTTTGTACTGGTTCCCAGCCCACCCCAAGTAACTGGTGACTGCATTCTGTGCTAGGAAAACAGGAGAGTACCATTCTATTTCACTTCAGCAGCAGCTTCTCTTTAGTTAGTGTTAGACAAGATTGAAAGACCACAGTTGAAGTGATCTGCTAAGTGACTTACTACAAATAATTTCTGCCAGTACTTTTTTTTTTTTAATGTCTTTTGTAGAACATATATAAGACTTTAATGCTTTTCTTCTGTGTCATTTCTGATGTTAAGAATACCAAGTTTCTGGCAGGAGTGCTTTCCCCTGGTTGCATACTCCAGTCTAAGTGACTTGAGTTTTTTAAGTGAGCTTAATTATAACTACTAACAGCAGGTTAGTAAATAGGGTAAATACACCAGTAAATTTTTATGTACTCTATGCAATAGTCTCAAATTGTAAGGAAAATAGTCTAAGTAAGTTACTTTCATCTTCCTTTTGCTTTGTGTACATTTCCAATTAGCATATGGGTGGTTGAGCATGGGAAGCTGAAAAAGTCCTTGACTAGCATAAGCAGTACTCAGCAACAACTAAAAACATCAGCATGTTATCAACATTCTTCTCCTACTAAATCCAAAACACAGCACTATGCCTGCTGCTAGGAAGAAAATTAACTCTATCCCAGCCAAAACCAGGACTCTTTACAAGCCTTTCCATTCTATATCTACCTTATTACAGAGTGGCACAGACTGAAAACAGATCATCTCTATGAACTACTACATACAGGCTTTAAGAGCCACCTAGTGGGATTATTCTGCAAGTAACCCTGTACACACTAAATACAGTAATTCCTAATAAGCATTTTACTTAAAAAACCCAAACCCCCAAAAAACTAGAAGATGGTGAATTAAGAGTCATCTTAAATTGAAAGGGAGCTGAAATCTGTTTTACAAACAAACAGTGGGAATACTTATTTCAGCTTAAAAGGGCTAAGTGAGTAGTTGAGATCAGCCTGGTGCTGTCTGCACTGAAGTGAATTAGGGAACTCTCTTGCTAGCTCAGCTGTGAAAACAAATAGCAGTTATTGACATATTGGCCGAGTTACTGGCTGAGAGCATCTACCCTGCCTAGAATGAGGGAAGATTCCCCAGTCATGCGCTACTGGACCTTGTTCTTTCAGGATCGATTATATGAGATTACACCAAAGGAGGGTAACTTAATTTATCCAGTCATGCTTAAATGTGTAGTGAGAAAATTTGTTTTCAAGTAGAATCTATCTGCCTTTTTTTACATTGAGGATACTACCAAAGTACACTCAAGTTTTAAAAAAAAAAAAAAACAAACACAACGCTCCTTCATGCTCTCACAGAGAGCTTCCTAAAAGTTGCAGAATTCTAGATTGAAAAGTGCTCAGTACAGAACATGCTCATTTTCACTTGAAATGAATGTTACAGAGCCCTTTTAAGTCCAATAACTTTATTTCAGATTACAGCAGTACTAACAGTCAAACTGCATTTACTAAAAAGTCATTTAAGATGAATTTTTACAATTCAATTTGAAATACATAAAACATTGTTAGCATGTTTTACAAAACCTCAAAAATACGTGGCACTTTACATTTTAGCCAAATGCAATTACTAATATGTCAATAGCATTATTCAGCTAAGGATTTCTTAGGTCCTTTGTAATCTCTTGTGCTGACAGAAGTGCCACTTCATTGTCGCTACACTTGTCATAGCAAATGATAGTCCCAAATCTTGAAAATCTTGCAGACTGACAATATAGTAGGTAAGGCAAAGTAAAGCCATGACAGTTGGCTTGCAAGGAAAGGCTATGGTTGTCATAGCAAATGATAGTCCCAAATCTCGGAAGATCTTGCAGACTGACACTATCTTAAGTAAGGCGAAGTAAAGCCGTGACAGCTGGCTTGCAAGGAAAGGCTAACTTACAGCAGTCTAACAGTCTTTCCAGTCACAGTCAAGAAGTCATCATCAGCCAAGGCGCGAAGCGCTTCTTCAAACATTTCCTTAGTGACAGCCTTAAAGAAAAGGTAAATCAAGTAAAGATTGGCAGGGTAGGAGGGAAATACTTTAAAGACTGTAAAAATGCCTTACTTCCTACCAATTTTCTTAACAGTTTTTTTAAGCTTTAGTATGTTCTCCCAATCCGAAATCTGGCCTGGAACCCTGAAGCCAAGTTTATTCAGGCTTCTGAAATAGCAAACTAAGATACAGCAAAGACTCAGCTCATTTATCTGTAGAATTGGCTTTCTGGTCATGTCAGCTGAAAAAAAGTTAGTGTCTCCCTTTCCCTCCATAATGTGACTGGAGAACAAGATAATGTTGATATGGAAAAACACCATGCTTTTAAAATTCATGAAAATGTAAAAACAAAGCAGGAAACTTACCGCATCAGACTGTGCTCTGAGATCATCAAAAAGCTGTTGGTATTTCAAAGCTGGTGTTTTACCCTTTGACTGGATAAGCTTCCTTAAGGCTTGAGCCAACTCCTCTTTCCGCTTACGAGCTGTCGCACTCATTCCTTAAAAAAGAAAGAAAACACCTTTTAGAAATAAACTAAGGAGGACAGGTTAAGTTACATTTAAAAATTGTAGAAGCCCAATAGCATCCCAGCTTTATCACTATTAAAACACAAACCTGTAGTGAGAATAGATATGTCCACAATTCCAGTCCTTGGATCAGTAGCAGACTGTTTCAGTGCTTCCCGATGGAGACGTTTTGCTTCTTCTACATCAATTGTTTCAACTTTCTCAGAAAAGCGTACTTTAGCATGCGCTTCTGCCAGTCGGATCAGAGACTCAAGTTGTCGAGGATATGCAGAAACCATTCCCCTGCCACTACCAATCTTCCTCATGTCCACATATGCCTGAAAAGAAGAGTCATTAACTATTTCAGTAAATCCTGTTATTTCTATTCTTTTCAGAGCCTCCTTCATCCCCCGCCTCTTATTTCAGAATATGAGTGATTTTGGCAAGCTGTTCCAAATGCTATGTCTGCTCATATACCTTCATAAGTCTTCTGCAATGAAAGATAACCACATCACATATACACATTTCCCTTATAAAGCAGTAAAGCCATGATAATGAGTCAAGTTTTGAATCCTTTTAAAAACTTAGGACTAGTCTTACATAATAGTGCTTGCATCTGTACTGATACGTTTCATTTCAGTAGAATTTTATGCTTTTATTGATGTGATAGAACCAAAACCAACGCATCTGAAAGCTAATGATCAGAGCACAGAATGACTTTTATACTTATTCCTCTTTCTTTTCCAAATGCTGGTGATTTTTAGAGATGTTTGAAGAGTCTTGCAGAAAAATTGTAGAATCATAGAATTGTTTAGGTTGGAAAAGACCTTTAAGATCATAGAGTCCAACCATTAACCTAACACTACCAAGTCCACCACTAAACCATGCCCCTAAGGCCCACATCTACATGTCTTTTAAATACCTCCAGGGGTGGGGACTCAACCACTTCCCTGGGCAGTCTGTTCCAATGCTTGACAACCCTTTTCCGTGAAGAAATCTTTCCTAATATCCAATATAAGCCTCCCCTGGTGCAACTTGAGGCCATTTGCTCTTGTCCTATTACTTGTTACTTGGCAGAAGAGACCGACACCCACCTCACTATAGGAAGCATACATACGAGGGGATTTTGCCATTTTTGACAAGTTAGGACTCGGAACATCAATAACAAACTCCTTTACCTCAATAAGGGCTTGGCTTGCTTCTTCACTTAACCTAGGATTTACATAACAACGAGCATATGCAATATAATCCCTCAATACTGCCATGTCCATGTATTCCTCCTCCATCTTTTCTTCACTTTGGTAGTACAGTGAAACCAAATGGCGAGCAAGACGTCTGTCATAAGCTTCATCACGTGGATCCAACATTAAAAAGATCAAGTCAAATCTGAACAGGATAAGAATCCAGTATTAGCGTGTACACTTTCCTGCCATTTAAAGTAGTTTGGTTTAGGGGTTTTGCCTTAACAAGTAGGGGTAGGAGTTACTTGGCCATTACTTCCTACTCTAAGTAGGTGGTGCTCTATTAAATGGAAAAGATTATTTTTCTAGAAAAGTCTGAAAGTACACAACAGCACAGTGGATTTGCTTTTATCCTATGGACCTGAAACTTTGAAAGTGAGACACATTCTGCAAAATTCAGATCCCATGCTGACAGGTTTTGTCTTCTTAAAAAAAAAAACCCACAAAACAAAAACAACCCACCAAACAAGAAAAAAAATCCACACATACCAAATACACAGAACAAACTTGCTGCTAAAGAAACTGCCCTGAAAGGCAATAGCACATACCTATATAGTTATTTTATGCATGTAAAAATAAAAAAGCACTTGCTGTTTAATCCTGAAAAAATGGTTTATAATTTTACAAACAATACATTCAACTATGTTCAACTATAGGCAGACATTTTTAGCCAGCCCATCGTGTATTTTCATAAGCTTAAATCCAATAAATTATGGAACTGAGATGTTGCTCAAGCATCTAGTTACATTTAGTACACCTGTACTAAGGTACCATTTGTCACTAAACGGCTAAATTATTCAGCTCTTAATAGAAATCTAAGCTGTAGGTGTCCTCAGAATATCCAGTATATCAGTGTACTTCAAATTTCCAGCTACTGTGGGAATTCCTCACGAGATGCAACTGAGGCACATAGATTAATTTTAAATCAGCAGATGCTAAATGTTGCTCTAACAGCTATCACCCAAAAGGCTAGCACTGCCACCTCCCTGACTGAATTTTACAGAACATGAAGCAGGCACAGATCTTCAGATTCTACCACCTCTGCTCCAAGTTTCCTAATCATCAGTTTCACTTCCAAAGTTTTATGGAGCTAAGAAAAACATCCTGAGTTTTCCTTGAAGTTATCAATGCTATCTGTTTCAGAATAACTGTTTTTCTAAGAGATGATCCTGAAACAACATGAAAAAAAACAATATAAAAGTAAATAAAGAGATCCTACAGATCTCATCAGATCTTCTGTTCAAGGTCAATATGTAAATACTAAAAGGCAGTTCTCTGCTCACATAGAAGTTGCAAGAACAGCATTTAAAATAAATGCTACAGAAGTTTTCCACTACGCTACAAAGAATGCAATTGTAATGTAATCCTTTTCACAAGAGGAAGTATAACATCTCATAAAAATGAGACAAAGTGGGAGTTGAGTACCTTGACAACAGTGTATGAGGAAGCTGGATATTTTCAATAGTAGTCTTTTTTGGATTCCACTGTGATTCTATAGGGTTAGCTGCTGCTAGGATAGATGTACGAGCATTCAGTTGGCAAATAATTCCAGCCTGTCAAAATGAAAAACATTTCTGAAACCAGTTGCAACTAATGTGCCACCAAAACTACCCCCCTCCAACTTCATGAGACCACATGTGTTATTAAACGGGTTCTGTAGTAAAAAAACTGCATTGCAAAAAACATTTAGAGCAAAGCAAGAACAAAGACATCCAGAAATACTACAGGTTGCTACAAAAGCCGTATCCTTTTGTAAATGAGTTGTTACATAATCTAGGACTGATCCACTGACAACAACAGAAAAGCGTAATCTTTTGTTCTTCTGGTAACTTTTTGGTTTCAGCTGCCTAGCAGATACCGTGCTTAGTGCAGAGAACCTGGAATTAAAGAGAGACTTACCTTTGCAATGGAGAGAGTCTGTTGTTCCATTACTTCATGTAGTACTGATCTTGTGCTTTCATTCATTTTATCAAACTCGTCAATGCAGCAAATGCCATTGTCACTAAGTACTAGAGCACCTGTCTGAAGAACTAGTTGCCGTGTTTCTGGATCCTTCATCACATACGCAGTAAGACCAACTGCACTTGAGCCTTTGCCAGACGTATACTGGCCTCGAGGAACCAGGTTATACACATACTGGAGCAGCTGGGATTTACTAGTACCAGGATCACCACAGAGAAGAATGTTGATCTCGGCGCGAAAATTGCCTCTTCCTGTGTGAGTAAAATCCTTTCTTGATCCCCCAAAAAGCTGAAGCAGAATACCCTACAAAAATATTCTCTTTAAAAATCAGAACATTACCTCTTGTGTAGTTAACAGAGTAAATGCAACTGTTGAACCGTAAGATCTAATGAACTGAAACACTGCTAAAATTATCTCGGACATGGAAGAAAACACCTGAAACTAGGTTTAGAAGTCTTTAAAATGGTTCATTCTTTATAGATATCCTCAATTCCAGTTAATTACAAACATCTAGTTAAACTGCTAGGTCCTACAAACTCAGCTTAAAATTAAAGTTTCAAATCAGATTTGTTCCAAATCTATTCCAAAACATATGTAATCAAGACTTGGTAACAAATTCTGCTGACAACAGGAAAGCCAGAATAGGCTATTGTTTTCCCTAAGGATATGTTTAATCTAGGATGAAAGTCCCTATTTTCTATTTTTTAATTCAACTTCTAGCCGTTTCAGACACCTGTGAACTACGATGATGTATTAGAGAGGATTGTTTGGTGTCTGACGTTACCTTGAGACCCACTACTGACTGTAGTTTTTGCAATGATAAAGTTGTAGGGCCTCAGTTGAACATTTTATTGGAACAGTCCCTTGGATACAGCTAAGTAATTGTTTTAACATCCCATAAGTCAGGGTCAACCACATGCCATTTTAAAGCTACTGTTCTCTTGTGGATGCCTCTTTTCAGCAATCACTTACTATGTTATAGCTACTTATTTTTCTGTGATCACCAGTAATCTGAACTTTCAAGAAATGTCCAAGATGCATACCACAATTAAGTCTTCCCAGTTCTGCTGCTTTCCTACCTTTTCAGTATCTTCCCTCTAATTAACACTCCTTAATACCATTAAAAGAATTATGATACACTTACAACCAACTCCATCCTGACAAGATCATGGAGTTTTAAGACTACTGAAGATACAGGTTTTTGAATTTTGAAGCCTCAAATCATTTTTATAACAAACAATAATTACAAATGTACTTGCATATAAACACATTTCTTAGAAGAGAAATACAGAATTTTATTCACCTTTTTGATATCTTCATGCTCATAGATACTTGGGGCCAATGCTGAAGAAAGTCTCTCATAAATATCTGCTTTTTTAGAAAGCTCTTTTAGAATTTCTACACGTTCCTCTGTAAACATTTTTTGCTCCGTTTCCTCATCAACCCCATGTAGGCGTTTTGCATCTGTCTTGCGATAGTGTATGACATCAATGTGGGTCTTATAGACGGATTTGACATTGCTGACTCTTGGATTAACTCGAATTGGGACTGCCCTGTAGATACCTAAATACAAATTTTAATCACAGCTTTAGATATGAAGAAGCATGATAATTCCAAAACCTGAAAATTTTACATTTTCCCTTGAAAAGCTTTTCAAAACAGCCTAAATACTAAAATACTAATACTTTAGCCAGTTTATTTCCCACTACCAGTAACTCATGTAGAAGTAAATGGAACATATTTAAGCGATCTAGACCCTCTTTTTGCAGGTACATACATATTCAACATTCCTATCACACGTGTTCTCAACAAGGAAAATGCTTAAGCATTTTTGAAAAAAATTAAGGCTTGACGCTTTTGAAAGTCCTGCTCTGATGGCTAGAGTCAGCATTTCCCCCATAGATTTCTAATGCATCTCTAACAGCTAGCAGTACAGCAGTTGTTGTAAAGCAAAGTGGTTTATAAAAATGTGGTTGCAGTACCACAAGGTTTACTCTGTGTTACCACTCTCCTGACAGCAGACGCTATTTAAAATCTGCTTCTTCCTCACCTGCATTCTCAGAATGACTGAATCATCAAGGTCACAAGGGACCTCTGGAGATTGTCTAGTCCAACCATGGGCTCAAACCAGAGTCAACTAGAACAGGTTGCTAAAGGCCATGTCCAGTCAGATTTTTAGTATCTCTACGGATGGACACTCCACACAGCCTCTCTGGGCAACCTGTGCCAGGGCTTGACCATCCAAACAGTAGAAGTTTTCCTTATGTTGAACTCAAATTGCCTGTTTTTCAGCTTGTGCCTGCTGCCTCATGTCCTGCCACTGGGCACCACTGAAAAGAGTGTGGCTCTGTCTTCTTGACACCACCCCACCCCCCAAATCAGCTGTTTATAAACACACTGGTAAAGTCCCCCCGAGCATTCTCTTCTCCAGGCTGAGCAGTCCCACCTTTCTCAGACTTTCTGTATATGACAGAGTATCCAGTTATCATCATGACCCTTTGTTGGACTCTCTCCAGTATATCCATGTCTCTTGTACTGGAGCCCAGAACTGGACACAGTACTCCAGGTGTGGCCTCCCCAGTGCTGAACAGAGGGGAAGGATCACCTCTCTCGACCTGCTGGCCACACTCCTCCTAACGCAGCCCAGGAGGCTGTTGGCTGAGGAGCAACACAATCATCTGGTCTATCGAGCACCGATTCCTTCCAGTTTTGCTTTTGTCTGCAAGTTTGCTGAGGGTGCACTCTGTCCCATCATCCAGGTCATTAGTGAAGATATCCAACAGTGTCTGGCCCCGGTATTGACCCCTGGGGTACACCAGTGCTGACCAGCCTCCAGCTAGACTTTGAGCCACTGATCATAATGCTTTGAGCCTGGCAGTTCAGGCAGTTAAATCCATCTCACTGTCCACTTGCCTAACCCATACACCATCAGTTTGTCTATGAGGATGTTACGGGAGGGAGACAGTGACGAAGGCCTTGCTAAAGTAAAGATCAGCAACATCCACTGCTCCACTCATTTCAT
This sequence comes from Pelecanus crispus, assembly GCF_030463565.1. NCBI lineage: Eukaryota > Metazoa > Chordata > Aves > Pelecaniformes > Pelecanidae > Pelecanus > Pelecanus crispus. The sequence continues at coordinate 128,367,259 of NC_134644.1, read as the reverse complement.
TGTAGAAGGTTGTTATCCACTGTAAACCCATGCTGACTATGCCCAATCACCTTCTTGTCCTTCATACAGTTAGAAATGGATTTCCAGGATTATTTGCTATATCACTTTCTCAGGGGTCAAGATGAGGCTGACTGGCCTGTAGTTCCCCAGGTCTCGTCCTCGCCTTAAGAGTGATGCTGGCTTTCTTCAAATACCTTAGCCAGTCACCATGACTTTTCAAAGATAACTGAGTAGCCTTGTAAAGGACAGTGGGCAGCTCCCTCAGCACTTGCAGGTGCATCCCTTCAGGCCCCTCTATAGACAAGATAAGTGAAAAAGGAGGATGCAAATACTCAAACCAAATTTTACCTGTGACGTTAACTCTATCACCTGGCTGAACTTTATCAACAAGGTCATTGTGAGCAAACAGCGCAACCGTATGAGGGGTCTGTCCGGCTGGCATATCTTCAGGAGACTCCTGCAATTTGATCTAGCAAAAAAACCCACTAAGTTTTAGTTTCAAAGAAGCAAAGCTTTTCCACAGACCATACAACAGAATCTTGTATTAGCAGTCTTCAGCATCGTTTTGAATCAGGAACATTGCTCAATAACAAAATACACCCCACCCCACCCCCCCAAAAACAGCAAAACTGATTACTAATAAAAAAAATACGATGAAAATAAGAGTTCTGCTGGTTGCTACTGGTATGGCTAAAATGCTGTTACAGACAAGGCTCATCTAGTCTAGACAGAAGTGGACATACTATATATAAAGGGGCTTCCATATGGAAACATCAAGATGTGTATATACTTCATTTCATCCTTTTAATGCACTTAATCTCCAAAGTATGAACTTATCCTTTGGCTAAGTTTTTTCACCCATTTTCATGTTCCAAAACACATTTCCCTTTTCAAAATGTTCAGTCTCAAGATATATACCTTAATGCTTTTGGTGATATTAGGGGGGTGGGGGAGCAAAAACTAGAAAGTTTTATTTTAGCCACTACCCAAGCACAACATACCATCTGTTTGTCAGAGAACATGGATCGATTGTGAATCAGTGCCATGCTGTGCGTTGTGTTACAGTTCTTGCATACTGATGGTTCAGCAATCCTGCCACGATCGATTTCTACTCTGGTGGTGAAAGCGCAAACCTGGCATTTAAAGAATGCTTCTTGCATCTCGGGAATTAACTGGGAGCTTCTGATGACCATACCGCTGATGGTGATAAGTTGATCAATATCTACAAAATATAGAGACTTGCATCATCACTTCATACTCTTAAGATTTAGAAGAGCTTTCAAATTTCATGTTCTGTTAGTTTTTAGGTGGGAGGTAGACATTTGGTTAGGTACTTGTATTTTGTCTAAGACAAAGCAAAATGAATCATAAATGCATAGTACAAGTATTCTAATTCACAGAAGTATTTATAAATCATAGAATCCTTCGCACTTGCAGAACTAAGAACATGAGTAGCTGATGCCAGGAAAGATTTCCTTTATGGACAGATTATTCTACATTTGGGCTCTAAAGCATTTACTTCTGAAACAGACTTATGTAAACAAAAGACATTGGTCTGGATGGATCACAAGTACAGTTTTTTACGGTCTTCATGTAATTCTATGTTAATATTCAGTAAGTTTATATAAATCCTTAAGATTCTTTTCTAACATGGTAATCAAAAGTTTACCTTCAGGGTTTAGACTTCTCATATTCCTAGTCTTCAGTGCATTATATGGCCTTACTTGAATTTGATGTTCTAATATTGAATCAGGGTAGCGATCAAAAAAGATCTCATTGGCAGCCATGTCAAATGTTGGGATAACTTCCTGTATAAAATTGTTAGAAACAATCAAGCTTAGGAAAAGGGAAAAAAAAAGAAAAAAGAAATATTTTTACATAAAACATTTTACGTGCTGCTGATCAGCCAGGAATGACTAGAAGTTATGTAGGAAAATGCTCAGCTGGCATAACAGGAAACTTACTGTTTAGATGAGGTTTATTATTTTGAGTATTTCAAGGCCAAAAAAAAAAAAAAAAAAAGGCTGAGACTCCACGCATTGCAGTTTACCAGCTAATTTTGCAGGTGTGAGGTACCTACCGTAATATCTACCATCAAGTTTTAAGTAGTATGAAACAAGACATTTCATATTAAGTAAAATCAAGAAGCCAAAGATTACACTGAACATACAAAGTACACATTGCATTTAAACAAACATATTAAAAGCCAGAAATATGAAAGGGCCCCTTGAAAGTGAGAAAACAAGTGCACTGCTTTACCTGAGGATAGCAGATCAGTTGCCTGTAAAGATTTTCATCAAATGATCTCAGATGGTCACAATTTACATTCAGGAATGGTTCCCCAACCATATTAATCTGCAAGACATTTGAAAAGAAATCTTTAGCTCAATGGCATGCAAGACTAAAGAAGAAAAGTTAGATTTCACTGTGTTAGAAGTACCTCTTCAAGTCGTTGCATATAGCGTGGCTCGTTAAGATCCAAGCCAATGTCTTCATCCTCTTTAGCTAGCGGATCAATGAAACGCTGAAGAAATCTCTTGAATGTCAGAGGTAACAGGAAGACAGAAGGGAAAGATGGCAAGAATTTAGTAATACAAACACCTACTTTGTACCAGATTCAAGTAATATTTGTTTAAATCAAACTCGCTTTTCATTTAAAAAAGGAAAAAATAAGTTGTTAACCTACCTGGAATTTTTCTTTGCATGAGGCTACATTAACATCTGTTCCCCAAATAACAAGCTTCTGTCCAAGAGATTGCTCAGTTGCTACTACATCCTCAGCTGGCTGCGTGGAAACAAATTAAGCATTCACAAATGTGCATACAGGTGTTTAAAAAGAAGTTGACAGACACAAAATCTGAGACATCTACCTACCCCATCGGAGTGTAAATCGACTTGTCTGGCTTTACGGACAGACCCGAGATCCGGCCTCTGCCTCACCGGAGTTCCTCGCACACCACTTCGTGGGGTACCCTCTACCCTGGAGCTGGGTGTGCCGTAAGTAAGAGGTGAACTGACATCAAAGTCAAGAGGAATAGCTAGAAAAAAGATGTTTTGTTATGATTATCAAGACGTTTTACGTTTAGAGCAAACTGAAATTCAGCCTCTGCATCCGTCTCATTATTCTTTTAACTATACCGTCATAAAATGAGTAGCATCGATCAATTTCAGAGTTTTGTTAAAACAGAAGCAATAAAGATGTTGCAAGTCTACCTAGAACTTTTCTTTGCATTAACATCTCTTCTGAAAGACCCCAAGTTCTAGTAAAGCTTCACTAGAAAACTTTAAAGTGATACTGCGTTTTAAAACTACATTGGTGTTCAAGCATAAAAAGTCAAAACGTAGCATTTTAGATGAAACCCGTTTTTCAGTATTTTTGGGGGCTGTAAAACAAACGACACATCAATTAACAGCTACTGCATTTAAAAACAACCCCATGTATAAAAGCAACAAAAGGCTTTTTATGGCAACCAATCTAATTCCTTCTGCATTAATTATTGGTTCATTTTATTCTTTCTAGAAAGACACGATAAAGTATAATCCCCGAGACATACTCCCGCGGCAATTTGAAGCTACAGCAGCAGATCCGCACCCCTGACAGCAACTACGTCCCCGTGCCGTTCGCTACGCTCAACTCAAAACCAGGAACTCGGGACAAAACTCTTTTTTTTTTTTTTTTTTTTTTTCCCCCGCGTGTTTTGCGGCCAGCGCGGGGCCGAGGGGAGCGGCGGGGCCTACCCGAGTGGCGGAACTGCGGGGGGCTGGAGAAGAGAGCGTCGGCGGCGCTGGGGCTCTGCGCCTCGGCGGGCGGGGAGGTGGGCAGGGGCTGCAGGTCGCCGGTGGAGGTGGAGTCGTCCGTCCGACGCTTCTGCGAAGGAGGCGAGCGAGCATCTTGTGCTGCAAGACACGAGCAGAGCCGCAGCCGGCCTTGAAGTCGTCGCGCCGCCGCAGCAGGCGGACCCAGATACGGGGCGCGGCGGCCGGGGGACACCCCCGGGGCAGGGAGACGGGGCCGCTGCCCCGGCGGCGGGCGGACAGCGCAGCGAGAGCCCGCCAGCACCGCCCGCTCCCCCCGGCTGGCCGCCCCCACACCGGCGCGCCCCGGGCCGGCCCCGGCCCCTTCCCGCCACAGCACTTACGAGTCGGGGGGTTGCTGCCCCGGCCGCGCTTGCCGCCGCGGCGGCGGCTGGGAGTGGAGGCGGGCGACGACATGGCGCTGCTCCGGCTCCCGCGGCGGCCCTACCCGCGGGGGCAGGGGCGAGAAGGACGCGGGCGGCGGGCGCTCCGCCACCGGCGGCGGGTTCCTTGCCCTCTCCTCACGCGGGCCGAGCGCGGAGCCGCCGGGAAGAGGAGAAGAAGGAGGAGAAGAAGAAGAAGAAGATGATGATGAGGAGGAGGAGGAGGAGGAGGAGCAGCAGCCGGCGCCCCCAGCAGCCCCAGGAAAATCCGCGCCAAAGCGAGTCGCGTGCGCGCGCGCTCGCGGGCTTTCTGGCCAATGGGTAGGCGCAATCGCAACGGGAGCGCCCAACGGATGCGGACGGGGGGGGGTGCAGGGAACGGAGAAGGAAAGGAGGAAGGAGGCGAACCCTCCCGGCCCTGGGGTGAGGGTCGCGCCCCGCTCGAGCTGCTGCAGTACGGACAGAAGGATGCCGCGGGGTAATTCTTGTGCCACGAGGCGGAGGCTGTCCTCAGCAACGGCACATCGCTCCCCCCTCCCAGCCCAGAGTGGAACCGCCCGCACCTGACCGAATTTCGCGGCAAAACTAGCCTTGCGGTCGGGAACGGAGGCGTGGGGAGGTCGGAGCAGCCCATTTTCCGCGGGGGGGGGAGAAACTGCTCACCGATTACTGTATGTGCGTGTACTGAGCCGATCCTGCGGCGACAGGCATAAAGATGCCCCCAAACCCTTTTCCCTGCCACCGCCCGTTAGACGATCGTGTCTCCCCTTCTCTGTTGGGAATGGTCTGGCCGAGGCCTACCCGCGTTCCTCCTGCCTCGGAGTGCACCAGTCCTGATGCCACAGCGTGCCCCCCCCCCCCCCCCCGGCGGCTGTTGTGTTGGATCCGCTCGGGGCGGGCCCTTCGCGCCCGCTTCCGCCGCCCTGTGAGGCGCTGCCTGCGCCGCCGGCCCGGGGCAGCATGGCCGGTGTCCAACAGTGCCTGCACCAGCTGCACTGCTGCCTGCAGCCCGGCGATGCCACCAGCGCCGCCCTGCACGGCTACAGCCTGCTCCGCAGCCTGGGAGAGACCTGCCTCACCAGCCTGGCGGCCGGCGCGCAGGGTGCGCCCCGGGGCCCGGCCCGGCTTCCCCGGCTGCGGCGGGTGGCGGCGGGGACGGGGACTAGGGGGCCTCAGGGGCTCCGAGCGCGGCCTGGGGCGCCGTTTCCTCGCTGGTGTCTTTCAGACAGCCCCTGCTCAGCGGGGGGAGGGCCCATTAATGTTAGGGGGTCACGCCTAGCTAGCCACTAGCTCTGCCTGCTCTCCCTCCCCGAGCTCCGCAGCACGACACTTGTCACTGCTGGCATGACATAAAAGGGTGATTTCGGGGGAGGGACGGCCTCTTGCCCCAAATAACCCTTTCCCTCAGTAAAAGTATTTGGGTGCGTGCCCTTCTCTGCCGGCCTGCCCTCGGCCCGGCTTGCCCTCGGCCCTGCGCAGGGGCAGGCCGCAGCCTGAGGCCGGAGGTCCTGGCCTGGGCCTGAGTCCATGGGGATGCCAGAAGCGGCCGCCTTTAAGCTGTTCTCCTGGTGACACGCATCCGTGCTGCCCAGAGGCGTTCAGGCAGCCTCTGCAGGAGGCGGCGGGCTGAGCGGTGTCCAGCCCTGCCTGCTCTGCAAAGGCAGCCAGCCGCCTGATGCTTTGCCTGCTTCCCCGCAGCGCTGCACCTGTCCCTCGTGTTTTCCCAAGAGCATGGCTTACTCGTCTTTATCCACAGATCCCTCGGCATTGAGGAGGTAAGTTGGCAAACTTTAATTTTTAAAGAACTGTTGAGACGGTGCTGTAGGAACAGCGTGTTAGGTTATACGCGTTAAAACTAAACACGCTTTTTTTACCTTTTCAGTTTCGAGATTGCAGGGAAGAAGCGTTGAAGTTTCTTTGTGTCTTTATGGAAAAAGTTGGTGACAAAGTTCATCCTTACGCCTCTAACATTAAGGTGGGTAAAGGAAAATTATTTCCTAAAGGCTTTTGCCAAATGGTTGAAACAATTCCGGTGCGTGTCGTACCGTAACAGATTTGTAACTGTCCTTCACCCCTCCCAGTCTGCCTTACCCATCTGTAGTATTCTTGTTAGAGCTGAAATAACTTGATTGACATAAAGTGCAATTAATACAACAGAGAAGTGTGGAATTGTTTCTTCAACTATAGACTTAATTTTATTGACTTCTCTTTAATAGAACGTAATAGGTTATTGATTTTGAAAATAGGTTATTGATTTTCAGAGTAATAGTTATGACTTCTAATTTATACAGACTAAATTCATAGTTTAAGTGTAATATTTTAAATGTTTCCATAGGTGATGGTTAATTTTAAATACTGTTTTTTTTAAAAAAATTTCCTGCAAAGTTGTTACTTTTGCGATATATACAGAAATGAGTGGAAACTACCGTACCTCTAAAAATGAGGTTCCTTGAGTCTAGATTACCGAATAATACTGCTTTGCATAAAAATGCTTGACTGCACCATTGCACTTTCTGATCTCAAATCAGTAGCTACGTATTGCAAGGAATGATAGTACAGAGACGGAAAATTTGCTGTGTGTGCCTTTTATTCCAGAAACTGCACTTTCATTGCTTGAGCTGGGGTTTGTTATTATGTCAGATAGTGCTACAATGTTGTCTGTGAATCCACTTTCAGGACTGAATATTTTTATTGTTTTAGTCCTTTCTAAAAACCTTAAACTTGTTAGGAGCAGATACTTTATAAAGAGGTAGATGAATATATTGGTATCTTTGAATTTTCTTCTCTGCTTATGAGTATTATAATCTCCATTTTCTTTCCTATCTAGCAAACTTGTATTCGTGTTTACACAAAAGAGAGAGCAGCAAAATGTAAAATCCCGGCTCTGGAACTTCTGATTAAGGTAAAATGCATTCTATAATTCTCTCTTATTTGTAGAAAAAGTAGAAAATCTGTTGTATTACTATAGTTGTGCTATATGTATCATGCAGAAAATCTGTAGTCTGCAGTAGCAAGAGAATAGTGATAGTGTAATACTTAGTAAGAGATATGTCTTAACAACAGATAGTCTTTGATATTGCTCCAATAGGTTGCTTTGATGTGAGCATGTCATTCCTTCATCTGCTAGAGCAAGACACAATTGTTTTGGGGGCAGTTGCAGAACTTCTCTCTCCCGGTTTATTATGGCTCTTTAAGGATACATTTTGCAGTTCAATTGTATTCTTACTTAAAAATGTTATGCATTAATATATGACATTATAATATAATCTATTAGATACAGTATGTGAAAGGTGTGGAGGAGAAGAGCTTTTTTTCAGAAGTGTTATTACTGATATAGTAATTTCTTAATGTGCTTTCTTAGAATGCATTAGACCCTTGTTTTGCAAATGCTTTTGCATCTACTTAATTTTGTTTGTGAGAAACAAGACTTCCTTTTGAGTTATTCTGAGTCAGTTGTTCTGTGAATTGGATTGGCTTTATAGCAGCAGGGAGAGAAATAAAATATGATAAAGGCTACTGCTAAGCCTGTGCTCTTGGGGGGGTTATATATATATATGAAAAAAAGTACAGAAAAAATTATACTGTGTCTAATTTCCATGTAGAAGATCTGTATATAGTATGTATAATATAAATTATAAACTTTATATTTATACATATATAGGAAAGTAGTTTGTTGTTAAAGTAAATTTCCTGCCAGTACTCTTTCCTGGACCAGTCACCTTAAATCTCTTTCAATGAGTAGCATACTTAAGCTGAAGTTACGCATACAAACTGTGTTTTTATTTAAGATTGTGGTAGTGATATTAATGATTTTCCTAAATTTTCTTTTTTTTTAAATCTATCTTAGTTGCTCCAAAGTTTACGATATTCCTGTGTGATGGAAGAAATGAAAGTTGGGGAGATATTTAATAAATTTTATGGAGAACTTGCCACAAAAAGTAAAGTTTCAGATACAGGTAGGCTTTAGTTTTTCTGTCAATGTCCTTTGTTTTATTTACACTCAGTTTTTGTTGGATTATACCCATGGAAATGTGTTTGTTATTCCCATGGCAAGTGTGTTTAAAAATGGTAGCTGTCATGTTTTAGAGCCAGTAAAATTTGTTCAGGTCTTCTGATCGTGATCATGCAGTTAGCTGTTTCTTAGCAGACTTGTATACATATATAAGCTAACATGTGGGAGGAATCATATAATTTAATTTACTGGTGGCAGTTCATACTGATTTTAAGCATAGGTCTGGTTTAGGATTCCTGACATAAAAGAGTATTTGTGTGTCTCATCTGTTATTGTTAGTCCCTGAATGCCTAAATCTTGAAAGTAATTCCAGCTTTCTTGTCCTTAACCAACTTAACTTTGCTAGGCTTTTAGATTCCCCCCCCCCCCCCCCCCCCCCCCCGAGGTTCATTGCTACGCTGGTGTAGCTGAACCTTTGAAGTTACTCTTATACATGTTTTATAGCTATACATACACATACTCCTATAACTTTGAGCCTTAAGAGTAGTCCTGGTCCCTCCAGTGGGTGCTCCTATCAAAAGCAGAGGCTGCCCATCCCTGTCAAAGTTCATGTAAGGCCCAGCTCAGTTATTAAAGCTCTTTGTAGCCTTATTCCAGCCCTGGCCAGTTTTGTCCTCAGAGCTGCACTTTTAGTGTAACAGTTCCTGCATTGGTTGCCCCTAACGGGAGCTCATCAATTCCTGCCTTGCCTAATTATATTATTTCTGATGTTAAGCACACTACTGTGAGCTCTAGTTTGATCATCTTGGCTAGTTACAGCGGAAATCTTCGCTTGGCAGGTCTCATGAAACTTGCTGTGCCTGTGTAGAACCCTTTAGCCTGAACTGAAGCCTAGAAACTTCTGCTAGCTGTTGGCTTTAACCCTGATGGTACTTAGAAGACCCAGCATAACCTCAAGGCCAGCAGCAAACTTGGATTAGTGGTAAATGCTTCCTCAGTGGATATGGCCTTGATTAATTGGTTTTCTAAGCCACGTCTAAAAAGAGTAAATGTGTTTAACTTATTAATGTGAAAGGAAGATGCATCTTACATCATAGTATGTAGATATATGTATGTATGCACATCATAAAGAGCCATCTTTCCCACATGCTAATCACCAATTAAAATTAAACCATCAGGGATGGTTTTCTCATGGTTGCAAGTTACATAGGAATTGCAATGCAAATGTCCAAGTAATGATTTCAGTAATTAATATTTAATAATATTAAATTACTTTCCAGTACTGGAGAAGATTTATGAGCTTTTGGGAGTTTTGGGAGAGGTCCAGCCTAGTGACATGATTAGCAACTCTGAAAAATTATTCCGAGCTTATTTGGGAGAGCTTAAAACACAGGTATGATTGGAATTTCTTTTCAGACTCTTGCATTGCTTTGGTTTTTTTTCCTTTGATGTGTGTGGCACTGTATGTTGGAATACTATTGTAATTAGTACAATTTGTAGGGATCTAACTGGACAATCATAAATGCTTCCTTAAGGACTGTTAAAGTTTGTGTTCCCTGGTTCTGAGAAGCTTTCAAAGTAAAAATTCGAGGCCATCAGTGACAGCTTATAACCAATTTATTGTGAAAGAAGATGGCATGTGATGATCACTGCAGTAGCGCCCAAGAAAAGTTATATTGCCATACACTGATAGTTTCTGACTTGGTCTCTACTAGCTGCAAAATCCTTGCACTTCAGGTAAATATCACAGTTCTGCTGAACTTTACTTTCCTATATTCTGCACTTTTAAGACATTAGTCTGTGCTCTCTAAGTTTTGCTGTGATTGGTCTTGGTGGAACATACTTCATGCTTTTCAAAGGATTTCTTATGCTTCTGTAGTCAAACTCCCTCCCAAATGATATGAAGCTTCTGAGTAGGAGATGTTTCTGTGGACTTGTGTTCATAGAGGTGGGTGCTGACATAACTGTATTAAGTTGGAATATGTTATTTTATCTATGCTCCTAGGAACTCGGAAGCCTTGGTGTAAATTTATCTTAGCTTGAGGATAATATTTTTTTCAATTCCTACTTTTTTTAGATGACATCAGCTACAAGGGGACCCAAGCTACCTGTTGTAGCAGGATGTCTGAGGGGACTGGTTGCACTCCTGTACAACTTTACCAAATCTGTGGACGAAGGTATGTTCTTTTTCTATGTGAAAAACAGTTACACAATTTGATATATTTTAATCATTATACAGCCAGCAAGCAGCACCATTTGTTGCTGTGAACTCAGAATGAAAATTTCCCCACTGGTAGATGGTTTATGCAAAAGCAAGGCCTGTCCAGCTACATGGTCCTTGTAGTCTGTCTTTGTGCGGAGTGGCTTCGTCAGTGTGTTTCTGCACATAAACGTTTGGGGTGCTATTTTCTAACCAGAGACTGGACAGCTGTGAGAGCCACACTGAAGCTGGAATGTGGTTTATACAGAGATGTGTTTCCCTTAGAAGAGACATGTCTGTTAAAACATGGGTATTCAGAAAAATCAATGAATATAGATGTACAATTTTTTCAAATTTAAGAGTATTTCAGAAAAAAGCATCTCTGCCTCTTAAAATGAGATGTGTAAGGCTTTCCAATACTGCTTCTTCATACCAAGCTTTGGAAAAAAATAATCTGTCTTTACTCTACCTCTTGTGTGTCAGTAGTGAAATACTCATTATTGGATTGCTTCACAGATCCTCAGACCGCAAAGGAGATTTTTGGTTTTGCAATGAAAGCAATCAACCCACAGGTAAATCTGCCACACGTTAGTTGTTCCGCATAAATGAATTAGCCCTGATGAAGAATAAATCACGTACGACAAACCTTTTCTGATATTACAGGTTGATCAGAAGCGATACGCAGTACATCTAGGTAAGACTGTAAATTATTTCAGTTCATGCTGAGGTGGATATCGTACATGCAATGGTGTCTTCTGTCTGGAGTTGTTTATTCTCTGCTGGCTGTCTTTGGTCTTCTAAGCTGATTGGGGAGCAAAGCTGGTGTACTTTTAAGTTGGAATCTAAGAGTTAAACATATTTGGTTAAACTAGGCAAGGTCTAATCAGCCTATGAACAGAGCAGCGTTACACTTGATTCCATTTGCCCCTCTGGAGTAGTACAAAACCCTGGTATGAGAAGGGAATCGTAGTAGGAGTAGAAATAAGAGGAGTGTAGCAAATTAGGAGAAAAGAGTTGATGGTGGATTGTGTTAAAGGAAAAAAAAATAGAATAGAAAGAGAACGGGAATTTCACCGGAAGAAGAAGAAAATTAGGAACTCTTGAAGAGAATGAGAAATTGGCCTGTGAAATGAGAGTGGCTTATGCAGAAATTGCAAAAATACAGGATTTGAGTACTAGGCTTGTGGCAATTGTGAAGGGTAAAACCTTCTTTAAAGATAGTCTGCCAAAAAAAAAAAAAATTAATTTGTTAGGGATCTTGAAATTTCATTTATGTTTATATTTGGGATTGGGAAATTACCTATATTCTGAACTCTCTATTTGTCTGCATCACAGTTTGGTGGAGGAGGGCACTTGGGCATATGTCCTGACCACAGAAACCAAATCCTTGTGAATTGTGTGATTGAGTTCTATTATTTGTAACCTATAGAGTCCCTTTCTTTTTCACTGTTAATATAAAATACTTCAGAACACAGCTGTGCGTTTTGTAATGGTGTACATTAAAAAAGAGGATTTTGAAGGGTTGTTTTTATGCTTAAGTTCTTAATGGTTGGATACTGATACCGTAATGGCTAGAAGAATGTATTTTATACCCTCTAGTCATGGTAGGTATATCTACCTGAAGTCCTAATGTGGACTTTTATAGTCTGGTCTGTTTTTGGAAAGTGGAATATAAGTCTGGGGTTTAATGGGAATTGTTTTTAAATTGCAGCTGGTTTACAGTTGTTCAGCTGGCATGCTGCTCAGTTTGGTACCTTACTCCTAGACAACTATGTCTCCCTCTTTGAAGCAATGTGTAAATGGTGTGGCCACACAAATCAGGACCTGAAGAAAGCCGGTCATTCTGCACTAGATTCATTCCTCAAGCAGGTGTTGTATCTTCACTGGGATCTCTGAGACTAAAGCAAAGTCAAATTTCTTGAAATAGTGGGGATATTTGGTGCTTGGAAGTTCAGTGAGTTTGTTTAATAAATAATTATTTTGTTTGAAGTGCTTAATATTACGAGCTAAGTATCATCTAAGATTTACTGTCATTTTTTTGAGCCTTTTCTCATGTTTCTCGAAATCCTGACATTTTTATATCTGCTTTACAGATTTCTTTAATGGTAGCTAAGGATGCAGAGCTACACAAGAGCACGTTGCAGTACTTCATGGAGCAGTTCTATGGAATCATCAGAAGAATGGATTCAAGCAACAAAGAGCTGTCCATCGCCATTCGTGGATATGGGCTTTTTGCAGGAGTATGTGCAGGAAACTTGTTCTGATAAAAGAGCATACTGGATGAATCTAAAGCTAGGATTTGTATACCATTCATTTTACAGTTTTACACAGCTTGTTATATAGGGAACGCTACTGTTTCCGGATTAAGGGTGGAACTTAATTAGCTACACTGTAAAATACTTTGTGGTTGAAAATTATTAAAACACATACTGAATTTAGTGGGAGCACTTGCAGCATTGAGGGCTGTGGTTACTTCTGCTTGTGCACTAGTTCTGAAGTGGAAAAACTAGGGACTCATGTACAGCTGTCACAAAGCTTAAGGATGTGCTTAATCACTTAGTTACAGACAAGATCTCGTTAGCTCTGTCTGCATTTCAGATAGTAGATCCAGGCCAGCTCTGCTCTGGGAGCAGTTCAGGTGTGCTTCCTACAGAGCAGGAATCTCAGAACACTCAAAATGCGCTGCTAACTGCAAGACACTAGGAGGTAATCTGTGAAACCACTGCAAATTAAAAAATTAAACCATGCTTATATGTTTATGTGGAGTGCAGATGTATTTGTCAGGAAGCACCGTTAAGGACCAACTTCCAATTTTTGTCAGCAGTCAATTAAAATAGGAATATAAAAGTAATGTTAAGGTTCTGTAGAGAAGGGATGGTGTTTATGTATCTGCAACCTCCGTGCTTGATGATGGTACCCCAACTTTTATATAACAAAATTCTAGACATTCCTTTATTTTTATCTCTCTCAAAGAAAAGACTAGGTTAAATAATCTCAAATATTATGTAGAAAAAGTTAGGAAATGTGATAGAATAAGCTGGTTACTGGCTGAATCCTTTCCATTTTGCTACCTTTTGAGCAGAGTGCATTTTTTTTGTAGAATTTTCATTGTGCTTTGTTGAAACATAGCCTTCCTCTTCTATGATATGAATAGAAAGGAATTGAGTTAAAGGTATTGTTTCCAGAAACGAATGAAGTATTTCAAATTACTGAATTGAAAGAACCTTGTTAAAAATACCTGTTACGGAACACAAGAAGTTGATTAAAACTGCATAATGTAAATACAGACATAGGGTAAGACTGCAAATTTTGACAGGAAAAAATGGGTCTTAACGCTCCAATACCTATAAAGTTTTCATATGTTAAGACACACTAATAGTTGTTAGCCTGCTTAGACTAAATCTTGGCCAAGCATCAGATGCTAGGTTGTGAGAAAGCAGAGTCTTGCTGCTACTGCAAGAATGGCCTCAGCCTGAACACAGGTTCAGTGATTGATTCAGTTTCACAGCAGAATGTTTATTTTACTGCCTAATTGCTAAAATAATTTGAAAGTAATACTTGCAGTTCTACAAATGATACATGGATAGTCTTAATTTTGTCAGCATGTTTTTAGACAGACTAGATTCAACCTTTAGCCTGCCTAACTCTCGTATTCTGTCATTAGCCAAATCAGTCCATTCTTTTTCCGTGGTCAGTCCCCTACTACAGTTCTTGCCTGTGACCTGGTTCCTGGTTAGTTTTCCACAAAGACTGCTCTTTGACCTAGCTCATGCTAAATACTGTTATTTGCAAATCATTCTACAGAAATCTGTAAGCATTATTACATACCCTCTAGTACTATTTGGGGTGCTTTCTGCTTGTTCATTAGTTCAGGAGTAGTCTTTATCCTCTGTTTTTACAGATCCCAGCACAGTACAAGTTCAGAATTTGGGCTGCTGGGTTAAATATTAAATAGTAGTAGCCTGTGAATGATAATTGGTTAAGCCACATTAAGGTAAGCCACGTACTACTTTTAATGCAGCTAGGTCAAAATATAAGTGAATATTAGCATCCATAATGCCATATATAAGATATTTACAGCCAAACTCCATGCTTTTCAGGCTGGATTTGAAATTGTGTCACTGAAACTTCAAGTACTTTTATAGTAAATTACACTGCATCAGTAAACTATTGTTTTAGTTCATTGCAGGTACCATGTTTCTCATACATGTAGCAAGTAGAATACTTAAAGTTAGTTTATTCAGATGTATTGAGTTCCTGGAAAAAATTAAAAGATTAATCGTGTTATGGTTCAGTGAACACTTGGCTGGGTTTTAGTGCTACAGCATACGTTTGCTTGACTGTACAAAGTTACTAAATCAGTATTTTATTTTCTCTCTGTAAGCCCTGTAAAGCTATACACTCTAAGGATGTTGACGACATGTATGTAGAGCTCCTTCAGCGTTGTAAGCAAATGTACCTTACAGAAACAGAAACAGTAGATGACCATCTGTATCAGCTACCAAGTTTCCTCCAGTCCATTGCAAGTGTGATATTCCATATAGATACAGTAAGTGGAGTATTTAAAGTACCAGTCAATTTTTTTTATGCAGCTACAGATGTGTAAGAAGGTAGTAGCTGTGAACTTACCTGTGATAGAAGGTGTTTCTTTATCTGAAATACGATGACGTATAGCTCCTAGGGGATGGGAATAATATCAGGAGAATACTTTATTGGATTTTATTTGAATAAAGAAAATGCACAGAATATACTAAATAAAATGCTACAGTGCATTGTAATGAAAACTGTGATAGCCAGATGTGAGTAGTTTTGTATTTATTTTAGGCGAAGCTATTTATTTGGACCTAGCCTTACCCTTCTCTTTATGTGATTATACCACTCTATTGCTGCTTTTTCTTTTGGTACTGATACTTAGTGTGTTCTCTGAGGCCGATACTTTGGGTTTCCTCTGATGCTATGCTGTCCAGGTGCTAATGAGGGCTTTCTGGATCCTAGCTGGAGCTGGGAAGTCAGGTTGGGCCAGAGAAGAGACTTTCACTTATATTCTGTATTCAGATTGTTAAGGATGAACAGATCATACTGCTGTGTTATTGTTTAATTAAATTGGTACTTTTCTAATAAGCTGACGACTGATCCCACTGAAGCACTAATCTATTCAGGAGCTACTTTCCATAATGAGTTCCAGGAAGATTTCTTATTTTGTTTGTTTTTTTGGTTTTTTTTAAATATGTAAGATGAATTCACTTGCTAAGTCTTTTATTGTTTTCAGAGCAGGTCATGATGTAAACTTTTGTAAACAAGTATCTTGCTGAAATAATTTAGCATTATTCCTCACATTGATACTGAGTTATAATCATTGTCTTTGCATGATGGCTGTTTTGGTTTTATTTCTTCTAGATTCCTGAAGTATACACTCCGGTACTTGAACATCTAGTTGTACTGCAGATCAATAGCTTTCCACAATATAGTGAAAAAATGCAGTTAGTCTGTTGCAGATCTATAATAAAGGTATTTCTAGCCCTCTCAGGAAAAGGTCCAGTTCTCTGGAGTTTTATTAGCACTGTGGGTGAGTCTGTGATATTAACTTTGTTGGGGGGGGTGGGTTAGGGTGGGGATGTGGTTTTTTGGCTTGGGTTTTTTTTTCCCTGAATTGATTAACTGGTTCTAAGAGAGATATGTGGAATAGCCATTTGGGGTCAAAAATGAAGCTTTTCCCATTCTCTAATAATGGAGGTTTAGGGTTCTCGTGTTATTTTTCAATATGTATTGTTAAATCACTTAAGGAATACATTTAACAACTGTTTTGGATGGCAGAGTGGCTATCATCAAGGGCAGGAGAATATATTTTTGTATATAATCTGTTTAAACATAAGACACATGTTCCTGCTCTGAAGGATTGTGGGGAGAAAGGGATTTAACAGAAAAAAGTACAAAAATCTGTTCATACACTTTCAGTTACCCCTACAAAATATCACAGAAAGTAGGGTGAGTGTCATCTCTGTTAGAAATGCAATCTTTATATGCTCTGGAACTTGTACATAGTAAAAATGAATATTCCAATTAGTCAGATATGGTTCTGTGAATGTAATAATGAATGTATCAGCATTGGTAGCTGACAATTCCAGTAGCCTCCACCATGCTGACATTTCATTAGAATGATTTTCAGAAATTATTTTTAATATCTTTCAGTTATTTGCAGTGGCTTTTCTTTATTGCTGTGGCATTTTCATTGTTTTCCATGTTCTTGATTTGGGATATGGTGCACCCAAGCACCATGCCGGAATGGAGATCCTAAGTCCATGTCTGTGAGAGTCATTGGGAGTTGTTGCCTTTTTCATTATGGCCATTATAGGCAATACCTTGGTCATCACTGCATTCAGACTCAGGAAAAAGTCAAAAGTAGTATTGAGAAAAAGTAGTAAGAAGCAAGTTCAAAATTGATTCCCTGTGAAACATCCTAGAGTTATGGCTCTGGTTTTGGATATATTTGTCCTTAGAGAAAAATCTATGGTTTGCCTCTCCCTTATCCTGACAGAATGTAGAAAATAGAAGTCTGATTTAATTCAATGCTAACGTAATGAAATGTGTGGATTATATGCCTTTTTAGGTCTGTTCAGGCATTTTTTTTGTTTGTTTCAGTGCATCAGGGATTAATCAGAATCTTCTCCAAGCCAGTCACATTTTCAAAGGTAAAATAACTGTTTAAACATGTTTATTTCATCTGGCTTCCTAAGAGTATACATTCCAGTTCTTGAAGATCTAACCCATTAAACAGGGGAAGGCCCAAAGAAGCAAAAATAGTACCATCCATTTTGAATTGTGGCTCAGTTGTTATTAGTCTCTGGTCCCTACATCTGCTGAGGATAGTGAGGATGTGCCTCTTCTACCAAATGAAAAAAATAACAGGAAATAGACTTTTGTTCTCTGCAGTTCTTGTTTGCTCAGGTTGTCTGTAACAAAGTAGGTTGTACTTAAGGTCATCTAGCTTTCTTCTGGATTATCAAATCTTGGACACTTTAAAAGGTTTACTGAATGTTTGTGTTAAGGGAGGACTTTAAAGCTTTTTAGTCCTGTGCAGCAGGATAACTATAGAGTTTCTCAAATAACTGACCACTGGAAGGAGAAGAGCTTTAGAGACTTTTGAAGGGAGCTGGTTGGTTTGTGCTCTTTTCATGTTGGTTAAATGAGAAAGCTAAACATTTCATGTTTCTACCTGCAGGAGTAATTTTATGTTGTATTTTGGCTTGAGTCAGGTAGTTACATATGCAGTGTTTCTGAAAATATTGTGTGTCCTTTAAGGATTTTTTTGGAAAAGAAACTTCTGGATCTGAAGACTCACGTGAAGCTGGAGAGGTTGAGATAGGGAGATGGAAAGTACCAACCTATAAGGACTATCTGTATCTTTTTAGAAGTCTACTGAACTGTGACACAATGAAGGTAAGAGCATAGTTAATATGGAAATACAAAAGGAAAAGTAGTCTTGAGTCTTATCACTGCTTTTCTAACCCTAGAATTTTTCCAAATGTCATGCTGTAGAACTGTTTCCTGGATTTAGTTGGATTTTGTGGCTGATAAATGAATTAAACAGGGATGAATTTAGGCTTCCATAGCTGAGGAATGTCTAAAGCCGAATTCTCTGAATCATTCAAATCTTCATTTGTAAATTTGAGAAATAATTCTCATTGGTGTTTTGAAACGTGAACTTTTTCCTCCTACACAGGAATGTGGTTTTGAAGATGAAAACCTTCTTACTGCAGATTCACCACTGCAGTCCCTGAATCGCTTGCTGTATGATGAAGTTATAAAATCTATTTTGAAGATTATTGCGAAGTTGGACCTGAGTGTTCAGAAACTGGATGTTAATGAACAGGTGAGACCTGATGACTTGTCCTTTAATTCCTGCTGTTGTACGGGAATGAAAATCACATTCCCTGTTTTGTTTTCATTATGATTATATACCTCCTCATAGTGTCCTTGAAGTAATGTTCGTACTAGTCAAAATGTTTTACTTCATATTTCTGGATATTGCATTGCAGTGTTAGGAGGTGGGAACATGGGAATTGGAAGAAGTTCACAGAATCTGTCATGCCTGCACTGGCATCTAGTGGTTTTCATTTTTCCACTCGCTTTTTCCTTATGAGCAAGCAACCCATATTATTTCTTTGAATTATTGATGTGTCAATTATTAGTCATTTGCCTGTGTTGGACTAGCTCATAGCAGCTAAAAAAAGAGGAGTAGACCCTGTTGATCTGGAGAAAAGGTGTAAATGCTTTCTGTATTGTCACAGATCCAGTGTTCTTGCTTCAATATTTATTTTCAGGATGAAAATGAAACTGACAGTGCTTCGATTGGGCCTACTTCTAACCCTGCTTCAAACCTTCAGCCAACGAAGCCGACAGACTTTATTGCCTTTATAAATCTAGTGGAATTCTGCAGGTATTAATATGTTTTTATGTAGTTTGGAAGTTACAAAGTGCTTGGAAGAAATTTAAAATGAGATTTATTTAAGGTGCCTGTTTCTGACTTATGATGATATACCATATTTCAAAATGCACAAGCTGATTAGCAGGGAGACAGTAAGTGTGTTTCAGACATCTGGGTCCTAGGTAAAAACATCCTAGCTCATCAGCTCAGTTTTTTTAAAGAGTACAGGAGACAAGTAATTAGCTTTCATTATTTGAGTGTAATTGTCTGTCAGTATATGTTGCAACTTTTAGTATTATACTGACCATATATACCAAATACTTCAGAGACCAGAAATACAGTCTTCATAAAGTAGTATGGGGAATTAAATGAAAGGTACAGCATTGTTTGCCTGTGAAGGTCCAGTCGATTTCCCCTAGCAATACTGCAGTCTCGGTAATGAAATGTGCTACGTGAGCATGTGTGTTTGTATAAATTTAATAATGAGATGTAATGAGGAAGAAATGGCTTTGCATTGTAAAGCAAAATAAAAATCTTCCTATGCTTGCCTCAGAAGGCAGCATGTAATTATTCCCTCATTGTCTTTGGGGCTGCTCTGTTATGGCAATACTTCTCTTTCTTGTACTGACTTGAAAGATTGGGTGGGGAGGAACACCCCACAAATATTTTCCCCTCCCTTCTATGTTTTCTGTGCATCTGTTTTAGAGAGATACTTCCAGAGAAGCATGTTGAATACTTTAACCCTTGGGTATATTCCTTTGGGTATGAGCTTGTTATACATTCAACGAGACTACCTCTTATTAGTGGATTCTACAAGCTGCTTTCTGTTACAATGAAAATTGCCAAGAAAATAAAATACTTTGAGGTGAGATCTGTTTTCCCAACAGAGGGGTAACATGTTGTATTAATGATGGTGCAGTTCTTTATATATAGTCTTTTATGCGCTATGGGAAATAGTTCATTGAAACTGTTACTCGGTTGTTTCAAATGTTTATACCATCCTATGCCTCCATAGTTACAAGGACATAGAAATTAAAGATTTAGACTATAACGCAGTTTCTGAAGAGGCACCATCTGTCTATAATGCTATTTCCGAAATCCTGAGCTGGGTGAACAGAGGGATTGGAAATACCCTTGCAGTGCAGACGATACAGAAGATAGCTTGGGTATCAGAAACAATCTAGCCAGAACAGCAGAGACATGTATGGGTTAATTACTCGACTTCTGGAGTATACTTGTATTCCACTCACTGATTTCCACAAGAAATATGATGAACCATTTGCAGTATGGAAGCTATTGTAAAGCGATGGTGCATCATCCCATTGTGTGTGTAGCCCACCACAGAGTCCAGAACTGTCCCTGCCACTGCTGGTGATGGCATCAAGTGAAGCAAATTTGGGAACTCATTGGTATAGATGCTTCTACTGTAGATGATGTTGTGAATTGCTGTTTTCTTATTCCACCTGCATTCTTGCCACCTGGGCATCTACTATGAGGGATTTTTTTTTTCTTTCTTGGTTTGTTAGATGGGAGGGCAAGGAGAAAATTAAGCCATTGAAAAGTTATTTTTCAGTCCTATGTGTCTTGCTTATTTTGGGTAATATTAAGTGTATTCCAAAAAGTTGACTCTGAGTGCCGTGGTACTAGTGTTAGTAAAAAACTTGTGTTTCATATTTGTACTGTGTACTACATTTTTTAATACTGTTGACTCGTGGTTTCTGTTTGGTAGGGTGTCAGTCCAAAGAGTCTCAGAAAATCTCCTGAAGACCCAGAAAAGAAGTCTTGCTTTGCACTGTTTGTAAAGTTTGGAAAAGAGGTAAGTTATTTTGCTGGCTAACTTTCTTAGTCTGAATATAAGGATAAATAACTCAATCAAAATTACATCTTCTCAAAAGTCTGGCATGTATGATAGAAGTATTACAGCTGTTTGAATTATGCAACATAGCGCTTTTTTCTGTGCATTTTTTTACTTAATATTGGAAGAGGCATATTGGTCACTTGTTGATGTACAATTGAGAAATAGCTGTGTAATTGTGCGTTAAATACTTCCTGGTAACCATCTGCAAGTGAATGACATTTCAGTATTGGTTTTGAGTTGTGTATTTTACCTGGGTATTGATATACCTAAATCAATATCTTATAAGGTTTATGATTGTTCTTGACCTATTTATCTGAATTTTAGGTTACAGCAAAAATGAAACAGTATAAAGATGAGTTGTTGGCATCCTGTCTTAATTTTTTGCTCTCTTTACCACATGACATCATCATGCTTGATATCACAGCGTATATTCCCGCACTGCAGGTGGGTCAAAGTGATGTACAGCTAACACTTTTTTTTTCCTAAAACACGTACAAAAATTCTGGAGCAAAGTTAGTATCCTGTTGAGTAAGTAAGATAACTGTTAAGCTTTGCACTGTCTTCAGTGAGATGAAATACTTGACTTTTTGGATAAACAAGTAGATTGTCAGAATTTGTTTTTGCACTAAGCTGACTCTGTTAGTGCCTGTGTTGCAATATAATATATCTCCTGTGCTGTTGTTGAGTGAGATGTTAAGCAGACAACAGTTATTAAGAAGAAAGATGTATTGTATGGTAAATGCTTTCAAATATGGGGGGTTTTTTACCTTTAAATAATAGTAGTCAGTAAAAATGAAAGACTGATAGTTTTACATTTGACACATAGAATGCATTTAAGCTGGGCCTTAGCTGTACCCCAATGGCTGATCTGGGACTGGATGCTTTGGAAGACTGGTCAACTCACATCCCCAGACATATAATGCAACCTTACTACAAGGATGTTCTACCTCTTCTTGATGGTTATTTGAAACACTCTACTTCTACAGGTACATACAGGCAATAAATTTTTAGACTTGAGGGAGAGGAAAATGATTTTTGCATAGTTATGCCTAGAGGTATGCATGTGACATACTTTTTGTCTAGGTTGTGCACTTCTTGTGGTTGGAACAATATAATTTCTCTTACACCCCAAAATTTGCCTTTTTCTTAAACTAGGATTTATTTGCTAATGCCAAACAATCATTAATTGTAGCCATTTTACATGCCCCTTCTCTGTGATTTGTCCTTTGTATCCTTAAATCAGCTTAGTTTTCACTGAGAGAGACTTATTTTCCTTAGTAAAGATTTAAAATGAAGGAAGAATTGTCACATCCTAAAAATAAAAACAGGGGCAAAACCAGGGTGGGTTTTTTTAAAGAAACTATGAGTAGGTGCATGAGGTGCAGCTACAGTAAACTAATGTTAATATGCTGGTTTTTTATTCATCAGTTGAATCCCAGAATAATTGGGAAGTAAGGAAACTTTCTCAAGCAGCCCAGAAGGGATTTAATAAAGTTGTGATACAGCATTTAAGAAAAGCAAAGGCTTTTTCATTGGTAAGAACACTGTTTCTTTTTAGAGTTAAATGTGAGTTAATCACCTACCTCTGTTTCTCTTCCTTTTTTGCATGCATACTTTTTTCCTGAGGGTTATTTCTGCCTTAGATCAGTTCAGTGAATCCCGTTCTACAATGTGGCTCAAAAATCAGCACAGCTGGAAAGGTGTCATATTTTAGGGTGAGAATGGGAATGAAGCAGGGAAAGGGAACTGAAGAAATCTTATAAGTTAGCATCACTGCTAGACTAACATATTGTGGAAGCAAAAATTTAACTCCTACACCTAAAATCAGGTCCCAGCTTAGCAGCGGTGCAGTGTGCAAATAACCATTTTGTGAACGTGTAATTTTTGGTTTTTTTAGTTATCTTGTGGATAGGTTCATAGTCTTAGAAGTCAAACATACTATCATTTTGACCAATGACTTCTCAAGTAGCTCAAAATAAGTGTAGTTTTATTTATATATTCCAGTGTGCAAACTAGCTTGGAATAAACTTTTTTTAGGCATGAAACTGGTAGTTATTCATATATATATAAAACTCTTTCCGACCTAGTGGTCTTTAAACAAAATGAGTGAATTTTATATCCTGTACAGGCTGGTTATGAAAATTGGTTGGCTGCTTACATAAAGGTACAGGATTTAACCTTTAAGTTCTGGGATTAAAGCAGATTAAAAGAGTAATTTCTTTCCACTTTTTAGACTATTACATCATTTTGTACGTATGTGTTACCTGTGATGATAAAATTTTAACCTTTACTTGAGAAATGGCAGTTCAAAGCCCACAAAATGTGATGAAAATGCTTTCCAGTCTTGCCCTCTTTTGCTTATTGAACCAGAACTGTTCTCTTGTTTGATGTGGTTCTCCTCCCCACAGGTTCTTCATTTTATCCTCTTCATCCATATGTTAATAAGAGCTGTAAAACCTTAATTTACCATGTAAACCAAGTTACTTATATATAGGACTAACTCTTCTCTCACTAATACAAATCTGTTGAATTATTTAGGATGACAATCCCTCCTTGGGAGCAGTAAGGACTAGAGTGGCACGCCTTCTTGGATCTTTGGGAGGGCAGATCAACCACAACTTAATTACAGGTAAGTGACCTGCCAGTGTAAATAAAAATATTTACGTGCCTCTGCTGTCTCTCTTGAAAGCTGATTTCAATGAGGTCTCAAGATCACTCTATGAGAATGTATGAGCTTTTCAAGGAAAGCTATTTTTTGTTGCTCTTCTTTAAACAAAATTGCTTTTATTCAGTTCTAGGGTTTAGGAGAGCAAAGTATTCGCGAACTTACTATGGAATGCAGAAAGTGTATAGAAAACTTCAGTTAAAGGCAGAAAAATTGTATGCATCCGAGTAAATGGTTTTATTTATCCCCTGCCTTTGCCCCCTAGCTGCAAAGCCATTTTAAAACTTCGCCCCAGTTTGTAACTCCTCAGTACTTTTTTCCACCTTTTTACTACAATTCTCACTTAATCCAGTTTTGCAGAACGGCAGGCTGTGAATTGTGTAAGTCTCTGCAAGTTTACTTCTTCACTTGTGAGTTTAAGGTGCACCATGCCTTTAGTATGTCCAGGTAGTAGAGTTCCATTTGAGTGCCTCCTCAAAAAAAAAAATGTTTTCCACTCTTCTCTGTTCAGTCTGTGAATAAGCTTTATAATTTAATTATTAAATATCATAAAATCTAATTAAAACAAAAATGGAAAAGTATAGTTTAAGTACCTGACCATGATCTTTGAGGGATAAATTCAGTGCAAAATTTAGTCAGTCTAAAAACTAACCTAGTTGTATAGAAGTTTTGTTCCTTTCTTTTAGTGATTACACTTGTTTTTTCTGCCTTCACAATCAGTTTTCTTTCTGCCAAGTACTTCTCTGTTGCTTATTCAGAAACACTGTGGGAAAGTAGCATTATTCCCTGGAAATTAAATACAAAGTGTGGTTAGACTCTGTTAACCAAATTAGCAAATATGGGAATATAGGGAGAGAAGGGAGTAAGTATGGCAGCTTTCCTTGGAGGACGTAGCCATAACTGTAGTTGTTTTCTGTGCAACTGCAGGAGTCTGTATGTTGGATCTTCCTGTCTGATTGTTTATAATAGTAGAAGACAAAAGTAGTATATTGGACGTCTTCAAGAAATATTTTAAATGAAGTATGATTCAATGTCTTATGAGTTTATAATAGTCTCCAAAGTTACCTGTATTGAAACTGGAGGCTGCTGCGTCTGTCTCCTGAAATGTAGGCTACAATTATTTTTCCCATGTGGTGGCTAAACATCTGTTTAGATGTGCAAATAAAACTGTCCTTCTAACATACTTCCGGTACTTGTAACATCCAGTAACTTACAAAGCATTAACATTTTATGGCAATCTAACTGAAGTTGGAATATTACAGAATTTTTTGACTGAGCTACAGAAATACTTGTTCTGTGTATGTTATATAAAGGTTATTTTTTTGTTTTGGTGTTTTCAAATGCGTTAGCTACCTCTGCAGAAGAGAAGATGAAAAAATGTGTATCCTGGGACACTGAAAAGCGTCTGAGCTTTGCTGTACCATTTGCAGATATGAAGCCTGTCATCTACTTGGATTTATTCTTGCCCCGTGTGACTGAATTGGCTCTTTCTGCAAGTGACAGACAAACAAAAGTATTGATGATCTTTCTGCGTCTTTTTTTATGTTAACTGATAAATACTGCATAAGATAATGTCTTCCTTGTTAAGAAAGACCTGTTTTAATTAATTCATAGGTAGCAATGTGCTGCTTTGGTGCTCTTTCATGATGACGTTATTCTAAGCATTTAAAAACTAAAGAGCAGAAGTTGCTATAAGCTCTTATTGGACACCATTGTGCTTTGAGAGTTAGACTTAACATAAAAATGAAAACTTTAAACTAGTTGATATTCAGTGTTCTTTGGCCTCCTTCTCATGCCTAGTCTATGAGCTTGTGGACCCAGTCCAGCAGAGCACTTAAGCAAATATTTTGCTGCTTTGCTGGATTGGTATGGTGATATCCAATGAGAGTCCAGAACGGAGGTATCGTTGGACCTTCATGGTGGGTGACATATGCAAGTGATGAATTTTCTCCAGCTGAAAAGTGACTGTCCATGGTAGAGACTAAAACATTAGGAGAAAGGCCTGTTAGAATGTGTGTCAGTTACTTCCATGGATGTGATCTGTTCCTGGAACAGTGATTTAGCACAGATTGGAATGATTTCTCAAATAGACCCTTTCTTTTGACTCATGCTCTCCTGCCTGCAATTTTGTCTTCTATGTGAAAGTAATGGATGCATAACCAAAGGTATTTTTAAATTTCAGGTTGCGGCCTGTGAGGTGCTACATAGCATAGTCACATATATGTTGGGGAAAGCATCTCAGATGCCAGAAGGATGTCAGGGTCCCCCACCCATGTATCAATTGCATAAGCGAATATTTCCAGTGCTGCTTCGTCTTGCTTGTGACGTAGACCAGGTAAACAGATTTCATTTATAAACATTTTATCTTGTTTAAAATACCTCTAAATATGGGAATTAATTTATGATTTTATTTAGAAGCTATCCTGTTAGGAGTTACCCTAACACATTGCCTTCCCCCTCTCCCCCCAAAATGTAATGTATTTTGTAAGCTGAAATTCTATTTTAGGGATAGTTTTTCAGGATTTCAGGGGCGGGAGGGTGGGGTGATAGCCTTTTCAAAGGCTTCAATAATGGAGTGTAATTCAGAGTAACTTAGAGAAGTGTACAAATACATGAGGGTTTCAAGATTCACGTTTCAAGGTTCATTCAAAGAGTTTGTGGTAGTAGCTGCTCTTTATTGCTGTATCTAATTTCCATATTTTTCTTTTTCTGTAATAAGTTAGTTTGAGGTGAAGTTGATCATTTCAATATTGGGTGAGTGCAGAGCTACAGTCCACAAGAAAAGTGTTTGGGAGGGAATTTGTAGCTGCCTCATTGATAGCTAAGGTTGATATATTTAATTCTAACACCTGAACTTGGTATTTCTTCTCCTTGACACAAAACAGGATAGACGCATAGGTTCAGCCCCACTGAAATTACAGGTCTTGTGCCTTTTCAGACTGCTGTTTGGGCCCTGGCATCCAGATTTTATTTGTAGACCAAAGGGATTTGTGTTCTGTTAAAACATACAGGAAGTTAGGTTACCGCTTTAGGTGAATCCCTTTTTGCTGGTGTATGGCTGAACGTAAACCATAGGTAAATAATGTCTGGATTGGTCCAAACCAATGCACACAGGCATGCACACTGTATTATAAGCATGTATGTATGTAAGCAAGTACATTTAATGGTTTGTTCCTTCATGTTATAGTATTGACAGTATTTGATCAGGTTGTCTTACAGGTAGAATTGTTGAAATCCACCAAGTTAGAATAATGTATATGGTAAATATTAAGAGATATTTTAGATCAAAATACAGCTTAAAACCAAACTTCTGTGTTTCCCTGGCTGTATATTGGCATATCAGTCCGTGGCATGCAATGTTTTTTCTGTCTCAGAGGATCTTACTGAAAGTAAGCTTGGAGATCTTTTGAGAGTAGTTGAATAGAAAGTAGCTAACCAGATGTTGGGTTTTTTTTTTTTTAATCCTTGATATGGGAATGTAATATGAAGCCGATTATTCATCTTACAGACCCTTTTTTCAAAGAAGTATTTTTTTGTTCTTACATATTTTGAATAGCAACATAGCATAAAAATATATTAATCCTTGAAATGTAGTTGGCTTTTACTCTTTTCAGGTAACAAGGCAGTTGTATGAGCCTTTAGTCATGCAACTCATTCACTGGTTTACGAACAACAAAAAATTTGAGAGTCAAGATACGGTGGTGTTCCTGGAAGCTATCTTGGTAGGTTCTAAGTCTTGCTTCTCTTTTTTCTGTGCCATATGGCTTTATTTTCAACTAGCATCATTTTACTACTGAAAGAACCAAGAGCACATAAACAGATATAATGGCTCCTTATTAGTCTGAAAGAAGGAAACCATTTTATCAATTTTGTGATCTTTTAACGTTTCTTAACCAAGATTTTGATGATGGATTTCTCTGTTTCTTTGACATTCTCAAAATACAGGTAGTGTCTTTAGAGTGCTTATAGAATTAATGAAAGACTATTTTTGTCATCAGTGTATACAAGGAACTACTGAAATACATAATTTTTTTCCCCCACTCTGAATTAAAGTTGCTTTTGATGTGTGCTTAATTTTCCTTTAAGCTTTTTTGCTTGCACCAGGTGCAAAAGCTTTAAATTTAAAACTGGCTTTTGCACTGACCTGAAGTGGCTGGAGGCAAGATAGGTCAGGAGGTTTTGTAGTACTTTTTGTAAATTAAAGTCAATGTTGTCACACCACTTCTGAAGTAGAGGAAACTGGCCCATCAGAAAATGAAGTGACTTAGACAAGGCTTCTAAACCATTCAGTAGCTGAGATGGGAATAGAAATCCAGATCTTTGAGACCTAATCCAGTGCTGTGAGGGCTGGAAATGCTGCCCCTTCCCTCGGACAGTAGTAATTTTGAGGCTTTATTACTTCTGGGAAAGTGTGAGTACATTTTTTTAACTTACAAGTAATACTGTGTAAATAAGATGCTCTAATAACTGCACTGAGACAATGCCTTCTTTTTCATTCTTGGGATGAAATAACGTTGTGTCATTTCAGAGTGGCATTGTGGATCCAGTTGACAGCACTTTGAGAGATTTCTGTGGTCAGTGTGTACGAGAATTTTTGAAATGGTCTATTAAGCAGACAACACCAAGACAGCAGGAGAAAAGCCCACAAAACACCAAGTCCCTTTTTAAACGGTTGTACAGTCTTGCTCTTCATCCCAGTGCTTTCAAGAGACTGGGTGCAGCACTTGCTTTTAACAGCATCTACAGAGAATTTAGGTGAGCAAACAGAGCTCGGAGCAGTAGCTAACTTGGACTAAGGGTTGAAGGAGATAAAAGAAATTGAATGTAGAACTGAAATAGTTATCCACTAGCACTCATTCTATTAATGACTACAATAGCTGTAAAATTGAGTTACTCAGATTATTAATTTTTAATAATAATTTTGTAGTTCAGGCTTTCTGCAAGTGGGGAGTGTAGAAGTTTAAATTTCTATCACAAGTTTATGGGTAGTTACTTTTGCCTTTTTAAGATGGTCAGCGAATCTTCATTGCTGTTCTTTTAGAGTGGTTTAGATGTATTTTTTGTACAAACATCTTGTGCAGTTTATCTCTACAGTATTTTAATTTTTTTTAATTAGAATTTCACACTTAGTGCTTCTAACTCATGTTTCTCATCATATTTATTCCTGATTTTTAAAGGGAAGAAAATTCTCTGGTGGAGCAGTTTGTATTTGAAGCATTGGTTGTATTTCTGGAAAGTCTGGCTTTAACCCATACAGATGAAAAATCATTAGGTGAGCTATAATTAATTAACTATGGAATGAATAAAAAGGCCATCCTGTTGAATCTTGGATTCAAAAAGAAAAACTAAACCAAACCATGATTCTATACGTGGAGAAAAAGTAAATGTGCTTGCTTGTGCAACAAAGGAAGGATTATTTTTCATTACTGATAGAGAGGTTATTTGATATTTAGTTAGGAACTGATTGCATGGACTCCATGCAACATATAAAGGTGGAAGATTTTGTGCTCAAGAGGAAGAACCTTTTCACATTTATGATGATTTACAGTTTTATAGTAATACTAAAAATGCTAGGGGTGCTTCTGATTTGAATCTTGATTTTGCAGTTACACATTGTAAAAATGTAGCTTGATGAGAATCTTGAAGTCTGTTCTTTTATAACAAACAAAATGCTTGAAAAAGTGGCATTTCTCTATATTCTGTGAAAGATTTCCACCATTTTGTAATACCCTTTCCTGTTTGCCTTGTCATTCGTCTCTACAACAGTATGTAGCTGTGTGAAGAATCTGTGACCTCTTCCACAGTTCTAATGATTCTTCAGTGAACTTGCTTTTCTCTTTTTTTTTTTTTATGCTCTGACTTTCATCAATGAATAGTAATTAGAACATAAAACCAAAAACTGATGTTACAGGATTTATTTCTTTCAGAGAAACAGTTCAGGATATGATAGAAGTGGCCCCAGAAGAAATACTCGTATGGGAAAATTTTACAGTTTCTGTAAGCATGAGCACAGAAAATAGCATACGCATTTTTATAGCAGAGGCCTTACGGTTGGCTCAGGCCATGTTGACCTGTCTGCTATTTTACAATCTTGTTCTGCGGCCTTGAAAAATTTACTGTAGAAGCACATAGTAGCAGAGGTGATAGACATTATCCTGTGTGTAAGTCTCTTGCACCATTTCTATAGCGAAAATACCTTGATTCATTTAACCAAGTTACTAGCATTTATTTACACATGTCAATTCTCTCTTTCTAACAGGTACCACTCAACAATGTTGTGATACTATTAATCACCTGAAGCGCATAATTAAGCATAAAGCGCCTTCTCTGAACAAGGAAGGAAAACGCCGAGTACCACGGTCAGCAATTTGCCATTCTTTTGCTTTTTAAATATTACATTTTGATTAACGATGTATGTAGTCCCGTTAACAGTTAGGACTGAATAGGGAATTCATCCTGTGACTGTTGCTGATAGAGATCTCCTGATATGTCTGTTGAACCACTGGTGAGAAATGCTGGACATGATAAAAATGATCATGATGGTCATTCTTTATTCCAGTGTGGTGAGCTCAGAACAGGGAGCTTGCTTTAGTTTGGCAAGGACAGAAGGGAAAGAAAAGCATGTTTCCCCCACAGCAGTGTTTATTATAACGTTAGCACTGGCATTACAAAGCCTTTGGAGGAAACTCCTCTCAAGTCTTTTTTTTTTTTTTTTTTTTTTTTTAAATTGCTGTTGGTATTAGCAGAAGTAGGACAAGCAATAGCAGGATGATCAGTGATTAAAGAGAGCTAGTGAAAAAGGTGGAAGAAGCAGGAATGCATTCAGCATCAGGCTGGAGGAAGCCCTGAGTCACTTGGTCTGATCACATAGCTAGCTGACCCTGCTTTGAGCAGGAGGTTGGGCTAGAGACCTCATGAGGTCCATTTCACCTGAATTATCCTGTGATCCTAAAAAAACCAGATGAGTGGAATCTGGGAGCTAACACTCACTGCTGTGGCATATGGTAAGTTAGGAGACTGGACAATTAGGGATGGGATAAAACTGCAGGCTTATTAAACTTTAGTCTCCATTTTTGTCTCTTGGAGTGTTACAAAGAGAAGGAAAGATACCTGATCCTGTTTTTCAAAATGTTGCCCCAAAGACTATGCTCTGGGGATCCAAAGCAGAGTAGGGAGAAAGGAATGCTGCACAAGACGTCCTTGTAGAAGAGCTCTTCCCTGTAATGTAGATGGGTTTTGGTTAGATAGATAAAAGGACATTCATAATGCTCATGGAACATTTTGATTTTTTTTGACTGGAAGACTATGGCTTCTTGGTAGATGTCATGAGGACTGTTAATCCCTAGTATTTTTGTGCAGAGGATTTCCAGCTACTAAGTCAGTGTGTCTTCTGGACATTGTCATGTGGCTCTTAGTGCAGTGTGGACGACCTCAGACAGAGTGCCGGCATAAAGCCATGGAGCTCTTCTATGAATTTGTTCCTTTATTACCAGGTATTGTAAGTCACAATGTATTATTATCTTTGCTTTCGAACTACTGTGGGTGCCTTCCCTCTACGTTTTCTGTGCAAAGTATTAATTACAAGAAAAATTATTTTTTAAGTAAATGTCTGTTCACTTACTGCTGTTAAATAGAAACAAGTAGTTGCTTGTACTGGAAATCAAATATTGTGAGAACGTCGGGGTTTGTGGGCACAGAATAGGGTTTTATTGCAAACTTCCTTCCGGCAAGGAAGGGGAACTTACAGGCCTAGAGCTGCTGTTGCATCTAGCTATGAAGGCAAGGCAGTATTTGCTGACTGGGAGCTAGTGGCAGTATCTCACAAATTGACATTCTCCTTGTGCATAATTTAAGTAGTATGACCAAGGCTAGACCAGAACCAATACCTTCTCTGCTGGAGGGTCCAGTTTGAAACACAAAGCTTGAGCATGTCGGTCCGTTTGCCTGTAATTCCTTGCTAGCTTGAAATGTGTTTTTCTGAAAGAATTTATATTTGTGGTTTTATTTCTATCAGGAAACAAGTCTCCATCTTCTTGGCTGGCTAATGTTCTAAAAAACCGAGATGTTTCTTTCCTCATTAACACATTTGAAGGAGGTGGCAGCGATGCCAAAAGTCCATCTGGGATCCTTTCTCAGCCAACTCTCCGTGGTATGCAGGAGCCCTTCAGTTTACAGACTGTCATGCGGTGGATGGATATGTTCTTAGCAGCACTGGACTGCTACAATACATTCTTTGAGCTGCGAATGATCAAACCTCATGAAATACTGGGTGAGCGATTATCTGTAGTTTCATTCATGTCTGTTACACAAAGCCCATCCAAGATGAGTTTCTAACTGGGACTTGAAGCTTTTTTCTTAAATGTAGAGTTGATGAATTTTACAAATTCTCCCAAAGGTTCCAATCAGAGTTGTTGCCCTGGATGTTTTTTGATTAAGTAGTACTTTGTTAATAGTGTATCTTAAAATGTTTCGGTTTAGTCCTAGAAATAACCTTTACATTTCTGTCTCTCAGTCATCCACTCGCCAGCAACTTCTTTTATTCTAGCTCATCTTAAAAAAATTATGCTGTACAGCTAATTTCCCTCTGCTGAGGCGAGCAATAGTTGGGTTTTTTTGTTTGGTTGGTTTTTTTTTTTAAAATCGTTCCAAAGCTGTTTACCCGCTCTGTATTAATGTCTGGAGGGAGCTATCAGAAAGCAATGAATTAAGTCCCTTTTCACTTTAAGCCTTGTGCGTATTACCTTCAGTTCCTAAGGCTTCAACTGCATCAGGTCCAGAAGCCTTGTATTTGAATTTTGATCATGTGCGTAGTAATACCTCGTCTAGCCATTGTGTCTCTATCAAAAAGTTTTTTTTATTCATGCTCATCTAAACAAAATATTTTTTATCACTGACAGTACAGTTGCATAGTTACTTCATATATGAATTCTTGTACAAGTTCTAGGTAGTCTGTCAGTGTCTTCTCTGTCTTGGTTTAAAAGAGTATTGTACAATCACTGTTGAATGCAGTTAGCATTGGGCCAAATGATTCAAAACTAGGGATTTAAAATTTTCATCCTTCTCATTACACATGCTTAAATCAGTATCATTAATAAGGGCTTATAGTGATTAATAAGTAGAAAGCTACCCTTCACTGCACAGAATGTTAATATTTGGAACTGGCATATGACTTTCAGAAAATACTGGTGTGACGTGATGGTTTTCTGTTTATCATCTCAGTACAACTGTTTCCTTCCCAACACAAAATAATATATTTAAAAGTTGAGAGCTGCTGTATCATTTCAACTTAGTATAATTCTTCTTAGGTGTAAATGAAAGATCCTCATTCTTGGAGGCTGTGCAGTTCTTCCTTGAAACTATTGCTTTGCATGACATCCACGCAGCAGAGCAGTGCTTTGATTGCAGTTCAAAAGGCAGCATGTTCAGTCCACAAGAGAGAGACATGTATAATTACAGCAAGTGTACCATTATAGTTCGAATCATGGAGTTTGTCACCATGATCCTGGAAACATGTCAGCAGGATTTCTGGAAGGTAGGCACTAAAATCTGTAGCAAATAAAAGATACAAAATCTATACGTAAAGATTTGTGTTTTCACTGTGATGTTAGTGTGCTGGAGAATATCAGCTTTAGAGGTGCTTTAATTGAAATCGATGACTAAGCATCGCGAACTGTTATGGTCTTTGCCTGTAAGTGAAAAGAATTATATTGCACAGTTAATTTTAGTGGTTGATGTAGTTCTCATTAGAGGAATTAGTATTTCCTGTATATTCAGTTGTATGTTGACTATGAGACTGCTGTATATTGATTATGAGATTGTCATTCTCTATGGAGTACTTGCAGTGACTATTTCCTGCATGGCTCCTGATGGCCTTAAATGTGTGGAGGTGATAGCTGCTTAAAAGGCAGAAAGGCAGATTGTGGCAATTCTTTCTTGAATTCAGTATAGATATTCAGGTCTCTCCATTTGCCTGGCTTTGATGCAATATAAACTGTATTTAACTATAGAAAGTATAGGATTTATGAGTCTCTTATGAAATTTACACTGCCAGGTTTGTTTCTGAGACTGACTGTCTCTTAAATATCTCTAATAATGTGCACAGAGGTGTACATCTGGATTTCAAGGTGATTACAGGTGTATAAACAAGACTGAAACAGGCCTATGTGGACATAAAAGATTTTATTTGCAGTTTGATGAGATAGCATATATCCTATGTATATTTTTGTAGATACTTAATTTCTGTGTATTAGCACGATTGACTGAAAGTCAGACGTTTCATACAGAAAGAATGTCACTTGGTGAGAATAGTTACTGTTTCGTCTTTTGTTTCATTTTAGATATAAGGACTAATGATGAGTTATGAAGAATAAAATAGGGAAATCTAAATGGATTTTTAAATAAAGCTTTTATTTGATGTTTTATTTTTTCTAGCTACTCGAGAAAGAATTGCTTAATGCAAGCCTTATAGAGCTTCTGGTGATGACAGTGTGTGATCCATCACATGTAGGCTTTAACACTGCTGATGTGCAAGTCATGAAAAATCTCCCAGATATCTCCGTAAGACTCATGAAAGCTTTGACGAAATCTCCCT
Source organism: Pelecanus crispus (assembly GCF_030463565.1). NCBI lineage: Eukaryota > Metazoa > Chordata > Aves > Pelecaniformes > Pelecanidae > Pelecanus > Pelecanus crispus. The sequence continues at coordinate 128,333,390 of NC_134644.1, read as the reverse complement.
ATAACGAATCTTTGAAACTGTGCATAAAAAGAAGAATCACACCACAGAGGTAAGCAGGGGCTTTCTGGTAAGCATGAATCCAGAACAAATGCCACTCACCATGAGAAATGGAAAGTAAATAATGTTGTGTATGGTTGCACATGGAGCTCTCCACCAATGTAACGTTATTGCTTCTCTGTTCTCATTAGCCTTGAGGACCTCTGTTCTGTTGATCTGTTTAACTCAGATGCACGTTTTGATCAAGTTAGGTTTAGTGCTGTCCTTTCTGCCTGCAAGCAACTCCAGAAATCTGGCCTGCTGCATTCTGTTCTTCACAGTCAGGTAATTGTTTATCCAGAAAATAATGGTGAATATTTTTATACAGTAAAGAGCTTTTTCTATGAAAAGGCCAGTATGAAAACAGAGAACAGATCAGATGAAGACGTTGTGTAAAGTGAGATCAACAGTAAAGAGCTGGTGTTGAAAAGCTGGTGTTCTGAGGCTCAGAAATAAATGTTTTATGTTTATCTACAAATCTGAGTAGCACAATACTGAGGTTTGAACGATCTTCATAATTATGTCTGTCTTTCTCCAATTTCCAGGGCCTGGTGGCAACCAGAATCTACCTAAAACTTCTTTTTAGTGAGCTTCACAAGAGTGAAAGCTCAAAAAATCAGGATTTATTGTCCCATAAAGGAGGCATTTTTCAACAGTTTTTGAACAGAGAACATTCAAAGTGATGAGGGAAGTTAGAAAAGAAATACATTCTGGCTGATCAGAAACAATATAGTGGGTCTGAGTTGCAGGAAAACAGGATGGAGGGCGGTTGGGGGGTGGCGTCTAGGCTGTATTACTCAAAAGAATTCTTTCTACTAAGCTTCTGATTGTAGTCAATCTATTTTACTTTGGGTAATTGAAGGAAAACAAGCTATGCAACAGCCACAAGGACTGAGAGAATTTGTCTACTGGTGAGCAAGGCTATATTTAGCAAGTAACAAAATATTTAATTTCTGTGGGGTGGTTGCCGTATATCCTCTATGTCTAAACAAAAGCTAGAGCTGTGATTGTAGGATCGCAATATTCAAGGAGCTGCATGATTTATGGTGGGCTTTTGTGGCCCACCCATCCTGACTAAGCTGTTCATTTTTGTTTCTGTAGCAGTGTTGTTATCTGAAAAAAATCTGGAGGAGGATCAGAATCTTTTGAAGATTTTCAAATGACAATTAGTTTGTTCTGAACTTTGTACACAACAGGGTTGTCTGGTTAAAAATCTTGTTCCTCAGTTAGAAAGGTGTCTTGTCATGATACATTTGCATCGGTTTATAAGAAAATTACCTGGAATTCAACTGTTTTCATTAGCTATACAGGTGGATTGGAAGGCTTCTATGTTATTTTTTTCAGCTTATATTAATTGTCACTTGTTTGTTTATTTCTGTAGGATGAAAAGCCTCATTTCTCAGTTGGCTCTAAGCTTCTTTCAGTTGTTTATAAAAGTATTGCACCTGGGGGTGAAAGGATATCTCTTCCATCATTAGAAATCAGCAGTAAGCGATTAGCTGATAGACTCCTGCAGCTAGCTTTTGCTATTAATGACCAGGTAGGATACAGTTCTCCAGTTTTAATACTGAAATCATCATTTAATACTCATCATCAGTAGTCTTCTACCCATATTTTGGGTGGATGAGGCTGATGTTTTATTCATAATCCTACAGAGGAACTGTAAGGATTCTTTGGTTTAATTGAATGACAGTTGTAGATAACAAACATTTCCGTATTCTGTTTGTGCTTTATTTTTGTGCTTTCTGGTAACATAAAAGAGTTTGGGATGGAAGCTTTAAAAAACTCATGCACTTTTGTAAGAAATGAGTGGAACTTAATGTGCTTGAGGTAACTGTCTCTATACCTTAATTTTCACAGTGTGATGAGCTAGTAAGTCTGCTGTTGAACACGGTGGTGTTATCTGTGCCATTATCAGGAGCATCTCAGAAGAACCTGATCAATTTCTCTCATGGACAGTATTTCTACAGCCTGTTCTCGGAAACCATCAATCAGCAGCTGCTGAAAAACCTGGATGTGGTCATAGTCCAGCTTATGGAATCATCTGTCAGCAATCCCCAAATGGTATTAGACTACTTCTTTAAAAGGACAAAGTCAAATGGGAACGTTAAAAGTAACACTTTTGTTGTTCTTATAGGTAGATATAACTGAGTGTGTAGTGGGGGGAAAAGTGCATTTGGTTGCACTTGGGACAACATTGCATTGATAGGGTTTTTCTTTTTTTTTGTCACGGCCTACTGGTGCCTACTGGCACTACCTTCATGATCTCTGGCAACCTGACGTAACTTAGGCTGTCTGTCATCTCATGTCAAACTGAGTGGAAAGTGCTTCCCTATTACCTATCCTGGTATCTGTGAATTTCAGGATTTTTTTGCATAGTACTTCAGGTCAAGAATGTCCTTTCAAAGCAAGTCTGATTGTTCCCATTTACTGTGCTTTGTTTTTAATTGTAGAGTGGTCCGAGAGCATGCAGACTAGATTTGTTTTGGATAAAACTAAACTGGAAAATGAACTCCAACCACTAACAGGCATTTAGTCCACAGGACTACAGTAGAGCTAGATCAAAGTATTAAAAGAGAGACAAACACATACACACACACAACCCTCCGTGACCTGAAATAAATACAGGGTGGATGTCATGTACTCAGTCTCAGCACCAGTTGTTTTGCTCAACAGATTTTCTCCTGTTGGTCCACACTAATTAATGTAGAGCTTACCTTCAGGTCCATGAAGGAAGTGTGTTATAATTGAGAAGCCTTCTCTCAGTGCTTCTGAGAAACAGAAGGGTAAAGAAGAAAGGTTGAAAGTCCACTTTCCCTATTGCTTAAAAAGATGCTCAGGAAAGTAGATCATCCTTTTAAAAATGATTGGATCTTTTTTTTATCCAAGATGTTATGCTTAAAGGTGTTGCTTCCAAGTAACATTTTAAAACACTGGGAACATAATTTTTTATGATACCAGAAATTGTTTAATTTGATTGTAGAGGGATGTATGTATGTTTTAAAAGGCTGGTTCTTGTGCTGACTTTGTAGTGTTTCCTGTGCAGAGCATGCCACAGTAGATTCACTTTTAAAAGTGTCTCTGATAAATGATAGGCTACTAATTTACACTGGCTACATGTGGTAATAGTGTTTAAAATCTTCATTAATTTAATTAAGATAAATAGCCAAATTGGGTCAAACAAACACTTTTCTGTTGTCTGCTATCTGCTGTTCTTCTTTGTCTGACTTTTAAAAAAATGTATTATGGATTACATTTGATAAGATATCTCTTCTTTAGTTTTATGCATTTGTGAAGCACAGGAAGAAAAAAATAAGTCTTATTTTACTGTAGCCATCCGAATCTGGTGAAATCACAAGGTAGATAACATGAATCCACTTTATTAGGTGATTGCCAACTATTCAAGAGGAGAATGCAGAATTCAGGTTTGGAAGTCAGTGACCATTAGTTTTAATCAGGTCTTTCTTAGACTGTGAAGAAAAGAGATTGAAGCATACTTAGTTCATATCTGGTATGCCATGGTTTATGTTTCTTTTCAAAATGTATGCACATAAGTTAGCATATGTTGTATTTCTCCTATTTCTCAGCTTCACACTAACTAAAATTTTCAAGTATCAATCTTTAGAGTCATACTGGATTATCATTTATTTCTTCATATTCACACAAAAGGTATGGGAAGGAATTGCTGTACTCTGAATGAAACGGGAGTAAATTGGATACAAGTCTCTTTTTTGAGAAGTGTGTGCTTTTAATTTCCTACAGAGAGACTTCTGTATCCTTTTGAGATTAAATCTAGCATTGTTATGTGATGCAATACAATCCCACATATGATAACTGGGTCCTGGAAATAGAATTTAGGCTCTGCAAGAGACACAGAACCAAAAAAAACCTTAAGTTTGCTGATATGTCAGGGTAGGATTTTCAAATTTCCTTAATTAGTCATTTATTTTCCATTGAATACAGTTGTATTTAAGGATGTGGGATAGAATTAAGATCTTCTAATTTTAGATCCTAATCTTAGCTTTCTGACAGAGTCAAAGAAGAGAAAGGTGCTTCTAATTCAGGTGCTTTTAGGACAGATAGTAAGTCAGACAGAGAGAGCCTAAGTTGAAGGGATTTTCTTCTTTTTCTCTTAACAACAAACTTTTTAATTTTCAGTCAGGTGTTCTGTTCTCCTGAATCTGATGCTCTTTTATGATTGCCCATAGCATTGAAGAGATCCTATCATCCTCTCATTTGAGATGCAGGAATATACCTGTTACTTTTCCTTCCAGGTTGGTAGCATTTTGAACGGCATGTTAGATCAAAGTTTTAGGGAGCGTACTGTACGCAAGCAGCAAGGAGTGAAACTGGTCACAGCTGTACTAAGAAACTGGAGGAAACTTGACAGCTGGTGGGCTAAAGGTTCAGCTCCCGAGAGCAAAATGGCAGTCTTGACCCTGCTGGCAAAAGTTCTGCAGGTATGCGTTGCTTTGTAAAATCCAGGTAACTTTTCTAATCCTGTAGGAATTGTATCTTGTTTTAAAGAAATGCTATTTCATTCTCATGTTTTAGGTTTTAAAAAAAAATCAATCTGGGTTTGGGTTTTTTTTTTTTTAATTTGCAAAATACAAAAAATATTTGGACAGGGAGAAATTACTAGATTTTTGCTCTTCTCTTCCACCCCCGTGCCCCACCCCACCCCCCCCTTTTTTTTTAAACTGCTCTCATGTTTTAGCTGCCTCTTTCCTTCTGGAGAACTGGTACAAGTGCAGAGAGTAAACTCTGAAACTGAGCAGCCTCTGATAACACTCTTTGTCATGTTGGCATCCAGAAAGTCATAATGGAGGAGTTCCACCCATATCAACAGACTGCAGAAAGATATTTATTACAAAGATAATTTTCTGTTATATTGGGGTTTTGGTCTTTTTTTCTTTCTCTATTTTAAAAACGTAGATTATCTACTTATCCTGTTGGGGTTTTTTAGGAACTTGTAAAAGTAGCTGTACACAAATATACGCAAAGATCACGTATTAAGAATTTTATTTTCTTTTTTATAATTAATTATTTTAAACTCGATTTGTTTTAAAGGTATGTGTTAGGACAGAGAACGTGAGCTGTATTGCTGTATTAGCTGGCGGTGAAGTGACCAGTAGGAAACCTGGCTTTGAGCTTAATATTTTTTTGAACTGGAAGATATCCAACATTATGATTTTGTTTGTATTGCGTAGGAGCTTTTAGAATTCTGTTTGATAGTCCTTTTAAACCCAAAATCACTCTGTATGTGCTTTCTGTTAATTCAGCATATTTTTGGAAGTAAGCAAATCTGTAGCTTGTGGGGTTTTTATTGTTCATTAATGCAATGATCCCTTTGACTAGTTTAAAAAAAGAATCCTAATCTTTTTGTTTCTTTTGTCGTTACAGATAGACTCTTCAGTTTCTTTCAATACCAATCATGAAGCATTTACAGCTGTTTTTAATACCTATACCAGTCTACTTACTGATCAGAGTTTAGGCTTAAATCTTAAGGTAAATTGCTCACTTCAGTGGTTTCGCTGGCCTCCCCAGATTAGAATGTTAGTCATTCATGAAATTCGCTGTTATCGGGCTTAAGTTTTACCTTAGTTTGCAGAGTAACACGGACATAACTTCCATTTTTTATTCTACTGTTCAACATCCTAGAAATTGTAAATTGTCCTTTTTGTTCTTCAGACAGAAGGCAATATCACGGAAGGTTTTAGGGGCTCCTTTTTTTCTTGCCCTACTAAAAGGCATGTAATTTTTAGGAAAAAACTTACCGTCAGTTGCAAATAGTTTAGAACTCTAAAGTGTTCATTTGAGAAGTGACAGCTAATCAGGCTTTTAGCAGGGATTGGCATTACCTACATGTCAAATTACAAATGTCTGCAAGCATGAGACCAGTACTAATGGATTAACTGCTATATGTGGCTTGGTCAGGAGAGGGAGATGAAGTACTGCATACTGAAAGTGGAAGTTATAAAAGATGCTGGAGCGTAACATTTGGACTAGAAGATTAAAAATTTTCTACTTATAAAATAGCTTTGCATAGTTGCTGCTCTGTCAGTCTACCTTTAGCTAGATAGAGTTTTGTAGTTTCCTGTGCATTCAAAATAAAGTTTGGGATCTTGCTTTAGCTGCCAGGTAGTGCATTAGATCAGTCACTTGTGTGATACAGGATGCTTACTTAAAAGAACAATGAGGTCTTATTCATAGCCATGTCAGCCATGAGATGTTAATTAGCTTTTAACTGCCACTCAGCAGTGACCAAAGCTTGTTTTCTGAACTAGCACCTGAAAGATGAGCAGCTACATAACGTATCTTTATCCATACAGAGCCGTTCAATCGGTAAGCACAGCCACTGCTGATTGTTTTGTGGTCCTGTTCAGTTTGCTTCAGAGTTAGAGAATCATTTTTTTCAGTGTGAAACTGCGTTTCTTTTCTTCAGGGCCAAGCAGTGATAATTCTTCCATTCTTCACTAATTTGACTGGAGAAAAACTTAATGACCTTAAGAATGCTCTTGATCAACTTGTAGCTTTCAATTTTCCCATGAGGTCAGATGAGTTTCCCAAAGGAACCTTGAAGCACAATAACTATGTAGACTGCACTAAAAAGGTCAGTATTTTTAATGAATATGTAATTAGAAGCCTAAGTGGACTGTGTCTAGAAACAATGTTTCACAGTGTCTGGAATTAAAGGTAGATACCTTCAGTTTGTGTAAGGAAATCAGCTTTTCTGTTTCTGAGTTATGTCTTTATCCCGAAGTTTAACTTACAGATACGCATTAAATTACACATATTAAATGCACATATCCTTCAGAGCATCTGCTTCTGATCAGTATTGAAAAATAATTACACAATTAGATGGAATTGATTTGATCCAGTATGGCTCCTTATTTTACTCATTACTTCTTTTTTCAGTTTTTAGATGCATTAGAATTGTCTCAGAGTCCAATGTTGTTGCAGTTGATGACAGAAGTCCTCTGTAGAGACCACAGACATTTCATGGAGGACTTATTTCAAGCCAGCTTCAAAAGGATTTCCAAAAGGTGAGTTTGGTCTATTGGATTTTGCTATTGTTCTCCTTGAATTTTTACTGAAGCAGATGTGTTTCTTCTATTATGTTGTCCTTATAATAGTGATGATTTATACCATAAAGTTTTACGTAATAGTTTTAATTCAGATTTTGCTTTTGTCTTCACATTTCAGAAATATTTCTGAAGTGTGAACAAGTGGCACCAACTTCCAGATAACACTTCCAATGCCTGAGCAAATTTTGTAAAGCCTTCTGTAAATTAGCATGTTCTGGCAGAATTCAGCTGAAGATAGTAATTGTGTGTGATACCTATATTTGCTATCCCTGTATAACCACAAGATCACCACTTAAACTGACAGTGAATTACTTTGTTCAAGCCCTTTCAAAACACAACAGCATGTTTATTTAATTGAATGTTTCCGGAGTGGTAGACACAAACGTGCTCTGTCCACAGAAGAGGTCTTCAGTCACTTCCAAACCAAACATTCCAATTCATGATGGGCTATTAAGTAGTGACTATTTTGGAGCATATAGTTTCCTGGACAAAGTCATTTATCTTATGGCCGCATCCCATTTCTGAAGTTTTAGCTCTTATAAAATTATTCAGAACAACAGTTTATCTAGTAGTGGAACACTTGATAGGCCACAGAAGGACCTGATAACAGTGAAATCTCCTCCTTTTTTACCTTGTTTGCCCCCATCCTTCACATAATACCAGATTTTTTTTATTTTCCTAGGTTGTTCAGTGAAAAGGGACTGAGAAAGCTAATGATTACTTTTGGATTAAACTAACAAAGATTAGAATGTTAGTCGTTCATGAAATTGATAAAACAAACAAGTTTAACATCTGTTGCAAAATAAGAACCTGAGATTTTCTTTGGAGAGCTCCACAATAAGTGGCGATTCAACCTGATCTTGCATGTCTTGTAAGATGATAACCCAAGAGGCTATGAACGCGAACAATAAAAATTTGCAATGTCAGGGGGTTTTGAAACATAAATGGAGTCTGGTAAAAGAGTTTTCATCTTGAGATTTCCATCTTATTTAGGAGCACCACTGACAAACAAGTGATACTGTTGGACACTGTTCACAAAGTGTTCCAGAGTGAAGACCTTCTTTCAAATACTACCCGTCAAGCGTTTATGGATCGCTCCCTCCTCACTCTCTTGTGGCACTGCAGCTTGGATGCACTGCGAGAATTCTGTGGCAAGATTATAGTACAGGCTATGGATGCACTTAATTCCAGGTTTACAAAGGTATGAATTACTTTCTTTTAGGATTGGGGATGGTTTAATAAAATTACGGTGTTGGTATGTACATTTTGCTTAACTTAGAGTGAGACACTAATTGAAACCATTTGCTTTCCAGTTTTCTGTATCTTGCAGCAGGAGTTTGTGCCAATTACATAGTTCAGTTATTAGTGAGAAGTTTTTCTTTATACCCCAACACACTGTTGCTTTGAAGTTTAATGTATATTTACATATCTACTGTGTATAAAAATTGAAGTTGGAATGTTATCTATATATATGTACAGGGGTCCGAAGTTCTGTCAAAAGCAGAAACCAGTTCTAACTTTGAAAAATAAAAGCTGTAAAAAATTGTAGCTTGTTACTACGTTGTAAGAGGGAGGTATTCAACCTCTGTAATGAAAGCTCTTAAATTTGCTGCCTTGCTTATAGAGAAACAAACACATTTTCTAACCGTTGCAAAGAACCTTCAGCAAGGCATTAGGAGCACAGTTCTTCCTTTCTCTATTTACAGCCTATCCTCCAATTTTGAGCATAGTTACATGCAATGATTTTGTTGTCAGTGGAGCTGCTGATGCAGCTGTTTAAAGGCAGCAGGACAAACAAGATGCTGAAATGATTAAAATTTAGTAATAGTTATTAAAAAAAAAAAAATGCTAAAACCAAAACTTAATGTACAGTCACCCCTGCCATGTTTCTGTTGCTGTAAACATTGGCACCAAAATGAGGTGCATAAAGATGCTCATGAATAATACCCAGTATGGTGATAGATATGTATGTTTTGCTTACAGGTGTCATTGAGTCTGAGCCATTACTTGGTATTCTGCTTATTTTACTCCAATATCACTGTAATGATCTAGGGCAATTGTAGTTAAGACAGCTCACTTGGTAAAGAGCTTTGTTTTTTTAAGGTTTTGCTTATTTGTTTCCAGTCCAATGAATCTGCTTTTGATACACAAGTCACCAAGAAAATGGGGTATTACAAGCTGCTAGAAGTGATGTATGTGCGTCTTTCAAAAGAGGATGTTTACTCTAAGGACTCCAAAATTAACCAAGCTTACTGTGGCTCCATGAGCGCAGAAGGAAATGAACTTACCAAGACGCTAATAAAGTAAGACTATTATTTCTTTTATTTCCTTCTAATTAGGTTTTGGGCAGATACACTTTTAAAGTATGCCATATAAAGCAGAAGATTGATTTGTTCAAGGGTAAATGTAATCTGTGATGCAGCTTTTGATTTTTAAATGGAATACACAATATTGAATTTGCATTGATAGAATGATCTCTAGCATAGACTGTAATCCTATGTCAGGATAACTTTTGCCTCCTGTTTTTGCCATTTTTTTCTATGTGTTAAGCTTGTGCTTTTATTTTTGCTTTTCAGTATGATTCTTGGCCTTTAATTTGTGTTTTCCCAATTTCAGTTTCAGTATACTTACAGTTTTATGTGGAGTGTGGTTCTGTGTTGTAAGATAGATATTTATATGATTGATGAGAAGATGCGATGGATTTTCATTTACATTTCATAATATAGCAGCACAACCAGTAGGTGTAATTTGGTTTAATCACCACTGCAGAGAGGGACAAAAGATTAATAGTGAATATATATGCTGATTAATATTATTTAGTTTGTTTAATGTTCTGAAAAAAATATGAGATGCAGATGTGTGGACGTGGCACTTCGGGACATGGTTTAGTAGGCATAGTGGTGTTGGGTTGACAGTTGGGCTGATGATCTTAGAGGTCCTTTCCAACCTTAATGATTCTTAGTTTTACTTCCATTAAAAAATAATCCAGCCACCAAGCCAGGAAGCATGGAATTAATTATTACTCTACCCTTAATTGGTTTAGTGGTGGACTTGGTAGTGTTAGGTTAATGGTTGGGCTTGATGATCTTAAAGGTCTTTTCCAACCTAAACGATTGTATGATTGTATGCCTGAATTGCTGTTCATTTTTTTTTGTTTTGTTTTAATTTTATTTTACAATACTGTGTCCTATGAGGACTTCAAAGAATTTCTTGGCTATGATTTGCAGAAGATCTATAAATGGCTATGGGCAAAAGACCTATAAAAATTGCATCTAAACTGATTTTCTCTGGCTAATCTACAGCATAGCTTAGCATGCCTGTCCATTCATAATTTCTTGGGAAAGGGCTATGAGAGAGATTTATGCATGCATTGGAATGTATGTCCATCTTACCTGAAAATGGCTTATCATTGTATTCCTGACATTAAGGACTGCTGTGTAAATACTTGGGGAAGTTGACTTTGTCATTGCTGAATGGTTCCATTTTAGCGCAATATACCTGTGGAGAACTTGAACAAGTCTGAGGTGGTTTAATGCTGATATTGTTATAATAATAAAGATCTCCTGAAGTTCTGTTGATTCACAGGTCTCTGGAGCCTTTCCTCTGCTTTTTAAAAAATAATTCTGATGGCGTTTTCTTGCCTGTTTGTATTTTAAGGTCATGCTATGATGCATTTACAGAAAACATGGCAGGAGAGAGTCAGCTGTTGGAGAAGAGGAGACAGTATCACTGTGCAGCATATAATTGTGCTATTGCTGTTATCAGTTGTGTCTTCACTGAAAGTAAATTTTATCAAGGCTTTCTTTTTACAGAAAAATCAGAAAAGGTGAGAACCTGTTGTTGCTGTTAGAAGGCTTCCAGAGCATGGGACACAAAGTGATTTTACCTGATTGCAATAAATCCGAGAATCAAACCTGAATAGCATGCAATTGTATTAACAAACTACCCAGTGATGCAATAGAAGGAGTCATAGCTGACTTTCTTGCATGCTTCATGCAGTTTGAATTGCTGATGAAGGTTTTACCGTCTGTTTGGGAATGAGTGAAATAGTAATACATTTACCCTGTTTTTCCTCCACTCTCAATCAATTTTCTAAAATGTGAGGAAAAAAATTAATGTTTAAGTTCTCCAGGGCTTGGAATGTACTTGAATAAGAGATACCCTCTTTACAGAGCACATTGTGCTGTGAATTCTTGAGTAGTTGAATAGCAAAGTTTTCTTAAAAGTATTGATCTAGAAAACATGCCATATTTTCTATGTTGTACATTGATCTGTGAGTTTTTAGGAAGAAATAAAATACATTCAGAGCAATTGTTATTGTGTGCAGAATTATAATTTTGATATTTCCAAACATGCTTTGGTTTGCAGAACTTGCTGATTTTTGAAAATTTGATAGACCTGAAGCGTCAGTATACATTTCCTGTAGAAATTGAGGTGAGTGGAATTTCTGGGCTTCAGTGTTCCTATGTAAATAATGAGCCAGTTCTCCCATACAGAGAAAGAGGATTCTGTAGTGAATAAAAAATGGAGTACTCCTCTAATGTTTTAAAAGATATTCTTCTGAGAGAAATCCAGACTTGAAATTTAGAACACACCCGCATTGCACGTAACTTTAATATACTTTTTAGCACAATTACTCTGGTAATGAATGGCTGAAGGAATAAGTAATTTAGCTGTTGTTCTGTAGCATTAATTATAATAACTTACAACATGGGATTTCCATTCACGTTAAGTGGTTTTGCTCATTTTGTGGCAGCTCTGTAAATAAGTAATTGTAAAGAAACTGTAAATAAAAAAGAATTTAATTAATTTTCAAACTTTATTTCTTGCTCTTTAGGTGCCTCTGGAAAGGAAAAAGCGGTACATTGCTATTAGAAAGGAGGCCAGGGATGCAGGGAATAGCGATCAGGGTATGAAAGTCATTTATGACTATGAAAAAAATGCCTTCTTACCTTTCATACAGTATTCATTGATGTGCTGTAATTGGCTTCTACGGTAGCAGAAACAAATAAAAGCATTCTGTGTACTTCATCTAACAACCAGTTCCCACCTACCCTCAAGTTTTAGTTGCCAGTAAAGGCTTGTTTCTTGTAATTACCGTAATTAATGGTCTATTCTTTTTCCTATTTAGAGGAACCAAAGTATTTAGCTTCTGCATCATACATGATGGATAGCAGTTTGAGTGAGGAAATGAGTCAGTTTGATTTTTCTACTGGAGTCCAAGGTTTTTCTTATAGCTCCCAAGACGTTACAGCTAGCAGCACTCGTTTCAGGAGAAAGGTAATTTAGTGATTTATGTGCTGGGAGGAAGAAAAGTTTTGTGCTTTCTAGCAATTGCATATGTTTATTGGGGTTGAGAAAGAGAAATTTCTAATCTCCTATTTTTGTTCTGCTTGACTGAGAATGGATTCCTCCAGAAGATGAGGGAGGGGACTTGAGCTGTGTTCTGTCAGTCATTTTTCTTCTTCCTTCTCTCTACTGTCTACAGCTGGGGAAAAGCAATGCCCTACCTTGGGTTTCTAAAGTTGAGTACTGTGAGTGAAGTCCAGCCTGAGTTGTAAAAAGGTGGCTTGTGACTTTGTGTGCACTCAGGAATATCCTGTGATGGTTGTGTTTTGCTGTTAGGCACCTGGTTTCTTCATTTCCCTCTTCTTTTGGTCGTTGAAGGCACTTGACCAAGCTGGTTGTTATCAAATGCATGGAATAAATGATCACTTTGTTATCTTTGTATTGCTGTTTTCTTCTTCTTCGAAGAACAGCATTTAATATCTTCCAAGACTTGAAGTTGTGTTCCATCTGCAGTCAAGAGACGTCTCATCAACAGTAATACTGATAGGACAGATATTTGCTATAAACCAGAAAGAAAGCTTGTAACAGTATCATAGACACTGAAGATGAAATCTGTCAAAATAACTGTTAACATTGGTAAAGATAAACTGTTTCCATGTTTTGGAGCAAGGAGGTGTTTTAGCCACAGTGAAGTTAACCAGAAAATGTACTTTCTATCTGCTTAGTGTAGTAATGTTGTAATTTCTAACTATAAACAATTTTCTTTTGTGGTTTATTCTGTGTAGCAAAAGAGAGAGCTGCTGTGGTTGCTAGTCAGTGTGAAACAACACATCCATAAAAATAGGGCTTTCCCCTTGTGGAAGGTGTTAACACATTCTTTCAGCTATGAAATGAAATAATTTCTGTGAGGTTCAGCTAACTCTTCCTGCTTCCAGCAGTTGCCACACCTATCCTGGCAGGTTGTAAAGTCAGAGTAACATGAAGTTGACATCTGTTGGCACAGAAAGTAAAAGATGTGCACCGGTGCTAGATACATTTGCGAGGTGTCTGTTTGAACCACACATTTGATGTATTCCCTGTTGTGCACACTGAGCATATAGTAAATCTGTAAAGACATAAGATCAGAATGACTCATGGTATTATCATGATTTAAAAGAAAATACAGTGTTGTTATTAATCATAGTAACACTTTTTTTTTCAGGAGCCCACAGAATACATGGTTTTAAATGATGAAATGGAACTGGAAATGGATGAACTCAACCAACATGAATGTATGGCTTCTATGACCACTCTGATTAAACATATGCAGAGGAACCAGATCACACCAAAAGTCGAGGAGGCCAGTATTAACCAAAAAGTTGGCATTTTTTCCACTAATTATACCAAGAAAAGGGAGTCATGATTAAATTCCTTCATTCATTAATTTTCATGGCTATATTATAATGAGACCTGTGTGGCTTGAGCTGGGGCCTTTTTTCCTTGGTAAGCCTGTTTGGTCCGAGAAGTGAGTTGATTTTTGCTCATCTCTTTTAAATTTCAGGGGACAGTTCCAGTAGATCTTCCTCTTTGGATGAAATTTCTGCATGGCAAATTAGGAAACCCATCAGTACCATTAAATATTCGCCTCTTCATAGCAAAACTTATTGTTAATACTGAGGATGTGAGTAATTTCTTTTGTCGTATTTTTCCTGTTAACATAACAGGTTGTATTATAATATCAACTGTGTAAGTCTTGTGAGGTAAAATATTTCATCAGATGCGACTTTTGGGGCATTCAGATTGAGTAGTTTGCCATGATAAAAGAGAGTGCATTCATAGCCCAAAATTCCACATAGTGCCAGTATTTTGAATGCAATATAAATACTTTTTCTCCCAAACTCTACTTCTGTAAGTAGTGGGTGTCCGCAATATGCGTCTTCTGTAAACTATAAGTAATTGATTCATTGATACTGGGCAAGAGGTATCTCTGATGATGTTTGCCATCTTTGAAGGAGCAAATATAATGTTTTTTTAATGGTCACAGATGAGGCTTATGGAAACCTTTAGAGCTAAATGATGTTCTGGTTGCAGAAAGATATGAAGATAGCATAACGTGTCTTTGGCTGAGAAGAAACTTTTTCTAACTCTCATTCTTGGGTAAAACATTCTCATCCTACTTCATACAGTGATTTTAAAGTATAATGTTTCTGTCTGAAATATTCCAAATCCAAAATACAAAAAGGCTGAATTTCAGAATTAATTCAAGAAGCTTTAACACCTGCTTGATGCTACTTTCTTAGTAAAGCTGTCTGAAATGGAAGAGTAGATGAATGGCATACTCTTTCAAATCCTTTAGGGACAGGTTTTCTGCATGAGAGCCATATTATGTGGGCCCTAGTGAAATAATTAACTTTATGTGAATACTTGGTTAAAGGTTTCTAAGCAGAAGTGAAGAATGTAGTTTTGGATACTTTCTTTTTTAAAGTTATTTTTAAATTTTTGTGGTTGTTGCTTCAGAGGTTAAGCAAAGTTATAAGAGGGTGATTTAGCAGTCTTACCTGTAATGATTATTGAACAACAGGTTATTGAGTAGTTGGATAATTTGTACTTGATTGTTGATTTTCCTGTTTTCCATAGGTTTTCCGACCTTACGCAAAGCAGTGGCTTGGTCCATTGCTGCAGCTTGTTGTTTCTGGGAATAATGGAGGTGAAGGGATTCATTACATGGTAGTGGAAATAGTAGTCACTATCCTTTCCTGGACAAGTGTAACCACTCCCAAAGTAAGGAAATGTGAAATACATTTTTGTTATTATTGTGACTATTCGGTAAGGAATGAGTGAGTTTGTTATTATGCACTTATAAAAATTTTCTGCATCAGTCCACTGTTTCTTTTAGATACTAACTTCAAAAATAGCTTATATACTTGCTTGCTTTCATAAAACAATATATGTCTTTGTGTTGAAGTCACTGTGTTTATTTTTGCTCCTACTCACTGTAGGGGAATATTAAGGATGAGATTTTAGCTAACAGATTGCTTGAATTCTTGATGAAGAATGCCTTTCACCAAAAAAGAGCTGTGTTCAGACACAATCTGGAAATCATAAAGACAGTTGTAGAGTGTTGGAAGAACTGTCTCTCCATACCTTACAGGTAAGCATTTAGACAATTGCTTTCTTTTATCAGTATTTCAAGAATATAAGTGAACATTATCAAAAGAGATGAAAAGGTAAATTCAGCTGCAATAGTAAACTTTTTGTCCCTGGAGTTGACAGTAGAACTTCAGAACTGAACTCTCCAAAGGTTGCAACTTAAAGTGCAAAACAACAAGGAGAGAGACAGGGAAAACATGTAGAAGATTACAATAGCAACAACAAAAGTAGGAGTAATCTCTGCAAAGACTTACATTTTATTTGAAATTTTGGGTATTATCACTGAATATTGGTTCACTCGCGGTAAGACTTCTGCGATCTGCTGTCCTGCTGAACTTGTTGCAGAGAATTTGTTTGGGATTACGATCCCTTCTTAGATTTTTGGGTTTTTTTGCAAAGACCTGTTCATTGAAGCTGAATACTTCTTTCTGAATACATGCTTTCTACTGGTTTTGGTGGGAGTGTATATGCATATACACATACTTTCTGCTGGTTTTGGTGGGGTTGTATGTCTGTATATATCTCTGTATACACAGAGGGTGAGTGATTTATGGTGTGCGTATATTTGTGGTTTTTCATGTATATCACTACTTTTACATTTTTATCCAACAGTTTAATATTTGAAAAGTTTTCTAGTGGAGATCCTGATACAAAGGACAACTCAGTGGGAATTCAGCTGCTGGGAATTGTTCTTGCTAACAATTTACCTCCCTTTGACCCAAAGTGTGAAATAGATCGTGTCAGGTGAGAAATACAGCTTTTTGGAGAATGATTTTGATAAAAGCTTAAGACAAAGAGAGCACATCTAACTTGTCAGCATGAAGTATGGGAGCTGGCTTGCTTGTTTATCAGAATTGTTTGTCCCATCATCCCTTTGCTGTTGTCTGTCAGATGTAATGCTTTTCTAGCTGCAAACTGCAGACCAGATTTATTTTGGAAAATATCTAGGAGAATGTAGGCTTTTTTACAGTTTCATGGGAAGAGGATTGCAGTTTCATGGGAATTAAGAGTCAGGAATTGCTAAAGCAGGGATTTGAGACACTGCAGGTAGAAATTCACGTTGTGCTGTATTCAGTTCTTCTAAAAGCAGTCACTGTTGCCCTAGGCAGCTCAGGTGAGTTTTTTGTTTCAGTTTAAAACTGGATGCTGGAGTAGTGGCTTACAGCAGGTCTACCTTTTGTTTTAGGTATTTTCAAGCTTTGACCAGCAACATGAGCTTATTAAAGTATAAAGAAGTTTATGCAGCTGCAGCAGAAGTGATGGGACTTGCTCTTCGATACATTGCTGAGAGAGAAAATGTAAGTGAACTGTATTGTGGTTTTGACAATTCCTGACTTAATTCTTTGTACATTTTGTATATGACTACTCAATTCAGCTACAAAACGGAATGTATTTAAAACTCAACAATCGTTGTCCAACAGATCAAGTTAAAGGCTTAAACTATTAACTCAAGAGGAGAAGAATTTGAGATCAGACTAAGTGCAGAGTTTTTGCCCTGCTGTTTTGGAGCTGACAGTGAATGGTCTCTTTCTGAGGCTTTTGTTCAGCTTTTGCCAACCAGCAACACTGGTGTGGTACATTTAAAGTGTTTTTTGGTTTGTTGTTTTGTTTGGTTGGTTGGTTTTTAAGAAAAAAAAATTGCAAGTTGGGAGGTTTGGGGATACCTTTTGAATATCTGTATCTGAGGATGTTTAATAACTTGTAAGTTTTGATGCAATATTAAAGGTATTTTATTTAATTTTGAATCCAGTTATTTTCTAGGTAGTGGGTAAGGTCAATGCAAAACTGTTAGTCCCCAAATCCTACTCTACTAGAACTAGGGGATAGTGCTTGATGATCACAGAAATCAGTTTGAGACAAATGCTAGAAGTACTTCTTTACACAACAGTTAGTGAACTTCTGGAATTTGTTGCCAGAAGAGGTTCTAGGAGTAAGCAGCATCAGCAGGTTCAAAGAGAAATTAGGCAAATTCATGCACAAAAAAAAAATTCCACAAACGTTCTAAAAGCAATAGACAACAAGGTACACTCTAAGATCCCTAATCTAATGATGGATGCATGTTGGAAAAGGAGGACAAAATAGAGCCAGGCTCATATGCTCCCCCTAAATACCATTCTGCTGCTGCTATTGGAGACAAAAATACCAAGATATTGGCTAGGTGGATTATCAGTCTGACCTTGTACGTTATTCTTACTTCTTTCCCTACTATTCTTATTTTTTTCCCTACTTAATTGCATTCTGGTTGTTCTTTCACAGTTTGCAGAGCATATTTCATAAAATGAATTCCTGCAGTCTTCCAAGTTCCCTTGTTAAAGCAGTATTTTGAATAAATGAGCAAAGATGGTGCAAATATTTTATCCTATACAAAGCTTATTTCTTTGACATTAAGTGAAGGTTGCTGATAATTTGTCACCTTTTCACTAAAAGTGTCTATTTTTTTGCATTCATTAATTGGAAATCTGCCATATTGAATGAGAAGCTACTTATTATTTATGTAAGCATACTAAGCAACTTGTATTTCAAAATTAAGGCGTAGGTTCCAAGCCAATCAAAGGAAGCTCACAAATGTATTGTTTAAGCAGGCAATCATGTGTTTCAGCCAGGCATAGCTGTACAGCAGCCATAAAGCACCATAAATGTCTAGATGAGATGGGTGGATCTTACCTAGCAAAATGCACTACAATCAAACAGTACAGCAGCACAGCTATGTGTCATTAAGGTTGTTATGAGTTTCATGGCTATACTTGTCTCACTGTCTTTCTTATTTTCAGGTTCTTGAAGATCCAGTTTATGATTGTGTCATAAGACAATTAAAACATCATCAGAACACCCAACAGGATAAGTTTATTCAATGCTTGAATAAAGTTGTTAAGAATTTTCCACCTCTTGCTGACAGGTATGTCATGATTTACATGGTAGGTTCACTGTAGATCTAGAGAAATAATATAAAATAACTTGCTTTTCTTTGTGGGCTTCTGGTTATGTTAAGGTTTATGAACGCAGTACTCTTTTTGATACCCAAACTTCATGGTGTGATGAAAACCTACTGTCTGGAAGTCGTAATGTGCCAGGCGGAAGAAATACCTGATCTCCACTTGCAGTTAAAGAGTAAAGACTTTATTCAGATCATGAATCACAGGTGAGTGGCCAAGTGATTACAAATGTGGATGAATAGTCTAAACTTCTTAATAACTCTTTCTGTGCTGGCCACAACATTTTTATGTTCAGAAGCATTTATAATTCATGTTCACTTTTTGGTCACTGCTCTCCTAATTTGAGCTAAAGGAACCGGGGAGTTAAGTATTAAGATGGTTAGCTGACTGTGAAAAGCAAACAAAAAACCCTAAACAGCAGTAGGGTGAAACACCACTGGGATGTGTATTTCTGTAGTATGTATTAGTTTAGTTATATTCTTAGATTCTATAATCTCTTAGATTGAACTCAAAAGTATTTACCTAAAGCCCTTTATGCAAAACCAAATATTATTGCTAAAACCTGAACTGATCTTCTGGTTCTGTGTGTAGCATTGAAGAGAAAAGTAATGTAGCTATTCCTTTTCTGTCTCTCTTTTTAGGGATGATGAAAGGCAAAGAGTTTGTTTGGATATAGTGTACAAGATGCTGTTTAAACTAAAACCACTAGAACTTAAAGAGCTTCTTCCTGGAGTGACAGGGTTCATTTCTCACCCTTCTGTAATATGTCGACAGCGCATGTATGATATTCTGATGTGGATTTATGATAATTACAGGTGTGTATTCACTGCAGATGTTGTTTTTCAGTGGTTTGTCACAGGCAGAGCAAAAGTGCTTGTAACACTGTCTTCCAACTTCACATCCATCGATGCGGGATTTTCCATTTCTCAGAAGAATGGAGCCTGTTGTTTGCCTAAGTAGCTCTGGCCTTTGGTGGCAATTTTATCACTTCCACTAAGGGACAAAGACTTAGACCTGAACTTCAGCCCAGAACTGGGATGTTGCATAACCACAGCATGATGGCATAAGAGGTCTTAGCTCTGATGCTTCCACTTTTTTTCTTGTTGCCAGAATTTGTAACTAGTAAGAAACATACACTAGACAAATTTGCTTGTAGGTAGAAAGTGTATTAAGGCACTTTGGCACGATCAGAATCCCTTCAATCTGGTAGTATAAAGATGTTCTTTCTGTTTGACCCCTTAGAGTAGGGAACAGGCATGTACTCAGTTTGACAAGCGGGTTGCTGTTGAATCATGTAACTTAGTTGGGTTCTATTATATGCTTTTTCCAAGGATAACTTAACTATTGGAATGGATAATTATTGTGAAGAAAAAGTACAGGCAATTTTTATTCAAGCCTCACTTGGGAAAAGCCAGTTCTCTGACTTTTTCTCAGTTTTAACCTTGCAAACTCAGAATTACTTCTGTTTGGCCTTTATAATAAATACCTAACATGCATTATTTGGCTTTCTGATTTTTACTTTTCTAAGTAGTGGAGAGACAAGATATTTTGGCAATGAAGACCTCATATTATGAAAAAAATTCAGTGTTGTCATGCCAAGTTGAGATTTTTATGAGAAGGACATGTTCCTTCTTTTCTCCCACCATCCTCATCCTCTTATTTTACTATGGATTGTTTGAGAGAAGTCATTAAGAGACATCTTTCTCCTCACATCAGTGATCCAGAAAGTCAAGCAGATGGTGATTCTCACGAAATACTGAAACTGGCAAAAGAAATCCTGCTTCAAGGACTTATCGATGAGAATGCCGAACTGCAGTGAGTAAACAGTGTTGTGATGACTGACTGAAGTAACGAATCCATAAATTGCTCTGTTTATCATAGAAGAGTTGATCCTTAGAGGGTTTTTAAGTATTTTAATATCAAAGAGTAACAGTGAGATAACATTATTTCCTTTTCTTCTAATAAGTTAATTTACAAAATTATGTCCCATAGTGTTACACTGAATTTAAGTAAAGCACGGAGCTTTTGAACAAACTTCTGAGACATGGAGAAGTAGTTTCAGTATGTTAAACCTCATTCTGTGTTAATGTTCTGGAGTTTTTTAACAACAAGGCGGCCTTCACTATACACAGATGCACAAAAATAGACTCAGTGTTGGAGGATGTTGAATTTCTTTAATTTTTTGGTGAAGCAGAAGATGGAATAGGAGATATCTGTGCTTATCCACCCCTAGCACTTCTCAAGAGGAAAGCAACTTAATAGAAATAATTTTTTCAGAGTAAACCTTTAGTATCAGTCGAATGGCATAGAGCATGGTGGATGAATGAGGAATTTGGTGTAATTCAATGGAAGATCCGTGTTATGAAAGGATTAGCTGAAGGTGTTATAATCTTACTGTGTTTTTTTTAAATTGACTTTTTTGGTAGTGTTGTGTTTTCTGTTTGCAGATAACCAAGAATAACTTTATTCCTTGCCTTTACAGATTAATTGTTAGGAATTTCTGGAGTCATGAGACAAGGTTACCTGTAAATATCCTTGATCGCATGCTGGCATTGTTAAATTCTTTGTATTCCACCAAGATTGAAACACAGTACTTGAGTCTTATCACAAATTTTCTGCTTGAAATGACCAGCAAGAGCCCAGATTATTCCAGAAAAATATTTGAGCATCCACTGTCTGAATGCAAATTTCAGGTGAATTGTGATGTATTATCCTGTGTGCAACCATCTGACAAATTCCATTCCTTAATGTAATTACCACTTGGGCAAGAACGGCATCGTGAAGATTTTTGAAAGTGTGTTTTGTACTCCATAGTTAACAGCTGCAACAGTCATGGGTCATGCACAGTATCAGAAGTCTGATAATTTTGTGGGGGCGATAATTTTGCTTTCTTTTCAAAAAAGAAAGATTTATTTAAAATAATTATATATACCAAGTATAGCTGATGTGTGGAGTAATGAAATACTTAAAGAGAGTAGTGGAGAGAAGCACCACTGGTGGAGAAAAATTGTGAAGAAACAGGAAAGCTAGTACAAGAGCTGTAAATCAGTTCTCAGCTGACCAGTCCAAATTAGTGAGCTTTTTTTCTGAACTATGGAGAACTTTTATGTGTTCGCTTTTCTTGTAATTGAGTTCTGCCCCTGTACCTGGGATGACATTTTAAATTCTGTACTTTAATTTCTGCTATCCTGTCTTAAGGAAAGCAAAAAGACTTAATTCTTACTGTTCTTATTAAAATCTTTCTGTGTTCCTAGGACTTTGTAATTGATTCCAGCTGGCGTTATCAAAGTACTGTGCTCACACCTATGTTTGTGGAGGCTCAAGCTTCTCAGGGCATCCACAGAAACTTATCACAAGAAAGATCCCTTTCTGCTTCTGGGTCAGTCAGTGGTCGAGTGAGGGCTACCCAACAGCAGTATGAATTTACACCTACACAGCATGTCAGTAAGTCCAGACCAGTGTCTTCTGAAATTTTCTTGTTAGCTATAGGAATGATATCATTCTCTTCATTCCTGTTGCTTATGATTTTTTAATGTAAAAGTGTAAATGTATTTAATACTTTGTTTTCAAGGGCTTTTTTTTTGCGTTATGAGGAAAAAAATCCAGTTACATTTTTATTAGTCTCATATATATTTTATGTTCTGCCTAATGTAAAAGAAGTTTGTTTCTTACCTAACAGCTTGAAATCTGTTCTGCCAATAAACACTGGCAATTATATTTTTGGGGAAGGAAAACAACCTGCTTCACAGATGGTTTTGCCTGGTTTATATTCCGATGCGTTACAGCTTTTTTACAACTTTTTTTTACAGGTGGTAGAAGTTCTTTTAATTGGCTAACTGGAAGCAGTGTTGACACGCTGGCAGAGTATACAGTTCCTTCATCCTCTGAATCGTTGTCTTCATCCATGCTGTTAGTTAACAAACGGAGTGAAAAATTTAAACAATCAACCTTTAAACCAGTGGGGCCGGATTTTGGGAAAAAAAGGTTGAGTTTGCCCGGAGATGAGGTGGACAGCAAAACTAAAGGTCTGTAAGCCTTATGATGCAATTTCTATATAAATACTACATTTTTATAGACCATCTTTGTCAGTTATTTGGCTGGCAGTCCATTGTCTTTGAGACATTCTAATTGAGGTTCAACTTGAGAGATTTTGTTTCCAGGAATGTGTGGTGATACGTAACATGCAGCAAAAAGCTAGAATTGCACTAGAAATTGCAAAACTATATGTTGCTAGGTGAAAGAACTGACTGGATAAGAAACCAGCTGGTGTGATCTTTGCATTCCTACCTCTCCCTAAGACAATCATAGCATCAATGTCAGACAGTTCTGTCCCTTCCGTTTTAAATTTAACTGCTTATCTCTTTAAAGAAGAGATCTCTGTAAACATATTTTTCTAAACCATGTCGGCTGTGCTGACATGATCTGCAATAGATTGCAATCTGGCATTAGAACTACCTGCTGTTTTCTGAGAATGCTTCTTCATCCACGCAGAGTTGATAACCGAAAAATATCAGTACTGTTCTGGAAAGGCTTAGGCTTCTTCTCACATTTCCTCCCCCTTTTCACCCTTGGCTATCTTTTCATTAAAATATTGACTGGAAGGATGAGGGTAGGAGTTCAGGCAGAGAGCTATAAAGATTGACCTTTTCAACACCTGGGAGGTGTTTCAGGGCAGTTTTGAATGGACCATGCTGACCTGCAGAAAGAGAGAGTTCAGTCTACCTTCCCATCAGTCTCTGGTCTTCTACCAGGAAAAGACAAATTATAGTGGTATGGTTTTGTTTGCTGACTTTTCTGTCCTAGGAAATGGACTGAACTGAACAGTCTGTAAAGTGACCTTTCTCCATAACTGTCCTGAGCAGGAGTTGATGCAGTGACAGTTCTGTAATAGTAACTTAAAAAATACAGCACTGTATTATTATTACCCAATCTTTGAATATATTTAGCACCTCTTTTATGTAGGGAGCGATGTATTTTATGGAATATGGTGCAAATGCCATACTTGCATACTTTCTTCATGAATTTTAGTGCCTTTCCCAGTACAGTAGTTTGACCCTTATACCTCATCCATGTATTTAAAGTTTTTATATAAATGCTTATTGCCTCTTCTCCTAAGAACAACTTAATTTGTTTTAATTTTCTATCTTGTTGAAAGGCCTTGAGTTGAGTTGTTGGATATGAAACTTAGGAGACTAGCTGATAAGCTAGTAAATACAAAGATGATGTTTGTTATTATATGATGCTTTTGCCTTAAATCTGAAGTTCGCTTGAGAAAGGAAAAGCTGTGGATATGATCGTGTGTTCCCTAGGTATAGAAGAACGAGCAGAAATTCTAAGGCTGCGGAGGCGTTTCTTGAAGGACCAAGAGAAACTCAGTCTGATGTATGCTAGAAAAGGTGTGGCTGAACAGAAAAGAGAAAAGGTTTGTCAATCCAAATAAGTTTAAAACCTTAAGTCCTGATGCCATTTGCAGTCCTGTACTTCATCTCTAGAAGTAATTTTGTGAAGAACGGGTAGGCGTAAGATACTGGTTGCTACTTTAAGAGCTTTAGAAGGTTTTGTTTGGAAATCATGCTATTTACGTGCTTAAAGCTAAATGATATTACTTAGCATGAGTGAGAAAAGAGCTGCATGATAATACTTACAGTCTACCACTTAGTGTGTATGAAGTGATTTTATGTGATGGAGTCCCTAACAGCCATGGGAAGCTCTTTATGGTTGTTATCCTGGAAACTAGGAGCCTTGAAGCTACAGTACTCTGCAGAAATAGTTGGAGAACATTATCTAGTGTCTGAAGGTGAACTCAAAAATGTGATATGGCTGATGGACTAACCAGAACCGTTATGTACTTTTAACCTGAAGGAATGTCAGTAATAATCATTTGCTGAGTGTTTATCAAGGCCAGAAACTTAGTACTCTGTGGGTTTCCTGGTTGTGTTATGTACTTACAATAAGTTTAAGTATTTTTAAGCTCTGTAACAGTTTTTCAGAGGTTCATGTTACTAAAAATAACATACATTATTGTCCAAAAATGATAGCAGTTAGACCCAAGAGCAAAGGAACCCAGGATTGAGAACTACCAGTCTGAGACACTCTTACGATTCTTCACAGCTGCAGACAACTGTGTAAACAGAACTTATGTCTGGAAGAACCACACAAACACCTATTTTAGCCAATTTATATTTACTTGCAGGCTAAAGCTACCATTTCCTCCCACCCTGCAAGAGAGAACCTGTAAATGTGTTCTGTGTGACAGTCCAAAACACAACCAACAAAAAATCCTGTGATATTCCACAATAAAAGACCAGAGGAGACTATGAATGCTGTCAGGACCCCTTAAACTTTTCAAGATATTAGTTGCACATAAACACACATGGAGCTCAGTGTCTTGCGTTAGTACCATACCTGATGGGGCAAAACAGGAAAAAGTAGGTCCTGAACAAGAAAGTATTTGGAAATAGCTTTAACAAAGTCCTAATTTCTCCCAGCATATTTCTCCTGAAAGCTTTTTGAAAATCTTTCTACACCCTTCTGAAGTGGTACAGAAGAAAAATGGACTCAATCAGCAAAATTCTGAAGGGTTTGCAGAAGAGAAAAAAAATCTTCAAGCTTTCTTCTGTTTCCCTCTTCCATTCTGCCAATGTATATATCCACCCATTGTCTGCTGGTTTAACTGGTAATGGCAGTAGTTAAGAATAAAATCCCAGCCTCTAAACATATTGCTGATTTCCTTATAGTGTATCAGTGCTATGAAAAGGA
The DNA here is from genome assembly GCF_030463565.1 of Pelecanus crispus. NCBI lineage: Eukaryota > Metazoa > Chordata > Aves > Pelecaniformes > Pelecanidae > Pelecanus > Pelecanus crispus. Next base: position 128,308,156 of record NC_134644.1, on the reverse strand, counting down.
AGAAAGGCAGAGGAAGAGAGAGTTTTTGTCTGTATCTGGTAGTAGCTCTTGTTCAATTTAAATGTATTCCTTTTGCTGAGGCTTAAAGGCAGGGCACCTATTTAACAGCTGCAGTTCACAACAGTTTTATTATGGTTTGATTTAAGTTTTACTAGGAATCAGCTCTACCAGGTTCATCCTTCTTCCTTCCCCATCTCATTGTGAAATAAAACACACTAGCTTTAGCAACCTCATTTTACTTTGCACCTGGGCCAGGTTGAAAGCCATCATATAATGGACTACTGTGGTTCAGCTGGCAGGCAGTAACTTATTAAACCATAGCAACTCACTAGCTGTTAGTCATAATCATTCTCTTTAAAAGTGACTTAAATGCTACCTGTATGGAAGCAGGACTACAAGGCATTAATATTAAAAGTTAATGGCTGAAGGAAGTCTAGGAACAAGACTTTGGAGTTTTTAATTTACTAAGATAATTTTGGGTTTAACCATATTACAGCTTTATAGAAAATGTATTTGTTTAATAAGCACGGCAAAAGCTTATAAAACACTTCATAAATGCTCTTGCTTGTTTTGTCTTATCTAGATACAGCTCTTTCTAAGTAATACGATTTTTTTTTTTTTTTTTTAACATGAGCATTGCATTTCAGGAGATGAAATCTGAGCTGAAGATGAAGCATGATGCCCAGGTTACTTTGTACAGAAGTTACAGAGTAGGAGACCTTCCTGACATCCAGATTGAATACTGCAGTCTCATTGCCCCTCTGCAGGGCCTTGCCCAGGTTTGTCTGCTTTCCAAAGGTCACTTGTGAAGTTTTCTGTTCTTGTAGGGAAATGATGTGTAGTTGGGCAGCTGCTTTCAAAATTGATTTGCTGTTCTGTAGTCAACCACTGTGACCTGCAGTTAAAGAGTCTGTTTTGAGGGAATGTTTCTCCTACCCCTGGGCTGCTGCAGTGATGAGAGAAGGTGCCTTGTAGCTTGCCTCACCTGAGCAGTTGAGTTGAACGCTGAGGACCTGAAACATCAGCTATTGTCCATTGCTTCTGGGTTCCTCTGCTTGAGAAACAGATGGTGATGGTCTTTACAGACATTATTGCAAAGGACATCTCACTGTATAGCAACAAACCTGCCATTTTTATTCTTTTATATGGCTATAGTGGAATTTAAAAATGTGAATGAAGTTACTGTGTCTAAGATGGACTCAGACTACTCAGTAAAGCTGATCCAATATTCCTTTTCCTACCTGAGAGTGGTAGAAACTGTAGGCTGAACCTATCCCATTTTACAGTGTTTGGGAAGTCAGTATTCCTGATTACCTTTGTATTTAATTTTTTTGACGGTCCGTTATCATGAGTTACCTGAATAGCGTTAGGTCAAGAGTTAGACCAAACTCCAGTCATGTGATAGACCAGGATGCATAGGATTATGTTACACATACAGATGTGTTTCTGGGTTGAAAAAATGCCTTTAAATCTCAGATGGAACTGTCTGTCTGTACAGACAGTCTGTCTTTCTGTGTTGGCCCCTTCAGTGTTAGGTCCAGGTCTCTTCACGCATTGATGTCTTCTGTTTTTTTCCTGAAACCCTCTTCACTGGCAGTGGTGTCCATAAGATGATATTGGGTGTCTGGTTCCTATAGTGGGAATTGTGAATATACGAAAAATGTAAATTCCATCCTCTCCACCAACACCCTGGCCTGAAACCTACATTGTCTTGGAGTTTCTTCATGTAGAAGAATTAAGATGGGATTTGAATGGGTAGTACAGTAATTTCCAGCGTAGGTGTGATGTATGCCAGACTACTTATTCCACTCCCAAAGAGTGTCCACATAGGGATTAAGTACAGGGTGTGTCAGTTCTCTTAATTTTATTTATTAGTTTACGGTATCACAGCAAAATTCAGTGGCCTTATTGCTTTTGTTGTAATTTACAGAAAGATCCAACATTTGCCAAGCAGCTTTTCAGCAGTTTGTTTGGTGGAATTTTTCATGAGGTAGAAAAATCAAAGACTCCTTCTGAGAAAAAAGCCATCATCCAGAAGCTGCTGAACAACTTCAATAATTTCCTGAGTAGCAGCCTGTCTTACTTCCCGCCATTCATTGCGTGCATCCAGGTAAATCCTGCAGTATGGCATGAAAGTAACAGAATATAATGTCTTTGTCTCAATGTGTGATAAACCCAGTGTTAGTGAAGGTTGAATACTGTTACTGAAATTTAAACAGAGATGGAAAGAGAATTGTTAACCAAATGGATATTTCAAGTGACTTGTTAAGGTGAACAAGGTAATTCATGCCTCTGAACTGATTTTTCAAGTTTTCTACAATTTCTGATCTGTAGAGTTTGAGTCATGTTTTAATGCTTTAATTGCCTCAGTAACGAGAAGAGACTTGATTTTGAATGAAAGCCACAAGAACAACTGAAAGGGTTACGTGGGTGTTGTGTGCTTATCTTCCTGTTTCTGGGAAGTGCTTACTGAGGAAAACTTTGATGTCTTGAGGTTATCAGTAGCTGTCAGACTGTTTGTTGTTAGCCTCTCGTATTTATTTTTTGAAATAAGTCCCCTGAAGTAGTTGTCTGGGGATTTTCAGTGATGAGGGAAGGACTCACTTCCACCGAAGGGTGAGTGGTTGCACCACAGCCGTTTCACTGGATAGAAAACACAAGTCTTTCTGCTATGAGAATATACTGACCTGGAACACATTGCAAACTTCAACTTTTACCCCAGTTTTCAGGGAGATAAAAAAACCTCATCCAAGCACCTGTTACATACTCACTGTCACTGTGTTTAATGTTTCTTGTCAACCATGTTGATCTTCATGTTGTGTCTGATTTGTAGCTCTCAAAATTATCTTTTTTTGACTGGCAGGTAGTGGCTTCTTCTGTCTGTTATGGAAATTTAAATCCTCTGTGACAGTAGATGTCATTCGTAATACAGGAGAAATGTCTAGTCCAAACTAGCTTTTTAAACAGTGACAAACATTGCTTCTTAGTACTTGTATTTACACATCTGAAAAAATGTAATTTCTTGTTTACTTTTTTTCTGTGCAGCTGCATAAAAGGTCAAATGCTATGGGGATTTTTCTGGGCTGTCTCGGTGTTTTTCAAGCCAGCATCTCACAATAGCTATCTGTTAATATTCCCTATTGACATTACATTTGTTGGTTCTCTGTCTCGATATTATTATTTGTGTTGAATTATGCTGTCTGTTAGACCCTATTAATAAATGCTGTTGTGTTAGGCTACTTTTTTTCTGAATAGATGTAAAATGAAGACTCAAAAAATAGGTAAGTTAAAATTAGTCAAAAATACGGGCTTTGTAAGAGCAGTAAGAGCATCTCATTGCCATCCCCATTCAATAACAAAAGAACAGCGGCACAAAGGCAAGCCTCAGCCTGTGTATTTGAGCATCCTGCATAACAGTGAGAGAAGGTCTTTTCCCCAACAGGGAACAGAGTTCATACTGATCAGGAGAGAGAGCTGGGAGAGGGAGAGCGAGAGTGCACAGTGCTGAGGCTGTCATTTGGCTCACAAAGGCTGTCCTAATGGCTTGGCCATTTGGAAATACAGCTTCGGTTTCCTGTATACCAACAGTATAATAAATATTGTCTTGTTTCAGAAAGGCTTCCTACTTCACTGCCATTTCCTTCTGGTTGTTTGACTTTTTAGTCTTCTACAGGTTCAGGTCCCATCAGGAGAGTAACTTGGTGATAAAAAGAGCTGTTTTAATCTACAGGTATAATATTAAAATGGACTGTGAGGCTCTGGGATTGGCTTTCAGGACAGATTAAAAACCAGCTGAAATACTAAGAAAGAAGTTAACCCCATGACAAAAGTTTACATAGACTCCATGGAGATACCTGGCCTCTGAAGACTATATAATTGCCTTATAAATATTTTAGTTGTCAGGCCAGCTTGGATGCTACTCATCCTAATCTTTGAGCATGTGGTGCAAGTAAAGACAGAACACATTGCATACAAGGAACATTTGCTCTGCTTTCAGAAGATAAGTGATCAAATAGTCACCAAAATGCGCTAAATAGATACCTCCTTTGACAGGGGATGATGTCTGTAAATTGTGAGTTTGGGAGGGTATTCATTCTCTGGATGTACTGTTACATTTGCACAGTTCTTACACTTTTTCCTAGGCATACCTGATAAAGGGCTTTTGGTCTTACCATAGCACAGCTATTCTTAAGTGTTTAGATTGTGTGGTTGGCACGGCATCCCTGACATAACCCCTAGAAGCTGGCAGACAAGGAATGTGTGCCCGTACATAAGAGTGTCTGGGGCACATGTGCAACTTTGGTAGAAACTGCGAGTTGAAATTGCCTGAATAGCAGGTGAAGCATATGCTAACCCCTCATTGGGATCCACCTGGTCTGTAACTCAGGAAGCTACAAGAAGCTGTGCTTTTTCTCTTTTTTTTATTGAGTACAAATTTATCGGTGTGAGAGTCTTAACTATACAAATCATGTAATGAGTTTGCTTATGGTAGATGTCTGTTGTGCAGTTTTTGTAGTGATTGCCGTTGATCAAAGAAGTGTAGCTTGGATGTTCTCACACTCTCCTGTTACAGTTTCCAAGTAGGGTTTTTTTTTTCCCCACTTAGTATTCTTGAACATACTGTGTTGCAAGAATCAAACATTAATTTTTGTCCTAGAACTTGGTTTTGTCCTAAAACTGTTTCTTATAATGAAAGTTATATTACCACTCTTCCACATTGTAGATTTTTTCTTTTTTTTCTTCCTGTTTGGTTAAGATATTATTGCAACTTTCTTTTAGGTTCTTAAGTGGAAACCACCTCACCCCCTGGCTTTAATAAACTTGTCTGCTACTTTCTTGCTATATTTACCTGTGTTTGGGATAATGATTTAAGTATTTAAAGAAACCTTCAGGTCAGCAAGAATGTTTATCTGTGGAAAAGAGGTTATTCTGTAGCTGAGCTGATGTTAAATAGGATAAAGATCTGCTAGAAATATTGTCATGTCTTTAAATCAGGCAGGACTAGATGTGTACAGTACTAACTGAGTCTAACAGGAAGCTCTGGTATGCTAAAACCAGGTTAAGTGTGTGGATAGAAAGCCTCCAGCTCAAAGAAGGCATTGTGGTTAATTGTGCCTTTGGCTTACGGCAGGAATGCACAGCTCAATAGGTTAAGTGAAATGAAGCTGTTGTGTAGCGGGCACCACGCTGCCAACGAACAGAAGGAAAGATTGAGGCTGTGAATGTGTCCATATACCTCTCCCCCACTTCCCATGTGTTTCTGTCCTGTGCCCTAGAGACAGATGAAGTAGAGAGATTATTCTCTACTGTTCTCTGTCCAAAGAGCAACAGCACAGAAGGAAAAGATTCCAGTTTTCCCAGAGTTGGGAACTTGAGGAAATTTAATGGCTTATTTCCAAAGCTTGCACTGTAGGAAAAAGGATACCAAAGAGGTGATCTGTAAAAGGTAACTATCAGTATAGTTTTAGACCAAGCAGACACCTGTTTTGGGGGTGTTTTTTTGTTTTTTGTTTTGTTTTATTTTATAGGAAATGAGTTACCAGCACAGAGAGCTGCTAGAACTGGATTCCGCTAATGTGAGCACGAGCTGCCTTGCAAGTTTACAGCAGCCAGTGGGCATCCTTCTTCTGGAGCACGCCCTGATGGCTCTGTCCCCTGCAGAGGAGCCCCCATCCAAGCGGATGCGTGGGAGGACAGAGCTTCCCCCAGATGTGATCAGATGGATTGAACTTGCTAAGTAAGTTCTTGTTTGAGACAATTTACTCCCGTTTAGGTTTGCCTTGTGAAGAACTCAGCCTTTATGGCATATGGGATTTCTTTTATAGTCTTTCCCTCTTTTAGAATTAGGTATGCTTTTAATTTCTTGTCAGTTAATTACTATCTTTCAGTTAGAGCAGTTAGACTTAACAGCTGTGCTATCAGATGATGCTATCAGAGTGCTGAAAAACATCTTGTTCATAGCTTTTCAACTGCAGGAGTTTCCACGGTTCAGGTATTACCCTACAAGATGAAGTTTATCTAGTTAAATATATATTTATGATCTTATATAATAAATATCCTTTTTTTTTTTACTACTACAAGCCAGTAGTATTACTGCTTATTGAATTACTATTTTTTTAAATAGCTTATGTTTGAATTTATATGCCTCTCTTCAACTAATTAAAAGATTTCCCTTTCCAATTTTACTAGGCTCTACCGATCTCTTGGGGATTATGATGTCCTTCGTGGCATTTTCAGTGGTAAGATTAGGACTAAGGAAATTACACAGAAAGCGTTGTTGGCAGAAGCAAGGAGTGATTATGCTGAAGCAGCTAAATATTACGATGAGGTAAAATGACAACAAGTTTCTTTTTGTTTCATAAATCTCTTATGACTTAAAACTAATAAGCCAAAATTAAACATTTTGAGAAGCAGCATATTGTTTAAAATGACCTTGTGTTTTGTTTTGATCGATGGTTCAGTCTGTAAAGACGTGGGAACAGATGAGCAGTCACAACAGAGCAGTAAGCGTGATACTTTTTACTGTTTGTTACAAAGCTTCACATGTGCGATTGCCCAGGCAGACAAGTAAGACACCATGGGCATGCTACCAGCCCCCAGGCAGACAAGTAAGACACCATGGGCATGCTACCAGCCCAAGAGAGCAAACTGTGTGTGTTTGTGGCAAAGAAAATCTGAATTACAGTGGGTAAAAATTAACAAGAATCTCTTTAACCTTCTTTTAAAGTCTTCACTCTTGAAAAATGCAGGTTTACTAAAGATGGCTACCTGAAATGCATTTCTGTGTAAATACTGGCAAAGTTGAATTTTCTGCATTTAATGTTGCTTCCATGTTCTGGTAAATGGATAGGTATTTTTATGAGATAATGAATTATTGTTAATTTTGTGGTGACTTAGAATTGAAACTAGTGTTTCTCCAGCTGAGAACCTTCCTCCCCCTCAAATTCATTCCTTAGGCACTCTCTAAAGAAGACTGGCAAGATGGAGAGCCAACAAAAGCGGAAAAGGACTTCTGGGAACTTGCATCTCTGGAATGCTATGACCACCTCACAGACTGGAAGTCTCTGGAGTATTGTGCTACCTTGAATATTGATAATGGAAAACCTCCAGACCTAAGCAAAACATGGAATGATCCATTTTTTCAGGTTTTTAAAAATCACTGTTAATACTGCACTGTTTTTTATCTCTGCAAGGATGTCCTGCAGTAATGTGATTGTGGCTGGAAATCAATTGCATTATTCAGGTTACTTTTATTATGGAAATTAGCAGAGAGCCTGATATATAAAATAATTGAAGCAATTACTTCTGCTGTTTTTATGATGTTTAATTTTTACCTTGAAGCTGATCATATAGGACCAGCTTTATCATCATCATTATCATCTTCTTGCAGTGTTTTTGTCGCTTTTATTGCTTTTATTTGTTTCACGTTTTAAGAGTTACCAAACCACTGTTTTTGAAACTGGTAGAATTTGCTAACAACTTCTTGAGCCTATCAGAAAAAGCTTCTGTGACTTGTTAGCAAATTGGAATTTGTCTAAAGGGAAAACATTTAAGCAAGCTGTTTGAATATTTTTATATTTGATCTGCCACTGATAACAAAAAAATTGTTATCATCTAATATTCCATTCCTAGAAATAAAGATTATATTTTCACCTTGTAGGAGACGTATCTGCCCTATATAATACGCAGCAAGTTGAAGTTACTGCTCAGTGGGGAAAATGACCAGACTTTGCTAACTTTTATTGATGAAGCAATGAAAACAGAACAGAAGAAAGCCATTATAGAAATGCATTACAGCCAAGAGCTTAGTCTCCTTTACATCCTGCAAGATGATTTTGACAGAGCCAAATATTACATTAGCAATGGCATGCAGATCTTCATGCAGGTAACAATCTCTGCTATCTCTGGTATGATTTTTCTGCATAAACTCATGGAATAATGAAACTGTTGTTGTTACTGCTGCTAGATTATACTCTCGAGAGAAACGCCCAAATACAGTGAAATCTAGGTGCTTTCCAATCATATGACAAAACTTCCTTTGAATTCACTGCTTGCAATAATGAGAGTTGAGCCAGCCAGTGGAGTGCATCCTCCCATTTTAATTTGTTTTATTTTGCTGATTTCATCTATTAGAAATTTTTCAGAGTAATTGTTTGTGCAGATAAATAGCAGTTTTATTTCATTCATCTTTTCAGAAGCTTCCTGTCCCCAGAACAGACTTGAAAAGAGGGTATTACACTGAGAGGTTACAAGTTCCATCCATTACCAAGTTCTGATTAGGCTGTAGGTCTATCCTAAAACCTAGGACAGGAATCACAGCTAGAATATGCCTCTATACTTGTCCAATATGGAGTTGCTCTCAGATTATGGGTTATTAAATTACTTGGAAAAGGTTGGGTTGTAGAGCATAATGTATAGCAGCATCAGATAAATAGTTTGTAGAGCACTGAATAGAACCATGTTGTAAATTCTGTATACGAAATCTTCCATTCTCTCCCTTTCTTTTCAGAGCTATTCCAGCATTGATACTTTGTTATATCAAAGTCAAATGACCAAACTACAGTCTGTACAAGCTTTGACAGAAATACAGGATTTCATCAATTTTATGACCAAGACAAGTAAAGATTTTTTTTCTTAAGTGCTTTTCCTTTCACTGTGATAAATAATCGTGGTTTCTGGAACTTTGAAATTCTGTTTCCACACTTAGAGGACTGAACTCCTGTCTGAAGGAGCATAGGTCTGGAATTACTTCTTACTGTCTTCTTGACAGTAAGAACTATTGCAGTTGCGTAAGATAGGCTTGAAGATAATTCTGTGTTCTACTGCAAAGTTTTATTAGCCTAGCTGTTGTCATAAGAGTTAAGTATTTCTTGTAAAAGTATAACTAATAGTTCTAAACTGATACTTTTGTTGGGGTCACTTTCGGTAGCAAATAGGGGTTAGCAGAGATAAAAGATGGATGCGGTATATAATTTATAGATAATGAGGCAGGCATGAAATACAAATCTATGCACATAAAACAAATTATGTATTAAATTTAGTTAACAGTTCCACTATATTCCAGCATATTCCTGTATGGAAAGATACCTATCCAGTGGTGATTCCCAGTGACAGTTGACACTGATGTCCTTATTGAATCTCCTGTGCTCCAGCAATAAACAAAAGCAATATGATCACCAAGTAGCGTATTTAATGCAAGCCCAGAAATACAAGTGCGTTGTTTTATAGCAGTTTTGTGGTTTGAATGTTAGACTATGTTTGGTTTAGGCCTTTTTTATGCCACTTGGATTTAGATGCTTTTAAAGTATTCTTAATTGATTTCTAGGTAACTTAGCTTCACAGGCTTCCCTTAAGAGACTTCTCAGAATTTGGACAAGCAGATATCCAGATGCTAAAATGGATCCTATGAACATCTGGGATGATATCATTACAAATCGGTAAAATTACATTCTTGGGTTAGCTTTAGTTCTGTCTGCCTGTTGCATTCTGAGAGGTGCTTTTTCTAATGCTGCTTGTTTTCCTATGGGGGTTGTTGATCCAGTGTATGACTTTTTTTTCAACTGTTGTAATAGCTTTATCAGTATAACTTTTTTGTGTAACTAACTTGTAGTGAGAAGCAAAAGAAGGTTGAGAAATGGACAGAGAATAAAACTGCATTTTGATACAGAAACATAACTGTTCAGGCATTTTCTCATATCATTGACTACATGCACTGTGCAAGCTACCCCACTTCAGCAGCCCTTAAACACATCCACTTGTAACTGAGTAGGTCAGCTGCATTTAGCTCAATGAAACACCACCCAAAAGGCCAGTCCATTATGAATAAAAATACTTACCTACTTTGTGGGCAGTTCCAAACTTAGGGAGTGTACAAAATAAGACCAGCCCTGTCACTATAAAAACATGAAGCACTGATAAGAAAGTTAATGACCAGTGCTGTAATTAGAGACTTCTGCTGTGTGACTGTTGCTAGAAAGAACAAAGGCTCTCTGGAGAGTCCTTTGGATTAGCTCTGAAGGAGCTGGAATGCTTTTTTGAATTGGAAAATGTTCTGTCCTCCCCATGGTATCTATCTTCATCCCAATCCATTCTTCCCATGGAAATCTAGATTCTTTCTCCTTTCCTGGGGGACAACTTCTTCAACAGCTCTGCTGATACCCACTGTGCTCTGTAATTTATTTTATTATCTCAGGGTGTCAGGAAGGCATGGCTACAGAAAAGCTTATTGCAACTAAATATTAGGCAGAATACATGGTATGGCTTACTCCTTTATAAAGTCTCAAAAACATTTATGACTTGAAGGGTTGTCAGTGTCTTGAGCATTTTTATGGGCTTTTAAAAAAACTTTATCCCATCTTAAATTACTGACAGAGGATGTGCCTTTATTCAGCACCAAGCCCAACTCCAGACTGCAGTGCTTTTGCCTGCATTGAATAACAGTCTACGTAATGAGAGATGCTATTAAATTAGATAGGACTAGTGGTAGAATGAAAAGGATTTAGCATTGATTAATGGCAATTCCCTTTCAAATGTTAACTGTGGTCGCTGGTCTTTTCTGCAACACAAATTTCAACGTTTACATGTGTTGGTTTCATATATATTTGAATTGCAGGTTGACATAAAATACAAGGTGGCACTTAACATGATATAAACAAGATTCCTGTTTGTTTGCACTTTGGTCAAGTTAGAAGGCAGGTTGTGTCTTAGTGAACTTTGAGGTTGTAGCTATGATTTTAAAGGAACGAACTAACAAAAATTCCTACTCTGTTATGGACATTTTCTAATACTTAATCTTGTTGATTCAAGATCCTAGAAGGCTCTCAGGGTCAACCTGTCCCTGGTTGTGACTTTCCAGACTCTGGGGACTATGTTTAGCCTTTCCTAAAGGTGATTGCTATAGCTTGCCATTTTTTCTTAGCTTTGTTTACTATCAGGCAGATCAGCACTTTTGAATGTTCATTCCCTTGCATGCATACCAGAGTGATTTGTACTCCTGTTGTCATTGGGCAGGTGTTTCTTTCTTGACAAACTGCAGGAGAAATTTCTCTGTGATCAGGCCAATGATAGTATGGAGGTGGATGAAGAATATGGTGCTGGTGACCAAATGGAAGTGGATCAACAGGGTGAAGACATTTACTCAATGATTAAAAGCTGCAAATTTGACATGAAAATGAAGATGATAGAAAGTGCCAGGAAACAGGTAACTGTACTGTCTGATAGATTCCAGGTTTGTGAGAAAATATATAGAAACTACAGCTGGAAAAGCCTTGTAGGGTGGTCTTGGGCATCTTTTTACCAGGGCAGACCTTGTCTGTCTTTGGCCTTGCTTTCCAGGACATTTTGAAAGCTCAGGAAAGTCAGTTCCACAGAGAAAGAAAACAAATGGATGAATGTTAATTAAAAACCTGATGATAATTTGTCATTACTGGAAATGTGCCTGAAGGCCCCTTTGATCCACAGATGGTTTCTGACACTCTAAAGGGCAGAAAAATAAAGTATGTGCAATGCTGCGGCATTTAGTGGAAGGGATGCTTGCAACCAAACATTATGCTTTCTCATTTACAAATAATCTCTTCTGTACAAGAAAACAAATCAAATTCAGATTGAATCAATATAATTTACTTCAGTCAGCAATGATGAAAAGTTTTATGTTTGGTTGGTTTTTTTTTTTATGGTTTTCATTATGCTGTTAGGGTAACACTTCTATAAAGAACTAAAGCTAAGTGACTTAGAAATTTTGTTTTGGTTCTGACTGTTAAAATGACTGAAACATCGCTTTCTTTGATGATGGGCCTTTGGTGTTTCAAGCTTGAGACAAGACAAGTAATATTTAAGTCGAGGTCTCCATCATCTTCTGAGATGCTGCAGAAGTCTGCAATCAGTGACAGAATTTATTTTAAGGACTGTAATAGCCAAATATAACATTAGTGCTGTGTAGATTATACACTCTTAAAGGAGTAAATGAAATAAGATTTCCTTTAGTGTTGCTTAAATGAAACTTTTCATCAAAACACAAACATAAGTGATTTGCTTAGTGGTATTATAAACCAAGTTACGTTTCTCATATGTGTTTGTACAGCAGAACAGTTAATGCCTATTTAGTCATGCAGGTAAAATTTTTTTAATTTCCTCAGTTTGTCAAACCTCTCTTCTTCTCTTTTTCTTTTCAAATTTCTCCATTAGCACAAATCTGTTTTTGAATATGAGACCTAACGAGCAATGGACCTCTCTTCATCTTATTATAGCTTTACTTATGTTACCTAAATCCTCTCATCCCATCCCAGTTTCGTTGCAGAAATGTTTTATTTCCTCTTCACGTATATTATCTGAAAATTCTGTCTTAATCTAAATACAGAACAGCTTCTCAGTTGTCAGGAAGCTTCTGAAAGACCTATGCAAAGAAGCCAAAACAAGGGAAGACTGGCTGGTGAGGTGGAATTATGCCTATTGCCGCTTTACGCATAGTTGCAGCCGGAACCAGAGTTCTCCTGAACGCATACTCTCAGTGTTAAAAACCATCTCCCTGCTTGGTAACAGCCTTCTCTTTGCTTCATGTTGTTTATTATACAAAGCTCCTTTGTTGTCAAATTACCAGCTTTGTTTTTGAATTCCAACAGAAGATACCAAATCTGACTATCTTAGCAAGAACATAATGGCCTCCCGAAATCAGAATCTTCTTCTGGGTACTACGTACCACATCATGGCCAATGCTCTTAGTCAAGATCCAAGATGTCTTGAGCAAATCGAGCAAGAAAAAGCTAGAAAAATATCAGTACTATTAGGAGAAAGTCTTGAGAGTCCTGAAAAGGTAAGTGAGAGGAGAAAAGCTTTTAGATATTTCAGTATTGTAATCAGTACTTCAATAGGTAGTGATGGGTATGGATATATACAGAGAATGTGAAATCCATCTGCTATTAGCAGTGATTTGTCCAGGAATACCAGCTAGGGAAAGAAGGAAAAAAAAAAAAACCAAGAAAACACAGAACTGCTATGGTTACTGTTTTGTCTTTTTTTTGTTCTCCCGGAGTTCTGCACCACTTGTAGCCTTTTTAATTGGGAGAGTGTTCTTGTGTTTCTCTGTTCCTGCATTTTGTTTTGAGGGGAAAGACATAGTCGTAGCACCTGTGTGCACAGTGACAAGACAAGGCGTGGGACCATGATCCTCAAAGAATCCCTTTGTTTCAGCTGGACATTTCTGAGCTTCTTCATGCTGTCAGACTATCTCATTTCATAAAGAGATCTTTATAATGATGATGATGATACTGATCCACTTTTTTTATCTAAATAATTTTAGTGATAGAGAGGAGAGGGGTTTTTAAGACAGGTGTGCATTTGAAGAATACAGTGGCAGACTGTGCTGCATCTGAAATCGTGTATGTTGTCAGTTGTCCCACATGCTATGGCACTGACCTCTTGTCTGTCAAATTGATTGAGCAAGAATTGGAAGTACCTCTGCTGACTTCTTCCTATTAATTCCTAAAGTCATCACGGAGGCCCTTAGATATGAATCATACCAGTATAAAACAGAAAAAAATTGTTCTTAATTTGTGTTTTTATGGTTGTTAAAGAAAAGCAGATAAAGAAGAGATTCTTGCAAAAAAGCTTTAAAATTTTCACGTGTGTATAAACTTGAGCAAAATCTTAATAAGCTTCATTTATTAGCTAATTATTAAGAGCATTCTTCTTAAGATCTGAAAGACGAGCAGAAAAGCTCTTCTGTGTCAGATGAGTCAGATTGGGATACCAGATATTTCTGTAAGATTAAGGAGCTTAGCCTTATTTTAGCTTAGTACTAAGCAGTACTCTGACCCTGGTAGTTGCCCTCTACCTACCTGAAATTCAAACTATTTAATTTCAGTTACAGCATTTTTCAATTGTTCCAACTTGTTCTGCAGCAATTTAGTATTTTGTTTAGTAACTACAATAGCTACAATGTCTGAGGTTGGTAAGCTTGTTGGCAATATGAGAATATATGTACTTGATTTATAAACATTCAGTTGTAAAGGGTGTTGTCAAGTCCTTCACTGCCTAGGCTGCATTAGAAAGGTATGGTCAAAATGACTATGTTTGTAATAGGGGAAAAAGACATCAGATTTGAAATAGTTTGATGCATGCTTTTTTTAACACAGGTTTGAAGTATAGCCGTTATGCAGACATTGCAGATATGTCTTAATAGGAAAAAATAGCATTTTTTCATTGTTTTTTCTGTTAACTGTTTGCAGAAACTCAAGTAACATTAACTTTTTTGCAGTTATAAAAATTCCACATAACGTTTCCAGAGACCAGTTTAAGTTAAAAGTGTGTTTTCTATTTTTCCATTGAAAATTGTAGAAATTAAAGTTCTGGAAATTACTGTTAGAAATAACGTCCCAATTTTTTTCTTTGTATCAGCTGGTTGAAACATCTAGTACAGCTAAAGTTTTATCTACTCAAGACTTGCAATCAAGCTCCAGTTTCAAAAAGAATTGTTGAATGCTACTTGCTAACATGTCTTTTTTTTTTTCCTCTTATGTTTGAATTTCAGGTATTGGCAGGTCTGAACAAGAAGGCTTTCCAGTGTTTCAGCAGTGCCGCGAGGAAGTCCGAAGAGGAGGTGCAGTCCCACTCCATGGAACATGTAGATGTGATGGGAGTTATCGATGCATATATGACTTTGGTCCGTTTCTGTGACCAGCATCTGCACAGGGAAGAAGAAGGCTTGCTTGGTTAGTCAGGATTTCTCCTAAGCATGTGAGGTGGATTTGTCTGTCATATGTGAGCTTTTGTGATACCCAGGAGATCAGCTTGAATTTAAATGGAACAGGTTGTCCTCCAGTTCAACAGTATTTATATTTCTTTTCCCCCCCTAACTATTACCTCTAGCTTTTGGTACTAGTGAATCATTCGTAGCCTCCCTCTCACTTGTGAGATATATATCATGTCCAGCAGATGCTTCCCTTGTTCCTTCCCAGACCACAGCAGTGCTCTGTTTAAAGCAGGCAAGATACCAGCAGTGATGCAGCTTCCTGATAAAGCTAATCCTTACAGTCCCCAAGTACATGTGTTGCTGATGTGTGCAGTTCAACAGATGGGAAGGAGAACAAAGTAAAAATACAAAATACACAGGGGAAAAAACGTACTGAATTATAAAGATGAACGTTCCAGATGATCAAAGACATGGAACAAGTGATGGTGTTTCTGATAATTCTTGTTTAATGTCTCTTGGCAGAAATTAACACTGCAGATCTGCAGCTATTCCCAGCTATTGTGGTGGAGAAAATGATAAAAGCTTTAAAACTGAACTCCAGAGAAGCCAGGCTGAGATTTCCTAGACTGCTGCAAATAATTGAAAGATATCCAGCAGAGACATTGGGTCTAGTTACACGAGAGGTTAGTTGCTTCCATTTTCCTGGCAGCAAATGTTGCTATAAATCGAATTTAAAAGGTGGGGGTGGAGGTTGGATGGACGGAGAGGTTAGACTGGTAAGTTTTGCTTCAGGTAAATCAGATACATCTTATCCCATCATTATTCCTTGTCTTTTTCTCACTTGCTGAGTCTAATTCATATGGACAGAAACTTTTTTCTTCAAAGTTTAACTTTTTATCGTTATTCTAATTCCAAATGTTAGTTTGAGAGCTGCAGGGGAAAAATTATGTTGTGGTTTTTCTTCCTTCTGAACGATTTCAGTGGGTTGATAAAGGTGTGTAGGATTAGGGTGAGGAACATGTCTTATTTCTGTAGGCTGAGTTTCCTGTATACAGGAAGCCAACAGCTTTCCAGGCTTTTTCCACTTCTTCCACCTCTCCCTGTCCGTCTTCTCTTCAGAGGTTACTACAGCTTCTTCCTTCTTTCCACAACCTGTCCCTCCCTTGCCGTTCCGCAGCAGGATACCGTGAGCCACGCTGCCTTCCCGGCTGTCGTGGGACAGATAAGCTGAGAGGTCCTCTGTGACTCACGCCTGTTCCTGCTTTGGCCTGCCTGCGTTTTCAAGCCCATTGCACTGGTGCTCAGAGAGTGCCAGGCCCTGTCAGAGGAAGAACTCGAAAGAGGCAGAAACACGGTTTAGTTATCCCGAGAAACTGAGAACATAGCAAAAACGGCTGAGGTGCACAAGGTGTGGCCGCAGTGAAACTCTGATGGTTCAACCAGAACCTGATGCTTGGTCCAGTTAACAAACCTCACCCAGAAAAGAACTTCACCAGGCTTTTCTTTGTCCTCTCTCTTTCTGTGAGATGAAGACTGGCAATCTGATCTTAAGCTCTGTTACAAAGGTAGAAAGGGATGAGACAGGAGGAAAGGAGTTGGAGTCTGGTCTCTTGCTATCACAAGAAAATACATTGTAGCACTTCTTTCAAAAGTAATACGGCTTTTGGAGTGAGGTGAGCATTGAAGTATATTGGCAGGGGATGCTCTACTAAAATTAATATCTGTCAGCAGGCCCAAACCTCTTCAAAGTTGAAGGAAGAACAAAACTGTGGTAGGAGTTCCCAGTGTTCTTCTCCCTGGCTTTTTTTTACTCAAAGACTTCAACCCAATGGTGTTTGAACTATCCCTTCAAATTTTTGAGTTGTTTGTGTGTGGTGATCAAAAATTATTATACTGCATCCAGGCAGACAAGCCACAAGTTTGGGTATAAAGCTTCCTCTTGATCAACAAACTGCAGATCTTTCTAAAGGAAAACCTATTAAGCAGCAGTAGTTAGTGGTGGTGGTGGTGCTAGTAGTGGTAATAATAAAAATAATGAAATCTGCTTTATTGGGGGATGTTTTGTGCAACCTAGTTGGCATTCTCTGTTTCCTTTTCATGTGTTTCTGTCTGTCAGGCTGGGCCACAGAGCAGTTTTGTTTGCGCTTGCTATGTTTGGTATTTTTGAGGAGGACCAAAGTTGAAAGCGGTGTCTGTGTTTTTGCAGCTTTCTTCGGTTCCCTGTTGGCAGTTCATTGGTTGGATTAGCCAGATGATGGCACTACTTGACAAGGATGAAGCAGTAGCCGTGCAACATACTGTTGAAGAGATCGCAAATACCTATCCCCAGGCAATCATCTACCCTTTCATGATCAGCAGTGAAAGTTTCTGTTTCAAAGATACTGCAACTGGTTGTAAGAACAAGGAGTTCGTAGAAAGGTGAACTTGCAATCAGAGTAGCTCTTTTGTATGTTTTTTATTCAGGAGTGGAGAGATTTATTTCTTTTTTCTCATGAAACTGTTTTCTTTTGGAGGTATGAGAAACATTAGAGGGTAGTCTCATGTGCACCGTGTTCTTATTTAAAGGCACAGGGAAAACCGATACATAAGCTCTCTCAGTATTAGACATACTCGGGTTGGTGGCCTGAATACTCTCTGAAGAGTTGAGTACATGTAGTCCCCAGGCTGTGAGAAGTTAGAATTTTTTCAAAGAAAAACAAGACGACCACAGAGAGGCAAGCCTTTTCTACTGGTAATTCTGTGGTAGTCAAAGTCTCTTTTTCCTTTTCCTACTCTGCTGAGGCTGAAGGCAAATCAGGTGCATGATTAGGCTCTTACTGTAGTAGACTTCACAGCAGTGAGAGTCAGTACCCATCAAAGGTGAATGAAGCTAGCTTGGACACTTAAGAGTCATTGTAATACCAAGTGAGAGCAGAGATATTTAAATAGAATAGATGCTCCTACCAGACTTCAGAGAGGGCCAGTGAAATGGATGCACATTATGTTTTGGGGAATGACAGCTCGTTGTTGTTGTCTTCTCTACTTAGTGTGCAGCATGCGCCTTCCTCTTTAAGCCCTCCCTTGCCTGTTTTGCTGTGCAATAAAACCTGAGTTAATCCCCATGCAAAAGTCAACTTTTATCACACAGTGCTGTAGAACCACTACTGCAATTTTTTAGGTGTCCTTTTGCCTTTTTTCAAATCTCTGATATGTTTGCTGAATTTCACTTAAAATAAGAAGGTAAAGTCTTGTACTTCACAAACTGTGGCCCTTGAGTAACTGTTGTGACAGGATGTATAGTCTGGTTAATGCCTATGGCTGTTGCAAGTATGCTTTCCACTCCCCCACTAAGCTCCTATTTTCTTAGTGGGACACTTAAATAAAAATTGGGAGCCACATGGCAAGGACAGTCATGCAGCCCATGAAAGAATTCTGAGGGAGTCCTCCTACCTACCCCCAGATTATTTTGCCAGATTCTTGAATATAGCAGACAGTCTGGAGCGTTGCTTATCTGCAGGCTAGGTGGTGATGGTAGTTCCTGTTGCATTGTGATGTGCTTTTTTTCCTTTTAAAGGATCAGGAATAAGTTGGACAGAGGAGGAGTAGTTCAAGATTTTGTTCGCTCCCTGGAACAGCTCTCTGATCCCATAATGCTTTTTAAGGTAAAGTGTATTTTTATTTCCCCCTCCCTTACCCTTCATTCCTCACCCTCTGTTTCAGAAAGAGAGTGCTGGGCGGGGCCTGCTGCAGTTTGGTTGACACCACAGCCGCAGGAAGCGGTTCAACCCAGAATCAACTGGTGATGATGTCAGGGTGCTGTCAGCAGCTTTCGCTGGCGATGGTCTCTCTCCCTTGTGCCAGCTGGCTGTTTTGCACTAACCCTTTTCAGCTTTCTCCTTCAGGGTCTCTGCCCTGCCCCGTGATCAGTCTTCCTCAATTGTTCTGAAACTGTTACATTTGTGGCCATCTCTGTGATTCCCAACTATTTGTGTTCTTGTGCCCTTTCCCTGCTCTCTGCTGGGCTTCCCTGTCTACATTCTGAGCCCATTGTCCAAAGGATTCTTGTCTTGTGTTAGATACCGCTCCTGGCCCCATAGGGGCTTTCTTAGTTTGTGCTAGACACTATGGTAGTAAACATAATTATGTTATTAAGTTGAAATATTTTATCAAGAGACAGAATGGAAGGGAAATATTTCCATAGCCATTTTATTGCTGTATTGGTTGTCAAAAGACACATAAGTTGACCGTTAGTAAATATGGTAACCTAAATACAATCTAAGCAGATTACCAAAGAGTGAGGGTCAGTAAACTTTTTCTCAGTACTCAGCTGTTTCCTTATGTTTGCAGGATTGGGTTGAGGATGTCGTAAATGAGTTGGTAAAAGCTCCAAGGAATAAAAATAAGCTTAAGGAAATGTATGAAGGAATGTACAAGAATTTGGGAAATTTAGATGCTCCTGGTCTTGGATTGCTGAGGAAAAGGTTTATTCAGGTATGTGTGATTACTGAGTAGTGTTGGCTTTTCTAGAAGGCACTAGAAAGTCAAAAGAGGGGACCAGATCACAGCTTTTACAGGTGCTGCAGGACCTGATGAGACAGGAGATAAAGTCAGGAATATGGGACTAGGATTTCTTTGCTAGAAGCTATGGATATACTGTAGTTCAGCTTCCACTTCTGACTGCCCTGCAGGACTAAGTGTTCCCTATTTCTCAGTGTCTGCCTCCCCTGTCCTGCACGCTGCCAGGTTCTCAGGGCCTGGGCCTCTCTGACCATCCGTGAACCTGCACAGGAATCTGGCCTTGGTTTTTTTTCCCTGCTGCCAAGGATATATGAACACTCTAGGGTGTTTTGCTGTATTATGCTACTCAAATTTGCTGCTGATACTTAGTCATTTAGGGTAAGTTATTCAAAAGACTTACAACTATGAAGAATTACAGAAAGGACTTTACAAAACTGACTGAGATCTAAAATAGTGAAAGTCAGTGTAGAAAAATGAAGTGATGCATGTGGCAAAAAAAAAAAAAAAACGCAAACGAAAACCATACCCTAGTTTCCACATATAAAGTCTTTGGGTTTGAGCTGACTATTGCAATTCAAGAACAAAATCTTGATTTGTGATAGCTCTGTGAAAACATCAGCTGTGAATACTGAAGAGCGGTCAAGAAGGAAAACCGGCTGTTAGTCGTTATTAAGAATAGAGAACAAAACATGGACTTACACATTGACATAGCAGCCTTCTCTGACTCTTGCATCTTGAACACTGTAGTCCTCGTCCGCAGTTCTCAACACAGATATAATGAAACCAGAGAAGGTTCAGAGTGGCAAGAATAATCAGAGGTCCAGAGTAACCTCTGTACAAGGAACAACTTCAGCATTCCTGCAGTTGGAAAAGGCACAATGATGACAGATACAATAGGCCTCTCAACACCAGGAGCGCCAAGCATGGAGTAAATATCCTGTGGAAATGGCAGGTTCAGAACAAACAGGGAGAAGTGTTTCCTCATTCAGTACACACTTAAGTGCTGAACTCCTGCTGCAGGATATTATGGATGCTTTCATCGGTTCAAATAGCAAGTAGACAATAGCATGGGAGGGGAAAATGCTTTGAGAGCTTTTACATGCAGATGCACACTTCTGAGCCCAGAAATCCCTGAGCTGCAAATTGCTGGAGGCCAGGAGAGTGATATTCCTGTAGAAGCATGGCTGTATGCTTGTACTCTATGTGCATAGCCCCATGGCCAGGGCTAGGTGGATCCAGGTCTCTGCCATATGGCCATTCTTACATCACATCAGCATTAGATAATTATCCAAGTGTCTCTAGGGAGATTCCTTCCCCATGCGCAGGGAAGGTGGAGGATGGAGTAAGGTGGGGTCAGGAGGAGGTGAGGTGATACAGCAGCAGAAAGGGCAGTTGGGAGTTTAGGGGCATACTAGCCCTTTGAATATGTTGCTGCAAGATAAGCTGGGTCTCTGGTGGTAATGACTTTAAACTTAAGAGTAATGGGGATAAGAATTTGCAGGATGTGCTGCTGTCGGGGTGGGGGTAGAGGGACAGGAGCAGCTGTAGGTTGAGCCATACGGGGTACAAGCGCAGCAAAGGGCCTAGCAGGAGGACAAAGGCAGTCTGCGTTTGGTTGCTAGGGTGGTTTGTGTGCACTTTGGTCCACTTAAGCAAGAAAATCCATGACTTTAAAAACTGATAAAGTTGTTGCCTGTAGCAGTTTCTTCTGAAGGATAATGTTTTCTATATTTTCATTTACTTCAGTGAAATATCTGTGTCCTTCTTAGCCTGGGAGAAAAATGATCAGGCATTGAAAAAACAAGTGAGCTTACATATCTTTCCAAGCCATTAATAACCAGTGAGGTCCAAGAGGGGGACATCTGTTTTTTCTAGAACCTTGAATTATGGACACAAGAAGTCAACTCAGTTAACTACTTGCAGATAATACTTACTTTATTTATTAAATGGATCAGTATGAAATGTCTTGGCAGTTCTCCTTTATCAGAATATTTAAAATACTTTTAAAATATGGTTTTATACATTTTACATCCAAATTATCTCAAAGCAAATCAAGAATAATAAATGTAATAGAAAATAAAACATTGAAATTGACGTTTGCTAACATGAGGCAAAAAATTCTCTTAATAAATGAAGCTATATGACATGCATGACATGTACATGTAATAATACCTTTTTTGCTAACCAAAAGATGTATATATAAAATTAGCTAGGCTGTATTTGCTTACTATGTAGTATGGTTGCTGCTAGTTTAAAAAAAAAAAAAAAAAAAAAGAAAACAACAACAAACCAAAAAAAACCCAAACCAAAGACCCAGACCCTCCATAAAGCACTGAGTATTCAAGTTCTAGGGGGAAAAAAAGGTTAGCTAACTTATCTATCTGTATTTTTTTTCACCATTTGTAAATAGAACAGTTGAGGGTTTTTTGGGTTTTGTTGCAGCAGTTTGAAAGTGTGGTAACATCTAAAGACTGGGACCTCAATTAAATCTTCTGATAATAATCCTATATTTAGCTTCATGATGGAATTTGTATTTGTTTGATAGGTACACACTGAAATATTTTTATTTTATATTAATATTTCACTAGCTGTTCTTAAATTTTTGTAAGCAGATGAGGTACGTGTATTAGGTTTAATGAGCAGCGTTATTGGTATGCTCACTCAGAATCAAACTGCAGCTGGAGGAGGTAAGGAGGGTTAAGCTTCTGATTTTGATACAGCAGAAAGGTTTATGATCTAATTCTACAGATCTTTGATATACTGGATTGGTGAAATGTAGGTATTTCTGTTGATAATAGCTGGTGGGGCTACCAAACAGGCAGTGAAAAGGTTCTGACAGACTAGAAATAATGGAGAAAAAAAGAACTGGAGTGGAAGGACGATTGATATATTTGAGGAGTTCAGATGAAGGTGTGTGTAGGTAGGAAGGTACTGTTTTGGTGTTCTGGGGAGTTCCTAGCACTGTGTTAACAGGATTCCTTTCTATAAATGAACCTCAGGCTTTTGGGAAGGACTTCAACCATCATTTTGGAAAAGGTGGTTCAGAACTGTTGAATATGAAGGCTAGTGACTTTAGTGAGATTGCAAAGTCTCTTCTCTCAAAAATGAACAAAACCCACAAAGAACCTGGAAACCTGAAAGAATGTTCACCGTGGATGAGTGAATTCAAAGCTGAGTTCTTGAGGAATGAACTAGAAGTTCCTGGTAAGTTCCCCTTCAGTGTCACTGGTGACCTGTCCCTTAGAAGAAAGTTGCTACTCTTGAGCTCTACTTCTTATGTTGGCTATGTCGCTCTTCTTTCTGGCCTTACAAAGAGGTAGATTTAATCTGAAATAACTCTGTTCATTCATCATCTCTTAAATCTGCTCTTAAGCTGTAGCCCTCATTTTAAAAATTGTATCTAAAAATGTATCTCTTACCTAAGAAATTAGTACTCTTTGTAAAGGCCTGACTCCAGGAAATCTGATCTATAAATCTAATACATGTTTAAATCTAATTCAAAAAGGATGTGTCCTCTGAAAACATTAAGAGCTGCAATTCTAACAGCTTAACAAGGAAAGAATATTAGTAATTCACAGATAAAATCATATGATGTGTATGATGGATTTTTATGCATTTTAAAATATTTTCTTCATAGTTATCATTCTACCAACTTGACAAAATATTTGGAAGTGTGTTGTGTTCTTAAACACACTTTTAAAAAAAACCTAAAATCAATCTATGTAACTTTTTTTCTTCTTTTATTTTTTTCCACTACCTCTTCAGGTCAGTATGATGGAAAAGGGAAACCACTGCCAGAATACCATGCAAAAATCGCTGGATTTGATGAACGGGTATGTTTGTTAAGTTTGAGTCAAAATCCTGTGTGGTACAAATTCGCGTCCATATTCCATTTGAAGAATTTGACAATAGCAACGTTGTTGCTTGTGTACACATCTTGCAGCACATAAAGGAAGGTCTGCAAATAGGCATTTGTTTTTCTAGTAGTTATTGAGCAACTTGATTATGCCATCTAGGAATGACAGCTATGCTTAATTTCAGTCATCATTGTGTAAAGCCAAGACTTCAGTCACAAATATTTTGCTTTTTCCTATCTTTTTCCAAGATAAGTGTAATGCAATCCTTGAGGAAACCAAAACGTATAACAATCCGAGGCAGTGATGAGCAGGAGTATCCTTTTCTTGTCAAAGGTGGTGAAGACCTGCGACAAGACCAACGTATTGAACAGCTGTTTGATGTCATGAACATTATCCTTTCCCAAGATGCTACATGTAGCCAAAGGAATATGCAGTTAAAGACTTACCAGGTCATCCCCATGACAACAAGGTAGGCATTTATCTCGAAGGGACAGAAATCTTTATGTTAGCATCTATTACTACTGGAACGTTGGAAAGTGAGATTTCTGTGTGCCATTCTGGTTCAGAGTGTTTTGTGTCTTGGCTTAATGTTTTTGGGTTTTTTCTTTTCCTTTTAAACAACATTGAAATTGCTTTGTCTGGAAACTGTTCTTCAGAGTATATTTTAAATTGGTAGCTTTCAACCTTCTTTTAGCAGGCACTAGAATGTGTTGCTTTCTATTTGTGGTGTTCCTCTAAAGCTCAACTCTGAGCTACTTGCTCACATCTCTGACTTCTTTTGTTCCAGACTGGGACTCATCAAGTGGCTGGAAAATACTTGTACTTTAAAAGAATTCCTTATGAATAGTATGTCTGAAGAGGAAGACATGAACTATAACAGGTGATGCTTGATTTAGCTGTCTGCTCTAATAGAGACCACTACTAATGGCGTTTTTGATACTGACAATCTTGTGGCAGCATTTTCTTTTTTTAAAAGAATGAATTAGAAGCACCAATAAGCAAGGAGGCACTTTGTACTTCCTGACCCAAATTAGTAATTAGCAACTGTTTGTTTAATGAGTACCATTGTAACTGTAATATCCTCCACCTAGCTTGTTTGAACAAGAGGCTTATAATCATGTGTGACGTCATTATCATCACCATTTCCTTATCAGCAGGTTGATTTTACAAGGGAAGGATTTTGATCTCTTGATTTGATCAGGCAGGAAATGGACATAGGTCAGCGAGGTGGGGAGCAGAGGGGAGGGGAGCAGAGCAGAGACAGAGCTATTCAGAACCCGGGTTCAGCACTGAGTCAGTGACGGGGGAAATTGGCAGCAAATGCACAAAACACAACTGTAAAAAGAACACTGTCTCTGACTTTATACAAATGCTGCATTTAAATAAATGAGCTGTCTTTCTCTTGATTGTAATTGGGGGATGAATATTTCTAAAATTGATTTAATTCTAGCATTTCAGCCTGTTTCTATCCTGGAATTTGGAAATGTGGCTTTATTTACCAACATTGTAGTACATAATCTCTGTTTGGGTTTGTCAAAGCGGTGTTGTTACTATTTATTTTTACTAGTTCTCTTGTTTATGGGGCAGGTTGGAGGAACCTCCAGCTTGGAGGTTGTACTCCAGTCTTTATTTCTACAGTTACTTGATTTGTGAGCAGTTTAGGAACTGCTACGGTTCCTGCATTACTGCTGTCTGGTTCACTTTTGTGAACAGCAGCAGTATTATGTTGGTCTCAATTCATTGACTGGGAAAGTGGAGGAGGACTCACATGGAACAACCTCATGAGGGGAGAAAATTTCTAATATACTAAATGTAGAAGATCAGTGTCTTTCTAAAAACAGTTTAATGATTTATCAAAAGAAAAAAAAAACTTTATTTTGTTGTCATATATAGACTTTAAATATTTTCCCATATGTTCTTCAGTCAAGTCAATTAAGACACTTTATATTGAGCTATGGTTGAATGACAGCGCTCACAAAGGAAAATTCTGATGACATCCTTGCTGGCAATATTTTGGCTGGGGTGGGGGGAATAACTTTCTGAAGTTTTGAAATCCTTTTCTTTATCCCGAAGTGATGGGCTGTGCAGTCTGTAAATGATAAATACTTCTTAAATGGAAAGGATCTCTCTATCTTGGAACATGCTTTAGAAGGAAGAGGGAAGGCGGGTGCTCTGCTAACTTACTGTCTCTCTGGAATAGAAGTTTAATGCCTAATGTATTTGGTTAAGATGGGAGAAAAATATCAAATTATTCTATAAGCAGTGCAACTCATGAAGCCTGGCTTCTTATGGATTAATACCTTAAGTCGAAGCCCCCATTCCTCCCCTCCTATACATGCTGAGGAGATAACAGGCTGCCTTCCTGCATTCCCTATCCGTTCGGAGGGACAAACGGCAGCACGTGCTGTGGTAGGCTACATAATGCCTCTCAAATGGATATGAGACTGTGTTAAAAATACCTTTCCCTCCCTAGAGTAATTATTTTGGGTCTTTCTTCTCAAGGCAGCATCTAATTTTCACAGTACCTGTTGACAAATTAACACCTTTGAGATGTCTAATCTGTCAAATATGAGTGAAGTGCATTCAAAGCTGAGGGAAAGGAGATGGATGGATCAGCACATGCACTGACGGCCTAAACTTCAAGGCTAAAATGAATGTAGGCTGTAGCTTCCTGGTGCCTTCTGTGCATAAAAATCTCATGGGTCATAGCAGCACAGACTCAACCTGTGGGATATTCGAGGACAGAGTGGTAAGATGATAGAGGGGAGTCATCAGCCCTTTTTTTTTTTTTTTGTCCCTAGCAAAAAAGGACCTCATGCTACCTATTCTGAGTGGCTGTCCAAGATGAGTGAGAAGGCGCAAGGCGTGGCTCAGTACCATGTTATGTACAGGTAGGTTTTAAAAGAGAACTGCATGTAAAATATAGAAACTAGAGTGTGCATACGCACACAGTTGTAGAAATTCTAGGAAAAGTATGATCGGCATTATAATACGCTGGCTAGTTTTTGCCCGGTTTACTGCTTTGTCTTCACTGGAGATGCTCTGCAGGAGGAGTTTAGTACTGCCAAAATCCCACCAGAGCACAGGAATGCTTCCAGAAGCTTGCTTACTTCCTTAAGAAAGTGTCTAGAAGCAGATGCTTCTCTTCAGCTTTATTTTCTAGGTGTCTTGTTCCTGATTATGCAGTTAGGTGGGCTGTCTCAGAGCCAGAACACCTGCTGAAGTTGGACAGAGAAAATCATTGTGATTCTCTGAGAGTTTAAGAATATTTGATGGTTTGGGTCCTGGCTTGAGCATCCTCTCAGAGGAATTTCCACACCTGTCTACACCTAGCACTGTAGTGGGGGAAGGGAAGTTTCCAGTGGAGCATTTCTGATCAGCTCATAACCTGCTTAAGCAAGCTTCTTGCTTTTTAAGGGAAAACTTTGACTCATTTATCTGAGTGTGTCTACATTAATATTTTTATTCAGATCCAGAAAGTGCTTTTGAAGTAAATTCTCCATTGCCTCCACTCACCTCATGCCGACTTGCATTGCAAAGCTGTCCCCGAGTGCACAACTCTGCTCCTTTCAGACAAAACTAGACTGGAAGGAGAGCACCCAGTGCATTCTAGCTGCTCATGAGCATTCAGTTCGCAGGACTAGACATGGGCTAGTCCAGAGCAGTCACCCTCCCTCCCTAAATGCGTGTGGCATGGATGTCCTCAGCACCAACTATTTAGTTCTGTTGCCTCCCCTTGTGCCACGCTACTTTCTAGTGTCGATATAGCCTCTGCATGCTGCTGAGAGATTTTGTTTGCATCTTAGTTTCTCTGCTTGGAATCATAGAATCATAGAATTGTTTAGGTTGGAAAAGACCTTTAAGATCATCCAGTCCAACCATTAACCTAACATTACCAAGTGAAGAGACTATCCAGCCAGAAAGAGCTCAATTGTATTGCTGTATTAAATCTTAACACATCTACTTAATTTGGGGGAAACTAGACAAAACTACATACTGTTTTGTATTAAGAAATGTCAGTCCTGGAAATAACTGCTTGGAAAAAAATTAGATAAATACCAGATAAAACTTCTTGGACAAACTCTCTGTTTGGCTTGCTGTACTGTTTACTGGGGTAAGCAAAATGTGCTAATGCAGTCCTGTACACATCTTAACTTTTAACGTCCAGTGGGCTGTTATTTCAATAGCTAACATTATACTTTCATTAATTTGCAGAAACGCTAGCCGTACAGAAACAGTTACGTCTTTCAAAAGCAGGGAAAGCAGCGTTCCAGAAGACCTGCTGCGGTAAGCGCGCTGTTAATGACTGCACATTGTGAAATGAATGTCGGTGTTTTATCTGTATGCAACAAGTGACTTCTGTTTTGTTAAGGCGAGCCTTTGTGAAGATGAGTACATCTCCTGAAGCCTTCCTGTCCCTGCGGTCCCATTTTGCCAGCTCTCATGCACTGATGTGCATCAGTCACTGGATACTTGGTATTGGAGACAGACATCTGTCCAACTTCATGATTAACAAGGAGACGGGTGGCATGGTGGGAATAGACTTTGGATGTGCATTTGGCTCAGCTACGCAGGTATTTGTTTTCCAATTAATTTGTTACAGCTTTTGCATTTAATATGTGCATTATGTAATATATGTAAAATATGTAATTAACACGTGTATTCTCAGTACTAAATTCAGTGCTACTCATTTGCCATCGTTCTGATGAAAAATATTCTTTACCAGTTACTTCTAGTTAATAGAATAAAATGTCTTGTTTCCAGATATTCTCAGACAAGCAGAGAGCTTCAGAGTTTCATAGAGTCTATGCGGTGTTTTTTTGTATAGTTCAGCCATGCTTTCAACCACTCTCACTAAATATTCATGATTAGAGTTTGGATGTCACAACTCGGTCCTGTTCTACCGAGGTGCACATTATTTTCAGTTAAGTGACCCAGAGGGTTTCAAAGCTTAAAAAGAAAAAAAAAGTATTTATTTCTAATCCTTCTGTTCCAAGGTTTCTTAATTCTTGTTTTCGTTTGACTGTCCTTCCCCTTGGCTAGATTTTGCCCGTGCCAGAGTTGATGCCTTTTCGTCTAACTCGCCAGTTTGTTAATCTGATGATGCCAGTGAAAGAGTGGGGTCTCATTTACAGTGTGATGGTGCATGCCCTACGGGCTTATCGTGCGGATCCGGATCTCCTCATCAGTACAATGGATGTATTTGTAAAAGAGCCTTCTTTGGACTGGAAGGTGGGATTTTTTTCCTCTTTCCTCTTTTTTTCATGTGAAAATTCATAAACTGTAATAAGGCTAAAACTGAGCAAAAAGGACATATTTCTTGATGCTCACTCTCAGTGCTCCTTTTATCTTTCTTTGTTCTACTGAGTTCTCAGAGAAAATTAACTTCAAGGATTTAAAATGACACAATTGTATATTGATGGACAAAGAATAGTAGCATATGTCTGCATTATCAGTGTACTGTTCTTTCTCTGCATGATAATCCTAAAAATGTGGGTATCTCTTGATCACATTATGTCACTTATGGCAGCAGCATAAATATTTTCAACTTTTTGGACTGAGCCTCTTAAATTTACGTAACAACACTGTATATATCACTGAACCTAGTTGCACTTCAGTAACTCCGATTGTAAATTAAATTTTAAGTCACAGGCAAACTAGATATCGTCTCACTACTTTGTCTTCCATTGCATCTGCTGTTAAGAGTTACCAGCTTGACTTGCTATGATGTAGTGGCTTAAAGGTCTTTTTAAGTGTACGATTTATGATAAATAGGGCAAATTCGTTTTCTCTTTAGAACTTTGAACAAAGACTGCTGAAAAAAGGAGGCACGTGGATTAAGGAAATAAACACATCTGAAGTAAACTGGTACCCTTTGCAAAAAGTCAGCTACGTCAAAAGAAAGCTTACAGGTGCCAATCCGGCAACAATCACTTGGTAAGATGCTCTCCTTTTGCCTTAAACTCCTGCACTAAGAGCTTTGGCAGTCTCCTGTGGCAGATTTTGCTCCCTTCAGATAGATCGGCAGCTGGGAAAAGAGAAGAGGCAGGCAGGGCAAAATTTCAACACACCTCCTGTCAGAATCGTCTTGGTCCACATAAAAGCTCTCTGAACCGCCCTGCCAGCCAAAACACCAGATATCTCCCCATGACTGTTCTTGCTCCAGCTCAGGCCTTCTGAGCGGTTTTACTGTTCCTGGCAACGCACACATCCCCACCACCCTGTAAGCCTGCTTAACTTTTTACTCCTCAGACTGCTGTTCGTTATGTTCATCTCCACAGCTTTTAGGCTAGGGGTAGTATTTAAATCGATATGCTTCTGCTGGACAGTTGCTTGAAATGGAACCTGAACCAGCTGTATGGGAGGCATGGAGGTAGGCTGCTTCCCAAAAACATCACATTGAAATCTGATGGCATTCTCAGGTTATTTATGTCAGTCTAGTCAAGTCTGGCTCAAGCCAGAATGTCTTTAAAGTTCAGTTAAAGTACGATTAATCCCTTCCATCCTCTTTTAAAAAAACATTTTTGGATTAATCAAAAAAAAAAAAAAACAAAAGGCAAAGAAAGCAAGCCTGTTTTAAAACCATACTAGTACTGAAAAGCGCAGGACTTGGGAAGAGTCCTTTTTGCGGTCAAGGCTGAACTGGAAAAGGCAGCAAAGTACTTCTTGCAGTCACAAATCAGCCGGGCAGGTAAGGAGGTAACAGCTTGGATGTGAACTGCTGCATCCTTCTTTCAGTTAGAGACCTTTGACAAGACTGAAATATTAATGGTAAATATTGAGTAGTAAAGGACACCTGAAGTCACCAGCCTTCACTGGCCAGGCCTTCTACAGCTGTTCAGTAGTCTCCACGTCTTGAAAAATAAAGCTGCGTGAATGGTGTTCAAGTACTGTTTCGTACTTTAAAATCCATCTCAGATTTTCTGCTTGTTTCTTTGAGTAAGAGCTTATTTTTCCTTCTCAATTTTAGTGACGAACTACGCCTGGGCCATGAGAAGTCGCTGTCTTATAATGATTTTGCAGCTGTGGCTCGTGGTAACGCTAACTATAATATCCGAGCCAAAGAGCCAGAGGACGGACTTTCAGAAGAGACCCAAGTGAGATGCCTGATCGATCAAGCGACAGACCCCAACATTCTTGGAAGAGTCTGGAAAGGGTGGGAACCCTGGATGTGAGGGACTGCTCTCTAAAGCCCCGTCTGCCAGGAGGAGCGTCCCGTAAACACCGAGCTGCAACCACATCGGAATTTTAAGGCCAAAAAGGAGAAAAATTCTTAATCACTTTTATCATCATCAGTTAACTGACTAATGTAGAAGATAATTTTTTTTTGTATTAAAGCTGTATTCAAACAGTGATTTTTTTTTTTTAATTATTTTTCTTATAAGTGGTCCTGCAACAAAGCGGCTTTATTGTCTTTGTGTTAAAATCGCGTAGAAAGAACTAGAGAGGCTATAAAGCATAAAGACTAATTTGAAAGGCACTGAGATCACTCAGAGGAAAGCACAAATTCATAGCCTGCGAACTTGTAGGCATCCTTGTAGTGCAAGTCGGTGCTTTGGTCCGTTACAGAGACCTTGATGACAGTCAACTGAAACTGTTCTGCAGACGTATGTTACTTGTAATTAAAGCTAGAAGATTCTCACATCAATAGAAACAGGTGAAGCACATGGTAAAATTAAACAGAAAATGGCTTGTAGCTCTAGATAACACCTAAAGTATCTGGATGGTTATTTCATTACTGGATAATGAGAGAGTAATGAGGAGACTGTGCCGGTTTGTTCCAGCAGATTGTTTTTTAACAGTTAGAGGTTATACTCCCTTCGTTCTCCTCACGTTGCGTTCATTTGTTTGGCCAAAGCCAAAAGTAGCCGCTGCCGGCACACAGGGCGCTGTGAGCTTCTTGCCGTAACTGCAGCACTGGACGCTGTGCCAGATGTGGCTCTTCCTCTCTGGCAGCCGGTTTTCAGGCAACCTTGGGGGCAAGTGCAGCGCAGCGCAGACGGCAAGTGGGAGAGAGAGCTCTCTATTACGGTTTTTATTACCCGCAATTCATCGTCGGAGATAGTTTCCATTGAGGCTTTTAATAATTATCATAAAGGGTGTAATAGAAAGAAGTCTTTGCCCTTTAACTGCCTACAAGCTTTCCCTCCTGCCTCCGTGGCGGTGGGGCCGTGGCCGCCGCTGGCACCAGTCTCGAGTGAGTCTTTCAGCTGGAGAGCGGAGGAATCTGCCTCCTGGATACAACTCCGCAAAAAACTCAGGATTAGGAAGATTGCTCGCTGAGGCCTGATGAATAGGGAGGGAGCTTTTTTGTTTCAAATACTTTCCAGCAACAATTACTATTTGTTACCTTCCTTCTTACTAAATATGCTCAATTCTTTATGTCAGTAGTGTTACAAATCAAGAAATTCAGAATCTTTTTATCAGATTTTATTCATTAAAAAGATTGTTTTGGCTGTATTTTTGTGGAGGAAACACCTATTTAAAAATAAAAATAAACTTTCAGACGTATACCTCATTTCAAAACTTAATTTAGGGCACTTTAATCACAGAAAACATCCACATTTACCCATTTAGGCAGATGATAATTAACGGACAGCAGTTTTTTCATAAGGGTGTGTGATAGAGTCTATTTTTATATACAACTTGTGTAAGACGTCTCGGTGCATTTTGTTCTTTCAATCTCTGGTATCAGTAAAGACGGCGGCGTTAACGACGAAGAGCTTGGTTAGGTGAGGCACTCAGCTTTCATGTTGTCACTCTACAAATACAAGAAAGTTAAAGCACAATAAAAAGCTACATGAAAAGGCGAGGGGACATTTGGAAATCAAGCGGCTGGTCATACGAGGTGTTTAATTGCACTTTTGGCACATACCTCAGATATTTACTAGGTACTTTGACCTGTACTGTGGAGGACAAAGTTTAGGTTTATAGTTTAACGAGGCTCTTCTCGTAGGACTTTTGATACCTTCAGCAACAATAGATGTTTGTGTGCAGCGCGCCTCCCTCCAGCGCCCACCAAGGCTTCCTTGGCCTTTCGGAAGGGGCCGGAGCAGGAACGCAGCCCGGCCCTTCCAGGGGAAGGGGCCTGTGGTGAGCCCTGCCCCATGCCCTCCTCTCCCTTTAGTCCGCAGCAAAAGGCCTTCAGGCCAGGGGCGAAAGATCTTCAGACAGGTGAAAGTAGCCCTGATGGCGCGAAAGAGCTTGGAACGCGTCCCTCATACTTAAAATAGTTCAAATCTCAGTTTTGGCCCTAAAATAAGTGCTATAAGCGGAAGCCTCAGCTACATCAGTCCTACTAGTGATGACTTTGTCAAGCTCGAGTGTCAGCTAAGGAGCAAAGCGCAAGGCTGCTGGGTTTTTGTGAACAGAAACACACCCGATGCGCAGCAAGTGGAATTGCCCTAACGGAGCTTTCCCCGTGCAGCTGAACGAGCCCCAACCCAACCTCCAACAGGTAAATCGCGGCTGCTGTCCCCAGTCCCCACGGAAGGGTGCTGCTCTCGATAGAATACAGCAGTTAAATGGAAAGGCTGAAGCCAACCCGTGAAGCAGCAAGGAAAGGACTGACGCAACGAAAACCTCAAGTCGCTGGGCTCGGTGCTTTACGTGGCGGGTTTGTTCGGCTTCCAGAAAAGAATGAGACGGTGTGCGGCTCAGAGTCGGAGACTGCTTCAGGTCTCATGATGCAAAACAAAACTCAGTAACTGTCCACAAGTACGGCAGAATATTTCCTTCTCCGATGAGAGAACCAGATGTGCGCTATAGCTGGAAATTCATTAGTTGCATCTAAAAAGCTATGTAAACCATTAGCACACATTCTCAGTAGGCTTTTCTTAGTGTACAGAGTAATATTAACGTTTAAGCTAGTCCTTACCATCCCTGTCAATCTTAAAATTTCCCTCTAATGAAAAATAATGTTACTGCTAAACCCAGACGAAAACTCTGCACCTGCAGCCTGCAGTCATCTCCTTTCCCAGCGGATAGAGAGGTTCCTGCATGCTGCTCGTCGTGCTCGGGATTCTTCCTTAGTCCCCGCCACCGCCCCCAATTTAAATGTCAGCGTGAGGTGCCTGTGGCTGAGAGGTGGTACAGCACCAGCGCCCCTCGGGGCACGGGAAGGAGCCTACGAGCTCGCCGCAAGCCCGATGAATTAGGCTTGCGTTCAGCCATGGAATAAGGAATTTCCTACAGCTCTTCTGGCCTCACGCTGAAAGGTTTGGCCAACCGCTTCCTGAAGTCAGGTAATTAAGCGTCTACACTGAGAGACACTTCTCCCCAGACTTCACATTTTTCAAAATTGGGGTGTTAAAATAAGGATTTATTACTGCTGCTTTAAAACCCTTTCCCCTCACAAGTACTGAAGGTGAGGGTCTGCCGGGTCCCTTCATTAACACCGTGTCCCTCATTTGGAAATGACCTGGCTTTCAAAAATTTGATTTTTAAGCGATGCGGCTTGTAAGAAATGGCAGATACGTAGAAAGGCTGCACCCTGGCAGCCACCCACAGCACCGAATGGTGTCACTAGTCGTGTTGTAAAGCTACCAAAGAGTTACATCTTACATTAAACCAACAGTGTCCAAAACAGAGTGTTTAGGGCGGTTTTGTTGCAAAGAGTTTTGGGAAGGAGTGGCCGTAAGGGACTGGAAAGGATTTGGTTACAGTTTCTATTGTATTTACAGGGTTTTTTGGTCTGCTTTTTTGTTTGCTTGGGGTTTTTTTCCTTTTTTGAGTAACGCTCCCTCTACCTGTCCATTAAATCCCAGTCAATTATACTGTGCAAGATTTCGTTCGGTGAGGCAGAAGATGTGACTTTGAGCTCACGAATCGTGTCCCTGCTGGGAAGTCATGCAAAACCAGTGCCAGGGAAAGGTCCAGAGCATCACCGAAGGGCGTGAGAAAAGGACGAGCGCAGGGTCTGAGGCGTTTCGCTGCTGCGGCGGCTCTTGGCCTCTCGGGAACCCAGGTACGGGGAAGGTTTAATTCAGCAGCCAGAAGTGGAGCTGAACAAACCCAGCCGGGGCTGGCACCGTCAGGGCTCAAACGCCCACAGGAAGTCAGAGGACAGAGTTTAAAAAGAGCTAGAAAGAAAAAATGCTTTCATTTACCGGCAAGTTAAACTGTGTCCAGTTTTGGGCCCCTCAGTACAAGAAGGACATTGAGGTGCTGGAGCATGTCCAGAGAAGGGCAACAAGGCTGGTGAAGGGTCTGGAGCACAGGCCTTATGAGGAGCGGCTGAGGGAACTGGGGTTGTTTAGCCTGGAGAAGGGGAGGCTGAGGGGAGACCTTATCGCTCTCTACAACTACCTGAAAGGAGGTTGTAGTGAGGTGGGTGTTGGTCTCTTCTCCCAAGTAGTTAGTGATAGGACGAGAGGAAATGGGCTTAAGCTGCGCCGGGGAGGTTTAGGTCGGAAATTAGGAGAAATTTCTTTACGGAAAGGGTGGTCAAGCATTGGAACAGGCTGCCCAGAGAGGTGGTGGAGTCACCATCCCTGGAAGTGTTCAAAAAACGGGTAGATGTGGCACTTTGGGACATGGTTTAGTCTGGTCTACCCTTGATTGGCTTAGAGTAGACTTGGTAGTGTGGGTTAACGGTTGGACTGGATGATCTTAAAGGTCTTTTCCAACCTAAACGATTCTATGATTCTAAGTTCTTCAGCCGCCGAGAGCGGGGTGGCCGCAGGCTGGGTCAGTGCAGTGGGCTGGCCCCGGTGAGTACAAGCGACGCAAAATGCCACTGCAGCCCTTCAAGACGAGCCCTGGCAGAGGTGGGCCAAGGGGGTAGGGAGGGTCGGTCTGGAGTCATTGTGCGGGCTCACGAGAGCCAACGCCAGCCTTGGGGAGGTACGGGCCCTCCCTAGGAACGTGTTGGCAGGTTTTTTTGACTCTTCCCCAAACAACTTGCACCTCCTCATCCGTATGTCCCGTTCCCCAGTTCGGCCCCCAAGCGCCGTTCCTGGCCTCTGGCTGTGGAAGGGAACCATCGCTGCGCTCCCGCTTC
This sequence comes from Pelecanus crispus, assembly GCF_030463565.1. Lineage (NCBI taxonomy): Eukaryota > Metazoa > Chordata > Aves > Pelecaniformes > Pelecanidae > Pelecanus > Pelecanus crispus. Next base: position 128,273,115 of record NC_134644.1, on the reverse strand, counting down.
TTGTTGGGGGGAGGAGAAAACCAGGCAGGCCTCCCCTCCCTCTTCTTCCCCCTTGTCAGCCGCGTCTTTGTCACCAGCCAGCCAGCCTCTCCCTCCGAAACCCGCTGCTTCCACCCGGACGCGGCGTCCCTCCCACGGCTGCCTTGCCCCAGCCCACGAAGCCGGCAGGAGCCGGCGTCCTGCTGGCGCTGCCTCCGCCCCGCAGCACCCCAGGAGCAGAGAAGGGCTCCGCAGGGCCAGCCCAGCCTCGCCAGGCGCCCAGCCCCGCTGCCCCAAAATGTCCTGCACGTCTGGCTGGCTTGCCAGAGGCGAGCAGACTGGGAAGAGGATAGGGAGGATTAAAGCCAGGCTGAAGCATTGCCCCCTTTCCTCGCCTTCCCTGGGTGGCCTGGCCCCCATTTATCAGGAAAAACTAGTAAAAAATACAGTGTGATTTAATTCCTGTCCCTGGAGGGCTCAGGGTCCTGGCACTTCTTTGGGATTCAGAGCCGGCACTCAAGCAATTTAAAGTTTCATCTTGTCTCTGTAAAGGTTTCTTAGAGAAAGGTTTCTTGTCCTTTCTCTCCAGCTGCAAATGCTCCTCTCTCCTTGATTTGGAGCAGGAGCCTCAAACAGGTTCTAGACAAAAATATTCAGAAATTCAGATGCTCAGATGTTTCCTACTGCTGTTTAAAAGTTAGCGGAGCCCAGAGAGAAGCCATGATTTGGTGGGTCAGGTGCTCAGCAGGTGAGGGAATCAAGGGCCTGTCTCTGCTTCAATAAATGAAATTATTTATGCAAACGGGAACAGATTCAGCTGCCAAGATGTCAGACAAATCCACCCCAGGCACGTCTGGCACGGCCATAGTCCTGCCTGCAGCCCCGCGCTTTGGTGAGCGCCAAGTGTCACTTGCTGCCCCGCTCCTGGGCGCTTCGCTGCCGGTGCAGCACCACCCCAGGGCTTCGCACCCCGCACGGCACATGGGGGAACCCACCGGAACGCGCGCCTGAAACCACGCATCTCCATTAAGCTCAGCAACAAACGCGAGCAACTCGCCTCCCAGGGAACAGCTCTCGCTGCTTGGTTTTGGGGGACAGGTGGTGACAGGGCTGACCGTGAGCTCTGAAGACGCCTCCGGGTCCTGACGACACCGTGAGCGAAGCTGCACCCTTCACAACGGGGCTTAGGCGTGACATGGGTGGCACATATTGGGGCTTACACAGGGCTTCCATGCCAGCAGCTCGCTGGTTACCGAGGGATTTTGAGAATGGCAGGGTGCCCAGCGGCAGCCGGGTGACCTGGCTGTGCATCGCATCTGTTTTTTGGGGTAACACGTGATGGGCGTTCAATGAGACCGTTCGGGCCGGTGCGGTTGCACACCAGCACCATCTGATGACCAGCTGCCCTTTGGGGCTAAAGGACTTCAGCGAGCTGAAAGTGTCTAACGCAGTTCCACGTCCAAGCAGCTAAATGAGATGCTTTCCAAGACAAATTGTAATTTTACGGCTACGACAGATGAGCTGTAGCGCCTTCCAGCCATCAACAGACCCTCTCACAGAGCAAGGGAGAGAGAGGGCGTCACTGCCTTGCATTTCTGAACTACCTTCCCACGCTTCATGCACCCACCTCTCCACATTTCATGCAGAGAAAAAAGGTCCAGGAGCAGCACGCGACGGTCGCGGCTCCCCGCCGGACAGCCCGGCCAAGGGCAATGGCGTGGAGTCACGGGGACGTGAATGCACCCCAGTGCTGGAGGGCAGAAAGTAACAACATGCAGAACTGGTTTTGGGCCATATTATTTTTTGACGCTGTGGAAAAGGAAAATTTTTTGCGCCACCACAAAACCCAAAAAAAAAGCAACCACTTCTTGTGTCGCTGTCGAGTTCAGCGCTTAATGCTCACGTAGAGAGGGGTTGCATGATCAAACCCCTGATGAGCAAAGCAAATCAAGTTTCTTTTTAACGCACCATCCCCCTGGGGTTAGCTGCAACACTCGAGTTAAAAGCACAGCAAAGCCCCTCCACGCCAAACCTTACCTGCCAGCCGCAAAGCCTCACCTGCCAGGCGGAGCACGCTCATCCTCATCCCACAAGCCTTCCCACGAGGACTTTATGGCCAAAAGGCGAGCGTGTACCAGTCTTGTCCCAACTATTTATGTTAAAATACACACCCTTTGATAAACAGCTGCCTTACTGCAACAGCTGCGGTAGCAGCAGATGGAGCCCTGCCCGGAGCGCGGCAGCAGGCCTGGCTGCCCAAGGGCTGGCATGACCGGCACGTACCCATGGTCCCCCCCCCAAAAAAAAACCCCAGCACCTCTGAGCGGCAGAGCGCTCCACAGGGCACAGCTTCACGCCCGTGGTGTCAGCTGAGCGCTGGGCTGAAAAGTCAGTGGCTGGGCTAGTCCTACCCAAGCTAAATAGCTGGGTCTCCTGGAAAATTAAAAAAAAAAAAAAAAAAACCACCAAAAAAAATGGAAAAGGGAGTCTTAAAATAGAGTTTTCTAAAGAGGTTTGTGTGTGTGTGTGGTTTTCTTTTGTAATTTGGTCAACGGAGCACCTGGGGGTGAAGCCAGGGGTTTTTCTCAAGTGTTTCATGTAACTGGAAACCGTAGCATTTCACGCATTCGAACTGAAAATCTTCTCATTTTGCTGATATTTGCCAATTCAATAGGAGCAGCTTACTGGATGCGAGGGGGTTGGGAGCGCGTTGAGCACTCTACCGTGAGGTTTTAAGAAGAGCCTTCGCTTCACGCAGGCAGCAGGAGGGGAGCCTCGGGAGGGCGCTAGGGTGATGCACACAGACACGCGTGGGGCAGGCAGCATCTTTTTTTTTATTTATTATTTTATTTTTTATTTTTTTTTTTTCTTCTCCCCCCCGTATCGCCTCATCCGAGAGGCCGCTGGGGAAGCGCGTGTTGGGGTGGGGTAAAAAAAATTGAGCTTTTTCTACCAGCTTTTTCGCTGCCCCCTGTGGAAAGAAGCCCGGAAAAGGGAAAATTAACGCTGAAGTGGAGGGGGGGAGACGGTACCGGCGTCGGGGCTGCCCTCCTTGGGGACGGGACGGTGCGGGGAGGGGGCAGGCGCCCCAAAAGGGGCGCCTGCCCCCTCCCCGCACCGTCCCGTCCCCCCGGGGGGGCCGCCCCCGACCGCGGTCACCCTCCACCGGGAGGCGGGAGCTCTCCGGGGCGGGAGCCCTGCCTCCGCGACCGCGCACCCCACCCGCTCCCGCCCCCGGGTCCCCGGGGGTGCCGGGAACACTCGTTCCCCGTCATTGGGGCAGGAGGCGGGGCCGGCGCCGTATAAGAAGCGACCGAGCGGGCGTTTCGCTCCCAGGTCCACAGACGCCCTTGCCCCATCCCCGCCCTCCTCTCGCTGAGCACGGCGTGACCCGAACCCGCGGATCGACCCCGGCGGGGAGGCGAGGGGACGGCGGCAGGACGAGCGGGAGCAGCAGGACGAGCAGTAGCAGTAGCAGCAGTACCAGCAGCACCAGCAGCAGCCGCGCTCCCCACCTGCCCGTGGCGGAGGCTGGAGCTGCGATCGTCGGGGAGCGGCGCTTGGTGCCCGCGGCCCGGAGCCCCTGCGCCGCGGCCGTGCGGCGCCGCGTCCCGCTCGCCCATGAGCGCCGCCGCTCTCTACAGCCTGGACTCCCCGGCATGTTATAAGAGCTGGTGCCTGGAGCCCGCCAACTTCTACGACGCCAAGGTGGGCAGCGGCGGCGGGCCGGGCCCCGCCTGCAAGCCGGGGAGCCGCGGCGGCTGCGGGATGAGCGGCGAGGAGGCGGGCGGCGGCCTGGGGGGCAGCGGCACCAACCTGGCGGAGCTGAGCGCCGCCGCCCCGGCCATGTACGAGGACGAGAGCGCCATCGACTTCAGCTCCTACATCGACTCCATGTCGGCCGTGCCCAACCTGGAGCTGTGCAACGACGAGCTCTTCGCCGACCTCTTCAACAGCAACCAGAAGCCCGAGCGGGGCGGGGACTACGGCGAGTACCTGCCGCCGGGCGGCGGCGCCGGCCGCGACCCCGCCAAGGACCTCGGCGCTGCCATGACCACCCTGCTGGGCGCCGAGCCCCGCACCGCCTCCTCCTCCTCCTCCTCCTCCTCTTCCTCCTCCTCCTCCTCCTCCTCCTCCTCCCGCGGCGCCCTGAAGCAGGAGCCGGACTGGAGCGACAGCGACCTCTCCTCCTCGCTGCTGCCCTCGCAGATCGCCACCTGCGCCCAGACCATCATGAACCTGAGCGGGCAGCCCACGCCGCCCACCTCCCCCGAGCCGCCGGGCAGCAGCTCCCCCTCCAGCTGCAGCACCCGCTCCCCGGGCCCCGCCGCCGCCTCGGCGCAGGGCGTCCCGCCGCCGGCCGCCCCCGGCGGGAAGGAGCGGGGCGGCAAGAAGTGCGTGGACAGGTTTAGCCCCGAGTACCGGCAGCGCCGGGAGCGCAACAACATCGCCGTGCGCAAGAGCCGCGACAAGGCGAAGCGGCGCAACCAGGAGATGCAGCAGAAGCTGCTGGAGCTCTCGGCCGAGAACGAGCGGCTGCACAAGAAGATCGAGCAGCTCACCCGGGACTTGACCAGCCTCCGGCACTTCTTCAAGCAGCTGCCCAGCGCCTCCTTCCTGCAGCCCGGCTCGGGCACCGACTGCCGGTAACCGGGGGGGAGCGGGACGGAGAGACGGACTCCGGGAGACGTGGATAAATACCTCAGAGGGCCGGGCCGGGCCGGGCCGAGCCTGTGCGGGGCCGGGCCGCGGCGCCCCGGGCCGGGCCGGGCGCGGGGAGGAGGCGCGAAGCCGCCGTGGGACCCCGCCGGCCGCTTCCTGAATGTTGTAGCGACGTGGGGCGACGCCGGGGTCTTTCACCACGGAACGTGCAAGAAAAAAAAAAAAAAAAGAAAAAAAAAAAAAAGGGAAAAAAGCTAAATATCTTCTTTTTTTTTTTTTTTTTTTCCTCTCCCCTTAAATTATTTTTGTAATGGTAGTTTTCGTCTTTTCTACATTTTACTCATACCGATGCAGCTATGGTACATCTGTTAAAATGATTCAAAACCCCATGTATTTTAGACAGTAGGATGAAGAGAAAAAAAAAAAAAGACTGAGCATGCTCGACCTTTTATATCAGTTTTTACGGCATTTCTAATAATAATAATAATAAAAAAAAGGTTAAATCAACCCTCCTCTCGTTTGCTCTGTGTCTCGAAAGCAGCGGGTCGGCGGCGGCAGATGTCGCCACGGGGGGAAGCTTCCAGCAGCTGAAACAGGGGGTGAGGGCAAGGCGGGGTGAGGTGCACCGCATTTTTATTTTCCGAAGCAGCCGAAGGGCGATGCAACGGTGGGAATACCTGGCACTGTCGCACGTGGCGGTTACAAAGCCGGCTTTTCCCCCGGGAGTTGCATGGCTGTGCCGGAATGCCGAGCCGGTGGCTGCTGCTGCGCTGACGGAGGGCCAAGCAGCAGCTGCACAGCAAGAGGGGCTGCTCTTTGGCCAGGGCTCTTCCAGAAACATAGCGGTATTAAAGTATGCATGAACACAAGAACACCGTTAGTTAAAATTCCTGGTTGTTAAAAAAAAAAAAAAACAAACCAACCCGCTCGAAGTGGTTTGCACGCGGGACGGTGTGAAGCGTGAACTGCGTTGGAGCCAGCCGCGTGTTGCCCACCCGCGCCCCAGCCCGCTGTGGGCTCTGGCCGGGCGGGAGCCGGCCACTTTCACTGACCACTGCTAGTGAAAGTGAGAGCAGGCGACACCGCCGAGCTCTGAGCGAGCGCGGTATTATGAAAGGTTGGGCAACTCGGCTGAATTTTGACAGTGCACGCACAAAGGTGACAGCACCTGTAGGGCGCTGGCGGAAAAATGGCCTGGGAGGACAGGCACCGCCAGCAGCCAGTGCTTTTCGAGGGAGGGCGAGCTCGCGGGCTTCCAAGGGGCCACCCTGGTCGCACACAGGGCCGCGTCCTCTACGCAGGAATGGGCTGACGTCCCCTTTTTCCTTACAGGGAGGCGGGTAAGAGACTGAAAGAGGCGGCGGAGGGGGAAGAAGGGGGCATTCAAAAGCTGGCTCGCTCCTTCAGTAATCGTGACGTGTATAAGACTTTCCACCGTCGGCCTCAGCTGCAGGAACGATCGGTATTAGCAACAAGTTTGCTGTTCCTTTTCTGCTGGGTAATCGCACACCGGACCTGCGCAAAACCATTCATTCCTCCTCCTCTGACCTGTATGGGGTTTTTTAAATACCGTGAAAGTGGAAGGGGGGAAAAAAAAAGAAAAATCTAATCTCTGACCGAACGCTTACATTAATTCTTGCACCTCAAACAATGCACACACAGGAAGATTTTGATATTATTTTTCTGATCTGTTATCCATGTCCCTGTACAGTCATGGTGAGCATAGTTGGGTGGCCTACAAAGCAGTTTGCTCGTTACCCATAACAGAAACTACGTAAGGGAACACCCGCTTTGTGGGAAGCTACAGGTAACACGGCACTTCTATGCTTAGAGACCAATTAGCCATAAAACGTTAACTTCGTACATGCTCGACACTTCAAAACACAAGCTTCGGTCAAATCTACGTCTTTATAACATTTATTGCGAGGTGATCACGAACGTTACAACTCAGAATTCGCGCGCAACGCGGTGTTTTGCGGCTGGCGGTACGTCCGGAATCCGCTGATAAAACTCAGCTTAGACCAATGTTCACCGCCTATAGCAAGGTATTTATTTCACTAGTATCAGTAAAATATTTTCCATCGCCATGTAATAAATACAGTATTATAAAAAAAATATTCACAAGCGTTCAAAACTTCCAGAACAAGACGTTTTACGTACACAAACAGCAAACGCGCCAGAGAACTGTATTCTTAGATTCTGAACTGATCCAAAAAAGAAGAGTTCAGAAAGTTGAACAGATTTTTTTTTTAATACAGGTTGGGGGTTTTTTTTCAGCGTTAGCACAATGTGCTTTGTAAATCACGGTTTTAATAAATGATCTTAACACTTATCACACTTGCATTATACATTATCTGTGGCACTAGTTAACAGATAACCACATTACAAAGTCCACAGATAGTGTAGTAGCTGACTGGAGTTCAGCTCAGTGTCTTGCTGCTGCTTCCAGAAGAACAATTTCCTCCAGTGCAACGCAGTTGGGGTGGCTGGTTACGGAGTGGACGAAGCAGTTCAATAACCCCACCTCCTTTCCCAGCACGCTCTGCACCTCATAACTCTGCAGTGATAAAAGCATGTTGATTAAAACAAACAGTCCTGGACATTCTGTTCTAAGCAGCATTCGGCCGTGAAGATGCCGGGGGTAAGGTCCTCTTCCAACAGACAATTTTTTTTTAAGGACTCAAAAAGAAAGGTGCATTAGAATTGATGGAAGGAATGAATACACGGCATTTTCGATAATTAGATCTCACTCCTGCTTAAAGTGCTGCTTCCCTACCAGGCTTTTAAAAATGAGCCGTTTAAAAACAAGAAGCTGCTCTGACTTTGAACTCAATTTTGCTGAAGCACAACCTACGTGCGCTCCCTTGGTCTAGCTTTCTGACACTCGTAGGATTTCACACGTGCTAGCGATGTGTATATACATACTATATATCAAATACCTTAGCTAACGAGCAGATCCACTAAAGGAAAAATGATTTTGTAAGTCTTTTCATGCCCCCCCCCCGCCTTTAACTTTGCGTTTATCGTGCACCCTTTACGATCACCAGCACCTACACACTCCCTTCTGTTTAATGATCCCACGAGTTGTGCCTGAGCGAATTCGCAGACACTGTATTCTGCGTGGAGGAGAGGGGTGTGAGGCTGCGATGATTCTCTAAGAGGAGACAGCACGTTAACAGAAGAACTGGTAAGGCCGATGGCCGATACCTCGCTTGAGAGGGTATCTATCTCGGACGGCAGGTTTACATCCATTTCCTTCCTCAGTGGGACGTGCCTACGAGCAGCCTCTGACCATGCCCCCCGCTTTCATCTGGGCTGTGCGTTTGTACAGGTATGCGATACCCACGTCTGCTGCCTGGTTCAAGGTATAAACCACCCCGTCCTTTTTTTTTCCTAGATTATTTTTACCCCAGACCGGTTCTGCAGTCCAATTCACCGTGCAGCTGCACAAACAGCTATACTGGTGTAACAAGAAGGGCTGCCACAAGGTAAGGAAAAAGTGGCCAGGGCCAGCAACGGCTAAAACCAACCCCCCTGCCAAAAGAAGTGATTACAAAGCTATACTCTTAGAAACTTTAGCAGCACTGGCAAAAAAATGCCACCTCAAGTGGTATTTCTTGTGCTTAATCTTTGTTGAGATGTGCTGCTTTCTAAAATGCAGCGGTTCAAAGATGGAAAAGCTTATGAAAAAAAAAAAAGGAAAAAATTATCCCTGCATTTCAACTAGGGAAAAAAATGTTTCTAAGTTGCCAGACTTCTAAATACTAGCATTATAAAAATTGAAACAAGAAAAAGAGGTTGTTTGAATTCTAGTAACTCGAAAAAGAACTACGTTTTGTCAGTCTGTAACCAAAACAGACACATACTGGAAAACTTAGCAAGACTTAACTGCTATTAAAAGAGCAAACACATTTTGGAAATTTCTTTTAGCTCTTTGCTTAAATGAAACATACACCCTCCAGCATAAGAGAAAACATTTACAATTTCAGAGAAATGTTCCACTTGAAAAATTATCCATCAATCCCATTAAAACCATGGAGCACATAACAGCAAAATGCTAGGAGACTGTGTAAGATAAGGAGAGCAAAATGACCCCAAGACACGTCGCCTAACTGAAGACACTTAACTGGGATGATTAAACCAGACAACGAGCTGACCTTTGCTCCCTTCCACATGCAATGGAGAGGGGAGGCATCTCGGGATCCTAATTGGGCTTAATCACCCTCTGAAGGTGACGCTCCTTCGCTGCTGACCATCCCGCAGCCAATGCCAGCCCGGCACCGAGCCGGGTGCCTCCCTCACCCGCAATAAATCTGGGCACCGTCCCAAATGTCAGGGTTCTTCTCCTATCTCAGATTAAAGGAATAACTACTTCACAATTACATAAACTGTACTTTCGCCCCTGGATCCCCGCGGCTTATGCATGTTTCATTCATACAATTATAAAGTATTATCTTGCATGCGTTTTGCAAATTTCTCTACTGTTACCACCTGCCAGTAATTTCATGGTTGTGCTATTAGAAAGTAGTTGGGGTTTATAGGGTTTGGAAGACCATCCCAAAAAGATGGGATGCTTGGACTGTATCTTTGCTGTCTTTGGATCCTCAGCCAGAAAATGGAGTAAAGCCCAGCACTGCTCGTCGCAGCTCTGAATGTCTGCACATAGTGCTATTTACAGATAGCTCTGCAGATCCGCAGCTGAGCTAAAGCTGTCTGCACGTCCCATCTGCGGCGTCCCTCTTCTAAAAAGGAGGGCGTCAGCCTGATGAGAGTCACGCAATAGCAGGGCATCAGCAGGTGGAAGGAGGGCTGGCCAAAGGGTGCAGCCCACTCAAATCCCAGGCTGGACAGGAGAAAAAAAATCATTATTTCTAGGGAATTCTCCTACTGCTCCTAGTGCAGTTCTGAAACGAGCTGCCTGGAAAGGCAGAATCTCCATCCTGGAGGCTTTCAAGACCCTGCTAGCCAAAGTCATGGCTGACCTGCCCGTGCTTTGGCAATAGCCCAGTGTGAGTGGCAGGTCGGACGATGACCTCCAGGAGTCCCTTCCGTTTCAATGATTCGAGTATCTTCCCACCTGATTCACGTCTCCTTTACTCCGCCTCTACAGCAAGCTACGTAGTTTAACTTTTTTTTGTCAACATTCATTATACCTACCCCATCCTCACTGGCGGAGGACATCAGGAGAGAAGAGATTGTCCTTTGTAACAGCTGGAATGAGAAAATTAACAGGTTTTGTTCATGACAAAAATCTTATGTATGCAAAGATGTTCTGTTCGCAGGTTAAAACAGTCACATTGAACAAAGATTTTCATTTTAATATAGAATGGTTTCATTTCTCTGGCCAAGAAAGCAGAGGAAAGGTGACACACAAGATGTTCGTACTGGGAGTCTAAAAATACGTGTTCCTTTTAGGCTGTGGAGACTGAGGTTTCCCAAGGCCCAACCCACCAAAGCCCTTCAGCTGGACAATAAAACAGTTTGCAAACCTCAGGGTGAACTCAATGACTGTATTATTTGAGTAAGATCTGGGAACTGGGTTCTTAGTCCAATGAAACACAAGTTTAGTATCAGATTAAATTACGGGATACTCTTACATCTTTCAATTTTTCTTCTGACAGAGCTGTTTATAAAAGTGTGGCTTACAGTACCTATGTGTCTACATACCTATCCTCACTGTAACCAATACACCGAAGCCCACTTCTTGCCATACCTTTACTTTTACTGTACTTTGAGATCGGGATGGACAACTCAAGAAGACTTCCAGCTGCATTTTCAAAACTGGTGAAATGACAACTTCAGAGCACTGGTTGCAATACAGCGATCCCCTGAAACACACAAATAATGATGAAAAACCATAGAGAAATGGAAAAGCTATCATTTGTAAATCAAAACACACAAAAAACCAGCTAGCTTATTCTCTAAAATACTTTGCTGGTAGACTTTTAGTAGGAAAGCCCTGGTAGAGATTCAGCTGATAATAGCAAATAGAGCTGTTCTTTTGGTAGAGCTAAGTAACTCTCTTGGAGGACCTAAACTCTTCTAGCAAAAGGATCTTCCTTTTGTAAGTTATGGCAACATGGGGGGAGGTTGCTATTTATAGTCATCCCACTTAAGCAAATATTAATATCATAACCTTCTAAAAGTTATGGCAAGAGAAAATTTGTAGTCTACATTTGGCCCAAGTGACATTGATTTAGGTCCTTGTTCAGCAAACGTTCAACATCTTCAGCGCACACTTAAGTCATATGCATAAAATTAAGCTCAGCTGTAAGCGCTTGTTGGAATAATGTCTTAAACAAATATCGATGCTACATTGTTCTCCAAATGAAGCAAAAGTGTCCTTCACAGTAGATATTTTTTTTTTAATGGCACTACACTACTGTGTGAACGTACACAGATCCTTACTTTCTGCATGATAGTGTAACATAGGGCAGCTTTTTTTTTTATTTTCAGCCTTTTCCCCCCGCCCCCGGAAGCTATACGTAACAAAGCATAAGCGGTAAAGCTTCTTATATTTAGGAAAATGTTATCTATTTCAATGGGATCAAACCCACCCAACTTCCCCTTAGGCTTTTTGTAAGCTTTTCCAGTAGAAAGAACCCCCCTTTCCTTCTTTTCACGCTCTGACTACTCTCTTATCCTCTTGTGGTTTTATCCCATCAGGTATCTCGGCCTCTGCAAGAGCAAGCTGGCTAGGCAGCTGAAGGGGAGGCTTTCCAAGAGCATGCCAGCGTGACGCAGGTTTAGCACTTCAGGTGGTAACAGGTCCTGTAGGATCAGTCTTCACATCTGGGACAGCTGTACTCCCAGAATTATTCAACATCCTTCTTAGAAAGGTTATCAATTTAATAGGTCTGAAACTCTTTCACATGTACGTGAATTACAGCAAAGATCACAGTTCAATATAAAAATGAGGTGAATTGGTGGTACACAGGGTAACACGGTAGGGTAGACAAACACAAGAAGCTACTTTTAAAGGAGCTTAAAACCAGACCTGTGTTTTATATGGATGTTTATTAAAACTAATATTATAATGCAGTGGGCTATGAAATCTTTATAAGCAATACTTTAAGATTAGTTTGGAAAAAAAGTGATAACTGCAAATTCAAACCACTTCATATCTACTTTTATCTTTCTTAATAAATTAATCTAACCTTGCAGGTTTTATCAGTTCATCAGCAATAAAAATACTACGTCTTGGTTCTAGGAAGGAACAAAGTGCAGCCTGTGCCTGCAGGAGTCATTGCATCACCTATTGCTGTTATGGCTACATCTGCAAAACACCTGGAGTGCTCCAGAGCATGCTGACTCTCACCTGTCCTGGGGACACAGTTCCAACTTTCCATTGCCACATCTGTCGCATGTAGGCCAGGAGAAAGCAGTGCTCTCATTAACTCCAACAACAGTACCTAAAGAAAATGAAATTCTTACAAAATACTAACAGCAAACTAGCAAACACAGTCACTCCTGGCTTCACAGCAGGTTTCTTTCTGGATCCTTTCTGACCCTCAGCTGAAGAATAAGACTGGTCGGAGCAAGCATCAGCTCTTCCAGCAATCTCACTCCCTTTCTCCTTCGTCCCTCCAACAAGGGATGACAGTATGGCAGTGTGTTACATTCTAAAAATACCAGATAATTGATAATTAACTTTCCAAACGAGTTCAGTTCTTTTGGTTTGGGTTTTCTTGTTTTTCTGATTTGTTTTTGTTTGTTTGTTTTCTTTCTGGTGCTCTGATGTTTCCCTGGCAATAAATAGCTATAAAAATCATCAGGTCAGATAACTTGGTATTTAGGAAACACAAACCGATGAGAAGACCCAATCCCTTCTGAAAACAACGATGCAGGTTAAATTCCATTAACAATGGAGTTATTCTTCATTTATACTGATTTAACAGAGATTAGATCTGGCCCACGGATTTAAGTGTGTGCCTAAGAAGGGAATGCCAAAGATACTTTGGACTAATACAAAGGGCCTTGCTAGTTTTGGCAAGAAAAAATATATTCAGAGTTTTATGAGAAGCCAATAAAGACTATATTATATTTTATGGTAACGATATGCTGAAATTATGAGCATTATTTATGGAGAAAATACTTCTAGGCATTTTGAAGCACACAAAGTGGATCACCTGTAAGAATGAAATTACACTAAAATAGACCCTCACTGGTACAACAGAAGTATAGACTAAAAATTCCAGCTCCTATTGAGCAAGAACCTCACAGTTTTCTACTACATTCAATAAAAGAAACCCTTGGAGACTAGGGAGCATTTACACTGCCTGGTCTGTAAGATAGGGCGTTAATCCCTTGCTTTCCTGGTTCTCCTGGGACAAGGATTGACAGGAAGGAGGGAGCTACACATAAACAACAAAACTGTAATTTTCTTTGGGATTCAAAGGACAGCAAGTCTGAAGATGAGGAAAAGTACTTCTCAAATACAACACTTATGACCCGATTTCTATCCATAAAACGAAACAACATGGATTTTACTGACAGAATAAGCAATTCTGTGCATTTTACCCCTTGGACTGTCACAGGAATAATTTTGATTCTGCAGTTTTTGTGATAAACTGGGAGTTTCCATCAGCACTTGCTACTACAAGGTAGGATGCTTTCTGCCACAGCATGGGCATGTTCCCCGTGTTCATGGAAAAGAAAAGCTACCAGTTAGTTTGCGGAGTATGTTTCCTTTTTCATTAAAAAATCATTTTAAAAACAAAACAAAACAAAATCCCCTTTTCTGCCAGATCTGTTTCTAAGCCTTTTAACTTTCCCCCCATTTGTGTGCCATATTGCAACTGCAGGATGCCAGTGCACAAGTAATACAAGTACATGTGAAAAAAATTAACCAGGATCATACTGACGAGATTATGTCGTGTGGAGAGGTTTATTCTGACGACAACATGGAGTGTCCTCGAGAAAACCACCAGAGATCAGTGAAGTCAGAACAAACACAACCGAAGGCGGCAACAGATTGACAGTCTTGTGCATGCTGCATACAAAGTGATTTCTCAAGTTTAAGCTGCTGAACTGCTGCACATCTTTGTCAAGACTCTAGATTTTGCTTGATGTTCACAAACCTTTCGGATATTTTCCTGAGAGCCTTCTTTTAAATGGAAATGCACATAGCCAAAATTCGATTTTTACCTCTAGTCTATTTTTATGGGTTGTGGCTGACATTATTAAGAAGAGACTGATAATAGGACAACACCTGGAAAAACAGGTCTCTGGTGAGGAATGCAAAGAAGGGCTGAGGATTAAAAGTAACACTCTGGTTGAAATGTTCAAAAAATGAATGTTGGTTTTTTTTCCCCCCCGGTAAGTTACCCTGATTAATGGACAGGAAGGGGAAAAGTTCAATCAAAGAGAGAAACATAGGTAAGCTGATTGACCCCATTTTGTTCACACTGTTAAGAGGGCAACTGAAAAAAAACCACCCCTGAGTAAGGGTGTTGGGTATGAAAATATCCAAGGTTGAAATTCAATCACTGGTGGTGAGTCATATACTAGGCAAATATCATTAATCAAGTAATATTCCCACATAACGTATGCGGTATGGACTAATTAGAATTTGCTCATAAGCATGGTTAAGGGGAAAAACAGTTCTGTGCAGTATGAACTGCCAAGACTTAAGTCATCCTGACTGCTACTATACAGCAAAAAGAGGTTAGGAATTACTTTGCAATGCATAGTGATAAGAAAATAAATCTATTAACCCTGAGCTCACAGGTGAGAACCGCAGACTCATCTTTAAAAGAATAATAAACTTTGCAGTAGAAAGCAACCACAGGTTTTCACTCATCTGTTGAAGCACAAGACACTCAAAACCAATGCCGATATGACTGAACCTCTCTGAAACAAGGATTTCTGACAAACTTAGCGGATCTGCTTGGATTGCAACATTGTCCTTTTAAAGCTGGGCCAGCTATAGAGTTGTACCAGGTTGCTCAGGACCCAGCTTTGAGCAGGAGTTAGGACTGGAGTTAGAACTTCAGAGGTTCCTTCCAACCTAACTTATCCTATTGATACACCTTCCAAAAAATGACCCATCTACCTAAAACCCAGCAGGCAGCATGGCCTGTGTCCCTCCCCAATCCTGGCACTCCTGGAAGCTCTGACACCGTGACCAATTGCTCTATCTGTGGATGGGGACTTGAATGACCACCTACATTTTTCAGCGGTTAAAAAGAAGTTTTTCTAGGGAAGGTTGAGCCTGCTGAATCCCTGAGAGCCATGAGGAGCAGCCATGACTGCAAAGGAGCAGGAAGGAGAACTACTTCAAGAAGGGGTAAAGCTTTTGCAGCCTTTTTGAGTGTTAGGTGAGAGAAGGCCCACATACAGCATACGTAGGTGACCAGAAGTACAGGAAGTGAAAGGAGGGCACAAAGAAAAAGAATGAATGAGGTAATACTGCTTCCCATTGAAAGCCAGACTAACAACTCTCTGAGTTAAGAGACAGAGACAGTGAGTGAATTTTAGAGATGATAATTTTTCCTTCATGGGTTACTCCATCAAACACATGTGCTCGCACCAACAAGGTAAGGTTAGTGCTATTCATTTCACTTCTTCAGTAGAAAGATGTAGGCAATAACCAACCGAATTCCAAAACACTAGATATATATCTTAAATGCTAAAATGAAGTAATTTTAGTTACACATAAAAGTGAGAGTTATCATCTACATATAGCATTAGCATAGGTATAAAGAAGGCACTTTATATTCTACATTGGTACAAATGTGTGGGAACATACTGATAACAGCTACCCTGGACAAATTTCAGATGAAGCAAGACAAGGCTGTAGGATTCATTTCTCCTTTTGACATTCTTCCATCTGTAATACAGAACGGGGAAAGCATGACACCTCCCATGTGTGTAAAGTAAGTACTTGTTTACACAGCAGATCACAAAGGTGTATTTTCTTTGTTCTGCTGGAAAAAGAAAGGACAGGGAAATGTTTGCTTTATCCTAGTATGTACCCTGTCAATGGGACAAAAGAAGACCAGCATTTTGCATGCTTAGTTACAAAATTAAGAGCGGAGAAGTGATAATTCTTAGCATAACTATAGGAGAGGTTAAAAAAAAAAAGCCAAAAAGTATTTCACACCCAGTGACAGAAATATCTTTCCAGTAACTCACCATATCGATGTGAGATGTATATAGCAACCAAGGCTTTGAGTGAAATGCCTCTAGTTGTGCTTGGTTTTCATTATGCATTGTTAGGGAGTTCAAGATTTGTCACTGCAAGGTGCTCATTTATTAATCACAGAGGCATTGCTAACTTGTGGCTCTACCGTAAGAGAAGGTATGTTTAGTAACAGCTCTGCGTGGTTTCAAACTGTCTTTTCAGTGCGTTGCGTTATAGCTGGAAGGATTAATTTGTAACCATTATTTGCTATTATTTTAAAGCTAATTTAAATGTTCCAGTGAATACTTGAAGGTGTAAATGTAAAACAGTTTCACAAATTTTCTACAAGGGCTACTAGAATCAAGAGTTAAATTAAGAAAGGAAAATATCTTTAAAAGCCAAGAGTTATTGGGCTTTTAAGGACTTTTCCCTATAGGCACTCTACAACTAGGAGGTTTAAGAAGCTGACTGGACAAAGCATTAGAAAATACACAGTAGGAAATGTTTCTGCATGATTAGGAAATGTTGGAAAATACATTGTAAGAAATGTTTCTGCATGGTTAGTGGTAGGACTGAAATATTAGACAAAGCAATGATCCAAAGTGGCTGGTGAGCAAATATTGGCCAAGTTATGCTCGATGACTATGGTGAAATATTAAATTGCCCCATTGCAGCAAAGCTCCAGGGAAATCAGACACTAACCCCTACCATTCAGGATCTGGCTAACATATCTTATCCATCTGCCTAAAAAATATTCGTATGCCTTACTGTTGCCAACATCAACAAGGCTGGTGTGAACAGAAGGCTCCTGAAAGAAGAGGGCGAAGGAAGGAATATAGTAAAACAGATTGTGCATCAAACATTTATTCTGGGGTATGAGTGAGTGGGAACAGAGCTTGGCCCGCAAAAGGCAAACAGAGCCCACAAAGAAGTATAAAAACTTAAATATCCTAACGACCCACAGCAATACTGTGCTTTTTTATCCCTCCATGCTGTTTGTGCAAGAAATCAATACAAGGACCTAAAAGATTAAAGTGAGCACAAATAATTAATAGCATTCATTTCAGGAAAGGCCATACAAACCTCTTACAGCACAAATGGAGTTGGCCTGTGTTGTAGAATCCAGCTCATCGAGTCTGACAGGGCCAGTCAGCTCACTGAGGTCAGCACCGGCAGCCGAGTACAAAAGAGGCTTTTGTAATAAGAGAACAGTACGTTCAACACAAATAATCCTACCTGCCAACAAAGACATTTCAACTCAGTACAGTAACAAGGAAAAAGGTGACCATGTTAATTGTCACAGCCAATAAAGACAACGATCTCTGCCAGCTACTAAACAGATGGATAGACTCCGTCAGGTTTTCTCAATGACAAAATATTTTGCTTTCAGCGATACATGCATCATGCTCTCGTTACACTTTGTGACTCCCAGGGAAAAAAAGACGTTTTAAGACTTTGAACATGGCAAAGAGAGTCTGATTTCAGTCTGACTGCATCGCACCACACTCCCTGCAAACACAACGTTACTGTCTATTCCCTGGTAATAAGCTTGGGCACCCCTTCAGGTGGTCTTACTTTGTTTCAAAGATTACAAAGAGTGGGTGCATGCAATGCTTTATTCTCCAAAGCAGAGATTTTTGCTTTGGTGGACACAACCATTTACACAGGTTGGTGCTTCCAGTCCGCTTACATTTTAGAAGTGACTGAAGGTGTGAGATGTGAACTACACGTGCAGGCACCATACAGAACCATACCTGAACCTCAAAAAAGAGTGGCTAAAAATGAATGTAAAGTGAACTACCATCATTACGTGATCTGTATGGCGGCAAAGACTCACGGCTAAGACAGTATAGGAGAGTTTGTAAAATTTCTGTATCTAGGGACACACGTGTCTCCAGACTCACCCTCCTGATACTTTTAGAGGTAGTTAAGGTCAATAAAACAAGTTTCTGCAAGAATATCAAAACAAATGAAACCAAGTTTCTTATTATTTTTGAGTCTTCTGCCAGCGAGCAAATTTGATTGACTCTGGTCATTAGATTCAACAGCCGCCAGGGAAGACTGACAGAAATACTGGTGGACATACAACAAGATCACCGAATTTCTCATTTACTTTAGAGATCAAGCAAAAAATGTAAAAAAGAAACCTTATGGGAAAGCTCTAATTACAACCTCTTTCAACTTTCTCATCCCAAACTTGCAATGTCTCATCTTCATCTGAGAATGAAAGTCTCCGTAGGTCATGTATTGCAGTGTCAGAGATGAGGATGCTATTTCAGTTTGATTCCAACTGCTTCAAAACCACGCATAAAGCTTACCATTTCCCCACAGTGCATCCTTGAAGAAGACGAGTCGTGAGGCAACACTGAGGGCTTCTGTGATTTCCGTACTGAGCACACACGATGCAGCGACTGACACAGCAACAACTTTTGGAATTATACGAACCACATTTTGCAATGCGGAGTCAGTCACAAACAACCAAATCTCTCTTTGATTTATAGGAACATTGTGCTTTGTCTATTATTAAAAAAAAAACAAAAAAACAAACCAATCTGGAATGCAGTTGTTAATTTTTAGTAGAAGGAAAGACTAAAATAACATCCTTATATTTAAATAACTAATAAAACTGACAGAAATTATCACATTTAAGGCTCGTACAGGACAATGAATCAAAGCTTTATTGGAATTTTTCATCATACCTTACTGCAGATACACACATCTCTACTTTAAATTAACTTTCCAAGGTTGACCCACTGGAATCTTGGCTTTACCTCTATCAACTATCATGCCTTATCATAACTCACTTGGACTGTACTAGGGATTAGAAAATGTATTTTATATTAAAAAATTTATCATAGATATACACGCATATACATAAAGTTAATTGGCTGGTTTTGTGAACAAGGAGTTATATAATTTTTGCCTTAAAAAAAAGACTAACACTACCACTACTATTATTCCTGTGTGAGCAAATTTTCCATGTACTGTTATCTGATTCCCAAGAGCATCAGTCCTTGGCTAATAGCTACTGTAAGATACAAAGCCAGGAGTTTTTCTTTCTGTTGAACAAATATCTCTAAATATTTGAATGATGTATAGAAAGAGGAAAGTAGATAACTCATAAGTAAGAAACACAGGAATCCCCAATGAGAATGTAAGTTTTCTGCCTAAGAAAGGTATAAAAATGTTCTGGTGTGCCTAAATTGAGGTATATCACAACTACTGATGTCACAAACAAAATACCTACATGTCATCTCAGGCTTCATATCTGAAAACAATTATCACAAATCAGTAGAGATCTAAAAATTTTTCACACTGGGATGATGGACAAGACAGACTAGACAGATATTATACAAACATCAGTGCTTATTCCAGAGTCTCTAACAAAATCAGATTCAATTTGACGATTCATGCTTTTCTTCTTTTTTGTTTTCAAACACAACTTTTATAATATGCTTGTATATTTCACATTTACCAGTCCAAGCAACTTGCAACTTTTACGATTCTAATATTTTAAAATATTTCACTGAAATTAAATTACTTTCTTAAATGTTTTTGTTACTATTTTTAATTAGTCTGTGGATTAAAAATTCATACTTAAAACGTTTAGATGAAATTAAAATACTGCAATGATTGGAGAAACACGTATCACATAAGTATTTTATTCTCAAAGTTGCCTGTCACTAGCATAAGGTAATGCAATGAGAATCCCAGCTTTTTGTCTTTGGTTGAATTCAAACCTTGAAACCGTTAACCACACTAAAATTAGCTTTTTGTTCATGCTAGCAGCTCTTAGAACAAATGCGGTAATTGTAAATAATGACTGGGAAAATTCATAACTCAGATATTACAGTTATGCCTTAATACAATATATGCATTGACGTCGTTTCTTTGCCTAGTAACTACATACATTTGAGTACCTCCTCTGCGTAGATAGCATTAGGACAGCTTCAAAGAAAGAATTTTTACAGCTGTCACATGAGAATTACTAACACATTAAAAGCTGGCTTTCAGAAGAACCATCCAAAAAGTAAATAATAATAACAGCAAAAATCACAAGTTAGTATAAAATCATCATCTAGCTATGTGTGACAATTTGTTCTGAACAGAGAGGACACAACAGACAAATAGCAGCAGGATTGAGTTATAAGGAAGGACAGCTCCTTAACCACAGATGGAATATATTTCCTCATATTCCTTCTGTACCACAGTACAGATTCTGAGTAATAATAAAAGCATATTTCCATTCCTTCTTCACACAAATGAAGTATCTCAGAATACTGTAGCTACATAGAATAAATACTATTTTTCAAAGTACATTTGAATTAGCTCATGTAGCAGATTATCTACTAACAATAAATCTGCAGAATAAACCTGCAGAAGAAATAGTTCCTTCCTCTCTTATTACAACTTGATGATTTTGCATGTGAAGGATATGTCCTCTTGGCAACGGCAACTGCAGTAAACAAGCTGCTGTTCGTGACCTTCTTCTGGGAGGATTAGGCAAGCGATACACTAACAGCAGGTAAATACCTTTACATTCCTAGAGCAGTTATCCAGAAGAATATTTTCTATTGCTTTTCCAACATTACTTTCAAAAAAGGTATGAGCACTCATGTTGTTCACTTATGAAAATTTAGTGCTTACAGTTCAGTAAGTGAATAGCTGTTAAAAAAACAGCTAATAAACTTCCTAGTAGCAAGAAGAAATCATAGACCTTCTGCTAAACAAGCTTCCATTCTTCAAAATCACATCTGTTCCTGCATGCTTCATCTTTTCTCTAATTTAGTGATTAAGTGCTTCTACACAAGAATACTGATGACCCACAGCATCTCAGATGTAGACATTCCTGAAGACAAAAATTTTTGGCTAGGATACCACTAGTCTGTAATTTTATTTTATTGTTTAATAGAACAGGTTTCTTGGAAATAGAAGTTTATGCATGTATGTGTCCTGTCCGTCTTTCTGTTAGCACACTAAAGATCCCATCAAGCTAGCCCTAATTTCACATGTGCAAATGCTCTGTTAAATTCTCACTTAGCATGGAGAAAACACAAGAGATACCCCTCATCTTGGGAGTTAGAAGTACTCCCTGCCTAAAAATCAAATCGTAACTCATTGGCTTTTGAAGCAAAAGGGCAAGACCTAAATTAAATTTATGTCTCACACTGGTGGGGAGCATCTCCAGCTATTTTGCTTGCCGTTCTGGAATTTCTTTGTCTTTGGTTCATATGCTTTGATTCACACTTTGTTTCTTGTGGAGCTGATGGACAATTGCAAATTATTCTCCACCAGAATTCAGTGCTGGCTGTACTGAGGATCCAGTCGCCAGGAAAAAAGAAATAAATCAGCAACCAAAAATTCCTTTAACTACTGAGGGAGTTAGCAACATTTTGAAAGAAAACTGTAGCGTCATTCAGAAACAAATAAATAAAACATAATTATAAGCTTTCCAACACAGTATGGATGGCAGATGTATTTACCTAAGAGTTCCTCCTTTCTACTAACTGGACCATAAAAGCCAAATTTGCCTGAGGGGTTTCTATTGAAGTCAACAAAAACAGTCCACACACTTGCATGTAAAGAGCAAAACTGTATTTTTATATAACCATCATCTGTTAAATTCTATCCCCAGACACTCAACTGACTGGGAACTTTTCGCTGTGTATCTAAGGATAGCATTTAGCTATAAACTGAGTCTCAACAAACTTCCTGCAAGCTCCCTTACCAGGGTGAAATATTACCTCTGGTTAGATAGCAATTTATTCAGAAATAATTCACTTTTTAGACTGGATGGTGGTGAAACTGGAGACGCAGTTCATTTTACCCATTCACAAGCATTTTAGACCTGGTGACAATTCTGCTCATACAACTCTTGAAGATAATCCAGGAAGGTTTTGGGCTTTCCCCTAAACAAGATAAATGCTGGCTTCTTCACATAAACATTATGTTGATTTTATGTTGAATTCATTGCTAAGTGAAAAGATTACCTGCAGCCTTAGATATAGCACTTGCGCCCAAAAGCTACAACGTTCATTACAACCATCCATCTGAAAATAGTACAAAAACAGGGAATGAGACAAACATGATACTAGAAATCCAGTGGTAG
Source organism: Pelecanus crispus (assembly GCF_030463565.1). NCBI lineage: Eukaryota > Metazoa > Chordata > Aves > Pelecaniformes > Pelecanidae > Pelecanus > Pelecanus crispus. The sequence goes on along the minus strand of NC_134644.1, from coordinate 128,251,240 downwards.
AAAGTATTTGTTATCTGACTTGTAAAGCAGATTACCTGAAGAATTTCTTTTAGACCATGAACAGCTGGTGGCTGGTACAAATTAGAAATCTGTTCTTCCTCATCCACTTCCACATGTATTTCACCAGACTGAACAGTAAGAATATAACAGAAGCTGGGAGGAGGAAGATTAGTGGTCATCTATTAAAAAGTAAGGAAAAGAAATGTGACCTTAAAAAAGGCACTTGAATTTGGGTGTTATTATAGCCAAAACAAACCACACAATTTACATTTTTAGAGGGATGGGAAAACAAAATTATATGGTTAATAACAACAACCCTCTGAAGTAGAAGTTGAGTGAATAAACCAATGCTCACAAGTTATAAGTGAAATCAGCTTGTGCGTATCATTCTTTCCATAATCTGACATTGATCCTCATCACAAAAACATCTCATGATTTGGCACACTTGGCAAACACTTCGACTATTTCACAGTGCTTGTTGTTCTTGTTGCATTTTTTTATTATGTTGTAAGGAGTGCCCCAATTATTCTTCTTTTTTTCTTAACTTCCGTAACTTTTCTGAGATTTGGGGACTTTTGCATGTGGGTGGGTTTTTGTGATAATAAACAGCTGATGAACTTTTAAAGCTGCCAAATTAAATCCAGGACAGCACAAAGAGATAATGAAGAACAGGAACGCAACAGCTACAAGAACTGCTCTTTTTGTGTTATGCCAGATTTTTCTTTCCCCCTTAAAAAGTACCATGACGTAACAACTTTATCAATCACCACTTAAAGAGGTCCCAAACTAGAAAGGCTTCTCCGGAAAAAAAAGACAATGCTAGAAAATAATTTTTATTGCGGATACGGTAAAATATTCTTCTAGCAATGGTTGTTGTTAATAAAGCGTTTCATTTAATAAAAGAAATATGAATCTATTAAAGACAGCTGCGTACCCATTAAAAAAAATCTGCATAAGGAGAAAAAAAGCAAAAGACATCAACTCAAATTCTGTTTGCCTCTGACAGCACTAAAGAAGGTATTTGAATGTACATATGGCTCAAAAGAAATCAGTTCCACAGATCTCTTCCCAACAATATTATCAGTGTGCTGGCAATATTATTTATGTACCTATGTGTAGAACTGCTTCTATACAACTGTGCATGAAACTATACTGTTTGCATCAAGAAAAATGTATCTCAACTGAAAAAACTCCACTAAGCCAAAAACCTGCAGCAGTAGAATGCAAGTCTTGATCCTCTGTGGAATGAGTTAGTATTTCAAAGCCATGACAGAAGTGTAAATTACATGATTATGGAAAGTTTCCTCCATTTTTAGATTGCTAATAAAATAGAGAAAATGAAGAACAAATGAGAGTCATGACAATGCTAAACAACATTCAAGAGCTTTGCTCCATCCGTGGATATTCCCATTATGTTCTCCACAGTATTTTAATGAACAAAATAATGCACTCCTCTGAGACTTCTGAAATGTCTAGATGAAAGGGACAGTCAAGGAGACAACAGCCGTTTCACTCAGTTTCAGTCTTGGTTTTAGATATAACCAAGGAATGAACTTTTTATTCTTCAACACAAAACCCTGCACAATGCAAAGAACACTCTACATTGCAGAGAAATGATTCTCAGACTTCAGAAATAACTAGTAATATCCACCTCTGATGTCCCCTGGTTTTGAAACTTGTTTATTTCCAGCTTTTCCTTCTTTTCTAGAGTTTGCATCCTGACTGACTCTCCTAGGCTCTAACACAAATTTTTAATACCACAAACTTCTTCCCCGAAGAACAGCTACACAAGAACAGCAGGACAGTACAAGCACTTGGTTTACCCAGAAGCTTCTCAAATGATCTCATATTACCAAAATGACACTTGATACGACAGAACTCCTTTTCAAATACATAAACTAATTAAAGATGCCATTTTAGATTTACAAACGTATAGTAACATACTTTAAATCCATTTTAATACCTCCCCACCCCCTAAAATCACAGAAACTTTAATTACTTTTTAGTAGATTATTTTTGTGTTCATCCTTTGACTGTCTTCACATGAGACAAATATCACTCAAAATCATCCTAACTGGTAAGAGAACCAATTCCAGCAGTCAGTCTGCCCTCACAGAAGTTAATCTTCAGAAAAGTGCTTTTGAATCTAAGGCTGAAAAGTGCTTCAAAGAACAAGTTAATATCCTTGTATATAGATTTCTCAGCTGGCTCCACGCTATCTAGTATCTCTTCCCTCCTGCAAGGAGAGGAGAGGAATAATTTGTCTGGACATCCTACCATTCTAGTTCTAGAGGATTAATAAGGGGCTAATTGCATCATTTTGGAAAGACGCTGCTGATCCAGAGGGCTTCAGTTAGCCTAGGAGGTTGCCAGAACCAGTAAAACAAAACTCAGTAGCTAAAGAGAAGGAGAGAATCTGATTCCCAAAGTAAACACGACTACACAACCAATAAATATAGTAGTTGTGAGTGAAAAAAAACATTTCCATAATAACAAGACTTACCATTTCAGAGTCTTGACTTTGTCCAGGAACTTTTACAGGCACTACTGGAGGCCACAGGCTGTCTATCAGACTAAAAAGTCCTAATGCCCTTCAAAAAGACCAATAAAATCAAGTTTTAAATGTTTTCCAGTGTTACACGTTATACTAAAAAGATCCATTAAGAAATATAATGTAAACTATTGCATGATTATGAAAACAATTTTAAATCATATTTGTTGTCTGGAAGCTGGTTTTGATTTGGTCTACTTAAATCTCCATCATTTCTGCTGCAGGGTGGAGAGGGAAGGAAGGGATGTATCACACTCAGTGACAAGCAAGTCATATTTAATCCTTTGCCATGAACAGCCTGCTACATGATAAAATTCAGGGGAACTGGGGTAAATGCTACATTGGGAAGGACACAGGTACCAGTACAACTTCTTTTAAAAAATAGCTTTTAACTATTTTAACTGATAGATTTGGGTTTTTAAAAAAAAAAAACCAAAACAAAACGTTTTGCTTCTAACATTTCCATTTCTTGCTTTTCTGTAACAGCTGACTGTAACTGCTTTCAGGAAAGTCAGCAATTATCAGATACAGAGAAACAGGCAAGATTTTGTTATCTTAAGTACATGTGCAGAGGATGGTCTCCTTCCTACACAGCTGCTCATGTAGTCACGGGTTTTCTGTATTTATTTTGCAAGTTTCCCACTTTTAATTTAGAAACAAACATAAAATTAACAGCCCAGCATATTAAAGTAAAATGCTGCAGACTCTTTAGCTTTAGCAGGCAAAGCCATACAGTGGCTGCCTTCCCAGTTGATACGGCATCCTTGCAGGACAGGCAGGAACATCTCAGGGAGAGGCCAAGAAAACAGCTGAGGGAGGGGAAATAGCTACAGATAACCAACTTGAAGAGGCATGCATTTTTGAGTTAAAGCTCTCAGTTATCTTCTCCTAGTTCTCTGTTCTGAGTAGTCGAAGCACAGAGATCCGGATTTTAACCCCACACTGCCTCCAAAAACGAGCTGTCTGTTCCGCCGATTAAGAAAGCCACTATTTCTGAAACAACTCTAAAAAATGAAGTCCAGAAGTTGCTAAAAGTAGTATTAGCTTCTAAACTCAATTGTTTAGAAGAAGGAAAAGGCATACTCTGGCACAGGGCTGAAGCACATTGCAATATGCTGCTTCTCTTCAAGGGGTCACAGAAACTCTCCGTCAAAGTTCTGCTTTTAACTCACTTCTGCTTAAGCTTACTTCTGTATTTCCCTAGTCCTTCTCCGGATCCTTAAGTGCTTAGACTTTGGGTGTTTATAGGCAGTGAACTTCTTCCCATGTTTTTTCATAAAGCGCCAGGCATAATCTACGATTCAGTGTTAATACTGATGCCTTTGGACCAGCACCGTAAGAAGTTTTATGAATGTCAGTCTTAGACGGAATCTTGTGGAATAAAGCCTGTGGTTCACAATTCAGATAACAAGCCTGGCACATTAAAGAGATGATGTTACTATCTGTAAGTCGTGTTCTCCACCCTAATGAACAGACCAGAAACACAAACGTGCCGCTCTTTTACAGACATGAACTTCCTGACTTATAGGGCATCATCACTGAGTCTGTAAAAGGAGAAGGCTGAGCTCAGAGGCTGGGTTTTTTTTGTTGTTTTGGGTTGTTGGGGTTTTTTAACAGTGAGAACATTACAACATACAAAGCAACACTTCTTGGGTATTAAAGAGACTTTACAGCAAATTGACAACTTCATGAATCCTTGATCAGGGTGACGTTTTCTGTCCTGTATCGTACAGAACGATATCCTCTCTACAGTCACAGGAGGGCCGGCCAATGCCCAGTGGAACAAACTGGTCTTGCTAACTGGGACATGAAAAAGGAGAGTTACAAAAAGAGAGCACAGCCTTCTGTACAACTCGGGCAGTTACACAAGTGGCCTTGCTCACATGACACGCAGCATGAGAGCAAGGGCAGAGCACAGGTATGAACGTTACCACAAACTCTGCGTGTGCGCGTGCATACAGAGATCATGTATTTGTCAACTTAGAGCAAATACACTACGTTGTTGCAGTGCAGGTATAATCACATCTCCACGCAGACTGTACATTGATCCCTCATCTGCATTTTTAAATTTGCACAAGCGACATGAACCTGTCCCTTATTCTTTACCTCTCTTCCAGCTTGCTACCCCATATCAGAATATCTAAGACATGCAGTACATTTTCTTCAACTACTCGTGTCCTTTTGGAGAAGGTCATCTACTGCTTGTACTACAAGTACGTAATTACTAGTAAATGACAGTATTTGTTTACAAACAGGCAGAGGAGCAGCATTGTGTAGAGAGTGTCTCCTGAACATCTTAGCCCCATCCTTGTCTTTGACACCAGCCAGGCCAATGGCAGGGACATTTGCCACCCAAAGGATTTGCAAGTTCCAAATCACATCCTGCCGGGATCCTTCTCTACCAAAGGGGATGGTCTCTCCTGGAGCTGTCACTGATGTGCCAGGGGCTGTATCAGCCAGCATCTGGGGTGAGGAGCTCCCCTCTTGCTCCACCCATTTATACGCCTCCAAGAAAGTTAACTCTCTCTTTACACTTACAGATATTGACTTAGTAGAAGGGGGAATGAGGTGGGGGCAATGACAGCAGAGAAATGGCAAGACATTGTGTCCTCCTCTGTAGAAAATCATTATCCTTATAGAAAGAATAAAACTCATTCTCTTTATTGGCCAAGCAACACTCAAATCCCACTTCAATCTGATTTGAACAATGGGTGTATTTTATCCAATATGTGTATCCTTCTTCAGCTATAGAGTCAGGACAAGAGATGAACAGCTGGCTCTGTACTACAGCGAAGGGACATGGTTAGCCCCCATGTGCACAAAGAGCCTTTCTGGCTACAGAAGACAAAATAAAAACTTTAAAATTTTGCTCTATGAGTGTAATTACTAGTCACTATTTTAAAAAAAATTAAATTCATTTTGATCATAAAAGGACAGACTTCTAAAAAAGGAAAAGTACAGTAAGAAGTGAGAAGAAACAGGCTCAAGGATAAAAAAAACCAACATGTATTTTGAATAACATTTTTTTATTTCAGAGACAAGGACTCTATTGTAATATTCTATAACTTTTCTCCAAAAAAAAAGAAAAAAAGACTGAATCCATACCAGGAGGACAGAAATCATCTATCAGATTCTGAATGACAGATTCAACCCCCTACTTCCCATGCTAAACTGAAATCTTGCTTGCTGAACTTTGATACATCTTTCCTGTGTATCCATAAACACAAACTGCCTGCTGTGTACCCAGACAGCAGTCAGAGAATTTTAAAGACTTCATACTCTTAAACAGGCTAAATACATGGCTGAGAAAATGCAAAATATACATGCAGCACATGCAGAAATTAATCCTGACCTGTTTAACAAATTATCTTAAACTATTCCATAGAACAATAACTGGAAGATAGTGATACTAATAAAAACAGCATTTACTTCTTCCACCCCACAATTCTCGCCACAGATGATGACTGTTCTGCCCTGTACAGAACCTGCTTTCATTTGCTCACCTAACCACCTTCCTTCTCAGTTTCACAGCTCAGCAGGAGACAGAAGTCACCTTCTGCTCCTAACCCTCCTGACTTGTTTAGCCCTTCACTGCAAAGTCAAATGGCATACATTCACATGCGCACAAATGCACATACATGTTTGCTCTATGATTTTTGATAAAAACATACAGATTAAATAGAAAAGCCATTGTAATTATATTTAGACCCAGTAAAATGATAAACCAGTATCTACAGTCTCAGTACATCTACTCTGATCCTATGGAAATTTCATTAATTTCATGCTACAAGCTGTACTACAAAAATCAAACAACTTCAAATTTTGATTTTTCAAAACTGTATTTCACTGACTCTGATCTGACAAATTGTATCATAACTTACTAAGACAACTTTGTTTATTTCTCTCACAAGCATGAAGTTTCATCTACAGTTCTGGTCCGAGAACTTTGTGTGTGACATGCCTGACTCAACTTCTTAACATTACAGCTTATAGTTTGGGGGATTTTTTCAATTTTAATAATCATACCACTGGTTCAGGGGAATATTACTGCAGGCATCAGCAATATCAAAGAAAGTAGAAGGAAAAAAATGCCCATAACGAGGAAAAGAAAGACTACATCAGGTTTACAGTAGGAGACAGGAAGAAAGACGCTAGGATTCTCCTCCAATGTCTTCCACAGCTTTGCTCTGGGGACTCAAGACTTGGCACTTCTCTGTTTCCTCCTGTCCTACTCTCCCAGTTTCAATCTAAAATGAAACATTTTTCTTTTGGCAGTACCAGTCTCAATTATTAAGAACTCAAAGCAATTCCTAGCCCTCTGTGAAATATCTCCTTGCTCAAAACTAAAAAGAAATTAGTAATCATCACCTAGACTGCATAAGCTTCAACTATCAAAAGACAAGCAATCCAAATATGAAGCTGGTACTGTAGGCTAACTCTCCCTTTAATTGACCTATTAAGATCTTGCAGTGCACAAGCCACGCAACACCGTATTTTTTCACACTTGAGTAATAAAAGCAACAAAATAATAAAGTAAAAATCTGAGCCTACCTAACCAGCATCTCAGTCAAAATACAAACAGGGAGGAAGGGTTGCTGGGTTTTTTCCCCTAAATTTTGTTTAGATATATGAAATTATTTTGTTGAATAATTTATTCACATACTTTGGTAACTAGATTTCCTATAGTACATCAGAAATTACATATATTACATTAAAACACTGAAACAATAATATAAAAGTACTTTTGATTCAGTATGGATATGCTTATGTTATATTCTCCAATGCTAGTTACTAAATGAATTCATGACTGATGCACTGAAGATACAAGCAGCAGTCCATGCTTGTTAAAGAGAAGAAAAGTCAGGAAAAAAAGTTGATTTCTGATACATAAGGAGTCATCAAAAATAATAAAAAAGTAACGCAAGTAGTCAAAACTTCAATGCGATTACTTAAATCATGCTTTAAATGGAACTCAACTTTTAACCACAGCAGTTACCAAAGTGTTTCAGGACCTCAAAACCTCTGAGACGTGGGTGGCTTTTTTAGATGGCGTCTTTTTTGAGGAGGAAAAACCAAAGGAAGGAAGTTATGACTTCCTTGCTCTGTGGAGGGCTCTTACTATTACACTTCCTGTCAACGTCTACCAGTTGAAACACTTTCTTCTATTGCAGTTAGCAGTGGTCCTCTCTTCTGAGTGCAAAGCAAAAAGAGAAAGTATATGGTGAAGAATAGAGGAGAAGGGAGAGAGATAGAGGCCAGAGTCCTCTTTTTATTTAAGTCTTAAGTATAGGACTTAAATAAAAAGAAAAAAGAAGAAGAAAGAAACCCTTGGGCACAATAGTGACCAACACTACAGACAAATACAGGGAGATTTCACATTTCAGTGCCTAACATTTGAAAGTTTAAAATGACAAACAACAGAAGCCAACTTTATTTGAAAACGCAGAATTTTCTCAGAGAACCGTAACACTGGTTGATGAACTCAGTATTCACAGCCTACTTACTTTAGAGGAAAATGCAACAGATACTACAACTTGCCATAAATTAAAGGTTGGGTCAAGTGCCAAAACTTATGAGTTGATGTATCCTTCAAAGTATTTTACCCTATCCAACGTAAGTGTGGATTTTAGCACTATCCATGCAACAGCTGCATCTTATTTTGAAACTTGTTAAGCATTTTTTCAATTTAGGGACAAAACTGGTACTGACACCCTGCATTAATTATGTATTACGTTAAAGCATTTCTTCCTCCCCCCTCCATTTTTAAATTGGTGTCATCTTTCTGTTCTGCTGAATAGAAACTCTTCATCTATCTACCTTGTAAGAAAGCATAAAGAGAAGCAGCAAGTAGGTCTGCTACACTCAGCAGTAAACTCAGTGCTTGGCAAATCACGTGAAAAGACACGAATTGTCAAAATCCACATTATCATTCTGTGTGGAACTCCAGTCAGGGCTAAAGACATAAAATCAGTATTTTTGTTGATAAAGACAGATATCTAACTACAAAGTTTACCCCAGCTCACTGAAATTAATTTCTGGTAGGAAGCAGCAGCCTATGACCATTTAAAAGTTATTTATTCCTGAGGCATTTTAGTGAGCGCTCAGTCCCTGCACCTAATTGCATCCATTTAGTTACTGGTTACACCAGACATACCTGAAACACGCCTGGGATCTATTAAAATAGGGGGTTTACATGTTAGTTGTACTGCATACAGATTCTTAACCAAAATTCCTGCCCCTGGCAGTACACTGTCAAAATCTCACTTCCTTCTTCTCAAGGGGCTGAATTTGTAAGACTGATAGATGAGGTAGTGGGAGGACAAGAGAGAGAACATACACCTCTAAGGAGCCAACACCACCAGTGGCAGATAAATGAACGTTTTTCAGCCTTCTCTCTTTAAACCACCGTATCTTTCTTTTCTGCTGATACTAAGCATGCAGTTCAGGGACCAGTTGTAGGAAAGGCTAGGAGACTAGTATGAATGAGAGGGTGAAGAGAAAAGGTGTCAAGAAACAGACACTGAACCACATACATGCTGCTAATTGAGCTGCTACAATACTGGTTCCTACCTTATTTGACAGCCTCATGAACAGTATTAGAAGAACTGCTGGAAATAAGACACTGAACAAGCCATGGCAACTTTGCTGTGACTCAGCCTTGCCCATCTGTCTTACGGGATTGCCAGAAACCGGACTGCAAAGGGAAACACCACTTCCTCTACTGGACTACAAAGGGAAGGATTTCTTGCAGGGATGGTTTTGGGAAGTATGTTTTACATGGGGTATGGGACTTGTTCTGAAAACTACTTAAATCAATGAAAGACCTTCAAATGACCCAGTACAAGACCCTAGTACTTGTTAAAGCGTATGGGTATTCAAAAACAATATTGAACATCAACAATGTTTCTCTCAGTGTAAGATTACTGTAATTCTAATTTTTCACAGGGTTGGATCTTGGTCAAGACAGGACATGGTTGTGTAAGTTCTTATCCCACTTTTCTTTTGGAACACAAGTGTTTTCTTATCAGGAGAAGAAATGGGTTTACTTTCTTTAGCACATCTTACAGTACAGGTCCATTCCAAAGATCAAGTCAGGTTCACAGACAGGTTTTCTTCTGGATGTAAAATACCCTTTGTTACAGGTTTTTAGTCCTTGAAATGCAACTTCAGTTTACAACAGTGATTTAAAAATTGCATTTACTGGAATGATGTTAAATAGTACTTTAAATTAAATACTTGACGATGAGGATGGATGATGGCCTGGAAAATTTTTTGAACAGTAACAGTGGTCCATTGATGCAAAAAGCTTGAGAACCTCTAGTTATCTGCTAAAGGAAAATCTCCTCTGTCTCACAGAGGGACTGAGGAAGCACTCTGTCTCTGTAAGAGCAATTACAATCCATGTGACTGTGGGACAACATGCACGTATGGGATCTTATTAGCCATTCCTGGCTTTCTCCAGATCATGTGCTTCAAAGGCACAAAAAAACCCAGTCATGACTTTTCCCTTGTATTTTCTACATTTTATTCCCTTTTATTCATTTTAAAAGCCACTGTCAGACTCCAGGAAACAAACAGTTTAAAAGCCATCTCCTTCCAAAAAGTAATTTGTGTTCTCAAAAAAAAAAAAGCAGCAGCAGTCTCTCTCTCTCTCTCTCTCTTTCAGGGCAGACCATGTAGTTCTTATTCACTCATGTGCTGCAAGCCAAGGTTGGGCACTCACAGGCATATCCCATCATGTGCTCGGATATACCACTAGCTCTGGAAACCCATTTATCCAGTGGCAATGAGTTCTACAGTCTAATTATGCTCTGTGTGAGTAAGTATGCCCTCATATTCATGTCAGCTATGGCTTTACTGTGGTTTCCATCACACCTAGAATGACACAAAACGTGTCCCAACACTTAAAAGTAATAACAAGTTATAAAGCAGAACTTAGGCTAAAACAATTAAGAAAAAAATAAAACCCTGAACAATTCCCCCACCCACCCATCGTGTACTATGAAATCACGTTTTAACCACTGCGCTGTCCCCGAAGCTACACTAGCCTTTTTCTTTTAATGTTTCCTAGCAGGGTTACCACCAGCACAGCTCCAGCTGAGCCACCAGCATTTTCAGCAGTGTGTCTTCTAATCGTCTTCAGAATAGCCAGAAGTAAGTTACTGCTGCTTTGAAACACAATTTACATTAGAAAAAGTCTGTCTCTTATTAGCTAGGCAGAGTACTGGAAACACCAGCAGCCGGTTGTAAAACTTCATTTGTATCCAGAATTCCAACACCATTATTTAATTTGTTTGGAAAAAATGTAACTTGGAAAAAAAGCCAACAAAATAATTAAATAAGAAGACGTGTTTGTTATTAAAGATCCATAAAAATGCAAGTAGGCTTGAAATCCAAAGGATCTGAAAATTAACACTGCAAGTACATAAAAAGAAAAGCATACTGAATAGTGCTGGCTGGAAAACAACAATTCCATTTTGCTAAACATTTCAAGGCTTTGAAATTTGTTTTTGTTCCAATATGAAACAAAAATGAGATTTTCTGAAAGTTTTCATGAAATGAGAATGAGAGAGAGAATATTCACTCCCTCTGGACCTGAAAAAAAATCTTCCCAACAAAACTGTCTCCAAAATAGATAAAGTTTCCATGACATTCTGGTTTTGATGAAACAGCATTTTTCAACAGGAAAAAAAAGTGTCAGCAGAAATATCATAGCCATTCTAATACCAAAGGCTTATCTAGATCGCATGCTTGTACGAATAAATTACGTTGAGAATTGAACCAATCTAGTTATATTTATATAGGTCCCCATGTGAACACCATATCACTTTCCTTAGAAAGATACTCTGTAAGATAATTGATCTATTTAAAGGTTTTTTTCCTTGATTAAAAATATTTTATTTTATTCAAAGAATGTAAAAGGAATCACAGATTAAGCAAAGTCTGAGAGGTACCATATGTCAATTTGTTACTTATCTGGGGGGATTTTTTCTATAAACCTGTGGACACTCTTACTCCAAAATAAAAATGGCTTTACTATTTGCGAGATTTATTTTTTTTTTAAAGAAACTTAAACTGTGCTTCCAAAACCATATGGACTTAACTGAATTAAGCTCTCACATACTAAGGGAAAGTCTGTGCTTGAATCTTCAACCCAGACTGGGCAGCACTGTAGAAAAACATACTGTAATAAACAGTTCTGCAATGAAAGGGAGGTGAACTAATGTTTTTAAGCTTTTGGATCTACTGAAGAGGAAGAAAACACTCATATTTTATGAGATATTGCATACAGTAATTCTTCTCTAGCCTTTGCTCTTCTAAGTGTGTATTTGTGTATTAGCTTATTTATGCTCATTTTGGAGCATGGTGGCTCAAGTACTATTGGATGCCCCAAAAATGGCAATGAGACATTTAATTGAACAAAGCACAACTCGGTTGTTCCAAAGAATATTGATCACAGAAATAAATCAAAAGGCAGATCATCTCCGCCTGCCACAGTATGCAGTACATTCTCCCATGAATTGTTCTCACCTTCCTCTTGTAGTTCTTTGCAAAATTTTCATTCCAGCTAGGCAGCAGCATTTTCCTTCCCATCTCCTGCAATACTGCTCAATGTCATCCGCAGAACTCAGGGACTGTAACTGCACTTCACTGAACATACCATAGGCATCCTGGACAAGGAGGCATAACCTGCAAAACATTCCTCTGTCACTCAGTGGCTCCTGTTCATAAAAAAATAGTTAGCAAATTTCTGAAAGTTACATTACAAGCTTCAAAACAGGGCTTATCCTCTACAGTATCTGGAGAATTCCTACCAAATAACGACTACGTGTATCAATAAACCAAACCATTATCGTTAAATGTTTTCTCATGTCTATTTGCAGGAGCTAAGAGCGCCATGAAATAGAGAAGCACGACTGAAAAAAAAGCATAAAGGACTTGCACTGGGCATTAGATCAACTAATGGCTATGCACTATATGGTCTGTGCACCTATAAAGAAAGAAGGTTGAGTTTTTGCCTAACTTGAGGTGAATTCTGCAATACAGACAGAGCAATGATGCAAACGTATATGTGTTTGTGTGTGTATAAATATAAAAATTCTGCTTAGAAGTAAACAAAGCAACATACTTCACAAGTAATAATGACCAACATTGAAACTGGGAAAGCAAGCATTACATTTTCTGTAACTTTTTTTAAAAGAGTCCTGAGGATGCAAAGAAGAGTGAAATGTCAATTTTTCTTTAAAAAAAAAAAAAACAAACATGAAACTACAGATTAGTACTTTTGATACTGGGTATGAAGAAGCCCAGAGGAACTATTTTAAGGAGGTAATTAATCAAATTGTTTGTTTAGCAGGTTCTTTAAAGTAACCTATGGAAGTATGGGCTGTAGGCCTGGGAAGTATTGCTTAACCAACCTGCTGGCATTTCAAGAAGATACTACTGTCATAGCAGATAAGGCAAAATCAGGGGATGTCATACATTTAGATAGTGAAAAATGCATTTCACAAGATTCTGCACCTGAGATGAGCAGCCACGATGGCATGAGTCATGCAGTGCTGGAGGAAGGAGGCTGCTACCTACAAGATTGGTTTAATTGCCCCAGAAAGAGACAGTTAAGCATGGAAACTTTTCAAAGGGAGACAAAAATTACCTTTGAGGGTAGCACACAGAGCTTTATTTCTAAATAAAACTCAGGGGTGCACTAGGCAGCAGAATTCAGTTCATTTCAAAGGTACATGCCAAAACTACCTTCTCCAGAGCAGTACCATTGTTCACAGCAAGCCAACTCCAACTGCTTTTGGAGTACATCATATAATATATGCATCCTGAAAGTGTTCAACAGTAGTCATTATATCTTTATAAAACACATTTTAAATTAAATGAGCTCCTACATTTATCTGGAAGAAATCCATGTATTTTTTCGCAGGGAAGCTTAGGCACATGGAAGACCATTAATCACAGTTTCCTTGTTCATTATGAGCTGTCTAATTTTGGCTTACATCCTTGAGAGGGCTGTATTCGACGCAGGATCCAACTCCAAAGCCTTTCAGACATCAGCAGCTGTGCAAGCACCACCTGAGAGGCCTCATTTTTCAGATTCTGGTGCTGGTTTTGAGGAGCAGGGAATGGTAGGACTGAACACAAATGAAGACTCCTGTATTTTCCCCATTATCTCTAGTTACAAGGGTCTCACACAGAGTCTTCACCAGGCAAAGAAACCTTAGGTGCAATTCCTCCTCAGCCTCCCAAGGTTAAGAAGTCCTTTAGAGCCATGAAACACTGCTTCTACCCTGAGCAACAACAAATAGGAGGAAACCAAATGCTGTCATGATGTGTAGGCTGGAAAGACACATACCCTCATCTCTGGGATGAGTGGTGTTCCCAGCCTAGAAAGCAGGTGACTGTCCTAACAATACAAACCTGTGTCTTCAAAAGCTGTAGCACTCTTTTCATTTTTACACAGAATGTAAAACAATCCGCGAGATTACTTCTGGATTCGTACCACAAGATCATCTCCAACTCAAGAGAACAAAGACTGATGATGTGCTATGAACGTGACAGCCCAGAAGCAGAAAAACTATGGTTGCCGGCCACTTTCCATGTTAGGACCTTGCAACCAGTTAAAAACCCTCCCGAGTTTTAACTGATCAGACTGAAACTCCTTGTACTATTGTTTTGTTTGGAAAGACAGAGCTAATAATATTCTCTGGACGGTTCTGCAAATCAGATTGAGTGGAAGAGGAAAACCAAAGCAAACAGTTTTGCCTATGTTAACAAAACATTCAGTGACTGTTAATTGTGAAAAATTAGGCCTCCATATCTTGGAGCAAGCAAGGGCCAACTGAGTTAGCGTCTCAGATCTGATCAGTTCAGCAGTCTCTTAACTGATCACTGGAATTTCTCATATCTTTACTGAGACATAACTGAACACAAGTAAGTCTCAGACTAGCTGGCACCAGGCTCATATTAAGTCCTCTGGGACATGTTAATTGCCCAAATAAAATTAGCTTGGTTGGTGCTGAAGACATCAGTCACTAGAAGTGCATTTCCCCAGTCCTTTTAAGCCAAGCAAAGAGATGCCTGCTGCCAGACGTGGGAGTCTCAACTCCCCACATCCCTGGCCGCGTATTTCCATCCCTTTGTGGTGGCAGCATAGATGGCTAGGATAGGAAACCGATCTGACCAAAGAAATACTGTGGCCAAATCATCATCATCATCATCATCATCATCATCATCATCATCATCATCATCATATCAGCTCCTTGAAAATTAACGCCACAGAAGTAAATTCCTATTTGCATGGAATACTACTTCTAGACAAGGATGCATTTTTCCAGGCAGGATTAGGAGGCTGAAGCTCCCACTCCAGCTGTCTAGTGTATGCAGCACAACATCCCAGGTCATATGATCGGACAATGGCCATCGTATGACCAAGCGTGATATACAGAAGGAAGAACTGTGTAACTTGAGGCTTATATCACTAATGTTCCCATTCACACTGGTAACATGTTCATGATTATTGGCATCATGAAGAAACACAGAACAGCAGAACCTCTTGCACCAGACCCCAAGTACTTTTGCTTAATTAGGACCATACATGTGAGCACACATCCACTATACTATACCTGTTTTAACTATCCAAAAGGTAGTCACAATTTCTCTGCAACATGCATTTAAAATGAAATGTATATACTCACTCACTTGGAAGGCAGAATTTCACAAATAACCCTCAGGTGCCCAATTTCAGACTAAAAGATGAGGAATATCCCAAACTAATGCTATGAAGAGAACTTCACAAACATGTTCCTTGCTTCAGCGTACTTTTAGAACAGTATGAATGAATGATGACAAAAACTTGAAATATTCTCAACATCATTTCATCTGTCTCACTGATTGAGTAAGTAATGCTATAGGTATTTAATGATGAGTGACAACTGATTTTCCTACTTAATGATGATCACAAAATCAGCTGAATCCCACAACAGACTCAGTGATGCATTTGGAGAACTATTCTCATGTTTGGGGACAGACTTTTTAGCAGGGCCTGTTGCGACAGGACAAAGGATAATGGTTTTAAACTAAGCCTCGATGTAAGGAAGAAATTTTTTACCATGAGGGTGGTGAAACACTGGAACAGGTTGCCCAGAGAGGTGGTAGATGCCCCATCCCTGGAAACATTCAAGGTCAGGCTGGACAGGGCTCTCAGCAGCCTCATCTAGTTGAAGATGTCCCTGCTCATTGCAGGGGAGGTTGGACTAGATGACCTTCAAAGGTCCCTTCCAACCCAAACCATTCTGTGATTCTACAACTCTCTTAAACTGGTTCTGTTCTTACGGATTTTGCACACATCGTTAGCATCCCTAACAGTAGCATTCCTCCAGCATTGTTTTTTCCCTTGATTTTACTTTATTCCCAAAAAAGTGCATTTGTATTATTTCCCATGTTACAGCATTGCTCTCATATTGCAGCAAATGTTCTTGCAAATTAAGTTTTAGCAGTGAGTCTAACTGTGATTAAAGCAACAGTTTGTCCCATGATTTTCCCCTGCTTTGAAGCTTACTACCCAGATGAAAACCCACATCTAAATTATGAGACAAGCTGCAAATCCAAAATGAGTATGTGCTCCCAGGAATTCAGTATTTATGTTCTGGGCACATCTATCACAAATACTTTTTTTTTTTCCATTAAATGTGGTGTTTGTACTGAATCAGTTAATCAGCTAAACCGAATCTTTGCCAATGCCTTGTCAGTATGCATAGTAATGAACTGTTAAAAAAAAGAAGGGCACAAAAATCTCCATTTTTATCAGCAGTGCTCACATAGGGAGGAAATAAGGACCATCTCTATTTTCAGGACAATAGGATGCAACCCTGTGTAAGATCTGAATTTAAAATATGGTTTTGGAAACTGAAACTTCTTGTGCAAAGGAGCAGATAATTCACTCCAGGAGCAAGGGGTGGCAGGAAAGCCAGTAGAGGAGTGAGTGTGGGAGATGCAGACTAAGGAAAAGGTGAAGTATGACTCACTGGTAATAACAAAGGGGGCGAAGATAGGGAATGATAAGAAGTGAGGCAGAGATTAACCTTTTTTTTTTCCTTCTTTTTTTTTTTTAAAGTAATGACACAGTAAGTCTCATGCAAAAGCTTGGGAAGATTTTGTTAATTTGCTAATAGCCAGGAGCAAGGATGGGGGCTGGGAGAAGATGAGACTGATTACTCTGCATTATTTCTATGACTGTGCTGATCTTTAGGACAAAACGTCTCCCATTAGAAATCTGGAGAGGATTACAGGATTACTCTGCCATGCCCTTCTCCTAGTTCGCCACTCCTCATGGGTAAAGGGTAAAACCTTCTTTTACTATTACTTTTCCATGCATGAAAAATCATACCTCTCCATACTGCTGCCTCGTATCGGGCAGCTGACTTTCTGGAGAGGTAAGGGCGACAAAAACCTTCTTCAGCTTTGGTCACCTCCAGCCTCCTCAGCTCTAGTGCAAAAGAGTAAGAAAAAGAAGATCTGCCTGCAGAGGACACAAGAGCACACGGGGGCCAGAACTGACTGATGACACAGGACTTGCCTTTACTGAGTCTTGTGAAAACAAGCAGCAGAAATTTGTCATGAACAGATCTTAACTAACAAATAATTGTTTTACCCTAGGGTAGGAGGACAGCCATGTGGCCGACAGCAGCTTTTCTCCATGCCTAGCTAAGCTGTGCAGTACAGCATGAGGAGCGAGACAGCCAGGCAAATGCTACCACCTTGGCAGTGCTCAGCCCGGACTTTGTTCGTTACTCTTTCTTTGGAAGGAAGGGAAAAGGGGGAATAGGGAAAACACCTGAAAACTAATTGAATTGTATTAGCTCTGATACTTGCTCATTCTTTATCTTAACCATCCAAGAGACAGCTGCTGCTGCTGCTTTGTTTGTCAGAAGGACTTCTTATCTCTTTGAGGTGCGGTCCTAGCAGAGGCATAAAGCACACGTACATAAACGTACATAAACATACATAAACAAAAACCCCCTCTCCCTTAATCACCAGAGGCACAACACTACCTACACAACTCCAATTCAGCAACTTGTCTGGTCAAGTCTCAAGGTGGAGCTGATTAACTCCTGCTAATATGGCTCAGATTCAAATTGTAACCTGCAGGACACCACCCTACCGGGATTTAATTTATCCCTACCTTATGCACTCCTTGCATTCACCGTAGCCGTATTACCTCTGAAAAATCAAAGCTCAGGGCAGAGGTCTAAACACACAGGGACAACCATCCATCTCCCCAACCCTTCGTAACACCAGCAGGATTTTCCTTTTAAAAGCACTGTATTCACCAGATCACAAACTGCTTCACGTTGCCTTTTGAAAAGTACACACTTCCTGTAGACTTCTTTAGGGAGACACAAGATTCAGAGTTTTCTCCTTAAAATCCATGCCATTTGCTGTCACTAAATAGCGAGTGAAGCTCCACAGAGCGTAACTGTGGATTGAATGATACAAATAAAAATTAATGATAATGACTGATAATGCACCTTCTGCGCATACGTTGCAGAGGTACATGGGTACAGAGGAAAACACAAGCACCACTGCTTCCAGTTTATAAGGGGAATGTCAAGCTCATAAAAAGAATCCTGGTCATAACTCTCTCCAAGTACAGCTGTTTCCAGCACCCAGGCTGGTGCTCTGGTTTGAAGCACTGAGATGACCCAAATAGCAATCATTTGTGTTGAAAACTGGAGGTTTAAAATTACCGAAAAGCAGAGTTTGTGATCATGCATGTTATTATTCGATAACTGTGGAAGGACCCAGCAGGAAAGAAAGGCGAAGGCAGTTCAGGAGTGCTGGACCTGGCAGAGCAGGAACAGCACACATGGTTAACAGCAGACACTCCAGTTCCCTCCAGCAAGAGACAGGCTGTCCTTGCCGAAGTATTGGTGGAAACTGGACATGTGACAGGAGTATCACCAGGGCAATGAGCAAGTCTTATCTCAGCATCTCAAATAGAAAATATGCAGCAGAGGCCTCAGTCTCGGGAAAGGAATCTTTTGTTTGCAGGCACTTCTTAGCATGGGTATAACAGTGTTTCTGGCATACACTTTGCAAATAACTCACTACAGTAACTATACCAAGCCCAGCATTTTGAATATTCCTTGGTTTTCCTTACATTTTTATGCATATGTTAAAAAAAATGAAAAAGAGTGAGAGGGGTTATAAAATACCCATTGCTTATTTTTATTCACTTCCTTGAACAGTCACTTACTTCAATACAAACTGAAAAGTCAAATGCAACTTCCACACGGTCTTTTCTGAATCTCTGCCTGCTGGTTGCTTTTTCCATTTCTTCATTCAGGTTAATCCTTCCACCTACTATTTTCTGCCTATGACCTGAAGAAGCAGCACTTCTGTGGGAAACGACTTTTGTGCGTAGGAAGAGACCTGTATGAGTCAAACATATCAGCAGGGCTACCTTTTTAATGCACAACATACATGTAGAGAGTGGAGCTCCACAGCACTGTAAATGTTCCCACTCAAACCGTGGAACACCACCTGCCTGGTGGGAACTACGTACAACATTTTGGGAACGGGTGTAGCACAAAAACCAGACAGCTTTTCAACTTGCAATGACACCCACGGCTTCACAGACGACAATTTTTTCCGCATAAACCATTTCTTCTATGAAGTTTTCATGCAGCACCAAATGAACTTTTTAAACTCCCCATCTGACACCGCCTCTAAGCACACTTTCAAATTAAACTGCTGATGTGTGTGTTTTATTTGTACTCAGAATTTTACTCAAAAGTAAACAAAACATTTAAAACCATAAAAAGACATTCCTGACATCCACTCAAACACAATATGGAGCCTAAGCTATAGTTTCAAACAGTTAGAGTTGTGTTTGAGAAATATTTTCAGCTTCATCTGATAGCTTCACTTATCTCAGATTCATAAATGAATACTGAAGTTGTTCTATATTAATAGTTAAAATCCAAAGTGATTATGCCATGTAAGTAAAAACTTATAGTGATGGTTGGTTTGGAAGACACAGAAAGTTAAGGAAAAAAAACTTCCTAAGCACTGCCTAAAAGTTTGTATAAAGGTTCAACTGCAAGAAACCAGTAAGGCCTTCCTCCTTCCAGATGCCCCAGGCATCTCCTCCGTACAACACTATGCTGCACGTAATTTATGGTCCTTCTGCTATGATCCATTCCATACAGCTTGTTATGTAAATAAAAACAATTTTGGGTGGTAACAAAAAAGCAAGCACGTCAGATCATCCTAGCTTGTTTCAGACTCACTATGCTGTTAATTGTAGTTGGTAAAAAATATAATGATGCACACACTCCGCAGCTTCCTCAGTGTACCATTACTTCAGCATGGAATCCCATTATAATCCCTTGGTTATTTCAGTATACAATTCAGAGAAAATATTATTTTCCTGTACGTCATGATTTACTAATCAAGAGTAAAAACGTACATTTAAGAAACTTACAGGCTCAGTTGAAAACTGCAAGTCTTTCTTATGGATGATCTCCAATAGAAAAATCATGTTCCAAATATAACGTGTAATTACCACCCAGTCATTTAAAGTACTTATCTATGAATCTGAGGAGGGGTTCTTTGTTTATTTTTTTAATCTTAAGACTTTGTAATTATTGTTTTGGCATCCAAGAATTCCAACAGTCGGCGAGGTGCTGCCAAAAGATCTTCTCTTGCAAGGTGCTCAGCACCCTCCTTTCCAAGAAAATCAGCATTCAGTTGCTGGTTCTGGCAACATTTCACATCAACTTTTGCTGCGCTATGTTTCCTCCACGCCTCAGTTCCTTATACGTAAAAATCAGAATAGAAGTCCTGTCTTCAAAGGGTGATCTGAAAGCCACAGCTGAATAATATGGTTGTACCTAGGAGGGCAGGTCCACAAAGTCTATTCTGTGTGCTAGATGCCATTTGAGTTGGGGGAGGAGGCTCTATATATGTATGTATACGTATATATAGAGTGAGCTTCCTTGTAGTATCAGCTTATTTCTTCTGTGCTACAGGGCTTAGAGAACTCTCAACTCCCCCTGCAAAACCCACGGCGAGGGCTTTACAGAATTACAGCATCTGGAATGAAGCAAGAACAGTGTAGCAGCAGTACCGGGGTCACTTATCTTTCAAGACTGTATTATTTGTGGATTCACCAGATTTACTTCTGAACCACACAGACCATGAACAGGACCCTAGAAGATTTTATTAAAAAAAAAAAAACGCAACACCCCAACATGAAGTGAGTATTAAAAAAAGTAACTGCCCATTTCAGCAGGCACAGAACATCCTGAAATGCATTCTTGGTAGTACAGCATTGCACATGTGCTTCCCCAGCGCGTGTGAAAGGTAAATGAAATACAATAGCACTGCAGGATTTCTTACGGTGCTGCGTCTGTATTCAGTAAGACATTCTGCTGTGTCACTCATCCCACCGAACTAGCACAAAAATATAATATTCATTGAAATAAAAGGCAGAAAGAGAGCGAAGAAAAGCAGACGTGAAATCATGTTAGGGCTCCTTCCCCGGCAGAAAGGCACTTTGCCACTCTTTCTGGCAGGGTCTGCTGTTTCTGTTTTTCACTCCGGCTGTTTCTCTTCACTCCCCTGTAGCGGCTGCCTTTCCTAGGTGTGTTTCTAAATGAGGGAGAAGGAGCGTGTTTGTGTGTGCACGTCGCGTGTTTACAAGAGTTATGGCAGCAGTTCTCAGCAGTCCACCGAGAGTTCTAGGAAACGGCCCCTGTTATTTTATTCTGGGTCAATGTCAGCTCATGTCAGGCTGTAAAGATCACACAGGACAGCTCGCTCCATCTAGCAGTCCTGGCCGGAGGCCTCAATGGGAGAGGGAAAGGGAGCGAGCGCTGCGAGTGGGCGGAGAGCCTTCCCAGCACTCTACCAACCACCGCACGAGGAATTATGATAAACACCACTCTGGAAACCAGATACAACAGTACATTGTGTTCTTCTTCGGAAAAACAACCAGACTTCGGCTCACTTAAAGTAAACAGTTAATCCTGTTTATCTTTTTTTTTTTTTTTCCCTTTCTTGATGAGTTGTTAACAGAACAATCTCTTCTGCAAAGCAAATAAGAGATCTGTCCTTTAAATTCGTACTGATTTTCTCTTCCTTCAAGAAAAAAAAAAAATCAATTCAATATGTAAACTTTCTACTATCGGCAAACAGTGTGGAATAACAATCTTCCTTGGCTTAAACTGACTTAACAGAGCGATGCCAAAACTGAATGAAACCTTTCCCTCACTTACATACTTTATTTTGGAAAACTGAAGTCCCAAACAGAGTGTTCTATTCATCCTTTGTAACTATTCCTTTTCTGACAAGAACAAGCAAAACTGGTTAAAGCGGAAAAAAAAAAAAATCAGGATGCGTGGTGTCCTTGCAGCCTGAGCACAAGGTGCCTGGGGAGTACGGATTAGCTACTGAGCAGGGGGGCGGCTGTTCCCAGGTTTTCTCTGGGAGGTGAAGAGAGTCAGACTAATGGGCTGCAAATGAAGGAACAAACTATTAATCCTTTTTTTCAAAATATATGCTTACTGTGCAAATTCATGATGTCCCTGACTTTCAATATTAAGGGTTATTAATTAGAAAAGCAGATGGAATTGATTATCTTGTTTTGCTGAAGTCACCACAGCCTACTTGTTAACTACTTCTTACAGGGGACTCTAACCGAGTCCACTGCAAGCTACAAGCTTTTCCAAAGGGAATTCTAATTTTTAGCACTCAGGAGTTTAAATAGCTCTGAAAGTCAACAACGAAAGTGTGCTTAACATCCCCAGTCAGTAAAAGTTTGTTGATTTAGCTATTTATAATCATAAAAATACATGACTTGCAAAACTGAAAGAGGAGAAGGAAAATATTTCCCTGTTTTATTCATCTTGCAAGCTCGAAGATTTTGGGTTTTCTGTGCAACCGATGTCATCAAGTGCAAAACTGTAAGTTCAGGTCTGGGAATGCAGTCTGATTTTCAGATTTTATTAAAATATTTTACATGTAAAACTTTTTTATGCTTTTTCTGCCTTGAGATCTTAATTTATTTTGCATCTATTTTGAAATCTTTTGCAGCAGATGCTGAATTTACCTCACTCTCACAAGCTCTAAAGTGACAGAGCAGGACAAAGCAGCGCTATTTCCCATTACGGAAACCAGGCTGGGGAAGCAGCTATCAGCAGGCCAGGGCCAGAACCCCAGAGGAGCAGCCTCAGGACTATCCCCCCCAATCCACCACTTCTCCCACCATGGCCTCCAGCCAAGACTGGAAGAGCAAGTATGCCTCCAGCCAAGACTGGAAGAGCCAGTATTGGTAGGACAGGACTGCTGTTGAACACTTCATCTTGCTCCAGGTACACTCTGTCATTTAACCCCCTCCCTCCAGTGCTGCACCTGCACAAGAAGAGCATGGTTGCTCTCTTATGGTCGTGGGTTTGGCCCACCAAATCTGTCCCCAGATTGATGGACAGTCCACAGTGCTATCTGTGAAGGACGCAACTTATGCAGAGGTGCTGCAGCTCTGAGCAGTGGTTATTAGCTGCAGGACTGCAGGGAAGAAGCAATACACTTTGGTAAATCTCCCTCTCAGGAGGACCAGTGCTATGGTCTCTGCTTGTTGGAGAAACTCCTGGGCGTAGGAGAAGAAAACAATAAACCTAAATCATTTAGGGTGCAGTTGTAATCCATGTACAAAAAAGGACTCCCTTTGGCTCCCCAAGTTTTGACTCCATGGTGGCTGGCCACCATCACACCCTACTTCAGGAGGGAATGCGTCAGCTGAGAGGAACGCCAATGAGAGGCGAATTGACAGGAGATTGTTAGGAGATGAAAAAACAGCAGGAGGAAAACGTGGAAGGTGAAGAAAACAAGATCAGGAGGAAATTATATTACTTCTCTGATACTACGTCTTTTCCACTTCCTTTCTTACACCTTGCTGCTCTCCATGTCTCTGGTAGGTAGAGATTACGGGAGAAAATGCCGGTCTGTGGCAACGCTAGCATGATCCTGTGGATGACCTACGAGCATTACTGGTGGAGCGCTTTCCCCAGACACGTTTGGATTTTTTATATCAGAAATTATGGACACAACAAGCGCTGCTGAAAGGGAAGTGCAGATGGCAGCAGTTTTCCAATTTGAAAATAAAAAATAAAGTTTTGTTACCCTTTTAAGCTTACATTTGAACTTTTCAAAATGAGAAATCACATTTTCCGTTACAGGTCAAGTAAAACTTTATAAATTACTTTTAAATAAGCAGCAGGTTTGAGCCATTATCCAAACCTCACTCAATTTCCATTGATTTCAATAAGCTTTGTTTCATGCCCCTATAGCAGGCAGAGAAAACACCTAGGCAGCACCAGCAGCATTCCTCCACCTTGATTTAATTCAATCATTCATGCAAATTCCATGTTTCTCTTTTAAAACTATCTAAACTGGACACCAATCAAGGATCATAAACTGAAGTAATTTTATAAACATCACACTTACAATTTCCTGTAATTTCAAGGAATCATTTTAAGCAGGACCAGAACTTGGAGCACAGCACACATTACATAAAAAAGAATCTTAAGTCTGCCATATTCTGATTTTTTTTTTGTTTTAAACTTAATTGGGTAATCTTAAGACGTGTAGAAAATCTCTCACATCTTTCATCACTTTGGTCATCTTTGGATGCATATGGAGACTTCAGAAATTATTGTGTGGTAGTGGGAAGTGTCCTAAAAGAAAAAAGTCTCTACTACAGCATCTTAATCACAATTAGTCTGTACAGATGATAGTCTTTATTTTCTATCTCATGCATGTGGAATACTATTTTATTGTAATGACATAATCAGTCATTACACTGGATTTAATATAATAACCCTGGTCAAATACTGAGAAACTACATGCATGGTATACTTGATTCTGACCCCCCCCCCCCCCCCCCCCAAAAAAAAAAGAAAACAGTCCTGAAAGTAAAGTCTGTTCAAGTATCGGTACAGCAGGTTTGTTCTCATTATTTGTATTCCAAGGGAAAGAAAAAAAAGAGGACCAAATCTAATCAAAACTACAGGAAGTGTTTAGAGAGACAAAAGATAATAATGTAAATTAGAACTGGATTAGGGCCCTTAGTAAACCTATCTATTTGTGCCAAAAGAGGTGATTTAATATTCTGTGGTTAAGATTCTGGTTTTGTGTCTTATCCAAAAGAATATCAACAATAGCACATTGTTCTCCTACCACCATGCTGGTGTTACAACCTCTGATGTGATTCAGCACAGACTTGAAGGGAGAGGCACAGCTAAACACAGTTTGGATTTTCCTGAGCTGTCACCCATTGCAGGCCAGCAGGAGATACAACATCACAGCCAAGATAACAACATACCTTTTGTCTTTAAAACATGCAGTTTCCTGTTGATAGTATTCTGTATTGTCACACTTGCCTCATCCTCTTTTTCCTGTCACACATACGTTCTCTAACCGAGACGTGTCACTGACCTGCGCTGAGGAAGCATTAGGACAGGGATGACTTCTTCTACATGCCTGTAGCGCGTCTGATACAGGCTGCAAGCCCTGGTCCTCACGCGAGTATCTGTGTCACAAAACCAGATCAAAGCTTTGGCGTAGCTGTTTAAACGTCAGTCGCTGCTGCTTATCCTTCTTGACAACAGGCAGCAGGGCTAGTATTTGTATTTCAGAGTACTGTCAGCATCTTAGCAGTTGCATTTTGCCCTTGCAGCCCCTCCACTAAGCAGAATCTCTTTGCATCGAAGGGTCTCAAAGCAGGCTGCTAGACTGCTCCTCCCGCCTGACTTCACCCCCATCCCCAGAACAAAGCATTCAGGAACCATCAGAGGGAGGTTGGAAGGTTGGTTCAAGGGGGCTCCTTCCTACTGGATGTGTAATATAAGATACGGAGAACCACCAGCATATAAAAATGATGATATATTATATAAATACAGGCCACATTTTCATGCATTGTCTGTTGTCATGGGACACACTGTTCACGGTTCAGACACCCTTGATTTTGGCTCACGTAACACCATTTAACTCGCGTACTCCTCAGGTGAAGCATAAAAAGAAAAAAAAAGCCTAATTTAAAAATTGGGAATACTCTAAAACAAATACAGACAAAGCTTCCAAACGGCATTCTCAAGAATAGGAGACAAAAATGCCTGTATTTTTAATAAATGTGCTTTCTGACCAGCCATTTTTCAAACACGTTTCCTAACTTCCACCACTGCAAGAAGTGTGAAAATATCAACAAGACAAAAATGCAATAAATGAAAACACAGTAAGTGAATCCCACTTGGATCAATCTAAGCATGTTGTTTCACCAATTTAAAAAACTAAGTTAAAAAATCATAACTTAAATGGAATTTCCAGACAAGTGGTTTTAGAGTAGGAAAATGGCATTGTTTCAAAACATAGCATTTCAGCAATTTCACAATTTTTCAATTGCTTGTACAAGCTTTTCATAAGAAGGTTTTAATTTTTTTACAAGATGATCTGACAGAAAATTATTTCCTTGAAAAATTCCCAACCATTTTTCCTAGAAATATTTTTCAAAACTGTAATGCAGTAACTAATCATTAATTTTCAAGGCTTTGTTTTGACAAAACATAATCATGCAGCATACCGAAGAATAATTACCCGGTATGACTGTAAGTAGAAGCAATGCTACTCTCACAGTGGTGAGAGACGGAAATGTAATATATATATTTTTCCCCCTCTCTTTTTCTCACAATAACTGTAGAGGTATGTTTGAACATATAACTTCTTTTTACGCAGAAGTAAAACTGTAGGAAAAGCTGTAAGAGAACCACTCTTCCATGCAAATTTTAGGTTACAGAACTTACACAAATAAAAGTGAATTTCTGTGCTTACATCTCTTCCTGGTTGTTAAAAACAGCCTATTAAAGCTTAGGAAAAATAGGAACCTAGCAGAAAAAAGGTAATTTTTAAATTTTGAAAGCAAAAATAAAAAAGCCTGGGTCCTCTACAGAAAACCAAGAGGTTGAGACTGCCAGCGCCACCCCTGGAAGTCCAGCGTGGCTATGGCTGTCCTCCTGGGGCGCTACTGGGGCTGGGTCCAGGCCTGGATCCCAAACAAAGGTAACAGGAGAACAGACTACTGCCTTCGTATGCACCTGAAACGAAGGTACGGGGCTGCGTGTGGGAAGAGCAGCCTGCCTGAACGCGACTGGGTATGTCGGGGCAGCCGGTGGAGAAGCCCAGTGAGGATCCTGAACCTCGCTAAGAAAAGGGGCTTATCCAACCTTCTCCATGGCCTTACCTTACCTGGACTCCCTGCCAGGCATGAAGCAGTGCTGACTCCCAACAGCAACTGCAGGCTCTCATCTGGAGTTTACAGTTTAACTGCACCTACGGATTTCAAAGGTGGTTTACAGGCATTTCCAAAGCAAAGAGGAAGAAACATTCACGAGAATTTTCCTGGAGAAAAGGTGGTAACTACACCCTGTACTACGTACCTGTACCTGTACCAACCCCATTTGGATGTGTCATTATCACTTACATTAATTCCGAAACAGCATGAACCAACAGGCATGAACCATATTTCACTGCTCCTTTTAAGCCGGTTACCTAAATAGGTTCTTTTAATGGCAGTCCCACAATTTCTCATAAAAATGTTCCACACATAGAACTAGATTTTGGATTTTTTAAAATTTGTATGGAAGTCTAATTCACCGCAAACTTTCCTTTCTTGACCAAAAGACATCTCTTTAAGCACAGTTAGTTGTAAACAAATATGCATGTATAAAAATACATAATTTTTTCATACAGTGTTAAAACAAATATGTAATTGCAAAGGCACAAAAAAGCATTCTGCTTCAGGGGTACATTCCCAGCTTAGCTTGACCTGATATGACAAGACAGGATGCACAAGGAAAAAGCTCAAAGACTGAGAAAGCATTGAAAGGTAGCAGAATAAGATGGTAGGATGAACTGACTTTCTTTAGAAAGGCTAATACTTTCCCAGTTGCCAGCCAAATCAACGCTGAAAATTGTATATCGCATATTCAATGTTTTTTGAAGAACTGTATTTTTATACTCCAAAAAGTTATTTATCTTCAGCACAGACAAAGATTTATGTTCTTGTAGGGCAAACAAATGTGATATCATCTGATTTGGGATGAGACACCAAGAGAACATTTAATTCATGCAACAGTTGTTTAATTTGAATTCACAACTCTCCCTGTCTTCCCCCATCCATTTCCCCTTTCTCCTCAATCTGCCATACTACATGCGTTTTTCAGTGCTGCATAAACTGACCCCAAATTTCAGTATTAGCTATCAATGAAAGATTCCCAGTATTCCTCATTTTTTGCATTCCACAGTGTAGACACTAGTTTTAATCCTACAGCTGGGATGTTAATGTATGACACCACTTATATAAATAGTGTATTCTTTGTATGCTTTATATTATAATTTTTAATTATTATTAAGTTATTATTAAGTGATCGGGAGCTGGGGCAAATCAACTTTGTAAATACAGCTATACTAACATCATCTAATTGATGAAGTAGGAAGAATGTTTTGTAGTTATATTTCCCTAGTGGGCAGTATTGTTTTCTAGCTAAAATACACCAGTTAACAAAAGATTATGGTGAGTAGGAGAAGAACTGAAAGTGACCGTAAAAAGCCATAAAACCTCCAAAGACATTAAAGGTTACCTTTGATACTTTAAATACCCAAAATAAAATCTGCTAGAAATCATTTGGCATATATTTAAAGTATCTCATTACATAGTTTTACAAGTGTACAACCTAGCTCGAAAAATTAGAAATGCTAAATTATGATTTATAAAAATTACACAACAATGGTTACTGGGTAGCCAACAAAGCTGTGCATTGCCAGTAGACCATCATTTCCAAAATTCATCACAACAAGCTCCATGCTTTCCTTACTTTGTACGTTGGTATACAGGTAAAGAGATGGTTCCACTACAGAAATACCTTTTACAGTTCCAACTTCCACGTAACTTACATCATGTAAGTGGAGATTTCAAAATAATTTTTCTGAAGCCTACACCGGGCAGAGATTAAGTACCACATATTTACACACCACACCATGACTGAGAATCTTATCATGGCTGCTCACAAAGTGACGCTCCCAGAAAGCACTGCAGCAGCATTTTAATATACAGTAAGAAACTTCCACACAAGCTTTGCACTTCACCGGGTTTTAGCCAGAAGTTTTCCTGAGATACAACCATGCCAGCAGGAGAAAGCAAAGAATGCCTTTCCATTGTCTTTTCCAAGTCCTTTCCAACACCTCTGTATAATCAAATCAAAATACAACAATCTGTGACAAGGCCAGTTTGCAGTATGTGGGTAAGACAGAAGATTGCCATGTGAAAAGAAATAAAGACATATACTACCTCTGATGACATAAGGCTGTAATAATCTAAGTAAAACTGCTCAAAGAAAACAGAAATCAGAATTAGCAATGCTCAGGGTCAGAACACTTGGTCTGCCTAGAAACAGACAAAAAACACCTTCCATGTTCAACTTGCTTTGCCTAAGATTTGTGATATTAACACTGGTTCTGGACTGAAATTTAACATAGGCAATCTCAGGACACTGCAAACTTTTTAGATTGTTTTCAAATTTCTGGTTGAGTAATGAAAGAAATGTTAACATCTCCACCTACACTTCCCCACAAACTAAACTTTTCAACGACCAGATTCAGCTAGGAATATGTCCAGCTTCTCATGAAATGCATTTGAGTGCTCTGTAGATTTCAAGATCATTTTTGTTTTCTGTAGTGTGTCTTCTTATCTATGACTTGAAATCATGTCCACTGAAGGATTTTTCTGTCAAATCATAAAATTCAGTATTTTTCATGCTCTGCAAGAACAGCAAAATTTTAAACAACATATTTTCCATATGGAAATGTAGATATATATACACATCCACACACACATATATATCTCTCTATATCAAACCTGCAGACTGGAATACTATTTGTCAGGCAGTATCAACATTTAGCATCCACAAACTAAACATTCCACAACTTTAGCATCCACAAACTAAAAACCAGTTTCATGTCAGAAAGTATTTGGAGGAGATACCAGATCAAGGTGTATCTGCCCTACACAATCGATTCCCCACTCCTAAGCTGTAGTACACTGTCCCCCCTCCTCCCTCATAACTGTGATGGCAAAACAGGTTGAGGCAGCACGAGAAATCAGATCAGGGAACTGATCTGGTTTTAACAAACAAATCTCAGATGCAACAACTGAGTTATTTACCTGGAGTACTACATCCAGCTCTGGAGTCATAGAATCATGGAATGATAGAATGCTTTGGGTTGGAAGGGACCTTTAGAGGCCATCTAGCCCAACCCCCGTGCAGTGAGCAGGGACAGCTTTAACCAGATCAGGTTGCTCACAGCCCCGTCCAACCTGACCTTGAATGTTGCCAGGGATGGGGCCTCTACCACCTCTCTGGGCAACCTGTTCCAGTGCTTCACCACACTCACTGTAAAAAATTTCTGCCTTATATCCAGTCTAAATCTATTCTTCTTTAGTTGAAATCCATTATTCCTTGTCCTGTCACAACAGGCCTTGCTAAAAAGATTCTCCCCATCCTTCCTGTAGGCCCCCTTTAAGTATTGGAAGGTCGCAATAAGGTCTCCTCGCAGCCTTCTCTTCTCCAGGCTGAACAACCCCAACTCTCTCAGCCTGGCCTCATAGGAGAGGTGTTCCAGCCCTCAGATCATTTTTGTGGCCCTCCTCTGGACCCCCTCCAACAGGTCCATGTCCTTCTTGTGCTGAGGGCCCCAGAGCTGGACGCAGTACTCCAGGTGGGGTCTCACCAGAGCAGAGCAGAGGGGCAGAATCACCTCCCTCGACCTGCTGGCCACGCTTCTTTTGATGCAGCCCAGGACACGGTTGGCCTTCTGGGCTGCAAGTGCACATTGCCGGCTCATGTCCAGCTTTTCATCTACCAGTACCCCTAAGTCCTTCTCCGCAGGGCTGCTCTCAATCTCTTCATCCCCCAGCCTGTACTGATACCGGGGGTTGCCCCGTCCCAGGTGCAGGACCTTGCACTTGGCCTTGTTGAACCTCATGAGGTTCACACAGGCCCACCTCTCCAGCTTGTCCAGGTCCCTCTGGATGACATCTCGTCCTCCTGGTGTGTCAACTGCACCACTCAGCTTGGTGTCATCTGCAAACTTGCTGAGGGTGCACTCGATCCCACTGTCTGTGTCATTGATGAAGATGTTAAATAGCACTGGTCCCAGTACAGACCCCTGAGGGACCCCACTTGTCACCGGAGTCCCCAGTACAAGAAAGATGTGGACCTGTTGGTGTGGGTCCAGAGGAGGGACACAAAAATCATCAGAGGGCTGGAGCACCTCTCCTATGAGGACAGGCTGAGAGAGTTGGGGTTGTTCAGCCTGGAGAAGAGAAAGTCGTTTCAGTACTTAAAGGGGGCTTATAAGAAAGATGGGCACAGACTTTTTAGCAGGGCTTGTTGCGATAGCACAAGGGGTAATGGTTTTAAACTAAAAGAGGGTAGATTCAGGCTAGATACAAGGAATAAGTTTTTTACAATGAGGGTGTGAAACACTGGAACAGGTTGCCCAGAGAGGTGGTAGACGCCCCATCCCTGGAAACATTCAAGGTCAGGCTGGACAGGGCTCTCAGCAGCCTCATCTAGTTGAAGCTGTCCCTGCTCATTGCAGGGGGGAATGGACTAGATGACCTTTAAAGGTCCCTTCCAACCCAAACCATTCTATGATTCTGTTTTTCTTTTGCATCACTTTGCTGACTTAGCATCACGAACAGCTGTGCCAGCTCAACTGAATGGATGCCCTGGCACGTAGCAGTGACAAGACAGATCACCAGGGAGAGGAGAGGTGGAGAGACGGATGTGGAGTGAGACTAATTTTAAGCCAGCCTAGAGAGAGAGAGAAAATAATTTATTGCAGACTTCCTCAATGAGAGATCACAGTTTTGGTCATACCCCGAGATGAAGCAGAAAAACAAATGGGTCTCCTGCCACTGGTTGAAGGTCCATCACTACCCTCCTGCCTCAAGTGTTTGTCCGTTGGCTTGGTTTTGATGGAAACACTGGTCTGAATCCCCCCACCTTGTAAGAGTAACTCTAAGAAGAATAATTTTTACACAAAATATTTACAAAAATGATAGCATATAATGTAACATTAGAAAAAATATCACATTTTAATTTTATAACTGCAGAAGAGACAGACCAATTTAAAAATGTAGGCTACCTAAAAGGAACAGCAGAAACACTTCAAAAACACTGAAAGCCAGTCTAATGGAAAACATGTTAAAAACCCTACAAAAAGTTTACTTTTTTGCATATTTTAACGTTCATTTAGTCTTTTCAGTGTGCCAATGTGCATTTACAGCTATACACTACAAAAACACACAAACACATAACCTAATTTCCCCTAGAAGAATTATTTCACTAACACTGAATATTTAAAACA
The DNA here is from genome assembly GCF_030463565.1 of Pelecanus crispus. Lineage (NCBI taxonomy): Eukaryota > Metazoa > Chordata > Aves > Pelecaniformes > Pelecanidae > Pelecanus > Pelecanus crispus. Next base: position 128,219,199 of record NC_134644.1, on the reverse strand, counting down.
CAGTCTTCACAGTGAAGACCAGGCTTTCAAACTCAAATTTCAGTTTGTGTCCAAGTGCCAGCCATTATACTTCTGACTCATATTTCTTCTGATGTATCTTATGCATAGTTTACTGAATTTGTTCAACTTATCTAAAACTTCAAATGTGGATGCTATTTAATGGCCTGCTTTACTGACTTTCTATTTTATTTATAAATCGATTTTATTAAAAAATTATTTTAAAAAATCCTCTGGTGATATCTGCAACTGTTGAAATACACTAGAGTGAAAAAATATTGTGTTCAAATGAACATATTAACTTTAGCATTTCCTTTTCTCAGACTGAGGCAGATCAGCTGGCAAATGAGACTGTTGCAAACACCACTTCCTTTAGTTTATTACTTCGTACTTGCAAGAATTACAGGCAGTTAAATTTTTATTTTATTTTTTCACAATAAGCAAAATACTACCTATTTGAACATTTTACAGTCAGGAGGTAGTGACAAAAACAGCAACATCTTTCTTGCTGATTTAAAGGGGGGGGGGGAAGAAAAGAAATCATGTTTGCTGTTTTTAAAGAACTAAATGGATATAAATTGTTAGACTCTGGGTCATCACTAAGCATAGGCCAGAGCATTGGCACGAATGACTGTGTTGTGAAGCCTACAAGCTTTATTTGGTTTTTAGTTCACATTCCTGTAGAGTGAGACATTCTTAATTCGGGAGAACTACGGGTAAACATTTATGGGAAAAAATTATTAAATATTTCCTTTCGCAAAGGTAGCAGGCAAAATAAAAACAAAACCAACCCCTCCACACAATGCTAAAGGTGGTCTTTAACTATCAAAATTCAGCAAGGTAAATGAGGCATCTGTGCTCCTTTCTGACAGGCACTCGGAGCTTTTATTATTGGGAGACTCATCTTCCCTCCACCGTTTATCCTTCAGAAACTCATACTATGTTTATTTTCAGATAGGGACAGCATTATCGATATGTGAATACGCATACCAAATAGGCTGCTCCATCATATGGAGATAATAGTAATTATTTGGATCCTATGTACACTTGCACTTAGATTTAGCATTACAGAGGAAGTGAAGATACTTACAAGGGTAATGATACTTATTACAACACCTGATGTAATACATAACTACTGGTCACTTCCCAAACCTCTCACTGAACTCCAGTAGCCTTTGAGAGCTGTTTGCTGCAATTCAGTTTATGACACAATGTTTTAAAAGTTCTTACTCCAAAAGACTCTTGAAAGATGAAGGCCATCTGAAGATTTTCTCTCTAAATATGAAACATGTTCGGCTTGCAGAAGATTTCAGAATCTTAAACAAATACGGAACACAGTTTATTCACCCCAGTGAAAGAAGTCATCCTGCAGATGGGTCTAAAGAAGTCATCCTGCAGATGGGTCTGAGGCTTGAGAGGACAATAGGCAGACTTGTAACAAAAGGCAGAATACAGGTTTTTCTCCTGGCTTTAGCCCTTGGCACTACAGCTCATTTGTCTAAGTTAAGTTTGAGAAATGTACAGGAACACCTAAGAACATGTATCAGATGTGTTTTGATCAGTGTGTACAGAGAGTAGAACCTTATTCTAACTCTACAAGCAGGAACATGTTGGCCTGACTGTATGTGGATCAGGGATATCAAAGCCCTCTTCCTCCTCTGACCAAAGAAAGATACAAACTTTCCCTGCAGAAAATTCAAATGCACACACACCACCCCTGCTGCACCTTAAACTGTGCATGATTTTTAGCTATTAAAAAAACAGAAGAATGCCTCATCCTCTTCCTTATATCTACAAAATTACGCATGCCAAATGGCTCCTTAGCTAAGAGAGAGCGAATGCCATGTCCTGCTTTCCTGGGCATGCGGATGGATTGCATTATCACTAAATGAATGGCTTTCACATTATTATTCCAGGATTAAACCTGCACAATTTACACCTCTTGACTTCAACAACTGTAGGGTAAGACCTCCATGAAACTGACCTATTCCAAACATGCAGTTAACCCAGGAGCAGTTCCTGAATGTAGAGCACATGGGTACCCCAGAGTACATTGCTTTCCCCAGCAGCAAATCATTTCCAAAGCTGCTCTTCTCCGGCTCCTTAGGAAGGGTGCTCCTCTCCTGATCCCTCCCTACTTGTCAAGACTGAAGTCAAAAGAGTTTGCACTAAATAGGCAGATCTCCGAGAGCAACCTGGTAGCTCCTTCCAGTCAGGCTGCAAAGATGAGGCAGCTCTTCCGAATTTTATGATGATTGTGGTAGGGCCAAGGTTTTTATTAGTACTTCCAATATTTGATGCAATTTCCTATAAACTCCCCAATGTAGTTCAAAAATAATTCTGAGGCACCGTCAGTACAGCAAAACCTAGGGCATACGTTTTCCTGAAATCTTAGGCAGACTTCTAGAAGGTTTCTCTTTGTGGTACCACCATAATGGTGTCATATCTTAAAAGGAAAAGTCAGTAACAATAAAGCAGATTTTGCTCCTCAGATGTCCAATGGAACAATATGCCAAAGATTTAACTTTCCCAAAGAACAGACAAGAAATACATGGCAGAATTAGTTTCACAGCACTGTGTGCCACCACAGCTATGCGCAAAGATGTCATACAGCTTGGCCTTTGAGGAGAGCACAAAATAATTCAAAAACAGAACTGACAGGAGGGAAATAAACTACTCTTTCCTGGGAATGGAACTATGCCAAATGACTGATTCTTCTCAAAAAGCCTCAAGACCCATACTTGTTTGACTGTTCCACTAGTCAAACTGTTGCTTATTTCTCAGGGAAACTGGGAGTATTTATTAGCTTGTATTATTAGTCACATGACTTCAAACATTAATCATATTTGTTCAAAAAAGTTGGTGCAATAATTGCAGCTTCTTACTGATGAATGATAAAATGCTGCATTCCACTTCCGTTTATTGGAGATTTCACAGTTAACTGTTGCCTATATATCTAAAATATAGCCCAAATTAATTATTTTTTTAAAAATGAAAAGCTTACTTGCATGTGGCTTACTACATTTCTTCTAGGAAACAATAAAAGGGTAAAATGCCCTAACAAAACATCAAGATATTATGACACAATGAAACAGATAATCCTACCTGATTACCACACCTTTTAAAATTATGCGTAAGGAGTCTTTTGTTCCCTGGTTTTCGGAATGTCAAGCAGCTCATAAATGACAATCTAGACCTAAATAAAAGTATGCTAGTTAAAAATTCCTTATTTATTTAAAGCATGAAATGAATCATTACTTCAAGTATTCGAATAGCAACATCTTTCCTCAATTTCTTACCTAACCTCTCTTTTAAACAGCCAACCTAAGACTATACCAACAAGCAAGACTACACCATTCCAAGCAAGCTGAATTTTTTCTTAACCTGCTTAAAACATTCACCAGACAGTTTTAAATAACATCAAAAATGCTTAATATTACTGCCATTATGCTAGTTTAAAGCAAGAAGGTAGGTATAAGTCTTTATGGCAGAAGAAAATTAATTATAAGGATTTATTTTTTTCAGTATTCCTTTAATGCAATTACCTCAATTCTTGTATTTTGTCACTCTATCAGTAACATCAAGAAATGTCAGCAGAATTACAAGAACTGGAAAGATGAAGAAAGTAAAAAGACCCTAAGAATGTAATCAAGACTTAAAAAGCCCTACATGATGAAGAGTTTGGGGTTTTTTTTTAATAAGAGGAAAGTATCTTCACTTCACCTTTCCTTTCCCTTCTCTCTTAACACACCTATATAAGCTTAAAAATGTTCTTTTATTCAAAAGAGGGTTTCTTCAGTTATTCATAAAGAATTACTCGCACTTGGCCGGTGGTTTGTATCAACTTAAGAGAGCAACACAGAGAGTTTTTCAAGTGGGGAAATCCCAGCAACCCACAGACATGAGCAACAAAGGTGCACACAACCTCTTGAGCAGATGAGGGGACAAAAAGGAAGCAAGGTCAAATCTTGGGTTAATCCACCATGAAAAATGGCTAAATCGGGGTTTGAAGAATTCCTTGACAAACAAAGCAAAGCTGCAATGTCCAGTAGCCCCCTCCCTCCAGCCCCCCAAAGTAATAGATAGTTGCCAAAACCACGCTTGTTTAAACACACAGTTTCGCCCACCCTCCCTCATTATCTGGTCAGAATTAATGATGATCTGATTAATAAATTGTTACTCAATTACCACTTAACCCAATCCCTGTCAATTAATCCTAGGCACACCTTTCAAACCACAATAAAAAAAAATGAATGTTCATCTCCTCCTCTTCTTTTCTCACATTCTCCTTCCCCTCCTCCCTTTTCCACTCCCCCCAGATGAACACATTCTGGGATTTATTTTCCTGTATCCGATCCAAGAACTAAAGAGTCTTCTATACCTTTTCAATACAGGGCGAATAGGAGATGCTGCTCCCAAGCCTACCCTCTGCACACAGTATTCTGCTCTCACCTTGTGGAAGAGTGTCAGAGACTGCTGCAGCATTTCAGTTCAAGCAGAACTCCTCAAAAAGTGGTCCCACATTGCCGAACATCCCTTGACTCTCCTTACTCCTCCAATGCTACTTTTTGGGGTTCTTTTTAACCTCTCAGCTCCTTTCAGAGAAGCAGCTCCTTAACCCAACTCAGTTCATTTGTTCAGAGGAAACTTTTATTCACCCTGAATGAATAAACCGCTTTAACCATGAAACAGTCAAAAGAAATACAAATTACTGAATAAAATTCTAATCACTGTACTGCCCTGTTCCACATGCTCTGTAAGTGGTATATATTGTATGCCATATGCCAAAATGATTTGTATATAGTGCTGACATTTTTTATGTTCCCCACAATGTTTGGAATACCACACTACACAGGGTGCAAGAAGATAAGATCATTTATGTAAGCAAAATATGACCTTACAAGTGTGTAAATCCCTTATTTGCGTATGCAAGAGAAATAGCTGTGAGCACCCGTACTATTTGTATGTGCAATTATTTGCTTTACATGCCACATCAATTCTGCAAACAAATAGTGACTATTTAGCAATATTAATCTCTTTCTATTGTATAATACTGAACTGGGGAGAGAGAGAGAAAGACAAGAATTTAAAGTCCATGAATAAATAGTATACTAACTGCAAACTAACTAGTATAGAAATCTCAAGTTTGTGCTGTGAGAACAGAAATCCATGGCTGAAGAAAACCAGCAGAAAATGGAAAGAGCAGCCTGATCCAAAAAGCGGAACTGCAAGAGGCTGTGCTGCTCTGGGAGAAAACATGGGTCTAGAAAGAATAAACATGCAGCTTATATGTATCATTCATACATATAAATATACATATAAACCCCACACATTCTAAGGCGTTGGTTTTTTTTTTTTTTATAGATGAGGCAAATATAAATAAAACTTACTAAACCTTCCTGTGTTAGGAATCTGAAGGTGGCAAGGTTAAGTACTCTGAAATCAACAGATGACACATTCAGTTTTTAGTATATGTATTCTGCACTGTAGGAAATCTGGTATTACATCTCTTTTGAGTATTTTGCACCTGTGCTTCTCAACATATGGTTAAAGAATATCTATTTGTATTAGCAGGGTCTGTAGCTTAAACAATCTGTTACCATTTGAACTAGGGGACATTTGAGTCCCACTGCTGGGTAAGAGGAAAGCTGTCAGCCCTGGGTCTGACTATAGGTAAGTGCCACCCAAGCTGCTGCTTCACACATATGGAGAGTATCATGTGATGCCCCTACAGAGGTAGCTGGACCACTGTGGTCTATGCCCTAACTGGGAGAATGATGGTTTGGGAACAGCTTTACTTCATCTCTCTGTCTCTCATTGTGAAATATTTCCTGCCTCAGGTGGCATGAACCTCTTGGGCTGGAGGAGGAAAGTCTACCTCTTATCTCTCTCCCCCTTCTCCCTTTCCAACCCCAACTGTTTCCATGGTACAGCCAGCTGTAGCTGCTGCCAAAGAAAACAAGGCATTTTGCTACCTTGAGGGCATTCCCCTTTGAACATCAAAAGTCTATAGCAAACAATGGAGTTGAAACAGCTTTGCAAATAAAAGGTCACAAGAATTTTTCATAATGGAAAATATCAGACTACCTACAGGCAGGGGTTGCTTCTAGCTCACAAACAACACTACACATGCTTGCAAATACACTTCATTTTGAGCTCAGCTAGTCTTTGCTGAGATACTGCATGGTCCCAGTGAAGTAACTTGAATTCATCCTCCCTTTAGCCATTTTGTAATCACCTTAATTGTCAGGTCTTAAAAATAACAGATTTTTAGTTCTTTGGGAAGGGAATGCACTTACATATGGTAAGAAGCCAAGCAAACTGTAGGGTGTTCTGAAATAACAGCTCACAAATTAAGCAGTGCACAAAGTAGGGGAAAGGAGAAAGGGCATGTGCTACTGGAGAGTTTCAGGGAGAAGAGCAGAGCATGTGATAAGCTGTTGATGGAGCTGTGCTTCGCAAGCTCTAGCCAAAGGACAAATGAGCAATGCAGAGAACCCCTGGCTGCCAGGAGCTACTGAACCCATATTAGAGGCCTCCATGGAGAATTGGCAGGATGGGATTCAGCAACAGCAGGAGCCACATGTTTTCTGGGCTCCGGCTCTCTGCCTGTGCATACGCCCAGCCCTGCAAGCACAGCAGTATCCCATGGGGTCACATTCCCCTGTGGCTACCCTGGCCTCTGCCGCCCAAACGTACCCTCCGTCCCACTCCCCTGCGGCATCGGCATCCCTGCCTCCTCCACAAGCACGCTCCGGTGGTCTTCCCTCTCTCCTGCCTCTCAGAAGCAGAGGGGCTGGCAGGAAGTCTGTGATACCTAGTTTGAGTGCTGCTGCTGTGAAGATGAATAGTGAACTCTTAGTCCCTAGACCAAGAGCAGAAGATGGAAGGTGACTCAAGAAGCATTTAGTGGGAAAAATACTGGACAAGCTATTGCTGAACAACTTTCTGGCACTAACCCTTAGCTAGACTAAAATCCCTTCAGATGTACATTACAAAATAATTATACTGTGGGAAGTTAACAGAGTTTAAATGTGCACCCTGGATATTGGGCATTCATCTCCCTGTGAATTCTGCATAAAGGTAAGCCTTCAGCAAAGAGGGAAACTATGATTATCTGCATTTTTCTGCATTGCTGTGGCAGTGGAGGAAGGGAATGGGGGCATGGGTTGAAGGCTCTGAATTTTCAGGGCAACTCATTATGTTGAAAACCAAAATTGTCATAATTCCATAATAAGAAGAGCTTGCTTTGGATTTCTTTTTTATTTTCCCACTCCCCTGCTGGACAGTTTAGCAGACACAAGCCAGAAGAACTGGTGACTGGAAGTGTAGTTGAGCACTTGCTCATTAAAAAAATTAACCCTACCACATCTTTCACGTATCACCATCCTGCCAACTCCCATGGGAAGCTGCCCAACAAGACCATCACTCTCACTTACTGCCTGCAGCTTCTCCCCAGATTTCAACACCTTTCTGTACATTCATCCTTGACCTAAAGTGCCCAGTATGGGAACACTCCTCCAATCTTACCTTCCTTTCTCCTTCCCCGCTTAGAAAAGCCTGGTCAGCCAACACTTTCTTCACTACAGGATGAAGAAAACCTGTGAGTTTCACTAATTGCAAGAACACTCTCAAATACACTAGAATAGTTGGCGCTGAGAACAAAACATCTGAATTTTTAGATTTTTAATGTAGGGGATTGAGAAAATGGGACTTGACTGGTGTAGGAAACTGGTAGTTAAAGGTCACTGATAACAGGGAAAAAAAGGAGTAATTAAGATATTGTCAAAGTCACTGGTGTATAAAGACTGTTTCCATGTGATAGTTTTCAGTGCTCAACATGAAGTGACAATTGGTTTACAGACACTCTAACTTATATTTTACCAGAGACCATCAATTCAGATTAGTCTGGATGCTTAACTCAGCTCAGCATTTCCAAATAGAAACAGAAATGGAAAACTGTTATTGGTAAATGGCACTATATGAATAGAGGTTGGTTTTTTTTTTTTTCACTCTTCTGCCATAAGGTACACATGCCAGTTATCACAGAAATGTCTAGAAACCTCAGTCAGGTTCACACCCCATCAGACTAGGCACAAGAAATGCAGCAGTTTGCTTAAACTGCTCACATGCTTTAGCAAATTTTAACAGATGAAAGAAATGTGTGCGTGTGGGAGAACAATAGGCCATGTAAATAATCTACAGAAATCAGTGTTAATTTTTTCTGCTGTCTCTTAATTAATGTTGTGGTGTGTATGGATGGCTTTCCCAACCACACCAACAAGGTCTCCAATTCCAGTATCTCATTAAAGCTCCCTCTTCTTCATCATCTATGTCATTTGTATATCTGTACTGCAAGACGACTGCCTCCTTTTTTTTTTTTTAAGCAGGCAACACGATTATTTCTGAGATCTGAAACATACTAACATAATACATATATATACAGAGAGAGAAAAGATGCATTAAGCTATTTTGCAAAGGGGCCAAGAGAAGGGAGTTTTCTGGCAATTACTCAGCATAAGGAGTAAGGTATATGGTGAATAGATTAGATAAAATTAGTAGTTGTCAACCCAGTACTGCCTGATGACAGAAATTGCAGCTTTATCTCTCTCCTATCCATGCCTCCCACATAATCACGTGCCTCATTAGGATGCTACGGACAGAACACACAAGAAAAAGACCATCCTCGAGCCATCAGAAAAAGCCATCCAAAAAATCACGGAAGAACTCCTGCCAGATTTGGTCAAAAAGATTTCGCTTTGTTGCAGGACATAATTATGTACTATCTGACACTATCACAGCATTTGAGGAATGGGAAAATCCATGCTGCAACCAGGTGCCCTGCCAGGGCCAAAAATGCCTCCTTACTTCCAAACACATGTTTTTTGTGTGTTGGAAAAACTAGCAAGACCTATAAATTAAAGAGAACAGACAACTGACCCAGGGAAAGGACTGGTCAGTCAAGATCTGGCTGTGTTAAATTTGGCTGTATTAAATTAGATGTCACAGAAGCATGGACTTTGAGAAAACACTAAAAACACATCTGCGAAATGTTTGGAGAGAAAGGCATTGCTTTTTAGGATACACAACCCTGTAATACAGTATCTGATACACCGATCTATGTCTACAATATCCAAAGCTAGCAGCACGATGCTTATTGTTCCAGCCATCTTTGTGGGAAAACTCTTGGATAAAATTGCTTCTCCCAATTCTCCACATTCCTCCAGCTAAGTTCTTACACAGAGGTTTTAGTTTCAGTCACAAGAGCATGAGGAACAAATGAGAAAGGACCCTGAATGGCAGAACAGTCAATTCAAAATGAGCCCAAGGGCTAGCACGTGATGATACCGCATAGGTCATTTCCATGTACATAATAAAAACCGCTTATGAAGCATTTAGGAGAATAGTAGATATGAACAAAAATGTTTTCTATCAGATCACAATGAACAAAAGTTTCCAGCAGATTTACCGAATGGTGCAAAACATTCCAGTACTATTTTGCTGGTTTGCATTAAAAGGAAGAATGTGAGCACATCAAAGCTTGACTTTGCCTGAGTAAGAAATCATTCTTCTGGCCCTCAAAAGACTAGCTGACTCCGAAATTGGAATGAACTGAGCCTTGACCCATATTTGTAAATGTAACACAGAGCCAAATCACAGAGCATGCTCTGTAGGGAAGTCTAGATACTGCTGATACAAATTTTCCCACCTGTATTTCGAGGGTACAGCTGTAGGCACTGAACACACATAATTCATGAGCTATGCTTCCACAGTCTCACAGGGCTTTCAGGAGCTTGTCACATTCTTTTCAAATGGATCATTAAGGGTGGTGTACCTAACTGGATGGGTGGAGGAAATTTATCTGAACGGGAGATTAGAAGTGATTCAATTTTGGGAGATAACCTGACTTTTTGTCTTGGTAAGACTATAGTTCAACCATGTGAGTTGACATTGGCATTTGGGGCTACTCAGCAGTTTCACATACAGATACTGTTGTGCAGATGAAAAAGAATAGCATTATAAAGCTTCTCCTTGTGAACCATAAAGGTATAATTCTGACATGATGATGGCTGATGTCATCAACGTTTTCATGAGGAGGCTAGGCTTAACAAGGCAAACTAAAGCTTTTTACAATGAACTTTTTGAATTTCCCTGACTTGAAGAGTTCATCACCGACAATCGGTGGGACTGTGACAAAGATAAGAGGAATGGAAATTCATGCTGAGACCATTTTACAATGGCTCAGGAATCTTCTCTAGTCTCTGTAAAACACACTGCAAGTAGAGGCAAAAGACCTGGGAAGAAGAGGAATAGCAATGATGGCCTTCAGTGCAATTTACTTTCCTCAGGAGAAGAAAACTTGAGAGGGAAGCCAGTCCCGAAACTTTCCACTCCCAAGCCTTAACTATTAAAATTATTAAATTAGGTGTGAGAAAGCAATAAGCTCATTCCACACCTTCTACAGAAATGCAGAGCAGAGGACAGATAAAATTTCCGAATTCTCTGGGCGTCTCTGTCCTTGCCTGGACGAGTGGAGCTGTAAGAACTGTTTGGGGAACACTGACTGACCAGGAAAGGAAAGTGTCATATTGACGCAAATACCAGAGACCATGGTGCTTGTCATACTGGAGCTCTAAAAACAGCACTTCTTGTGCCTTCCTCTGTTTTGCAGTTGCTTTTGTTATTTATTTTTAAATACCCTTCTGACTAACTATCTTCCAGAAGAAGAGGGGAAAAAAAAAAGAAAAAGCAAGAACTGGGAGAAACCAGAGAAGGATAGCTGAGCCATCAATTCCTCTGGGCCAAACCCTTAGGTCCAATTCATCCTGTGCTACTGCCAGCCACTTACATCATTCATAGCAAAAAAATTTAGCAGTCCAAACTGGTGTGTTCAAGTCTTGCAGGAATACTGCTTATTCCCGACTCATCCTAAGAGCTAAACAGAAAATACTTTCTGTATCTGCATAGCTGCAAAGCAGCATTTAAAAAGAATAGCTTTTAAACAAGCAATAAGCCATTTAAAGATGCAAATCTTATGATTTGCTACGCTAAATGTTTTTACACAAAATCCTCTTGAATCCTGGGAAATCTGTTGATCAAAAAGGTGCATGCTGTTCTAATATATGTCCTATGTCAGCACAAACAGCCTTCATGTAAACACACAGCCATGACTACCATGATCAGAAGCCCTTTATCCTGCGTAAGAGGTCTGCACGCTAATAGATGTCCTAGGCTAATGCTAACTAGCTACAGCTGGCTCGCAGCTATAAAAAGCATTAATGAAAACATAAATACTAACTTCTCCACTTCCCTCAGCCCGTACGTCAAGGCTGCGCAAAGGCATCACTTTCCAAGTGGTCTGTGTGAATGAACTGGCTGCTCCGAACCAGCTCGCTCTGGTTCTCCGAAGTTTGTTTACCGAACAGCGTGTGCAGAGACACACTGAGCACGGGGGACGCAGGGGGAGAGACCAACCACGTGGCCGCCCGGCTCACCCAGCAAATCCTCCGCCACCCCGAGCCCCGAGCTTTTAGTGACGGCTCAGATAAAGGAAGGAAATATCTGTTAACCAAGGGACTGACCCGTGGGCATCAAAATGTCAGTCTGCACTGAAGCCGATTCTTACAACGTATTACTATGTTTTGCTGCAACATTGCTTTGCTTTGCTGAACTGCTGTTATGAATTCGGTCGTAATAAATAATGCGTGCAGTGACATACACGGAGCAGAGAAACTTCATCATCCTTCAGAGTTCTGTGCGCTCTCAAAACTCACTACAGGATTTATATTTGCATTGTGCCAAATAGAAAACAAAACTGCAGATAAAAGAGACTCAGATTTCACCAGTATGTATACAGAAAAGGAAGAAGAAGAAGAAAAAAAATCTGTTTAATGGAAAAGAGGATGCATGCAACTCTGGGGTTACAAATTCAGACAAACATGAGGACACTGAAGTGCTACAACACCCAGCAATTTTTATTCAGTCATGCTGCGCGTGCACACACACACACTCTTTTTGTTATTCTTCGACGACTGGACTGTTTACCTGTGATTTTAAAATAGTTTTGTCCTGAAAACAGTTACTTTGTCGCTGTCTTTCTATGCATTTCCTCAGCGCGTGACCTCAGACAGAGAGAAATGCTTCAGGTCTTTGCTGGGAGGCCAGGCACACTGGCTTGCTATCCACTCTGCTAGGCTGAACACAATTCCTTCCAGTCCTGTGTTTGCTGGTTCCTAACAACTGTCACAAGCCAGCGTTGCCTCAACATTAGCCCACCTTACAGGAAAAAGGGGAGCCTTCTTTTGGAAGCACATAAAGCATGTATCAGTACTGCCTGTTTTCAAATTTATTTTTCATTTCAAAATACTGGATGTGTATCTTAAAACCTCAGCTTCTGAAGTTCCACCAGTAATTAAGAATTGCACTCAGCTTTTTTTCTTTTCCATTTTTATAGAGGAAACCCTTTACATGAAGCTGATGAAATTTTTGGTTCTTCACCCAAAAAGCTTAGAAACACTCAAAAGTACATTTAAAAAGAATTCTTATTTCCAAGTATCATGATTCTTCATTCTCACGATTTTGTCCAATGCATTATTTTTTTAATTTCCTCTGATTTGCACTACCCACACAGCAACTGCAACCATGTCAGTCACCCCCAAATCCAGCTTCTACGTATTTAACAAGGATCAAACAAAGGTTAGAACATAATCTGTTTGGCTATGCAGGAGTTTCCTAAATGTAACATAACAGATGTTATCCAACATGGCTCAACCCTTTGCAAGCATTTAAAAATAAATTAGCCGACTGCAGTTTGTTGATGTGCTGAGGTTACAACCTCCAAATTAGAGGTGGCACCTCTTTTTGCTTGGAGTTCTCCCCCTTCTACTTGGTGCATATAACCCGATTTCCAACTCATTTCTTACACATCCATGACCTTAGCAGAGTCCCTCCCCACTTACACTGCTGAAGTGCAGTCTGAGCGCCACCGATTCTCCTGACTGTTGAGGCATCCACTTCAAATGCTTGTTTTCTCAGGATGTTATTGCTCCAATTCTCCCCCAAACCCTGGCAGTCCAAATATGGATGATGACTCAGATACAGAGAAGTACCAAGGTATAGATGAGCTCCTATCACAGATACTTTTAATCATGACTGAACAGCCCAGGCTGCAGCAAGAAAGTTCAGGAGTTCTCAGCTCCCTTGTGAAGGAAATACGCACTTACGATTAAATAGAAAGAAAGAAATTGAAAACACTTTTGCAAAGATTAGGCACTGAATGTTTTTGCTAACAAGCTCTTCGACTTCCAATTTACATTATGTTACTATGGTCAGTTAATTTATAGCTCTATATTGAAGATGTGACATAACTTCTTGATCCAATCAAATTAATTTCCTTGCACATTTTTCCTCACGTCAAACAGAATTTACAAATTTTGACACATGTTCAGAGGCAGGGGAGAATGCATAATCCCGTTGTTACAGGACAAAGACAAGAACATCTGTAGCTATCATGACTAGATCATATTTGAGTTCAATAGTGGGGAAAGTTGCTGCCTCGGAGAGGAAATCCATAGCAGGAACTACATAGGCTCAAGGGAAATTAATGGGCAGACAGAAAGCTAACTTGCACAAAATGGTATTTTAATACCTTATGACCACTCTGATATTCCTCGTATGAGGACCTCAGTGGCAGCACAAGTTGCAAGTGTCAAATTGCAGCACAAATGCATGGAAAGTGGAAACACTGTAGAGACTTCACTGCATCTTGCACTGGAACTTCGCTCCTACCTGCTATCTGCATTTGTGTGTACGTGAAAGACAGCAGACAACAACTTCCCGGGCAGAGGACCCGGCACAAAGCCAGAGAGAGCCTGCTTGCTGCTTCCACTTCCATCTTTGCCTCCTTCCTTCCACTGCTGCAGACACAAGGAAGGCTACTGGGAGCAATCAATACTCTCACCCCACTGTCAGGCTGTATGAAGTCAGCTTTCAGATGTAGCCCTTGCACCTCTAGTTGCACAGATCAGTAAGCGCCTCTGAGCTGGAGTAAGCAGCTGCACAAAGATATTTACAGTTGGCTGGTGGTAATTGCCCGATGGCTCAGATTAACACCTCCAGAAGGGCAGGATCTGCTTCTGTGAGATCCTTCTCAATGACTGGCATACCACCAAAAGTAAGAGTGCCAGAGCAAGGACACCACTGATACAGAGAAATAATTTTTAAAATATGTCTATAAAATCCTGTTATCATGTGATATTGAATGAAACACAGCCCACAACACAAACATGACCAAACATTACACTCTGCAATTTCATGACATCATTCTTGGTCCATTTAAACATGAAACGTCTCTGAAATATATTTTGCATTCAGTCCTAGCCTTAAGCACTTGTAAAGCAGGTTGTCCAGAGGAGCTCAAACTGTAGCCAAACACAGGCCTCAAATCAGGTATCTAAATTCAGTGAGTTACAAAAACATTTCAAACATGGATCAGGCAGTAAGTATCAGGTGAATCATTTCCATCATTTCCTTTTTTCTTAATGTAGGACTAAAATTACGAAAATAACTAAATATCTCTCAACTACCATTCCACTTGAGTCCTTATACTGTGAAGTGTAATACACAGCAGTAAGTTCACCCCAGGCCTCTTTGCTCATCACTTTTCTCTCGTTTGAGGAGTATGTTTTCCAAACCCTGTGAAGCCCCCTTTAGCCAAAGAGGGGGCTGGGGCATTAACTGAAATGAGTTTGAGGATCTCAGCACAGCCTGCAGCAGATCCCTACCCAGTGTGATGTTGCTGACTGCCTTTGGTTGCAAGAAATGGAACAAAACCAGCAGGCACTGCAGCCAGTCAGGACTGGCACGTGAGCGTAAGATAACTGTGTTAAGTGCATTTATAAGTTACATACCAATTTTAAACCACAATGCTTACTGAAAGAATTAATTAAGATTGTCTTTTCTGAGGAGCTTTATTTTATTCGTATTGTTTGCAGTATCTTAATCTTTTGTATTCTGTAAAAGAAAATGTATAAAAGCTTAAGATACAGATGTACAGGCCTATGTCCCTTTCAAAGTCTGTCTTGTATTAATTACTAGAGTGTGCCCATAATTTTAAAACCACATAGGACAGTGTATTCCTGACTCTATACTCTTTGGGACAAAAGACCTTCTTCCTGAAAGGGTATGAGTATGTTCGTAACATCTTTCCAAGGAGTATTGATTTGTTATATCCAAACAGAAGCTTTTACAGAGCTGATAACAAAAAGTTATTTCTAAGAATCTTCCTTTTCAGAAATCTGCTATTGTATTAAATCTGTGCTGATGTTTCTTTGCACATCCGCTGATCCATGCAGATACTTAAGGTTGTGTGTACAAAGTTTACCTGCCCAAGCTGCACAGAAATTACGTGCAATATTTGAGTGGTTAAATTTCTCTCCCAACTGTTAGCTCCGTGTGTGTCCACCTAGGCATTTGTAACATTTATCATTGCTCATGGTCCTTGCCTTCTGTACCGTGGTAGCAGGAAAACAAATCCCAGAGACACAATCCGGCTTTTATAAAAGTTTCGGAGAGTTCCAGCATGACTTTAACACTTCTTCCAGGTCAGGACTGAAGTCATGTAGTCAGTGAAAGGTAGAGGTGTAAAACACACATGGAGGATTTCTGCTCTCAGTTCTGTCAACCACATAACTTTCAGAGATATAAAAATTCAAGGGGAAGAAAGGTCAAAACCAAGGGAAAGATTCTATACCTTTTATGTAGGCCATCTTAGAATAATTCTTGACAAATAATAGGTGCTGGAAAATTACTATTCCTGGTTTAAACCAGACAAAGTACAACAGCACGTACCTTGATTGTGGCTCTAGGGCTGGAAAATTACCTTTTCAAATTGTTCACTTTCTACTCCCTAGACTGGTCTCCACTATAGGACAACATACGGGGGACCACGTCACTCTTCGCATTCCCCCCATTTACATATTCCCTTGAAAACAATCAGTTGGGTGGATACAGCCATAAAACAGACAGCAACGGGAAATGAGATGTTCAGGTGCAATAAAGCTTCCCCAGCTTTCTAAAGCCCTGTATGCAATAATCAAATGTGGGAGGTGTGAAGAGGTATAGTTACAAGGTAAGTGGTGGTGAATACACAACTCTACATAATGATGCTTCCATACCACGTATCTGTCTCTCTATGTTATTTACATATCTCTGCAATTTCTCTATCGTGGGGAATACATCGGTAAGTAGAGCTACTCCGCCCTCTCGACCAACAAAAGGCTTGGGGTGGGTATGACTATTCTCTGTGAACATACTGGCACTTTACTGATCAGTCTAAGCACTTGAGTATGGAGGAAATGTAAGCCAGTAACCAGCGTCTCCTTTTTGCTTGATGCATACAGGAGCCTGCACACACAGCGTTGGCCATCTGACATTTGCTTTCTGTTCCTGCCCATTTGCTTTCCAAACAGACTGAATCCCTGTCACACTTGTGCTCTATGCTGGCTACTGTCTTCTTGAGACTCTTTTCTATATCAGCAGCTTTTACCACTGCCCTGATAAATTTTAGAACAATGGCAAATTGTTTAATTGCCTATTCCCAGTACAGGGCCGAAAAACAGTGGTGTATGTTGAGGGGTCCTTTTTTGTCTTTGTACAGAGTATATCAGATAAGAGTGCTTTCACCTTGCCCTTGGACAGAATAAGATTATGTAAATATTTAGCATTGAAAAATAAACGGTAATGTCAAATTAACAAATTGTTGTACTGCAGTGGCACTGGAAGCAGCCCAAGTTCCATCTATCTGTCTGCAGCATCAGCAGCAGGGAAAACAGACTTTCAGGGCTATCTGGGCAACAGCGCAGGGAAGCTACAGTGTTAAATATATAATACAATTTCATATCTCAGCTGGACAATGTGATACCAAAGCTGGTTTTCCAACAGTCTTTTATCCTTACTCTCTATTTTGGTGGCTCCAGTTTGAGAACTACAAATAGAGCAGCGTGGAGGCGAAAGGGATATTCCAAGTGTCAGGGAGTCTTAACCATGAATAAAAAAAAAAAGGAGAAGAAAAAAAAAAGAGAGACTTCAAAGCAGAAACAGGTTACTAGACCTTGAACCACAGCTGTTAGGAGAACTATTACAAGTCTGTCAAGTAGCAATTAGACTACTTTGCAAGAATATTAAAAGCACGTATCTTCACTTCTGAGAAGGATCTGAAAAGGGGGGAATCAGAAAAAACTTCTAGGTTATGGAGTACTCTCTACTGCACTTCAGTTACCTATTTCCTGTTTATTTCCCACTTGAAAAGTCACATCCCAGAAACATAATGTAATTTTTAAAAACTTGCATTTATGACCATTCCATTTAAAATGTTTTGTTGAAAAAACACAAAAAACAAATGGAATGCTGTAAACAGATTTAAGTCAGCCACAAAAAACATTCTGACAGATGTTAGCATCTGTGAACATGATCTTTCACGACAGTCCTTTCCAATCTGGGCTCTTTTCAAATAAGAAGACCTCCAGGGTTTTTTTTGTTGTTGTTTATTTCAATATGCTTTATAAAATTTAAGCTAGGTTTTCCATACCAGAAGGGTGACTTTTCAATATATTAGTCTACCTACTTGGAATGCCAGTTGCAGCACTTAACACTCAACTTTTAGTTGTGCATGCTGCCAGACAGGTTAACCCATTGACTAGATTTGTGTTAAGATAAACAGCAAAGATCATTAGATGAAGAAAAAGAGGAAAAAAGGAAATCCAACTTTGAAATGAATTAGTTTTACAGGATTACCACTTTCCAATAAAACTGTTTTACACAGAATTATGTAGGAACAGACTACTCAGAAACTTGCAACAACTTGCTAGAGCATAATGAATCCCAGCAACTGGCTATCATGTTTCTGGGGGCCTGCTCAGAAAGAGAAATGTGACTTTCCCCACACTTCTATTTCTTCCAGCCACTCAAACAAATCCTATTTTGCTCCCCAAGGGTCCTGCTTGCATGGTAGCAGGCCTTTCCACTTCTCTAAGATCTGGCAAATTGAAAACAAAAGAAAAAAGCAAACCCAAAAGAACTATTGATGACTAGTGCATCAAGGCAGATCACATTATTTTTTAAAGTAAATGTACTGTCCTTCTTTTGTTCTTGGAATAGAAAGTTATAGCAGGCTAGAGTGCTAACGTTCAGGTAGCAAGTAGGTCAAAACACATGCCAAGAGAAGTGTATGGAAAATTTCTCTAGTCACCCACAAAGATTTTAAAATGTGGATTCACAGCTATAGCTAGGATTGCTTTATATTAGCAGTGGTTAGCTTTTCCTTCTTAATAGACAACACCCTTTCCTGTCCAGCCTCCTCACCCAAATCTTTTGAGCGCTCTGACCAGTTTAACTGCCTAATAGTCCTAAAAATACATCTATTTTAGTTTCACCAACTACCACGCAACTAGCCCTGTCCTTCAAGGCATAAAACTGACCAGCTCTATTTTTTACTGAACTCACATGCCCCGCTCAAAACAAACAGATACTGGCAAGAGCAAAATCCAAATTATACACTGCTTTATCCCAAGAACACAAAGTACAAGGCCGATGCAGTGAGCGCCAGTGAGCTCCTCAGGTTGACAGGAGTCTCTTTGGGATCCTCATACGTGTAAGCCAGGCCTTTTTCAAAAAGAGTCAAAATAATCGGGTTTAGACAAACATGTGTTGTGTCATTAGCAAAAGTATCTCTCTCATCAGAGGGGAAAAGGCAGCAAAAAGTATGCCAGGAATGCTGGAAATGGGCAGTCACGGCGAGTCATATTTTCTTCTTTTTTTTTTCCCCCATGAAACTCCTTCAGCATGAAAAGTCCATTTGCGAGACCAGTTAATTACGGGGGGAAAAGGCAAATGATTCGACAACAATGCAGGGAATGTGGGACCAATTTATGTATGGCAGAAGCCGACGAACTTCTCAGTCTCTGTAACGATTTCTCAGCGTCCTCAGAAAACGCTTTAGATAGTTCAGCTAAACAGACTTAAACCCATCAGACGCATCCATTTGTCTGTCAGTAAAAGGCCATATTCTATATATGTGTATTTATGAACAATAAAGCTAGATGCATATATGCATTACAGTAATTTCTATGCTTTACTCGTGTTAGTTTTAATCCATTTCCTTACAATGAAAATACAGGTTTCTCCCACAATTTGCCAGTTTCTTTCTAGAAACTGGATGCCTCAAACAAAATGCATCACTTCCCCTGCTCCACATTTAATTTCATGCCTCTTTTCAGCTTACTTCGTTTTTTGTGCTTCCCTGTGGCAACAACATCTAGGTTATTGTGGAGTGCTAGAAAAGAAGATATAAAATAAAACAGCCCGTCTAAAATGCAGTATCTAATTAGAAAATTTTGTTCACAAAACAATGAATTATCTCACTCATATTGCCTCTTAAAATGCAAAGGTTTGCTTTTGTGGCAGTTTTACTTTACAAAAAGAAGTTTACAAAGAAAAAAAGAGGGTTTTTTAATTACAAAAGTACGAGCCATCAGTTGGTTCAAAGGACTGCCAGAGGGCGTTGGACCCTTTTGCTCACTATCAGGTGACAGACAAAGACATTTTTGATAGAGGAGAAAAGTCTCATGTGGATGCTTATCGGCCATGGAAATAGCAGCTGATAAAGCCCTACGAGGTGTTTTCATTCCTCAGTCTTTAAAAGAAGTGTTCGTTCTCTTCTTTGTAAAAGAGAAAGCGGATTGATTTTTCTCTTCAGGATCCAAAAGACAGTCTAATAGCTGTGAACGACAACAACCAAGCTCTTTTCTGAGCTGGGATATCTATAAAATTTGAGGAACTTTCCTAGAGGCCAGTTTAACAGCTGCACGTGAGAATACCCAGCTACAGCATGTACTCAGAAGCAATGGACTCTCATTTTTTTATTTTATTTCTATTTCAAGTTTGACATAAGAAGTCCAATCTGAGCTTTCTCTTTTCTTTCACCCCATTCCTGTGAAGGGTGTGGGCTCAGGCAGGTTACTACCTCAAACTGTGTGATTGCTAGTTAAGTATATTTTTGGCTAAAAGTTAGAAAGGAAATATGGAGATGGTCTTATCATTGGAACTCTGCCAGAACTGATTTGTTAAAAATCAGCTTGAATAATAGACTGTCAGCTGCCCTGACTTTTGACCAAATGTAGCCCCCTGGAAGAAAATCTACATGGAGGAATACTGTCCTCAAAATCACATACTGATGTGGGGCTGGTAAAGTGCATTTCCTCTCACTTTTTTTAAAAATATATATTATAGCAAGAAAGAATTAAATATAAAGCAATGAGTTCACACAACAAGATGTACCCATTACTTTTTAAAAAAATAATGCAAGTTAAGGTCAATATAACTGTTGTATGTAAAGGAGCTTTCAAAAAATATTGGGGACAAGGCTGTTGATAATTACTTTCCTTGTGGGTGATGACCGAGCTTGCATTTTAGGAAAAAACAATCTTCCTAAGTTCCTCCTGGAGGAATTTTATTGATCAAAATGAGTGCTGTAAATTATCCGGTGGCTTACAAGGTAGCAAGAATTGGCAGAATTCCAGTATTTCAAAAGCTCGGGAAGAAGGACCTGTGAGCATGATACTACCCACCAGCAGGGTGGCTTACAGGAACTCAAATTCTTCAAACCTTTGAAGAATCCCTTCAAAGCCTATTGCAAATTACATCTGGAGAGTTCTCAATGGGACCTTTTAAACTAATTACACCTCTCCACTCAGGTCCTAAACTCCACAGGAAGACAGATCTCCTAATGTCCTGAAAGGCTGAACTTAGAACCTTTATATGAGCTCTGCCACTGTAACGCCCTTTAATAAGCCTCCTGAATGAAAACAAAATCCAATGTATCTTATCTTTTAAAATTTTAAGCCAGCATGAACCAAAAGTTAGTGCAAAACCAAAGGAAGAAAATTTAGTAATAGACACAGTGATCTCAGACCCCGAGTTGCTGAGGAGGACTTTGAAATCAGTCTTTGGTCTCAAACCTTGAGGATCATAAAAGGAGAAGGAAAGGATTCAACAGTTCAGTACCGGTCAGAAGGGAAAACTGTGTCGTATGTTTTGTAGTTAAGAAAACAAGTTCCCATTCTTGATGCCCTACACTGAAAACAGACCAGTGTTAGGATGCAAAGACTAAAACAGAAGAGGCTAAAACCACTAGTCTAAAGCTCTATGCTCCGTGGGTTTTGTGTATAAGATTTCTGCGTTAGTGTTAATGTTTTGATGCTGGATCACTTTTTACTGCAGAGGAGCTGAACTGCTGTGAGCTCCAGATTTCCAGAAGTCAACAGGAGCTTTTTCCAGTGGCTTCACAATGGAAGTTTGCATGTGTACACCTGTGTTTCTCTAATGGCATCTGTGCAAAATCCGAATTTTAGAAAAGCCTTTTGGTTCTCCATCTCTCTATGTATATCTCTCTTGTTTCAGAAGACCACTCTATGAGCATAACTTCTTAGCATAGCATACTGGAGACTGAAATAGGTAAATGGGAAGTAACAGTTATTCTGTGAAACTCAAGGAACTCAAGATGTCAATGATCATCACTGGTTTTAAATTAACTTCCCATTAATTAATTTTCAATCTTCCTGTTGTCTGTTGATGACATGAACTACAGACAGATCCTTCCCTCCTCTGGGCAGGACTACTTCTGTGTCACACTATACCTACTAAAAAACTACACTACTTCCATAAAGAGCCCTGTGCCTTACTGAGCATGCTTATTCCCTGCAAGCTGATGGCTAAGAACGACACTTCCGAACTCCCTCGTCTTTGGTTTCTCATATATCACAGCCTCAACAGGAAAATCCCCATGCATCTTACTACTCACCTAACATTTGGTGGATCTGAATTTATGATGGGTGTTGCACAAAGAGGCTTGTTTCCTTGAACGTGGCTTCTGTAACTTTCTCTTGCAGGCAAACAGTACACCCTTTGGATAACGACTCGTACCTGCGCTTCTCTCCATCCCACTGCTCCCTGGGTTTCCACCATTTCAAGCAGAGAATCATTAACAGCACTCCATGCTAAGGGATGCTGTTTCAAATCGCCGTTGTTACGGATTTGCGGAGCACAAGCAACCTGGTGGTGAAGGAAACCCCATTAATAGAAGCATTTCACAGAACCTTGAAACAATGTAGTGCTAAAGAGTGAAACTTCAGCATGAAAAGTCACTGCAAGAAGTGCAAAATCAGTTTCAAAATACTTACTACACCTAAACTAACTTACAGACTAATGGCCAGAATTTATTGTGGATTTTTAATGAACACTCAAGAGAGTTGAGCACACGGTGCTCTCCTGTACTTAACCGGTGCTCTGGACTGAGCTAACTCAATCCATGAGAGATGAGGGTGACACCAGCAGGAAAACAGAACTGGTATTAGTCTTTATGATTCTTCCCCTTGAACTGAGTTTCATTTTTACTTCTTTGATGGTCTTTCCTTCCTCTTTTCCTTCCTCTTCCAAAAAAGGCGTAAAATCCTTGAATGCTTCTGGACTTTCAGATTAAGTTGAAAATGAACAGGTCTCTAGTTTTATAGAACAGTACATTAGTCCTCAGACTTACACAGTTCAATGTAAAATGTTTCAAAAAGAATTAGATGATTAACGAAAAACATAAAACTTTAAAAGTAAAAACTTTATTCTTTCACTACTTCCAAAACATATGATATGAATAAAATCTTCCAAACTTTCAAAATAAATTTTATTAATAAAATCATGCTACATTTTGCCTTAATCTAAATGAGTAATTTAATTAATTTTAATTTTAAAATAAATCTCTTCTAGTAAAAATTGTATGCAAGTATAGACTAACACGGTCTACATATAGGCTCCTTCCCAGCACAAGCCAAATTTCTATTTTCACATTGAACCTGCTTTTATAAAAAGCTGGGTGCCAAGAAAGGTTTTCAGAGTATTACAGACTGTGCCATAAGCATTATCCACCAGTAGAGAAGGAGAATTTGCAGTATTTAGAAGAAAACTGTGGTACAACACTACCCCTTGTCTACAAAGCGGTTGCAATAAAACTTGTCTACTGAGTTTTAAATGAAGTGGTTTTGTTTGTTAGGAACCATGAGGGGAAAAAGTAAATTGTTCTGGTTTTCGAATACCACAGCAGAAGCTTTTTACAAGGTAGAGTCGAAACAAGAAAGGAGATTAGGATTTGATTTATGTAACTTTTTCATTCCCAGGCCTATAATGGGAATGATATATAAAGCAAATACAAAATGTTGACACTCAGTGTTGTTCCATCAAACTTGTAGGGCCAAAATTCTCAAATAACATGTATTAAGAATGATTTTGGGTGGCCAATATAAAGCCTTTACAAGAGCCTTACTTTCAGAAAGTGCTGGCACAGACTATCAGAAAACCAGATCCCTTAAAATACCTCAGCTCGTACAACCACAGCTAGAGAGATGCACCGTCAGTAGTCATTTTAATATAAACAAAGTCAAAATAGGAAAGCAAACAAACTGAAAGGGCGGGAAATGGGGGTGGTGTTACCAATTGATGCTTTAAAGAAAGGACAGAATCAATTAGGAAATGAGTTAAGAAATAGGAATAGGAAAAGGGAATGTTTATTTAAAATAATATCTTGAGTTAGCAGAAAACAGATTTTATTTCAAATAAAGCTTAGCTATTCAGCTATAAGAGGTAAGAGAAAAATCAATGAAAGACCAAGATACAATTACTATTTAGCACAGTAGTGAGACTCCAGCAAAATAACCTCACAGCAGTTCAGCATCTGGATGGGCCAAAAGCTTCTGCTAAGAAAATATTATTAAAATAAACACTGCATATTATTCAGCCTTGGCTAAATGAAAGGAGAAACTGAACAGGTCAGTAATTTAGAATTTTTGTTTTTGTTATATTTCCAAACATCTGTTCACCAACTTCTTACCAAGTGCTAAACTGCGAACCAAATGGACCTTACCTGATTATCTGAAGATTCCTGGTGTAAGTCATCACCAAGGTCATCTAGTCTGAATGTCTGTGCCAAAGATACAATATTCTTCCTAATAAGCATCTTCGTAAGACCGTACGTCTTCTCTCTCATTTCTGAATGTTCACTGAGTAGCACCTTCTGACTAAAATATGTATTCATGATAACAGGAACATCTGCATTTTTGAGAAGCAATTTTTGCCTGGAAAAAAATAATTTAAGCAGTGTCAAATCCATTACAAATTAAACTACCAATAAGCACTATTTTAAAACATGTGTTGTGTTGTATTTCTCTCCCCTTTTTTCTATACTTACCACTAAAACACTCAAAGGTGTGTTATCCAAATTGCAGATAAACCACCCCATAGATACTGTCAGCTTGGATCAGCCCTATTAGCTCAGGCACAGCCCTGGGCGAGTGGAGCTCCACTGCATCCAGGGACAACTTAACCTGGAAGCCGGCTGTGCTGACGAGCCCTGGGAACCCCATGTGGCTTCACACAGAAGCTACTTGGTGTCTCTGCGTTGTCAGCACAGAACCAAGAGCACCAGGAACCCCTGCATACAGTTACTGAGGTAAAAGCCATGTACGAAAGGTTATTAATTCTGCTCTGTGTTAATTCATACAATCATAGAATCATAGACTCATGGAATGCTTTGGGTTGGAAGGGACCTTTAGAGGTCATCTAGCCCAACCCCCCTGCAGTGAGCAGGGACAGCTTTAACCAGATCAGGTTGCTCAGAGCCCCGTCCAACCTGACCTTGAGTGTTGCCAGGGATGGGGCCTCCACCACCTCTCTGGGCAACCTGTTCCAGTGCTTCACCACCCTCATTGTAAAAAACTTCTTTCTAATGTCTAGTCTAAATCTATTCTTCTTTAGTTTAAATCCGTTATTCCTTGTCCTGTCGCAACAGGCCTTGCTAAAAAGATTCTCCCCATCTTTCCTGTAGGCCCCCTTTAAGTACTGAAAGGCCGCAATCAGGTCTCCCCGCAGCCTTCTCTTCTCCAGGCTGAACAACCCCAACTCTCTCAGCCTGGCCTCGTAGCAGAGGTGCTCCTCACGCTCGTTCAGAGCGCTGGCTCTGCTGGACCCAGCCTGGCCCCTGCAGACCAGGACATCCCTCTCTGGTGAGTGCTTCCCACCAAGCCGAATTCATTCTCATTGCAGCCAGCAGCAAGCTGTTCCTTCTGCTCTTTCTCCTGTCTTTTTCTAAACACAAAATCTTATGCTTTTCCTACAATATGCCGCATATTATTTTGCCTGTGTGTTTGCTGCTGTCATAAACGCACTCTCCAAGACCCAGTTTTGGTTTCTAGTGACAATGTCAATTCCCAAACAGCTTCACATGAAGCAATTTCTCACCTAGCAGATTAAGGTAACAGTTGCAGAATCTCTAAACACACAATAATTTAATGCCAAAGCATGTCTCAGTGTTGGGATTTTTTCATACGCTAGTATCACAATCATACGTTCAGAAATACGCTTTTTATACTCACAGGATACAAATCTAATGAAGTCAGCTAACAAAAACAATCAGTAATCTCATTTTCTAGAGACCATCAAAACAGAAACAGAATTCACTTAGTGACTTTATTGCAGGCTGTGTTTTTCTACTATTAGATTTGTATCGCTTGGGAGTAAAACAAGGCCTCCTGCCTTGGCAGCAAAGCTGAGCTGACCTGAGTTCAGAAGGAACTTCAGGACTTCAGTCTCCAGGCTGCTCAACACTCACATTATGCAGATGAAGCAAGTTTTCGCATCTATGGCATTATTTCTCAAAATGTATCCATGGAAAGTTAAAAAAACCAAAACAAACCCCACTCAAAAATACTTATTTCTGATCTCGGTCCATACAAGATCTTGACCATGGTCTGTTTGATAACAGATTCCTTCATTCTCTACAGAGTGGATAGCTAAATGGAAATTAATGCATACGTATGTTCAAAAGAATAGGAAGAATTACAGCAAGTTGTTAAATACAATCCCAAGTTTTTTATAATTAGGAAAATAATGCAACAGGAGGATGATCTCTGCCATTTAGAAAAAAGTATACATTTAAAACTAAGCTTGCAACTTAAGACTATGAATCATACACACAAATTGTAAAAAAAGATGTATTGCTTCTGTCTGTGAACACTCATGGAAGTTACGATTTTAAATACAAAATTCGTGAAAAGTTACATCATAAAACTAAGTACTGAACTTCACCACGATGCCTTACTGCCATCTGTAAACTCTTCAGATCTAAGTGAGCAGTAGTTCATCCCTAAGGGGCACTCAGTCCCTTGACTCCAGGTGAATTTGCTAACAAAGGTCCGAGTTAAGAAGAGCATGAGAGTAGCTCACAAGGCTGCCAAGTTGACATTGCCTGATAATTTTCTGCATTACAGGATTAAAACTGAGGAATTAGTTGGGTCAGCAAACCAAGACATCTCTGATCTTATGAGATTTTTAAACTGTCACTACCCCCTTTTTTCTGAAGAACAAAAATGTATATGAAGTTTGCTACAGATCTCAGAACAGTTTGGGCTGTCTTTATATGCAGATGTGGAATGAAAATTTTAGCACCTACTTTCTTGAGACGTCTGTGCTCAGACCCAAAGTAAACAGGAAATCTCTCTGAACACGAGACTGTTACGTCACTAATGTCAGAAGAATGTTTGCTTGATCTAAATAATCTCATTCTCTAAAAAAATACTGACGTTAGTAGCAAATCATTCGCAGGAACTCTGAGGTTTATGGTTTTATTTTTATTTTCCTGTGTAGATATGTGATCAGCTTTTTCTTTTTTTTTAAAGGCAGGTAGGTTTTACTGATACTCAAATTACGTGTACCATGGTTTTGCTATG
Source organism: Pelecanus crispus (assembly GCF_030463565.1). Classification (NCBI taxonomy): domain Eukaryota; kingdom Metazoa; phylum Chordata; class Aves; order Pelecaniformes; family Pelecanidae; genus Pelecanus; species Pelecanus crispus. Next base: position 128,192,380 of record NC_134644.1, on the reverse strand, counting down.
CCTATGTATGCATTCCATGCCTTGAGTACTTTTATAACCACCAAGAGCTTTCTCAGCTCAGTTTTCATCTTATCTTTACATAGGTAATGCATAAATTAACGACCACTCGCCATTTCCAGAAAGCAAAAAAAGGACATACATACACTTTCAGGAGAAGCCCCCCATTTCTTACCTTCAATTAGTTCATGAAAAACACTTCCCTTAATGAATCATTTATCTTAGACTTGCACAGGTGTCCACAGACTTAGCAGTAACTCTTCAGCTAAGTCAGAGGAATAATCACAGCAGTCTACTTAAATCTTCCCTATTTCTCAATGGACGGATTCCTCCCCATAGGAAATGAAAACGACCAGCAATAGATAGAAAGAATAACCAATTGAAATGAAAGAAATCAGAAAAAAGTTTGTAATAAGCTCAGTATTTTGTGTACAGGTGGATGGCTAAATCGAAATACTTTATATATAGATAGAAATATATATAGTATACAAGATAATGTATATTCTCTCTATATAATATACAGTAAAGATATATTTTATAGATATTATTCTGAAGTTTTATATATATATATTCTTCAATATGAAGAATAGAATTATTAATATAATATGAATTAATTGAATGAAAATTCTGTCTTTTTCCACAAATTCTTCCTAGTATTGCTTAGCTCAAATAAGCTCTGCAGGATGGGAGTTGTGATCATCATCATGGCAGAAAACTCTGTATTGCCACTGTATATTGCTCATACTGTTCTCTTTGCAACAAAGGCGACGATGTTAGAAACACACATACACACCTTAATTCTTTTTGTCTGCTTGCAAGATACAGACTAGGGCAAAGAAAGCCTACCAAGCTGGAACAGTTTGGGGGGGGGAATTACTTCCCCAAGCAATCCCTGTGGTCCTGAGCTGCATGTGTTGCCCCTGTGCCTGAGACACCATAACCGATCACCTCAACCTTCTCTATCTTTTCCAGCTGCAGATTCTCTACAGCCAGAAGTAGTCCTGCTCTGTAGGATAGAGGGTACACTCTGTAGCATCCTCTTAACACATAGCGTTAAATGGGCATTTCAAGCCTTCTGTGACCTCTCTTAAATTTCTTCTTTTCTATCTGTTTCATTATTGTTAAAAGCTTATTTTCAAAGAATGAAAGACATCATCTCATTCAGCAAATCCCACAGAGACAATGGAAAGAAAATAAAGTTCACTACAGACTTAAAAAAAAAACAACCAACCCTCTCTTGTACTCTCTGATTTTCTTCTTGCTCAGCAAAGTATATTTAAATGTTGGATTAGTAGCTGACTTCCTTAATAACTGCCTTTAGAGGAAAGGTCGTTTGTAATGACCTGAAGTAGAGACTGTGAACTTTTTATACTACAGGGCATTTTTTTTCCTGGTATGTAGACAATCAGCAATTGCCGTAACTAGTCACACGCTAAAGGAACATGAGGCAATAATGTTATTTTTTTTCTTTTCCAGCAGCAGCTTGCTTCTCTCTCCAAGGACGTAGCTTGCTTTTTCTCTTCCTCCCTCCTATGATGAAATGACTATCTGGCAGAGTAGAAGCAGGAGATGTCCTTGCCTACTTCCCCGTTAATCGTGCTCTATCACCATTCGAGATACAAAACACTGCAGAAACTTAGAGCATGGCATGATATAAAGTAGCTGTGAGGCAGGGTCTTAATCCTGCTGCCGAATAGTCGGCAGGTTTGCACTGCGGTCGGCCCCACGCAGCCTATCCACAGGCTCAGCCAGCAAGAAGTTGTGACTCTATGGCAGCAGCTAGCTCAGAAACCACACGCTTCCGCTCAGTTCTGCTGACATCAAACGGTGGTGCTGGTTCATAAACTCGAGATGACTCTGGATCACTTTAAATTAGAGCACATATTTTTTTGTTTGCTCTCCCTGGGTATTTTATTGGGCTTTTTTCTCTTTTCTTTTACAAAGTGTAAAATGCCTAGAGCATTTTTTGAAGAGTACATTGCATTAACTGAACACTCTTAACATTTCAGTGACCTACAACATGCACTGTAATTATGAAACAGGCTAATTTCAAGTCTCAGAACAATGATTTCTGCGTAAAGACAGTTTAATGCCCACCAAGTGGAACAGCAGTAGTACATGCAGGATAAGAGCATGCCAGAGCCTTACTCTTCCCCAGAAGCATAAGGAATCATCCTCCATAGGAACACCATACAGGGCCCATCCCTAACTTCCTAGGAATTGCTTATTTTGTGCAATATGGAGGAAGTTGCTCATGCTGCCTCTCGCTTGGGGTTGACTGCCGTTTGCAGCGGTTTACCTGTGAAAAATTGCAACGTGTCCAAGAAATGCCTGAACACCACAATAACGATATTAAAAAAAACCCTGAAACAAACGAATTTTCCAAGTCCAGGCAGATCTCTGCCCACATACCACGCAAGAACAATAACTACCTTCCCAATATGTAGCCCAAACTGAAAAGACATTTGGAACAGATCTACCTTCTGCCGTGCCTAGAGATTGCCCAAACACAGAATTTTCATCCACGAGCGAGTGATCTCACCACTCACGTGTGAGCCTCCATCAGCATCATTTACCATTGCTTGAATGATCTGTATGAATACTGTGTTTGCGAGCTCACACTTTCATAACGCAAAATTTCTTCCCTTACCTCAACCTCAAAGACAGAAAAGAAAAATCAGCTGGTATCTCTTTCTTTGAAATTACCTTATTCAAAGCAACACATTATTGTGGGACAAGTTCTCAAGGCTGATTGTACTCTCCTCTCCATGAAGAAATCATAGTAACCATCTAGACCAACGTCCAGAGTCATATATGTCAAATACACAATTCTCAATTGTGCCAGGTTTCCAAAGAATTGTAGCTTCGGCACTCAGAATAGCAGTTCTGCAGAAGATACAACAATAAAAATCTACTCAAGCTATGTCTAAAATGTCTGCTTCTAGAACTTGATACATTTTATTTGTGAACAGCTAGACATTTGTTTTGTTTCCCTATTGGAAAAATATTTCACTTGAGGATTCATTCCATGAATACAACACACAGAGAAAAGAATACAGAACCATTAAATGTATATATTATTATAACCCAATCTGTTACCATTTGTCACTCAACCTTAAGTGAAAAGCAAACTCTAAGCAAATTAGTAAAACAACACAAGTAATAAAAAAAACCCCAACTTCTCTATTGTAGTGTAAGTTCTTCCTGGAAAATAATACTGCACTTTTCAAAAAAATTACTTGTAAACCTAAGAAATCACTCCAGCAAGAAATTACTGCACACAAAGCCAATATTTTTATCGCTATGTCATTTTACTAATTTCGAACTAATCATATAAACTAACCGCTGGTTTGCCATAGTACTGTCTTTTGAAATGTGACACCCTGTAGCATGAAACAAGGTTGTACGGAAATTTTCACATTTAAGAAGAGCTCTGCCATAAAAAGCTTGTGGTTAACATGCACTGTTATATCACATGCCCAGTGCTCTCACCTCTGCAGGGAGGTGCACTGTGTGCTGACTGAAGAGGACGCACAGGTCTTCTGATGTAGGAAAGCACAGATGGATATCAAAGCAAATCTCATCCATCTCCAGGAAATTACTGTTAATACCAGGCTTTACCAAGACTGGAAAGTAGGGAAGTTTCTCAAAGCTCTCCAGCCACATGCTTCGCTGACAAAGAAAGCACCTGAAATTTCTAGCTTTCTGGACCACAATTTATCATGACAAAGCTTAACCTTTGGCACCACCAAACACAGAATTCCACTCACAGGCTGTGCTTATGCGCAAACAGGCACAAAAACAAACTCTTGAGCTCACTGGGCAAATACATTTAAGAGAATTTACTAAAAATCTACTCCAACTGTGATGCTGGGACTTTTTTTTTACTACCTACTGTGTAAGTCAGGCAGAAAGCAATTTTTAAAAGATTTGGTTCTATTGGTAAAAAACCTGCATGCAATAAAGTATTAAATGAGAAAGTTGATTTAATGACAAAACAGAAACACCCCCATGCACACAGTATGAGGGTGTTACAAGTAACTGGGGAGATATAAATGTGGTTATCTTTTCATAATCGAGATGTTATGAAAGAATTCCACTCTGTTTACCCCATACATCAACTTGTGTCTGACTAGCCACGAGCTTATTAGTCAGACGACTTCTCTTTGCTCCCAGTGCTAAACTGCACGTAGAGTTTGAGGTGGCTGAGGGAGGATGGCTGGAGCCACTAGAAAGTCTAGGGATATATCAGGGGGATTCTGAACGGTGAAAAAAAGGAAGCAAGCAAACTGCAAAGTGACATGATATTAAAACTCGTGGTGAATGCTGAAGATAACAAGAACGGCTGTACTGGTGTGAGATCAGAGGCCCACCTACCCCATACTCTACCTTACAGCAGCAAACAACAGATGTTTGTGGAAGACTATGAAAAAAACCACAAGCATCTAGTGAAAGTTCTTCAGAACACTCTCCTCTAATAACTTCTAAAAACTTTCAGCTTAGGGACTTCCTAAGGCAGAAGTAGCGTCTTTGTAGTTAACAGTCCTTGGTAGACTTTTCTTCCAGGAACTTATGTATCTGCATTTTGACCATTTGTACATTTATAGCATCCACAACATCCTGCAACATCCACAGTGCTCTACAGACTAATTACACGCATCTGAGAAACCACTTCCGTTTATTTGTTTTGATCTGTCACCTAGTGGTTACATTGCTGGCCCCCACTTCTTGCTTTTAAGAGGCAGTGAACAATCATCCTTCTCAATGCACTTCCTAGTACAGACCTTTATCACATCCTCTCGCAGCCACTGCTTTTTCAAGGTGGAGAGCCCTAGTCATCTTAGACATTTCTCGTAGGAAAGCTGCTCCATACCTCTCCTTGTCACTCTTGTCTGATACTTTTCCACTTCTGCTATGTATTTTTGATTTGGGGGACTGAAATTCCAACCTAAAAATGCACCATGAATTTCTATAGCGACATCATGATGTTTCCGACTCCATTTCTAGTAAGTCACCATTCTATATGTTTTTCTGATCAGTAGATGAAAACGAAGCTGACACATTAATGAAGCTATCAGAACACTAAACCCACATTCCTGGATAGTAACAATCCAGAGTCCATAATTTTATATGTGCATTTTGCGTTTCCCTACAATTTCCTAGCAAGAGAGGTCAAATCCTTCCTCCAGCCCCAGTTCTAGAGCAGTCGTTTGCCGTTGAAGAGGAAGGAAACCTGCACAGTATTTTTTTGTACAAAAGGTGTCTAATTCTTTATTTCCTTCCTAGGCACCATGGCACGACAGAGATTTGAGGCAACAGGTTACACCAACAACTCCTCTGCCTGTGGTAGAAAGGTAAGGAGTGTGGCCGCTCTGCCACCGTTACGTAGCATCACCGCTCCCGAGGTATCAGGAGAAGCTGCTTCTCAGGCCAGAAGAGCTCTGCAATATCTGCCCCAGCAGCTGAGGGCCATGTGTTAAGAGTGAAGAACTTGAGCTCAGAATTTCTGACCAAGGCATAGAGAGTCAGGGTACTTGGTTGGTTGGTTCAAGTTTGGAGGAACTTTAACAAATTCCATTTTAAAACACATTGTTCAACGTTTTGTAGGGATTATTAAGAACACCAGCCTTTTCTTCCGTAGAGGTTTGGCATTTGCTATTGGCAAGGACTCTTTACGAGTCCATGCTCGCATACGTGCTCACAAGTGTCTTCATACACACAGTAAGAAGAACAAATACCTATCCCTGAGGAAACTCTACTATTCAGAAAGACAGCTCAATATATGCATATGCTTGATTTTATTTATTTGATTACTAAACCTAATATTTAAAAAAACCCCACAACTACAAAACAACCAAAAAACTCCCATCAGCCTTGTTCTTGTACTCCTCTCCTTGTTCTGGTACTCATGTCTGAGCATTTCCTATTGTTTCTTGGCCAGGACATGGAGCAAGACCAAATTTTGGTCTGGCTTGATGAGGTCACTTCTCATACAGACAAATCCAGTGCTATCAGCACATTAGTACAGGGAGAGTTAGCTGAAAGTAGCACTAGTTCTGGGTTCTCTGGTGACACAAAGAGGTAGCGAGAGCTTGCTCAGTGCCACAGAGCACAACAGCAAAGCAGAAGACTCCCTGGGAGCTGGTCAAACTCTGCTTCAGCAGGGAGGTGGGCAGCAGCCTGGAGGTCTCAATGAACAGCACCAGGCAAAGGGAAGTGACTGGACCCCTGGCACAGAGAGCCACCATCCAGAGCTCCAGACGTCCTTAGGCAGGTTTTAGACCAAGTTTACCTGCATTGCAGTCTATTTCAGCTTTGCTGAGCTGAGAAAAATAATGCAATGAGAAGGATGAACCCCTGGATTGGTTTTTTGTGATCCCATTAGCCTTCAGAGGCTACACAGCTTCAGCATGTTCTAGGTTTACTTTGCAGTTTCAAAGAATAAGTCAAGTTTACCTACCACAATTCTCTGTGTTGCACAGTCATATTATAAGCCAAGTTGAAAGAAGGGGGAAAATACCAGACAAATCATTACAGAAAGAAAACCTAAGAACAACTTTTTTGGAACAAGAATGAGATCTGTATTTTCCTAGAGGACCTAAGAAAACAGAATTGCAACCTGATTCATTGCTTGAAGCACTATCATAAACACAGTAAAACTCCTACAAGCCTGATACAAACACACCCACCAAAACAGGGGGCCATCAATAACCTTTAAAAACTGGGAAGAGTCGTGGCATATGGTCATGTACGAAGGGCCGGTTCTTGGACAACCCACTTCAGCTAAAGAGCTCTACAGAAGCAACACAATTCCAAGGGAAAGGAGCATTTTGGAGTATGGATATCTCTCACTATTGCATCCCAGCCCTCCCCTGCCAAAAAGAGCAGAAGCAAAGCCTTTGAAGTTGTGGGAAAACACCTGTGAAAACATACAGATTTTGGAGAAAACCGGTGAGAGAGACAGAAGGGAGAAGGTGTGTCATCATGGAAATCTTGGCCCTGGCAAAGCAAAAAACCCTTAAGTTAAAAGTGAGAATGACATTCCAAGAACAATAGTGAAATTAGCCAGTACAGAAAAATGTTTATACAATAAAGGGTGAAACAACTCCCCTACATGCACATTTCCCAAGCAAAGAACTATAAGCTAATCAGGGGCTTAAGTATTTCCCATATTGTTTAACAAAGGATAGCATCCCTATTCTCAGGCCTGGAAGCTGCATACCAAGTTTTGGAAGCAGGGATTTTGCAGACAAATTTGAAAACCTGAGAAATATGAACCTAAAGAAGGACTGCTGACTGACTTCTTATAAAGGAATCATCATGCATTTTGTTTTTTGCTTTTCTATACTTTTCACTCTATATGTACCTTCACTAAAATAACAGCAAATACAACGTCACTGTACAATATGCCAGGCTTTACACTACGCACACAGGATCAAACCGGCCCGTTTTTGAGTCAAGCCACGTGTTATCACAGGCAAAACCAGGAGAAAAAAAATCTTTGACAAAATGATCAGGCTCCAGCAAAACTATGTGCTTTTCCTCCTAACTACTCCCACTACAACTGAAGTACTATTGGTAAGAAACCATCTTCTAACTCCAATAGAAATATGTTTGTGCCAGCTGATACTCATCCCTATGTAAGCTGAAATTCTTCATTTTTTTTCCCACTGTGGTGGCAAGACCTCCCTGCTTGCTTATTTGTTTATTTTTTATTTAAAAGAGTGTTCTTTTCTTGTTCAGCCAGGCCAAGGGCTGGCTTCTCTTAGTCTCCTTTCCCAAGGAGCGCACCCTGGGCTGCAGCCACCCTTCCTGCAGTCCTCCTCCTGGTTCTAGCACTCTGGAAGGGAGGAGAGAGCTTCACACTTGTATTCATGTGCAATTCAAGGTAGACCTAAATAAAAATTATTCTCTTGCTCAACTGCATCACTAAACAGGATGTGGAAAAAACATATATAAATGCAATAATAATAGCGTATTCTTGCTTGAAATTGTGCAATTAAATATATTTCGGATATTGTATTTTTACATGTATTTACACACCTGTTTTTAAAGCAAAGTTACTTGTGTTCTGGATTTTCCTTTTTATCAGTTGCTTAAAAAAAAAAAAAAAAAAAAGCAGCAGCAGACCTGAAACCAGTGCAAAACTGCCTAGTACAAATACTGTTCAAAGAGGAGTCTTTGGGCTGATTTCCTGTATGTAAATGTGCTCAGCTGAAAAAATGTCCAGGGCACGATTCCCGGACTACAATACAGGAAAAAAGAGGAGTTCCCTGGCTTAGTTAACATCAGAGGGGAGACACAAGGGACTCATCAAGGGAAAAGAGGCCATTCCGTGACTCTAGTATGTGCGTGCACATACACACAAAAGTGCGTGCACATGCGTGTGCGCTCCCTTCCCTGCCTTGCCCCTGCCCTGGCGGGGTGGGTGAGCTGGCGCAACCTCCCCTCAAGGGAACAGCTCTTGAAGATCTGATACGGCATTTTTACATTCAACTGACTGCATGCAACATTCCTTTCAAAAAAAATATTATCTGTTTGCTTGCTTGAAGCGTCACAAAGATAATATTCACGTCTCTGACCCTGACTGTCTCTGGTCAAGAGGCAGAGAGATTGTGCAGACCACGTTGCTTTCCAGCACCCCTGGGCCTGGGACGCCCGCCAGAGAACAGCGCTGCCGTCTCAGAGGAGAGGGTCAGATCCCTCAGCCTTCGGCTAACACTGTTAGCAGTCCCTCTGGCCGACTGCTGAGAAGGTGAATGGCATGCACAGGAGACTTGCCTTCCACAGCCTTACACCTGCGTTACTGACGTACACAGCAAAAACACTGGTGTCCTAAACTTAGGGAGAGAATATGTTTTTTTTTCTTTAGAGAACCTTAGCCCCAGATCACTTGTCTTTCCATTTCTTCTTTTTCATTGTTGTCCTCCAAATTTCTGCGCCACCACCCTCTTTAAGTATCTGCCAAAACATTCATATCTGTATTCTATACTGTGGTTACACGTACATGTAGGCTCAAAATCCTATAAAGAATCTTACTTAAACACAGCTTCATCATTCAGATATTGTTTGGGCAAACCAGCTGTACAGAACCAAACAGCATTAGAGAATCTCATTTCGAAGCCTGATTCAACTACAGGAGCACTCATTTTAAAGTTAATCTAGCTTACTGTCCTTCCCATAAAAACTTGGCTAAGAGTACTTTAAAAGAAATGTTGCCAAGTGCAGAAATGCAACCTCTGCCCTTGGAAGTCCTTGAACTGAAGTTTGCTGAAGGCTGGCAGGTTAATCCAGGGAAGAATCTGTCTGTGTTTGCCCAGTCCTTCTGTTCTCCCACCAACATGCACTCCTGGAGATAGGGTACCCAGATAGGCAGAACTACTATCTCGCCTGATAGGGCTGGTCTGTTCATCACACCCACCACATTTTGCCTCCATGCCAATAAAGGCATAGCCTAACAGAAAAGCAGATTGTGAAAAGCAGTTAAGCATTATATGCATTTTTAGGATGTCTCCAGCTCATCCCATCATGACAGTGTTCAGTATAATACCTTCTGCTGCCACAGACCATGACCACAGACGATTGCATAATGACAGTAATGTGTGCTTGCACAGCTACATATATGAGTATACAAATCCCTAATTTTATAAACTCATTGCAGAACACATGAAAGGCTTGCAATGCAAGCAGATTTCACTTTATTTTATTCTAAACTTGTTCTGGGACTGCCATTTTTTATTCAAGTCTACTCTGTAAAGCTTAAAAAAAAAAGGTTTTGAAAAAATTCAAGACCCTAATAAACCCAAGAGTGTCTGTCCAATAGAGAGCACCAAAATAACGTACCACCCACAATAGCTTTCTGTAAATGTAAACCCTCCCAACCCAAACCTTCCCCCTTTCACTTCAGAAGGTAGGTAGCCTTTACAGGGCACCCCGAATGTCTGGCTGTGTCTGATCAGGAGAGCACACATTAGTTTAGAGTGCCTCGACATCATACAGGGAGTTTCTCTCCCATGCTGTCAGAGGGTATCTGGCTTAATCACACACACTAAACCTTTTTCAGGTTCTTAAATCACCAAAACACAAGCCTAAAAGCCACCAAGCAATTTTTAAAATGTGGTGAAATTACATGTCCATTACAAAATACGTGCTTATGTGCAAGGTTGGCTTACTTCTATTTAGATAATACAGCTGCATAGAGATTGCTGTTGACTTTTAATAACATTGCAATGGTAACGAGGTCCACATGAAGGGCAAAAACAGTAGCAACTTTTTGAGTAGGCATAGAGAGGAAAAAAGACTATGCTAGACCAGAAAACATAGCAAAAGAATACTGAAAATGAGTAATTCATACAGCAGAATGAACAGCTGGTAAAATTTTAAGCAAACGCTTCGCCTCTGTGTTTACTTGTATCATCATCTCTGAGGCTGAGCCTTTACCACACTTCCATCGCACCTAGGCTTGGACTGTATCAAGTGTGCTGCACTTTATGAAAAGGTAATAATATCTTTTCGCTACTGTAACACTCAGACATACAGAGAACACTGCAGGTGAGAAGATTAAAAAAAAAAAAAATCCATCTAAATACAGACTCAGTATTGAATGCTGCCGTCTTCTTTTGTTTTGTTCTTGCTTTTTTTCTTTCTTCCCAGAAAGATTCTTGCCAGCTGTTTTACTGTCTCTCAGTATTCCAACAATGAGCGAACATCACCCCGTGGTGCCGGATCTCAAAGGCAGAGTTATGATTAACAGTGTTATGATTAAGTGCCAGCTGAACAGGCACAGCCACAAAACTAGACTCTGTGGCTGAGAGCTCATGGTCCCACTCGGGATCCCCCCGAGCGCTGAAATCTTCACACTCTTCCCCTCTGAGCCAGAGAAAGGGATGGCACTTCCAGAAAGAACAGAACACAGAGTCACTCCTGCATGACAAGAAGGGTTTCGACATTGAGACCCATGAGCGCTGCCCGGTTCCCCAGTCAAAGGACGTAATTCAGCTCGATCCCGATATATGCACAGGGAACCTGTGCATGGGAAATGCAGGTCAGACAGAGACCTGTAGGACAAGGACCACAGGTATGCGTAGCCACATTATCTCATGCTCAATATGGAAAATATTCCAGAGGCCGGCGCATTCTTCAAATAGTTTTTTGAAATAGTTATTACCATTTAAATCAGTATAATTTGCAGTAAGTAAATAAATAAAATAAATAAATTCCCGTGCTATGTCCCTTAACCTCACCTATTTACCTTGCAAATCAGTTCAGTCAGTTTTACTTTCAGTGCTCCTTGCTGCCAGATTAAGGTTGCTACAGGGCACACATTATTTGATAAAAGCACTTCTATCTACTGGCATATACATATGTGTGTGGTTTATGCCACAGAAATATCTCTATGCTTTTCACAGAAACTGGATATAAAAGTTACACATGGAAAAAACAGTACCTGCGGATGCCCTCCTCCCAAACTGTAAACATAGTAAGAGACTTCTAATATTTGTTTGAAAACACTTGCCCTAAGTGATAATCCTGATGGAAAAAAGGAAGTAATATTGCTTACTCTCTGCCTTCAGGTGGCTCATTAAAACACCTCCTATAGAAGAAGAGGATATGAGTCTCTTCTGAGAACTTTACGCTTAGGCTAACCATCTTTGGGGAAGGATCCTGGCAGCAGAAGAGTGTAAACTCAATTTCTTGTTTTAATTTTGAACTTAATTTGTCAGCAAAACCAAAGTTCATAAAGAAGGCAAATTTTGACAAATTGCAACTGCCATGAGCTCTGGTAAGAGCAGGACGTAACATGAATGTAATTCTTCAAGAGAGCAAATTATAATCATTGCATCCAAACAAAAAATGCTTACGTTAATAAGTTTATTCTATAGCTTGCCAACTCTTCAGGCTGGGTGCTAAGGAGAATTGCTAACCTCACATTCACGTGATAAAGAGATCTGCAGCACATCTACTACATGTCAGCAGTACAAGATGACAGTTGTCCTATCGGGTTTTTTGGATTACAATTAGCCCTTTCTTTCTTGATAGCTATAATACCTTAAATCTGGGCGCATCTGTAAACATTAAGAGGTATTATAGACAAAGCAACAGTCTTTCCAAATGCAATCTTAGAAGCCTTGTTCACCCAAGTAATTTGTGCCAAGAAAGAAAATGGTTGCTTATAAAAATAGTAATTTATTTGTACATCTAAACCAAAATAGAGCACGTGTACTAGGTATATGGTAAGAATGTTTGCTGCTCACTTCAGCTACAGTATACTCATAAAATCAAAGGTTTAAAATATGCTATGTCACATGGATGTGTACAGTGGCATAGTCTGCAGGGAAATGTAAAGTATTACATTAGACACTAAGATAGCAGTAAACAGCTGGAGATGTTCCAAGCCTAAAACATTTATCAGACATGTAAGACTGGGATTTATTTAGCTAACTTTATCAACCGGTCTCTTAGACTCTCTTTACAGTTGATGAGCAGAAATCAACAACTTCAGAATGAGGGTCATTTGATGTCCTTAAGAGGAGAGGAGATACACTCCAAAAATGCCAATTTCCTTCTCCCTGTTTCCTGCAGAGGGATTAGGGGCCCATACTTGTGCAGCCATACCACAGGTGCCTTGAATTGTATGCTGCCTGCCACACTGCTCAGGCAGGGCCAGCACAGCGTAGAGGCGATCTGTAACCCGGCAATCCCCTTGCCAAAGCAGGAGAGGTGAGTTCTGCAGAGGTTCTCACAGCATCAGCTGCTCTTGGCCTCACAAGCTCCATCATCACATCACGGGAGGCTTCACTGGGCTGTGAAAAATCATAACGAAACCTTACTACAGACTGCTCCCTGCCTCCTGTAATTAAATGTACCTCTTGCCCAGGAAGGATATCTTCCCGCATCTCTGTCTCCTTGATGCTGGGAAGAGGAAGGTCTTCTCATCTACCTACTTTTGTGGATAGAGAGATACAGCTAAGGGAAGAGATCTCCATTCCTATTTCTGCTTTCTTTTACTATTCAACCATGAGAACACTGTAGTAGAACTGCATGAAAATTGAACTAAAACACTCACAGAGAAACCACACAGGTTTTTTCACATCCCTGAAAGCCAAATCAGATGTCACGCATCAAGGAAGACACCCACTGAGAAACCAGCATGGTATCACACAGAAGAATTACACTCCCCATTCTCCCACATATCTCCAAACAAACACAGCACAACCCCACGCAGAAAAAGCGCAAGTGAGTCTGAAGAAGTGAACAGCAGAGCAGATATAGCGAGGTTAGTCATGGCCATACAGCCAAGAATTGTAATACATCCATGAGCATATGGTGTGCTGTAAGCAGCTCATTCTCTTCCTAGACCCAGCCGCAGTGGCTGAACAGGATACCGACCCCTCACAGCTGTTCAGCAGCGGGTACCACCAGGACTTTACCACCCCTATTGCACAGCTCCAATCCTTTCAATGCAAAGCCAGCCAGGTTAGCACAAACTGCCTTAAATCATCAGTTTCCACTCAGCTCTCAGATTTCACACTACTGTACGCGAAGGACTTCCAGGCATTCACGTCCACTATCTGCTGGCACAGGGCAACGGTCTCCAGCAAGACGGCAGGCGTGAGTGGGCGCCCGCCGCCCGCAGAGCAGGCAGCGGTGAGTGACAACCCACACCACAGGCAGACTCGCTGCAGCTGAAACCGGTCGCCTCGCTTCCTTTCTGCCTTTTGCCTCTCTGCTACTGTAGGATACGCTTGAACCTGCAGAGCCAATTTAATGCAGTAGAACAACGAACACTCATGCTCCCCCCAACCCCCATCTCTTTTTTTTGTAATTCTCTGATTAGTTTTCTACTGGTTTAGTTATATGAATCACAAGCACTCAAGCCTTGCAAGGGGATATGATGCCGCAAGCATCTGCAATGGCTAAACTTTACCCGGTATCAATACTTTACATAAGTCATAGAGATGTAAATTATGCTGGAAAGGGGTAAAAAGAGTCTTCTGCATTTGTTCAGGATGAGCAATTCATTTGTCGGCTTTTTTCACTGTCAATCCACATGAGAGTGGTAACTGTACATGCAGCTCGCAGAAAGCTTTCTGAACACTTCAAGCAGACACAACTCCTATCGTGCTTCTGGGCTACCATTTATCATCTTGGTTTTTTCTGCTTAATGCAGTTATTTCTTTGAGAGGACAGAACAGAGTGAATGGGGATAAGCGAGAGAAATAAACAGCAGCAAAAATCCCTCACTGTCTACAACAGAAACACGTCACTAGCAACCACAAAGGTTATTAAAATCAGCAGATAAAGGCCAGATAAAGCACAAGATAAGGTAGTGCGTACATTAATATCTCAAAGACGCTATTACAAGGTTAATCAGTTATGCTGGCAAGGTTTAGGTTTTGAGTTATTTGCTGCTTAAGAAACAGAATAAAAATAATATATTTTTACTTTCTAAACAAAATGTAAATCAGCCACAAAACTACTACTTTACAGAACCAAATGAATATAATGCAATAAAATCTAAGTCTTAGAGGCATAGCTGTCCCTAGGGATTTTTACACTAGTATGGCTATACACAATACAGGTAAGAGTGCTTTGCCTTCATTCAGCCCTGGGTTCTACCACTGTGCTGCCTTTTTTACAACCACTGGAAGTCAAACAGAGAGGCTGCATCAGAGTTTAGCTTCTCCAACGCAAAAAGAAACCCACATTTTTAATACAGAGAAGCCCTGTGCCGGCTGATGGAAAATAGAAGAGTGCTTGGTTTATTACATTTTTGCCCTCATTTAGTTATCTAGAACAGCGTCTTTCCTTGTCTGCTTTTGGGAATGCTACCGAATACCATGAACTAGAGATTTCTTTACTTTTTTGTCTGACAAAAATCAGAAGTTCAGGATTTGCATTATGACTGTTTCTGCAATTTCTCTTCATTTTTGATCCTACTATATTTGTATGACTGAAACTTGAGGTCATGAAGAAAATAACAACTGCCTGTTTCACCTAGGGGATGTCTCCAGACTGTTCAACACAAAGGTGGATGATTCTTGAAATCATCCCTTCTTGAAAGAGAAGGTTACCGTGAGTATAACGTAAGTCGTATTTTAGTATTTAAGGGCCCAGTATACAGCTTAAGGAGAATTTTAACTCCACCTTTATCAAACTATTACCTCTGCTACAAGTCAGTCACACAGCAAGAGTCTGAATTGCCCAAACACTCTGCCAACTCTTTCCTCCCCGCTGAAACCAACCACACAAATCTAAAACGCCTATTTTCAACTAAAGTCTACTGAAACACACACTAGATATTAGTTGCCAAATGTTAAGCATGAAGTTTCACATTTCACTAATTACACATTTATATGGCTCCATGAGCCTGTTAGTATCGGTGTGTCTTGGCGATATCAATCCCTCCCTTCCCAGCCTTCAAGAGAAATGCCTTTGTCAGTTCATTGCTTTGTTGACTGTAGACCTATGTGGGTGTATTGGCCTCTATCAGACAAAGAAAGTGCATAAGGAAATTGAGGTAAAGCTAAACTGAAATAAAGACTTTCACATTTAGGACTGAAAACACTGACTAGTTCCAACGCTTTCACTCACTGTAATAAAAAACGCTGCAGTGCAGCTCAGGAACTGCATTTTCCAAAGTGCAATAATCTTGTATTGCAGCCATTCACTTTGCAACAATGTTTTAAGATGATGATGGACAATTTAACTTCCAAAATTTGTATCTCATGCTATTAAACAATAACTTTTTTTGCTCACCAGTGATATTGCTCCACTGTAGCTGGTGTGCCACAGAAAATCAGGGAACAAGAGGTTGTTTTAAGTTAGTCCTGCAGATTTTAAGAGGGCAATCATGCTTAGTGTAGATTCAAAACAGAAAGGAGAACATCGGTGACTTCTCTGAACCTCTGCTAAACACAGATTTGCTGAACATTTTTTTCTAAGCACGTAGCTTCAGTCCTCAGAACAAGAATGAGCTACTGGCATGACGACTGGAAACCCAGCATGGGTAGCTCTGTGTCTAAGAGTGCAGGATGTCTCCTCTACTGGAAAAGGCATTTTATAAAATTAAAACTTACTGCATCAATTGCACTGAAGATTCTAGAGTATTGGACAAAAATTAAAAAGCTCACACAACAGTTTTAATAAATGGGTGTCTTTTAACTCCTGCTTTAATTAAAGTATTTCTCCCTTTATCTCATGAAATGAGAAATGAGAGGATGGTAACTTGTCTAAAGCAACACAGAAAGTGAAGCTCTGGCTTCACAATATGCTCGCCCTGCAGTCTGTCCCCCACCCCTCATTCAGGCTGAAGTGTCTGTGGGTTGTGCTGCAAACCAGATCAAGAACTCATCCAACTTGAAAAACAAAGTAAACTAAAATCTCTGCCTTCAAAAAAAGAAAGGAAAAAAAAAAAAAAAAAAAGAAACTCATATAGCTGGAGCAGTCCCCGTGATCAGACCCAGGTCACGGCAGAGCCTTGTCATAGTTATGCTGGCAGAAGCAAGGTGTACCATTGTGCAGAAGCAGGAACAAGTGGGAACAGTCGGAGGAGGCCGGAACAGCCGAGGCAAAGGTGTACCACGGGTGCCAGCCTCCGGTGTCAGAGCACCTGGCCGCCAGTGAAATCCTCTAATGTATCATCCTCTACCACATACTCTATACTGCCTTAAAAACCCCCACACCAATGAATACATTCAAAAGTCAACTTCCAAAGGAAACACGCTCTTCAACGCTTATCCTAATAGCAACTTGTTCCTTTGCAGTTACAGTAGACAGCCAGGAACTGCCCGTGCGTGCGAGAGCTGCTTCCATCGTTGTTCTTCTAATGTAACCTAGTTCCTGTCAAAACCGAAGCACCAAACGGTCCCAGTCCCAAGCTAGCAAAAGTCAAAGAAGTAAGGTAGCACAGACACTAAAACTGCAATCTAAATACGCTTCTCAAACTGTTCTGCCTAATCTCATGTCAGTGTAAGTCATTCACAATTTATCCAGAGTTAATTTCAGTCTTCTTACAGCAAGGATTTACACTCTCCTTTCTTTAAAATAGCGCTCGTTATAAGGAAGCTCTCGTCATTACACCCAAGGCAGCGCTCTGAACCTTTCAGCAGCTCCTTTCAAGTCCCTTCAAGTGCCAACAGAGAAGCTGTAGATATTTATTCTATGGTAAAATGTGAGTGATCATGGCAAGAGCTGATGGCCTCTTAGCAGATCATGTTCAGGGTCTTTGGTTTTAAAAATAAATAAATAAATGGGGGGGGGGGGGGGGGGGGGCCGGCGGCGAAGAGAGACAACATAAACCTTTGCCACAGAACTGGTGTCATTTCTGATACCAGTGTTTTGACACCACCCTGGCAGAGACATGTAAGCAAAGCCCTGCTGTTTGCTCTGATCATCACAGACAGCTTCTTGCAGGTAGCCAGCTGAGAATTAGCCAGTTACAGACCTGTGAGGTATAATAAAAATAAACAGTCCCAATCATAATATGGAGTATAGACAACAAAGGCAGAGAAGGAAAGAAGAAAAATAACGCCTATAAAGCCACGAAAGAATAAAGTAGGTGAAATGTTCTACTGCTAACATGTTACAAAAGTGTAAGGGCACGGTGCTGTCCAGAGAAATGCTTCTCAGCTCCTCTTCCACATGACAGGCAGGAAGAACCACTTACACGAATCTAGACATTGAGATGCTAAGTTTCAAATAGTAAAATATTATAGAACTGAAACTGACCGGACTTGCACAGAAATGATTCTGCTTGTCATTGAGACACTCCTTTAGATCGCCTACAGAAGAGACTGCACACAGATGCATGCAGTATGGTACCTCAGTGTCTAACAGAATCCCATTTACTCTTTTGTTTTAAAGAGTTTTTTACTTTACTTTGTGAAACCAAAAAACCCCAAATTCAAGGAGGCCAACTGAGCCTACAGGCAGGAAGTTACCTTTTTTTTTTTTTGTGCTAAGCTTTTGTGACAGTCTTTTACCCAGAATTGCCACCAGTACAGCTCTGTTAATGGTAGACATAGAAGTAAAACGGGTGCTAGGGCTTTTAAACATTAATTTTTTGAATAAAAGCTGAATCATCTCCTTACTATATCCTTTACCACTGTTAATATAAAGAGAGCTGAACTACCAATTAATGGTAAATCCTAAGCTGTCCAAGCAGAGACAAAACCTCCTTTCATTATGTGAAGTCAGAACCGGTTAGAAATTAGTGTGGACTGACAAGGTGTATTATCTGGATCGCCAGGAGATCAAAGTAGCTGAAGTTGTTCATATCAACTAAAACCTGAGCTTTGTGGGGGATACTCATCTTTGGCATACACATCTTTGAGTCAGCAAATTGTCTTCATTTGATTTTCAAAAAAACTGACAGGGCTTATCTGCTGAAGAATCCCCTTTTTAATTTAACACAAGGAATTAAGAAGTAATTACATTATGTTTACACATTTATAAACAGTGGGTTGCCTTTTGTTAAGGGTACTGGATCCTTTAATCCTTCCTTAATCTAATCAAACAAGTTGGCAATAAATAAAGCACAAAGGGATGTGGCAGCCCAAGGGAGAAGTTGCAAGGAAAAAAAAGCAAGCTTCAGACTGCTCCTCAAACCAAGGATCGAGGGCAGGCAAAAGGCAATCAATCAGTCATCTCCAGTGGAAACAGGGGAGTAAAGGGTGCAAGACAAATACTGCTGCTTTATATTCAAAGTTGCAATAGTGTAACTTACATTCATATATAGTAATGATATATATTTCCACTAAGACAATTACCCCACATACAGGTATGGTCATTTATCCTTCTAAGCTTTCACTCAAAGTTTTAACACAGTAATTCATGATAACATGATACCTCCAGCTCCAGTATCAGGCAGTGAGACACCTACAAAATATTTGGATTAAAAAAATTCCTTATTATTTTTTTAAAGGTCTGAGAGCACATAGTTATCACTGGAATTGATCTTGCACCTCTAGCAGCATTTGGTGTCCTTTTGGAGCCAAGTGTTCAGTAAGTGCTGAAAAAACTCCAAAATGTTTGGATCAGGAAAAAAAAAAATCGCTCCCTCACTAGTATGAGGAAAAAAAGAACAGTGACATCGTTCAAGTAGCTTCATATTGCAAGTGTTTGGGTTTGGGCTATTGACAGTTCATTACACAAACCTTTCCATCAGCTTCCTGGCAGAAGGACTGACTAAATGTAAAGATGCTTTCAGCCTTGGAGAAAAGATAACAAGGACAGATTTTTCTCAAGCTGCCTTCAAGGTGAAGGAACAAACCGTGGCATTGCATACCTCACAAGCAACACAGCACACTACAGAGTCCAAGTTTTCAAGGGAGAGTAGGAAAGTGCTATATCACAAGAGAGATTTCTGTTCTGGAAACGAAGAGCCTGGCTTCCCAAAATCATCAGCCAGAAGCATCAGGACTGGGTAAACCCCCGCCTCTCTGAGCAAGCACCCTCAATGCTGCTGAGGTTGGCACATATTTGCCCCGTATTAGGGCTTGCTAAAGCTGGTAAGGATTTCAGTTTCTTTTTTTCCCCCTCAGCAGAAAGCTTATTTGCCTGGGCCAAAACCACGTACAGCCAAAGCAAGCTTTGACAACTGTCGTTTCTGAGCTTTTCTACTTAAAACCAAGCTAAGCATATACTTCACATTTTATTTTTTCAGACAAAACTCCTGAGAGAGCAGAACAAGCTAAAATGCAACACTCTGTAAATCAGAAAGGTTTACCTTTCCTTGGAATTGGGTCAATTACAATGGTTTAAAACTATTTCTTCATTTCACTGTCATCCAGCCACCAGCTTTGAACTTGTTCATTCAACACAAAGATGTTAAGAAAGGGAGCTCCTTTCACGGTAACAGTGAAAAAACCAGCAAGAGCAAAAATTGCTAGGCATGTGCTTGGTTGGTAGCAGGCAACAGAAACTTTAATCATATAACAGATAAGTATTTGCTTTTAAAAATCTAAATGAAAAATGAATATAAACACAGTCTCAGTGTTATAATCCTTGATCACGCAAGATTCCCAGAAATGTGATGATGTTTTGCTTTAATGGTAACCATCAAACAAACAAAAATTCCAAGATTCCGTGATCAGCCTACGCAGACTCTTTTTTAACTACATTTTACTATTTTGTGATTAAACCTTTCCCTCTAAGTCTTGATCTTTGCGATATGCTTTTATTTCTACTTAAACTCAGATACAGTTTCCCAAACACAAGATAAAAATTCAGCTTTCCAACAACCAGAAACAAAATCCATCTGTTGGAATACAACCTCCTAAATCACTTATTTAAAAGTATATGGCCACAAAGAAAAACAAGCGGTGATTGAATTCCTTTCTTCTTTACTTAGTTGTTACGAAGTGGAGAAATTTATAATTTCTTCACTGGAATTTTAACACTTTGGGAGAAAACAAGTGGTTTTTTGTGTGCAAAAGGAACACATTCCTTCTAAAGTAAGAAACGGTGGTGAAAATGATTTACAGTCTCCGTTTTACCTAGACTCTAGCAACTAGAGTGCTGAGTAATAAATTAAACTGGTGCTCTGACCTTTAAGGATCAACTGAGATCATAATAAACACGTCTCATATTTTCAGTTGAGTCCAAGCAGAGAGAAGCCCCACAGCTCTTTGAAAAGTCTCAGGACATGCAGTTTCTTACAGTATGCATACAATTGATTAGCAAAGTAACTAAAAACACATGAAGAAGAGAACAGACTTAATTTACTTTGAATTTGCACTCTTCCCCCTCTTATATATGTTCCAAATTAGAAAAGAACTGATACTGAAAATTAACCATGCATATGGAGAACCACCAAAAACATGCAAAACAGCCTGAGAGTAGGGTAGATCAGACAATACCATAGTTATGTGCAGCCATGCAAGACCTGGAATTTAATTTTTGTTTGGGAAACTAGGGAGATTTCTTACCCAGAAACAATCATTTTAGTGACGTCTGTCCCCTGAAAGTATCATTGAACATAAAAAGTTA
Source organism: Pelecanus crispus (assembly GCF_030463565.1). Taxonomy (NCBI): domain Eukaryota; kingdom Metazoa; phylum Chordata; class Aves; order Pelecaniformes; family Pelecanidae; genus Pelecanus; species Pelecanus crispus. Next base: position 128,171,392 of record NC_134644.1, on the reverse strand, counting down.
CAAGGACAGAAAAGTTAGGAACTACCTCGCTTCACCAAACTTGTATATGGAAACTTTTTCCCACCATGTCATACTGCTGGTTTTCTCCTCTCAGCTCCATCTTCCCTCAGCCCAAACAAAACGAACCTCTTTCTCCAGAAGTCCCTCAAACCCGCTATGGACATTCTAACATCTGAGAGCATGAACAAGTGCTGTATCTGTATTGAGGTTCAATATACTTGTATAGGGGCCTGTGTTCACGCATGCCTTTCAACCTCTTATTTGTCAACATGAACTTGCACTTCCTTGCCTTTACCAGTTCAGTTACCAACACTGTATTTCACTATACAGACATAGTTATATCAGTGCAAGTATGCTTATTATTCTAATGCAATTTATTCTTAAACAGGGTGTACTACAAGCTACAGTCTTCATATGTGTAAGTCTGCTATACTACTAAACAACATGTTTTATAACAAGGCCTTAATTTTTGGCTTGGTTGATGCTAAGCCATGTTAAGAGGTTATTACTCCACCTGTGTATAACCCAGTTTTAACAGGTTACAGTCAACTTCCAGTCAAAAGGATGTAAGTAAATTCAGAAAGAAAGATACAAATGTTTTCTTGAAACCCTTTCTGCATCTGGAAAAAACTTAGTGTAGACAAAAACATAAGGCTAGATGATTCAGCTAAGCGTATCTAAGGGCTGGTTAACCCTAAAAAGGGGACAGGGGCCCAGACCTGCTCCCCACTGGTCTGTGAGCTGGTTCAGTTCGCCAACCCAGAAAAACACTGGTGCAGAGCTGGTGAATGGAAACTGCTCCCAGAAGGGTGTGATGTGCACTGGAGACAGCACGAGCGAAATGGCAAGAACACACGCTCCACCTTGGGGCAGCAGCCAGGGCTCTTTGCTCAGGAGTGGAGTTAAACAGCACCCTAACAAGAATCCAGTTTCAAAGGCCAAAAAAAGTGTCCAAGCAGATGTCACAGCACAAGACGAACATCAGTATAGCTCATTTTAGGTGCTTCTCATTGCCCTTTCCACCTAGCTAAGTCATCAGCTAGACTGTAAGACTCCCAGGAACACAGATCTTTAAGACTGAAATGATAACAAGCACCAAATTAATTCAAGCATTAACAGTATTAACAAGAACAGGAACAAAACAAAAAACATCAAATACTGTTACAGCTCTCTGTTTTACTAAATGCAAAACGCTATTTATGTATGTAAGTTATAAAGCACTTTCACTCTTGCTTGTGAATAAGAAATTTCAGTCTTGGATCTCTGCAGTTTGAAATGCCTCTCAATGGCTTTCACAAGTTCACCAGAAAGGTTCACTATTGTATCACGTGTTGAACCATGTGCTGGCCCTGGCACGGTATGTAAATGAACTCACTCACCTCCCTGGGTTTTCCCCTTTCTTTTCCCTGATCTTTAATGAGGATATCGAGCTCACAGGGAGTAGCAGGCAGAAGTTTGCTCTGTACTTTCACAGTGGGAAACAAGCCAAAATACAGACACAATGACTGGATTCAGCTTTTTCAGGCAAACATAGCAGAACAGCATACATCCTCCTCCGGGAAGAACACTTTCCACCACTGCTTTAACAGGAAACCTAGCTCAAAACCAAGGGTGGGCTATCCCCTCATTCACTTTTCACACCTGGCTATTAAAGCTATTCTCCCACAAGAAAGGCTTTCCTGTTAGAGAAGCTGCAAAAATTGCTTAAGAGCTATTTGTTTTGGTTTGTTATGATGATTTCATGCAGTAATATTCTGAATTATTACACATGGTCTTAAATATTTGGCTTTTACACTGAAGATTTTGGTAAAAACATGGTTAACGGTACATACTCAGAAAATAATAGAGAAAGAAAATGAATGCAGCATTAGCCAGTAAAATATATATTTATACATGAAAACGTCTCAAAGTTCACTGTATTCATTTGCTGCTTTAAAATGTATCCCATCTGACACAGATCATACATGCTAATTTTCCTTATGTTCCACCTACCCTTTCCTTAATTAGTCTCTCTTTAGCTGCCTACAACACAGACAAATTACTTAGTCTGAGCTGAAGTTCTCTTTCCTCTCAAATCCAAAGCAAATTTCTCTGGCTAGTTGGCAGTAAATAAATTTAGATGCGCTCTATATTCTCACATTCCATATGAACAAATACATCCTAAAGACGAGTCAGCACAGGTCTCTAGAGAGAAGCAGCACAAGATTCAGAGCTCATAAAGAAGTAGCCAGAAGCATCTTGAAGTCTCTCTCAGTGCGTTGCTGCTCTTGGGAACTACAGTAGCCTCTGACACAGCTCATCCAAACTCTGTAAGAAAAGGGGATTCCCCCCACCCTAGCGCCTTCCCTCAAACCCAGTAGGCCAGTGTTTCACTAACATTATTTACGAATAATCCACTGAAACTGAGAAGCACTGTTTTTATGCCAAATCAAGGCTCACAATAGATAATTTGCTGGAGGTTTTATGGGAAGCCTGTGGCATAAGCCAAATGAAATCAGGAATGTAAAGAGTATTTTGAATACAAAGTCTCATTTCCCTCATCTATTAGTCTTTGATTATGCTCCTTCCTTATATTACGAGATATTCAAGTGTGTGTCAGGTCAAGAGCCAGCAGAGAAGGGGATGAGATTTTGACCACATGACTGGCATACGTCCAGCTGTATGACACGGACTACCATGACACGGTGGTAGCATACGAGGTCACGGCATATGATCTTCCTCTGTTCCTGGACAAACTGTGAACCCAGAAGGGCTTTAGCAGAGTTGAGGTTACATGCACTGTCTTAAATTTAGGTTTGCCTAAACAGAAAACTCTGACCCTGTGCTGTCACAGTTAGGTATCTAGGCTAGCTAGCATCTCCTTTCTTGACCCCCAAATCAGGTTTACAGTAGCTTAAAAATTTCTACATATATTTGTTAGACCATGGAATTGTCCATTTGCAATGTTATATTGCTAACAAATTTGAGGTTATCACCCAAAGTCTTTGTTCCAGGCCACTAACTCTTTCTTACCAGTTCAGAGAGGTTACAGAAAAGGTGTATCAATTCAGATAGCAATTATTTCCATGCAGGTTAAAACAAAACAAAACAAGTATGTTTAAGACAAAAGGGACATTCTTTCTCACAGAAACCAGTAGTCCTTGGTTGGAAAAGAATAAACTTGCATTTTATTACTCTTCCTTAAAACAGGGAGAGGGAAAGAGGAAATGGAGGACAGAGAGAGGATTAATCAAGATAATATTTGCTGATGTTTATATTCTGAAACAAAGGGAAATAAAAATACAAGAAGATTTATTACATGACTAAGATAGGAAGTAACTTGCTACATAGCAGAATTACTGGAGCCACATCCCAGCCGTAGGAAACATGGATACAAACACAGAGATTATTTCAAATGAGGTTACTAGCGTTTGACTAGCGTTAGGGAAATAAGGGAAGCTAAGAAGGAAGGAAAACTAAAAACATTTGATTGTTTTGAAGATACTATATTCTGACCAGTCTAAGTGAATGCTGTCAAAAGAGGAAAGTTGTATATCCTGATAATAATTGACTCCATGAATACCCCCTTACAGATGAGCAGATTCTGACCATGTTTATTCTCATATGAGGCAAAAACTAATTTACTGCTCATATTGCCCTAGTTTGAAGTTGCTTCTATAAAAACAAATATGACACAATGAAAAACTGCTAAAAGATTCACTGAGCTACGGAATGTCCTTCCCGCTCACCCTGGCTCACTTTTCACTTCGAAACGTAAAAGGAATGTCACGCATTTCTAAACTATGTCTGGGAGCGAAGCCTCAAGTATCATGAATAAAAACACTCAAGTGCTTCACTATACCAATAAAAATGCTACGTGACTTGTATTCAAGCGCAAGCTCAGATGTTTCTAAATACAGATGGTATCCATCACATAATTAATGAAGAACATTAATTACTGTATTTGACATCTTTCTTGGGAACTGCACCCCTCCTCACTGAGCAGAACAAAGTCTCTGGCATACTAGAAGTTGCCACAACTTTCTGTGTCTCTGTCCTCAATGCAATGCATATTCTGTATGGAAAGAGGAAAACAGGAAAAGGAAAAACTTGTAAAGCAACCATCCATTCTGTATGGTACACCAATTGTTTTCTCAGAACAATTTTTATTACCTAAGCTTACTGCAACCCTGTCTCCAAGCAATTATATATTGACATACATATTGACAGCTCAGTTTTTCACTTGTGTAGAATAAATGTTTGTAAAAATCTGGTACTTGCAAGTTGGCTATTTGCAGCTTCTATTCAGAAGAACAAGCTGTCACAGTGTGCTAAAAGATGCCCAAACCTGACCCGTTGCTCTGGCCTGCTTATACTTCCAGCTCTAAGCTGGCCCTGTAAAGGAACAAGGTAAAAGTCCACATGAGCCTGCTTGCTTCTGCTGGAAGGAAACCTCAGCACCTGGGCTGGATGCTAGGGAGATCAAGAGTCTGCAATTGCTGTGGTGTGTGCACTTTATCTAGGTAATACCTCTATCCTATCACTTCACCAAAATTAAGCCTGAAAGAACCAGAAATTCTTTATTTACATTAACAGGGTAAAGGACCACCATCTCACATTCCTTAGCTAACCTATACAAGTTTCTTCTAGGTGTCCATATCATGGTAAGCTCTGAACTTGTTCCTCTATAAAAAGTTACAGTGTTGAAGACTGGTTTCGCCACTTATCATTCCAAGTATCTGTTTGCTGTACCATCCAGTATATGGTACTGCACAAGTTGTCAGCGATTTCCAGGGTAGCCATGGGAACGAAAACTCACCTTTTCAAGTTAATACACACCAGCTACAAAGGAACAATGTTAGTATTTTAGCACAGTTTTAGAGACTCCTTTAAAGAGAAAGGATGCAGCAGGACAAGGTCCAGAACTTTGTCAGTTGTAAGGATGCCTACTCAGTCACAATCACTAGACTGAGTAACGCCCAGGTATTTAAAGCTGTACATCCACTTTTTTTTTTCTCTTTCTTCTTCTTAGTGTTAAAACAGCAGCTTATTGTCTGGGCTTTATCTGTTTACGACTGTGCATCTGTGTATATGTATGACAATAGGAATTCTCAGAGCAAGCCAAACTGAGAAAGATGGATTGGTCTGATGTCTGGTCATCTGTGGGTGTGTCCATACCAGTCCTGCAGTTCAGATCAGTGGTGTGCTTTTGAAGCAAATCTCTCAATCTTCCCTGTATTTTGGTTTGGATTGTGGAGCAGCCTTCTGAGATCAGAAAATGGATTCTTTTTGGATGAAACTAAACCTGAAGATGTGCTCCAACTCCTAAAAGGCATTTGGTCCACCACAACCAGCCTACAGCCTGTCTTGAGTAAAACCCCACAATGCATATAGCAGGACCAAACCTCCAACACCAACTTTGACGCCATAGAGCTGCTCCTACCACATCACATTACTTGCTAGTACAGACATGTCTGTGTCAAAAACACGCTCCTGTTCCTTGGCAAGTTTGTCTTCTATACGCACGATCCCACCTGCATCCTTTGATAGCTTAGTTATTTCAGAAAGACGTATTACTGTGGAAGGCCAGGAACGCAGAAAGACAAATTTTGCTAGCTATAGAGCAGCACAGACGTTTTGAAATGGACTCTGGAATCAATGGCACAGGAAGGAAATCACCAAAATATGATGTTCACGGTACCCAGCAGTGCTAGACACATGAGTGATCAGATTTTGGTATGCACTGAAGCTGCATGCTCCACAAGGGTTTCAATGTGAATATGTGTTAATAGTGAAGCCCTTCCCAACCTACAACCAGCAATGTTGGCACAAGTCTTCTTGACAGCTGCAGATGTATTCATTTTTTGACATATTGATTACCAGGGCCACAACAGACATATGGGAATCCCAAAGCAGACTGACGTCACATTCGACTCACCGCTACCTTGGAAGAAGCAAACCTTGATCTAGTTTAAGTTTTAAATGATAGTTTGTGACCTAGCTTCTAATTTTGATTACACCACGGAATCATGATGGTAATCAAAAGGAAATAAAGATTAAAACTCAAAGAGAAGACTTAAAACCAGGAGAACTGAAAAGATGACTGAAGAGGCTTACGAGGAGTTGAGATGAGGCTGAGAGAACTGGAGATCCTCACAAAATAATGGTAAATATTTTTTCCTTAACTCCCTGTTCCATCTTTCTATCCCCAGTCTCTCTGGATTATTTATTGGTTCAAACAAAATGTGACTGATTTCTAGTCACTGCTCCAAACTGCTTGTAAGTATCAGTCTACATTCTCAAAATTTATCATTCATATATCCAGACACACATACATGTGTCTACTGTGTGTATTTTTTAAAATTTCTCACAAAGGGTCCTTCTAATCTTTACTAAAAGAATTGGATTGGCTTAATTGCACTACTTAGGATACTCACATTCTGACTACTAATTTTTAAAATGTCTTTTTTTTCTTACAACTGTAATCTCATCTTTATATAGACATCAATGTACGATCCACGCTACCCAGCAAACAGTAAAGTAACATGCATTGCAGGCCTTGAACTGAGTTGTTCTGAACACCAACAGAGACTACTATGGACAAACAGAGCAAGAGACAATTAATGATAATGCTATCATGTCAGCGATGATAACGGTAAAGCAGCTGACTACTCAAGGTTTACCATTAATCTGGTTTTCTTGCTCTTTTTGGGCACCCACTATAATCACAAAGAAATAGGTTGTCATGATGACCCTAAGTGAAGGTACAAGAAGGCTGTAGGAAATTCCTCAAGTTCAAAATTAAAAATTATTTAAGACAATGACACACTAACAAAAAGTAGTATGACAACTGAAGCATAGACATGAATCGCCGAGATTTCACACAGCTACCAAGACTGTAGCGCAACTAGAAGCAAAACATATCAAATAAGTGGAGAAATCAGAAAGCTATGCAAGAACAGGGAGCATGAGGAGACCAAGATATCTGAGAAGGCACAAGCTTACACTGCCACAAGCAGAAAGCTCTTTGCAGGGCACGTCTGTATTAAAGACAGGAACCAGACTGTGAAGTATGATATTACTAGAAAGGACTCCTGGATTCTACTAGGGCAGATTCAATTACAAAAAGCTGACCGTAAAATGAGTACATGTTCTTACCACACTGATACATGTCGCACCACCATGTTTCCTGGAAAGCTGGACAACATTCATGCATAATTTTTTTTTTTAAAGTTTGGAGACAGAATCTTTGCAAAAAGGTATGTTCTGTGCCTCATCCAAACTAGAAAAGGGCCAAGCAGCAGCGGATTGTAGAAGGGGTTATCTGGAGTCAGGCAATCCAGTTGAGGCATGTCCACTCAGGTCGGATGACACATCTATCTAAAGGGGGCACAAGCAAGGCTATTAGTTCATGGCTCTTGGCCTGAATTTACTGACAGGTGGCTAGAAATAATGTAAGGCCTATATTATCTTTCCCAGTATAGTGGTGGGTGTCAGGACACAAGCAAAGAAAAGATGCTTATGCAACTCTTAAAAGAGATTATGCAGCTGCTATAAAATCTTGGAGGGAACTGGCAGATACAGGTAGGAGAACAGCTTTCTCTTGGAGATGGGTAGCTGGCAAGGTTAGAGTCATTAGTAAAAGTGGATTTGATTGGGAAATTTTGTGATATATGTGCAGCCTACAATTATTTCTGCCTGCAGCTCACATGCAAGGACTGTATTTACATTAAAGTGACTAAGACTGGGACTTTTTCACAGTAGTGAGCTAATAAATGAGCTCACTGCACATCATGGAAAACAGCCTTGTCCTATGTTCCTGTTACTTCCTGAACAGAAGTATCCTTTTTCTCTCTGCTGTTGTCAGATGAGGACACTGCTGGACACACACCATCACTCAGACGCAGGGCAAAAACTCAGGAGACCACTTAACTACAAGAGGGAAATGTCCTTCCTCAGGGAAGCTGCACACCAGTTATTCTCAAGTCAGACGCTATAGAGTTGCTCTAAGAGGTGTGGGTTTTGTTTGGGGGGGCGGGTGTCTGTGCAAAATGTGCTGGTTCATGCTACAGGTTCAAAAATTATTGGCGTTGTGGTTAGAAGTAGTCTGCAAGTCATTCATTGTTACATAGTTCACTAAGTAAGATGTAAAAAAGGGCCCCAAACTATTCTATACACAGAGACAGAGCTGTGAATGAAGTACAGCTGATATAACATTTTAGAAATTAGAAGCAACTGTAAAAGAGTTTTTATAAATTTGTATTCCATTTATGATACTCTGTGGGACAGGGCATACATTAGAGATCGTCCCACAGTACTCAGTGCTTGTTCAGCAGAAAAACAATACGCACACAGAAGAAAACATTCAAAAAAATGTACTGAATATAAAACAAAAAAAATTGAACTTTGCCCCTACAATCTAAGCACCAAAATTCTTTTTTGAGAGGTGGTACAGCTCAAAATGACTCCTCCCTCACTCTAGTTTCTGGCCAACATTAGCAGAAAACAGTATCGGGCACTTTCTGTTCAGAAAGAAAGAAAATGCACAGCCAGTACTTGCAAAGTGACTGCTAAACCCAAGGGAGGACGAAACCCAAGCACCAAGCTTTTACAATGATCTCGTAATAGCAGTAATCAAATACCTGGCTACATTTCAGATCCAACAACTGGAGCTACAGTCCCACCTCAGCAGAAGTGAGAAATACATGCAAGTAGGTGCCAACTGAGTTTCAGTCTCAAATACTTTACTATCTCCTACCCTGAAGGACATTTTGAACTGCAGTGGTGGTAAAAGCCTTCCTGCATGGACTCCTTAAGGCTCCCTTACAACAACCCATTTACTGGGGAAACAGAGACGTGTCTGTCTTTTAGCAAAACAACCTGTTTTCCAAGTTCTAAAAATAGAAAAGAAAAAAAAATATATTAAAAGTGTCTGTCATTTTGAAACCACTCGCAAGCACTTCATCCTAAGCAACACAGCCTCCCCCCTTGCTAAAAATAAAACAGTACATTACAGCAACATTTTTTGCTGGCTTCAGCCAAGGACTTGAAAACCTCCCCTCAGCCCAGCCGTAAGCTGTGAGTCAGCACTTCTCAGCATTTCTGGAAATTCCTCAGCAGAGCATCCACCCTGTAGCAGGAAGCCGCCTTTCCACTTCAGCCAGTACCAGGAAACAGGCGGGTGGTCACGGGTCTCACCTGAGCTGGGGACACAGCTCAAGAAAACTTCACCGAAAGTCCCAAATGCTCCCCATCCCGCCAGCTCCCCCACCCCCACCCCAGAATACGCTGCCCAGGGAATAAGCTCAGCTCACTCCTCAGGCAGCAGACAAATACAACTTTATGCAGTGCTGATGAATAAGAAAATACAAGCTTAATTTAAAAAAAAAAAAAAAATCACGTCAGACAAGGGCAGTGGCAAGGCTCTGGGGTGCCATTTAAATCGTATGGGCTTTCATACCAAGAACCCAGAGGCAGCTCTGCTCCATCAGCCCCAGGCAGGATCTGTCCCCTGCCTGCAGAAGTCTGAATTCTTAAAAAGCAGAGCCATGCCCCAGAAAGTAAAGAGGGGGTTCCCCAACAGGGTACAGAGAAAGCAATTCCTTTCCCCTCTCAAGATGATGAAGAAGCCGCGGGTTTAGGGCATCACCATGCCTGTGAGTTGAAGGGAGACATGACTGCAGCTCCCTCCCTCCAGCAGTCCTTGCTTTACACAGAAAATCTTACAACCCGCTTGCAACAGAGCCTTGCGAGGGGAGAAAGATGCACGCCTGCCTGGGGGACACCCCAAATGTGCCTGTGTCTGTACAGGCTATGGTGTTGTCGGGTATCTCACCCCCACTGAAGCACAAACCAGGAGTCATAGAATCAAAGAATCATAGAATCGTTTAGGTTGGAAAATACCTTTAAGATCATCCAGTCCAACCATTAACCTACACTACCAAGTCTACTCTAAGTCCCCACAGCAGCTCTCGGTGCTCGATGCTCCCAAATGTGAACCACCAAGGTGGACACTGCTCTTCAAACTGAGATGTTGCATGCACTCGGGTCTGTCTTTCGCTATAAAGCAGTTATTTCACGAGTACTGCCTGTGGTGAACGCAGTTCCTACATCACCCATCTCAGACTGAGCATCTACTCTTGTTTTGCTTTAAACACACACTTTGACAGGAACATTAAAGAGAGTTAAGGGAATAGGAAGTACTTTGTGAGCAAGAGTAATTGCATGTTCTGACCTTTCCAGCTTACATCATAGGCATTATCCAACAACCACAAATCAAGAAGGAAACCAAATTTAAAGACATTAATTTTCAGCAGAAAATGTATGATAAAACTAACAGAACAACAGGACAAATGTTGACTGCTTCCCTGCTTGTTTCTTGCTTTCATATATGTGGCTATTCTCCCAGAGAAATTCTGTCTTTTTTTTTTTTTTTTTAAATTAACATTTGTATAAAGGAAGCTGCCTGAAGTCGGGTACAAAAAAAAAAAAAAAAAATCTGTTTTTCTCAACTGTTTTTAAATACAGAGCAATGAGATTAAAGTGAGGCAGATAGCCAAATACCTCAGCCATCACAGTCATTAATAAACGCATTTAACATTCGTGCAGCTTTCGAGTGCAGAACATCTGGTTCCAATTCCCAATCTGGCTTTTAATAAAAGTGCCTCCCCCACAATACTTTTATTATAAAGTGTTCTTTTCCTCCTTGCGCGCTCTCCCCCCCCCCCCCTTTTTTTTTTTCATTTAGGTTTTTTTTTCTTTTTTCCTTTTTGGAAGCCGCTGTTCCTTCCTTCTTGCTGGAAGCCACCTGACCACTGCCAGGAAGAGGAATGCAAAACATTCCCAGGAGCAGCTCCTGACGTCAGGGCGGCAGCATTCCTCCTCCTCCTCCTCCTCCTAACCACCACGGCCCTCCACCACGACCCGCCGCCACCGCTGGGCCCGGAAAGTCCGGCAGCTGCCGCCTGCCCTGAGTCACCCCCCAAGCTCCTCGCCGTGGAAGTCGGAGGCAGCAATGGCAGCCACCGAGTTTTCGGTCCTGTAAAAACAGCGTTTATTTAAGAGACTGCAAATCCTTCCTGGTGTTTACTTGCTTTCCCCGCAAATAGAGAGCTTAAATAAAACTAGGAAGGGGCGACGGTGCCCCAGCCAGGTGTCCTTACATGGGCTCAAGCCACTCCAGAGCCGCTCCACGTACCCCTTCTTCTTGCCCTTAAATAGGAGTTTCTGCTTCGGATAAACTTCAGGTCCCTGGTAGGCTTAAATCAGCTTAGACACCGACTTCTGCGATTCTTTCATTTTACTTCTCATTTCTTCACATGAAGGCATGCTGCAGAAGGGTGCCAAGGAAAACAGTGACACGCTGTTGCGGGGTGGTTTGTTTTTTCACTTTTAAGACATTCCCGAGAGATCATGATGTGATAAGGATACCTAGGCAGCCTTCATCAAACATGGCTCTGGAACATGGATCTCCGTTTTTTTCTCTTTTCATACAGTATCTACTTTCTAACGCATGACAAAATGAGACAGATGGGGTGGGATTTCAACTCTGCACATCTCTTTAATTTCATTTATCAGAAGACATTAAATAAATGGCAGTATCTTATTCTACTCTGAAACTAGCTGTTAGCTAAAATTATAGAATACAAGAGAGATTCTCAGTTGAGTTGCAGGCACTGAGTTTACTCCTTTCAAGATGTTTAGTCTAGTTAGTCTGGTATTTTTGGGACATAAATTTTTAAAATTCTATAAAAAGTCCTGCGGGGGGGGAAATCTCTGCATATTTTAATAAACAACTGTATCAAAGACGGTGAAGAGTAAAAAGAAACAGTAGTTGTTACCAGATCCATGATGAAGCTGAAGGAGAGTTCCCTGATTTCACCATGCCAAGAGAGCAGGAAGGTAGGTTAGGGAATATGAAAAAAAAAAAAAAAAAGTATGGAAAAACCTTAATTTCTAGAGGATGTGAAAGAAAGAGCTCTTCAAGAGACACTTTTCCATTTTTCGTGTCTCTAATCATATAACAAAAAGTTTAAAATACATCATTTCATCACTCCAAAACCAACAAAACCCCAACATGTGGATGTTAGTTTAATCATTATTTTCCAGGGAATACAAAGGATGCCAAAACTCATCCTGAATAGCTAAGGAGTATGACTGATGGTAGTAATGTGTTCACATATCTCACTCCCCCCCCCCCCCCCCCCCAATATTTACAAAATAAATATAAATTTCTCAATGTTGACTGACCACAATGAAAAAATAAAGATCTAGAAACACTAAGCAAGTCAGTTGCATCATTTTCAATATTAATCATAATTAACCAGCTATGTGCTGTTAGGGTTATTCTGTCTGTTCAGCTGTAGTCCTACGCGTCAAGATCCAGATGGCTCCAAAACCTGCAGGTGGTCTGTCAGTCCCAGTTCCCCAGCTTCTCATTCCATTCGTGGCAGATTAAGAAATAAAAAATGTTTGGGTTCTCTTCTAATGTACAGACTTGTTACTAAAAGGTCAAACAAATATGTCTATCCTCTGACCAACCTCACACTATCTATGACATTTTTAAGGAAACCTGCTCTCTGAAGAACCGCATAGTAAGTAAACACATTGTTTTCCTGGTAAGAAGTCCACAAGCGTTGGTTACACCAGCTGGCCACATCTGACCGGCTAGAAAACCCAAAGCCACCTTTTTTGCCCTCTTCTCCAGAGGTCACAAATATTCAAATGATGTATTATCTAACCAAATTGGTGGTGTTGGAAAACGTGACAACAAGAAGACTCATTAATTTTATTTTATAAAACTTGACGGGGACCTGGAAAAGCACTAGTCAGCTTCCTGCAGCCATTGCAGCCAGTGGCTACTGAAAAAACCAGCTGATCTGTGCTTTTATATATACACATAAATAAATTGAAGTTCACTGATGTCAACAGAGAGCCATCAGTATACGTGACTATTAAAAACGGTACCTTTTTTTCACGTTTTACAACAAAATGAGAGAAAAGGAAAGTGCAAGAAGTTTCTAGCACTGAAAAACAGAAGTAGGAGGAAATATAAGAAAAATATTCTATTACCTAAATAAATTACAAGTAGTGGCTCAGTAGAACCGGTTGATTTTTCTAAGCTAGAAGGCAAAGAAACTGAAATATGTCCTCAGTACCTTCTAAAATTAAGCACAAGCTAAGGTGGCCCGCAGCCATTGAAGAATACTATACACTTTTCGGTTCTTGACATTTTTTCTCCATGTTCTGTTTTTCCTTTTATATTATACACAGAGATAGATATCCCCAGGGTTTTTTCAGCTATATATTACAGCTTTAAAAGTTCTCCCTTTTTTCTTCAGAAATGTTTTTTTCTTTTTAAATAAACTTCACCTTATCAAAATGTAAATACATACAAATCATACTGGGTCACTTCTGAAAAGCAGACTTTAGAATTTCTGAAAGATGAACATTTTAAAATGGTTGACTATTTAATCCCTAGTATTGAAGTCTGGATGGGGATTAGAACGGGCGCAGTGTATACAAGTGATGAGAACTGGGGTGTGTTCTCAGCTTCCCTGAAGCTTAAAGTCATTCTCCTCTCCTGTGTTTTAGCTGCTTATTCATTCTATTATTCTTTTATCACAGGAATAATGTTGGGATGCCAAAATCATGAGTGAAGGCACAGTGAGAACTTCCTTCTATGCATGGTACCACAGAACTAAGCTTCAGGTGTGTCTCAGGAGGCCGCCTCAAGAACCTGTGACTCATGAGCCTTGTACCAAGCACGCACTGCCATACAGTCTTGGCCAACTTTCTCCTAGCAAAACCTGACAAGTGATTTGATCTCCATCCATTGATCTCCAGAGATGAAGCAGATACTGGATTGGAAATTCAGCCTTGGAAGACTACAGATACTTTAATGAAAAGATTATGACTTGTAGAGGGAGAAGCATCTTTCTTTTCTTTAACTTCAGAAAAGGGATTCATTCATGAGTAACGAGGTTTAGAAAACAATGGGTGTAGAGAAAGAGAGATCAAAAAATTGAGTAATACCCAGAGATAAGAAAGAAAAATACATTGACTCTCTTCTCCTGGTTACTTTTCCGTACCTTTCTTGCTTACGCTGCCGTTTGAGTGGGTAACTCTTTTTCTCCAAGACTAAAATTTCAATTGATAACAGCATGCCCTGTAACACCTGAAATACTTTGAATGGCAAAGAATCAGAAGCAGGGAAAAACCCCTTAATTTCATAGGTTCACTTTTACATCTGGTAAGCGAAACAGCCCAGACAACCAGCTGCTGCTGAGGCACAGGGCTAAGAGCAGAGCCCCCTGAGAACCAGAACTCCCCCTGAGTGTTTGGAAGGCCATACTGGGAGAAGGTGGCAATTTCTTCACAGACCTTCACCTTTGCACACAACTTACACAAACTCGCTTTTGAAGTCTGTCCATACTTTGGTGAAGCATGCTCCCTCCTCTTCCCTCTGCTTTTTCTTCTCATGCACCTCTGTTTGCTGCTGCTGGCTGGACATGGCAGTGGAAGTGCTGAACAACAGGAGCAGGTCCAGCCCTGTTGCTGACTCAGATCTGAGAGCCTGTGCTCATCAGATTTTGCCACAGTGTTCCAGATTTCAGTACCCCAAAAAATTCAGATACTTATCTAAACCAAACTTCCTGAGGGTGAACTATCCCTAGCACTAAGACACTTTGAGGGCCTGATACACGCTTGAACAAGAGCCCATCAGCATACAGGAGACAGCATGCCAACTGCGCTTAAAGCAAGACCTACCTACAGAACTTCGGCTTGGCCTGACTGGGTAAATTACCGAGGTAATTGCCTTGGTATTCATATTTACATGAAAAAAAAAGGATATGCAGATCTGAGGTCAAATCATTAAGCTGTTCCATTAAAAACTTCGGTTTAGGCAAATGCACTTCAGAAAACTGCTTTTGTAATGTAAAATGGAACCATCTGTACATAAATTTTGGGAGTTATTTTGATGTTAGGTTTATTGATATAATTATGTCTTTACTAAGCTGTTTACTGTTTCAGGCTCCTAATAGCTATGAGGGCTTGTTAACAATCCTCTGAAATCACAGGGAAGTCTCTTCTTTCCCTTTGGTTTGGAAAGAGAAAACAAAAAATTCTAAATGTGTTTATTTCCACATTTTATAATTGCACGTAGCATCTACTTCCTTTAATGTGAAAACTTTATGATCACGAAGCTTTTGCCTCGATTCGTTTAGCTTTACTGCTTAGACAACCGTATTATTATCATCACAACAGTATGAGACTGCATTTCTTAGCAGTGTTTGAAGAAAGAAAAGTCCAATGGATAGTCCCAAGATGAAATATATCTTCATATTCACTTTATTCTTAAAGCAATAAGAGCAGTGATACTGCAATTACTACAAAAAGAAATAATTACAATACTTACGGTGGTAATAACCCACCGTATCTTATATTGTTTCCTCTTTGGAGTTGAGATATTGGTTTTCCAGTTTCAATTTTGAAAAGGGAAAGTCTCCCATGTAGCTCAGCAAAACAGATTTCTCAAAAGAAAGCTTTCACTGGCTTGTCATTGGATTCGGAGCAGATTCTGCCAGACAAACTGCTCAAAACCCCAACTGGTTTCTGAAAGCCTGTCTTTACTCTTTTGTAATACTAGGAGCCATTACCCAGGGTTCCTGTGGACAACTGCTGGACCATTTGCACAATAGAGTGAAGAGTGGTGGTAGACAAAGTATCCGTACAGCAACAGATTTTGCAACTCAGCAAGCAATCTTTGTTTAACAGAGACCAAAGCAGTACCAGAAGCCTTCAGTGTGTATTTAATGCAGTGAGTAGCACCCCCAAGAAATACACTGGTCAGGAAGGGGGACACATTACACACACAACTTTACAGATTGATTATTTAAACGCCTAGAAATTGTCCAGCATTAGGCACCTAAACTCTGCCTGCCTTCCTTCCTTCCTTATGAAAAACAAGTAACTAGATAAGAAGTCAAACAAAAATTGTCATCTGTGTTGCAAATAAAGTTAAGTAGGACGGTGGGGGATTACAAGGTAATGTCATCCTATTTGCTCTCTGCTTACCATAAAGTACATAAAGAATTTGTATTTTTTGCCCCATTCGACCTCCTAAATGGATGAAACCCATTACATCTTGTCAGAGAGGCTTGGTAAGGAACACAGAATGAGAGGTGAACCCAGTAATTAAATATGTCGAAAGGTTCCATGATAATTTAAAATCAATGATTTACCACAGCAGCATCAAGAGAGTCAAGAGTCAGGAGGAAAGGAATGGGATAACATAAACCAAAAACTTCTGTACTTTCCCCTCAAGGGCGGAGAATTAGCATTAGACAGAATAAGATGTTCAAAATCACAAGACACAAAAGTCTTAGAGAGGGTCATTTGAAGTAGTTAAAAAGATTCAAGGATCTGGCTAAAATACGAAAAGAAAAGAAAAACATCCCCACCAAACCCAGGAACAGGTCTGTTAGGCTTTCAACAGGTTAAAAGCCTGTCATAGCCAGGAGGTAGCTCTTAACAAAACCCGTGGCATGCAGGGAAGTTCTCAGTTTCTCCCCTGGCAAGCTCACTTCAAAGCAAAGTTTGTAAACATCTTGGGGGAGAGATGGGGCAGAAAATTACAGTGGGTTTCAGAAACATTTACAAGTGTTTTGCAGAAATGAAACTTCAGTTAAGGAGATCAGTTTTGCTCCCCGGGTGGAGGATGGTTCATCAGTACAACGAGGTCAACGACAACCAGTACGGAGAAGTCTTTAACATAGCACGCGGCCTTCTTCAGCCTTATGAAGGAGAAAGCTGTGTAAACAGCGTGGTGACAGCTCACGCACGTCGCTAACCTTCAGAACAGGCAATGTACCACGTTATTAAAAGTTGTGCAAAAGCAATGGCGCACAAAACTACACAAATTCCCCTTTTACAGACTCTTACTTCATGGATATGAAACTTGGACGCCGGAAAAAGTTCTGGACGAATAAGCGCTGAGGCTAATTCGCTCGGGGAGATCCGTACACCCGAGACCAGTTTTACCTGGGCTTCTGCTGACAACATTGCCACCTTCCGCAGCCGGCGGGAAGGGCAGGGCCGCGGGCGCTGCCGGCGGCGGGAGGCGCCGGGCCCGACCCGGCCGCCAGCGACCGAGGGACGGGGCCAGCTCCCACCGCACCGCACCGCACCGCACCGCACCCGGGAATTACCATGGAAATGCCATGTGGAAAAGTGTTTTCCCACCGCTGCGCTTGTAAGATGATTCCCGTTGGCGGGGTTTTCTCAAAGAGAGATAGATGTCTTTATATAATGTTCACAGCGCTACCTGCAACGCTCCCACCCGGCGAGGTTCAGCCCCGGCCCGTGCCCAGCTGCAGGCCTGTTCAGCTGGGTCTTCGGTGCCTCCGTAAACTGTAAACTGTATTGCTCAACAACGCGAACTTAAAATGTTTTATTTTCAAAGCAAATCGTTTAATTGATTCAGCGTACAGCACAGTCCCAAGAACAACTGGTCTGGTACAAGCGAGGGACAACGAGCGCAGCACACAGAAGGGAAATACAATAAAGGGAAAGCATTCTTCACCACATAGTAAAATAAGCATAGTACTGAATGTATCGCCAATGTGACTGCTCGTGCCCCTTCCAAAATAGCTTAGGAAGCTGAAGAAAGCCAAAGCAGAAGTTAAGGGGACGAGAGTACTGCTCTCCCGACGCCCTGACTGAGGACCTCTCATTCCAGACTCCAGCCGTAACGCATTTGATTACGATCATGCCCAGTTTCAGTCAAGAGCGATAACAAACCACACGTGCTACTCTGGCTTCTATGTTTTCGTAATGTAGGATTTACAGGTCAATATACGCATTTTATGTAAGTTTTAACATCTGAAGAGGTTATACAGTAAGGCTGGATTTTGTCCTGCTAGCTTACAGGGGATAGTTTCCTCCAAATTATCTGCAGTACATGGATAGTTAATAAAGCAGTAGCATGAAGACAGTACTTAAATAAACAAACTACAATTAATAATAAATTTAATGTATAACTAACACATCTAGTCCACATTCTGGATAGAAAATGGCTCTATGTAGACATAGCGGAAGTCCATCAACACAGCTGATAATGTGGGATAGGAAGTTACTTTCCAGGAAAAGCTTCGAACAATCAACACCACAAACAAGTAATACCCATATTAATTTAGAAAATGGGTGTTGAGAGTTTAATCTAAATAGGCAGAGAGGGCTTTACATGGAAGAGTTATTTCCAAATCTCAGACCTTTTCCACGAAAGCAATCTTCAATGTGTAGGGTTTGCCTAAGAACAAGATTCGTGGTCACATCTTGGTAAGGATCCTGACCAATTAACAACTAGAAGACACGGGAAGAGATTACTTTCATATGTAGTCTAAATGAAAAAATAAATAGATATAAAAGTTGCTTCCCCCCCAAAACAAGGTGTCATTTATATTTAGGTTGTGGAAATAACTTCCCCCCCTTGTTTTTTCCTCTAAGCTGAGCTGATGCTAAGGGCAATTTCAGGCTAAGCAGTAAACCTTATGGGATTCCAAGCCCTCCTGAGCAGCAGTCCTCAAAAATCAGGAAATTATAGTCATATCTGAAGTGATCAGCAACCAAAGGCAATTCTCAAGGCTTAGGTGAACTGTTCTAAAAGCTGATACTGTGGTGTATTGATGTTTGGTTTTAAAATGGGTTTGGTTTTGACTATAGCTAGCAAATGGCTCCCTGCTATACAGCAAGATTGGAAAGTGAACTCCTGGAGTCCAGGATCTCCCAGCAAAATTAATCAATCACCTCATGCACAACTTCTCAAACTGCAAGCCATGAGGGTCAGCCAAAGGAGGCTGCAAAAAGACAAAGAAAATAGTGGGTACCTTATTTATTTTTGCATGAGAGATGGAAGGTAAGAAATATTTGGGAAGATAAAAAAGAACTATTCTATGCTATATAAAAGTTTTCAAATAATTTGAAAAACAACTAGGACATACATACACTGTAAATCCAGGTTCCTTTAAGCCTACAAACCCTGTAAGTTCCAGCAACAGCTCATATCAATAAAATTTCTCTCTTCCTCAATCTGTACATTCACAATGCATAAAATAGTACCAGCCCTATTAAATTAATATTTATGACAAGCTCAGGGAACCAGAAGATGAGCAGTACTTGCTAAGACACAAATGCAATGTACAAGCCTCACATAGTTACATTGCCCACATTTCTCAAAAATGAACCTCAACTAGGAGGAGTGATTTGTTTCCGGGAAACACAAAAGGCAGACATGCTGTGCCATGCTGGGAAGACAAATGAACACACAGCTACAATCAATGCAATTTATGGTTTTATACTGAATCTAAAGTGTTCTCAAGTTCAATGCTTTCAGTGTGTTGTAGCACGCAGCATTCTAGTAGATATTCTGCCAGTTTTTTTCGGAGTAGTTATGATCTACAACGCCTGTCCCAACAATACTTTGGACATGGCAAAAGGGGGTATTTCTTCACAGCCTCAGTTCAAATTACAAGGTATTAGCTGAAGATGCTGACAGACTTGGGTTTGCACTAACAAATGTGCTGTGAACAGCAGCAGCAGCTTCAAGGTGGACATGCAGTCCTCTCTTTCACGCCAGCCAAGGACCATGGAGACTGACTATGGACAGTGATTCCCAGGAAGACTATGCAAAGTCCATCATTGTGATCTGCTCTACCATGAACGTGCACCACTTACTAAAAAAATTAAAATCCAAGACTTAAGAAAGGGCGACATAAAGAACCATCAAAAAACCCAGAAACATCCACAGAGATGTTCATTAGGCTTCTTAACTCTTTTATCAAGGAGAGAGACAACAGATACAATTTCAGGAGTCCAAAGAGGTTAGAGAGGGGAAAAAAATAAAAATAAAAAAACCAAACCCAAAAAAACCACACGCACACAAAAACCCCTTCCCACATATTGCCAAGTATGATTTTTTTGGAGCCGTATCAGTGATTTGGCTTTCAAAACACACAGTGAATCCCTCAAAGGTAAAATTAATGGCTGTACACCACTTCTAATGTCATGGATACTGTTCTGATACTTCTGCTGGGACAAACTTGGTCTGCCAGAAGGCTGTACTGGGACAATAACAAGAGGAATACTTTTTCAAGACATCTCAGGAAGCTGTCGAAGGAGCCTACCACTCAGGGAGAAGTAATGCATTGCAATCTGCATGGTTAATGTTGACTCACAAGACTGGTAGGAAGAGAAGCTTCACCAAACACACAAAAGGCTGTACTGAATGTTTCACAGCTGAACTGCTTGATATACCAAAGTACGTTCCTGCTGCCAAAAATACACAAACCCATGGGCATTTTTTCCATGAGCTTTTACTGAAAGGAAAGCAATCTGCCTGGTAGAAGTAACAGCGAAATTTGTTCTCCCCCTTCCCCTCTGTGCCCCGACCCCCCAGGATAGCAGAGATATTTTAAATACTGCATTTTGGGTAGGAACATTCCAAATTGTTCAAATATTTGAAAGCAACATTCCCCTTCTGAAATACTTGGGGGTTTAATTATTATTTCTGCTAGGAGTGTAGTAATGAACTTTTGCTTACCTACACTTAAATATGACATTCAGGAGGAGGAGTGCGACAAAGCATACCTTCGTGTTGAAGGGAATCGCCAGACATGACAATTCGGTAAACTCACACTTTATTCATCTCTTTGCCCATACAAAATTGCATGAGGACACAAGCATGCTTCGTGTGAAAACCCACTGTGGTATAAAACATCTAGTATATTCAAAGCCTAACATAACTGCATACAGAACTGCATGTAGAAATCTTACTGTAACTACACACCTACCATTAAAGTAGCAAATCACACCTGCTAAAGAGAATGGCACTTGACTTTAAAATTGTTTCTCCACGATGAGCTATGGAAATACAATGTATATGTCACAAAGTGAAAGTGCTGAATAGCAATCTAACAAGAAGAAATCATCATTTTTCAAAATGTAAATTTTAAAAAAAGATTAGCTGATTACCGATAATCTTAAACATTTAAACAAACCCACTCACACAGTCAGAACTTGCTCTTTAGTGGTTAAACTACTGCAGGAATTTTGGCACATAGTCTTTTTACAAATTAAGTATTGTTTTACACGTCCCAAATGTGTTAGTCATAAACATTAGCAGAGGAATACAAATCACAACTTTTTAATAACCCTGCAGTAATTCTGAACTTGTTCATCTGAACTTACTTAAGCTTGTTTTTCCTTCATGACTGGATAAAGCAGACTGCAGGATTTTGTGCAGTGCCAGGTCTTGGCTCCATCAGTTGCTCATTAAACTAGATCTGGAATTTAGCATTGGATTGAATGCACATGGGAACTCATGTGAAGCTGCTCGTATATCATTGATAGCTCCGTTGCTAACACAGAGTTTATCCAAGACCGTACATTTTTCGTTGACTTGAACAAAGCTGTTCGCCATCCTCTGGTTTTGACGTCAGTGGACAACTACCCACTAACAGTATCTGTCACTACAAAATGCTTGGAATTTCCTCACTTACAAAAGCTGGAAAGTTTCAAGTACAGACCTTTCTTTAAAAAAAAAAAAAAGTACACATTATTAGATTTTCAGAATGAGACTATTTTGTGATTATTAGGATAAGACATATTCATTTTCACTGAATATTTTTTCCAGTAACTTAAGAATTGAAACGTAAACAACATCACTGACTGTAAGGAATGGATGTTTAAAAACATAATTTTCCTCTTCTGTTCCTAAAAACCGTGGACTGAAATATATGCTAATTCCTCGACATGTAAGCACCACAGTGAGGTGATTAAGATTCTTCCCATTAACCAGACACTACAATCATTACAGTAGGATCAATGTTGGAATGTATCTAGTATTTAACCAAAATGTAGAAAACCACCCCCACAGCATAAACCAGGCTATTTACATTCACTGCCTCTTTTCTACACTTCCTTTATTCTTACAAGTGAAACGGCCCATACTGAAGAAAGTCATCCTGGTGGAGGCTCCCTCCGGAGCACAGAATTACCTCCGGAGAACAACACACAACGCTCCTTGCAGGCGAGCTCTGCGCAGGCTGCCTGGGTAGCCCTCGCTGCTCGCGTGAGCCAGGAGCGTAACAACTGACTGCATGTGCCCAATTCAGACATCCATCTGGACAGAGACATATTCTACCCCTGCTGGAGGTTTTTGTGCTGACAACAATTCATTTCAACCTTGATCTAAAACCCAAGCTGCTGCTTTGCAAACACACCACTCGCTTCTGACCCCTCTGATTTGGCTGAAAGCAAACAAACATATCAACAAAACCCAGCACTTCATTGGTACAATACAGTGGAAAGTCCCCTTTTTCAGCATGTCAAGATACCATCAGCTACTAGCCCAGAGACAGACAGTCATGTTTAAAAATCCAGTTTTCATCTTCTACCGAACTCTGGATTTACTGTCTTAAGACTCCCATCTTCCCCAAATATGTTTCCGATCTTTTCTCCATGGAAAACCCCTTTCAGAGAGAGCAGTTCTTTCATCTTTGTTTTTCAGGGTGCTAGCATTTTATGTATGGCATTCATATAATACATCTATCTATGCCATAGTTATAAAAATAAACAAGTCTATCTCACTGTAAAAGTGTGATCATGTTACTATGTTTATTAGACACAGCCCATATCCGAAATAACAAGTATCTGTTGCTTCAGGAGGTTCAAATCACAGAAATAGCATAAATGACTTTTTCTCCTGTTGGAATCAAAGCTTTGTGATTCTGTATTTTTCCAACTATGTCATCCATCTATGAAGGAACATAATTATCCATTGATTTGATTACTAAGAAATGGTGGTGTTTTGATTTTCTACATGCAAGGTGAACAAACACAAATAATACTAATGGCTTAATCTCTTCAGTACTAGAGACATAAAATAGGATATACCTGAGCAGCTCTACAGATACAACCTTCTCTCTTTACATGAGGGGATGGACAAAAAAATTAAATTTATTGTTAAAAATAGAAAAATTAGTAAAATCCCAAGGACTACTCTGTCAAAATGGATAAAGCAACAGGAGTATTGAAGAAATTGTATTAAAAGCTCGTTAGAGGCAACTTTCAGTTCACAAAAAGTGTATGTATTCTTATTTTCAAAAGACAACTCATCTCTTTTGAAGTGATTGCACTACAAAAAGTATATCCTAACAAAAAAAAACATAAACACTTGCAAGAAACCTGCAGCTGCTTCAGCTTCTTCTGAAAGAAGCTTCAATTTTCACAACTGCATGTTCTCTGAGAAGCAATTCCAAGCAGATGATATGATCTGATCTTTGGCTCCAAGGCCATTCCCATATGTACTTTAGAAATAGTGCCCACACTGGCTTTACAGCTCTGAAGTTCTGTAGAATTTTATCTTCTGGGTGAGCCTTGTCCCTCTTATCAGGGTTCTCCCACTCTGCTATTGTAACATCTTCAAAGAAAGAATGTAAAGGCAGAGCTAACATCTTTCTGATGGGAGGGATCTGACTGGTGTTCTTCTTTCCCCCTCTTTTCCATCCGTTTGAATATTTATATGCATATGTATATATATATTTATAAATGCTTGGATTTCATCAAAGGAAGATGGTGAACATAGATCAGTTTTGTCCAACTGATCAATCAAGCATTCAAAGAAGCTGCTTCTCTGTGGAGTAAGTAGAGAAACTGAATTTATGCAAAAGATGTTCCATACACATCTTTAATTCGTATTTGCATTTTACCTTTATGGAATGTGAAAATTTTAAAGGGTATAGATGCTTTCCTTCTTACAGAGCAGGAGTAGGTCATTTCTGCATTTCATGACTATATGAAGCCCAAGATCCTACTTTCACATGATCTTTCTTGTGATAGGGAGGTATTCTGTAACAATGTTCTTAAATGCTTCCCTTGACTGGTGAGAGCAACAGTGATAAAAAAAAAAAAAATCTCTATCTTCATCAAATGGAAGGCAAACCCTCTTTAACACCAGTCACACTAGTTCAAAACACCTATTTCCTGTTAGCTCCCTGTGTTGGTACTCTTATTGCTCACCAAGATTATGTAAGACCATGCAATGTAAGACAGTGTATTAAGTAAGACAACGCAAAAATCACAGTAACATATCCATTTATCGTAAGTCCTGTTGTTGAGCCAACAAAACAGCCTACAGCATATCCAGGATAATTCTAAAGGAGAAGAATACATCAGTCCACAAAGCTAGACTGCTTCCCGTACATAAACTTGTTCACAGCTTGCTTGCATATTCCTACAGCAACTTCCATCATTGGCCCACCTTAAAGGACTTGAGATACAAAGTTTCATCACTGTACATTAGCTGATCTGCAGCAATGTTTTGTATGAGCTCTTCTTGGCAGTAAATAGTTTAAACCCTTCTAAACCTCTTTCATTGAGGAGAGACCGAATCTGGTGTAATGTAAGTAGAAACGAGAAGTCCACATTAAACACTTTCACCAGGCACTGGAACACTTTCAAAGCTGAGTAATTACGATTCCCCGTGGTTTCATAGGTTAAGAGTAACTAAAGAACAACTTTGAAGTTGCTTGTTGATGTCACAGAGTTAAGTTTTTATATACTTACCATATTCAGTTCCTAAAATAAACTCTCTCTCTGTTTTTTTTTGGGTTTTTTTTTTTTTTTTTTTTCTTTTTAAGCACAGAGAAGTTGCATAGGGAATAGCGGCTATCCAGCCAAGGATCCTGTCTTCTGCAGTGCATAACAGCCAGTGTTTGCAGGCAATGTAAGAACAGAACACAACGTGGTTCTGTCCCCTTCATACTGTCTCAGTCCTCCAGTTATCAGCAGCCTGTGAACCTCCTGAACAAGAGGTTTCATACCAGACCACCACATTCAACAGGTATGGATCAATCTCTGAGCCTGTCCAAATGAAGTGTGATCTGTAGTTTATATTGCTATTGCCAACAACTGTATTAATATCAACATACTTCTAGTACTTTAACTTCAGAAATACATGAAAAACATTTAAAAGTTGTTAAGTTTAATAGCAAGGAAAAGAATTCTAATCTGCACCATTTTCTTCAGGTTAATATACCTTGAATAGTCAACAGTAGGCATATCTATGAGCAGGAGGCAGGAGTATCTGAAGGAAACTGTCTATCCTCAAGCCCTGCTGTCAGCAGAAAAATGAATCCTGAAGTCTCTAAAAATATCAACTCTTACCACATTCTGTTAGGTATGGTAGATTATTTCTATCATTTTTACAATTAAACAAACAAAAAAAGCCCAGGTAAGTTGAAGCCATAAAATCACCATCAGTGGAACTGGGAAGTCTTTGTTCCCATTCTCTCACATCTTTGCAGCATCAAGCAGTCTTCACTTTTTGCTGGATATGTATTTCTGCAAAGTGAATAAAGACTTAGTAATCAATTTAATTACACTCAGTAATAAGCTTTTCCTTTTCCAGCTGTTAAAAACACTTAATGATTCAGATTCAGTTTGTAAGAATTATGAGGCGTTCATTTAAAATCTTAATCCAAGAAATTGCTCAGGTACTGCAAAGACAACTAAAGGCAAGCCTACGCAGGCAGGGACAGGCAGGGCTGAGTTCTTTCGCCTGTTGGGTTCCCAGCTGGCCAGACACAAACCAGCTCCAGCCCAAATCACGCAACCGTTTTCATGTGATGTGTCCAAGTTAATAGGCTTTATTTAGATACAACACTGCAATAATACTTCTATATAGCCTCAAGATCAGAGCAGGCTCCCATCAGACAGCTCAGAGGCCAGGCAGCTGAGCTCCTTCCTCCACCAGACACGCTGGTTTGAAAATGTTCATCAGCCTATCAGGGTTGCTTTCCCTATAGCAAGTGACAATTCTCACATGAAATCCTTTTCATTCAAGACTGTAAATATGTACCTTAAGACACTAGACCCGAAGAAATCCACATCCAGTTATAAAGAAATCAGAGCTCAGTCCTGCAAATTCTTACTCTGACACAAAGCTCCTCTGAAAGTCGGTGGGACCGCTCTCAGGAGCAATATCCAGGTTGATAAGATTCTCATAACTGGCCTCTTGTCAATATTTTATTTTTTAAATTAAATTGCTTGTATTCTAGTGCCGAAGTATCATGGGATTCTGTATGCAAACAAATACCAACAAATACATCAACAAATCTCTAAACACTGCTTCCCAAAGTATTTATGCAAGTCTACTGCCAGAGACGTTTCACATACCAAGCTGTGCACTGAGTTCACAACACATACAAATACAGTTACAAAAGCAAAGTCTAATTTTACAAAGGCTCCAACACAATGCATTCAAATTTTGCTCATGAATAGTCACATACAGAAGCCAGCAGCCTGTGTGTCTGCATCTTACCTACACCCTCAGCTGCCTGGTCAGAAAACAAAAAGCGAAGTCAGAACATAATTCTGGAGTGTTATTTTAAAGTATGCTGTGTGTCCCAAGTATACGCAGGTCATTCAAGGATTGTCTCCCTTTGCATTACTTCTTTTTTTGTTCCCTTTTGCTTCTGACTCGTGGTATCAATAAGATAAGTAAATACACTTATTTCACCATGTCAGGGTGAGTTTTAGTTAATTCATTTTTACACTATTCACACATTTGAATCAACAGGAAAGCATTTTAACACAAACAGTATTTGTTTTTAACGACAGAAGTACAAATTCAATGCAGAGTAACAAAAACTCATTTCAGCATTCAGAGCTCTCAAGTAAGAGTTTAACAGAATAGAAGCCTGGAAATGTAATAGAGGAAACTTCCATTAAGTGTACAAGTCCAATTTCCAATTAATGTAAACTAAAAGTGCCAAATAATAATCTAAAACAAAAACATCCCTCATCCTCCCCCCTCCCTGCCTCCAGTAGGTTTAGTTTAACAGTATCCAGCCCTTCTTTTGACTTCTGGTTGAGTAAACAAAGAGACGACTGACATTAAGATAATTCCAAAACGATAGAAAATAGGACTAGAGATGAGATATAATGCAGTTTTGCCACTACTGACTAATGTCTTTATAAACTGCCTTGAGAGCCACACAGGTAAGGACAGCAATTCTGACAACGCAGACATATCCCCTGCCCAAACATTCTGGTTTTATGAAATAACCTTTTGCTTACATGAAAAGCACATTCTACTACAATAAAGAACAAAAGCAAATAAAAAGTGGTATTTCTGGGAAGACAGACAGCTATAAAGTTTTCTCAAGAAATCTCAGTTTACATATATATAGGAATGAGTTTTATGTCCAGAACATCTTAGAATTTAAACAAACAAGACGACTACACTAGTACAGTTACACACACTTGAGGTCTGGAAAGGATTGTTATCAGTGCAGAGTTATGTCTTCCCAGAGCAGACATGGAACAAGCTGGAGCAGTCTGGGACTTACACATGCTAAGTAACCGTTCAGGAAAACAAAACAGGAGGAAAAAAAAAAACAAAACTGAATTATACCCTAACTAAAACAGTTTTGCTGGTACAAAAATCTTTGTGTAGATTACGGTCTATACAGAAAGATACAGCAGCATAAATTGTAATGCCTCGTGGTTTAAAAATGACAGAGGAAACCTGAAGAGAAAAACAGAACTAAGATGGAAGTTTGTAGGAGAGAGAAACAAGAAGAAAACGGGGAAACAAAAGCAAATGTAAAGCATGAAAAGAAGCTTACTGAAGGAAAAGGTAAACAGGCACAAACATTAGTACCTTAGGGGTAGGAGAAAGGGGGGGGGAAAAAAAGGCAGTGACTTACTTCATATCAGACTAGGACTTAATTCATATTCAACTGTATTTCTGTAGCTACTGATCTATTTACATCTAAACTATCAATAGTCATATCTGTAGCCCTAATAAACCACAGATTAAGTATCTTCCCTTAATTTTTGAATCGCCTCCAAAAAGAGTTCAACAACATTTTAGAAGTGAAAGATTACAAATTGGGGAACCCAAAAAAGATTTGCAGCTATCAATGAAGATAATAACCAGATACGGACCTTTGCAAAACATGAAAAAGTATTTTGCAAAAGGACATGGTCAAACACTAGAGGCAGGATTCTACTGCAGCTGGAGGCTAAAACTCAGGTAATGAATTCTGAAATACATAAGAAGAAAAATATTTCCTCTTTTATAATTTGGGTGGAGAAGAATGAAAAGAGGAGTAATATTCCCACTTCAAAGTTCTCTTGAATTTTTATGAAGAGCAGACCTTCCAACCTACAGCCACCAACAAACAGCTGCTTTACAGGAAATCTCATCACTTTATGCTACCCCTTAAAATCAGGAAAGTAATCCAAATCAGAAAAAAAATCACAAATGTAGACCAAACATTTTGAAGAATTCCAGAAAGGGTTGCACTGAGGAGGGATTTGAGGAACTGAAGACAGTGACAGCAGCAGCAATGTGGAACTACCAAAAAGGTATGCCTTAAGAATAGTGTGAATCTCTCATTTCTTGTTTTTTTGTCACCATTTTTTTAGCTGCATGTTGTTCTTGCTGAATGCTATACAGTTAATAGAGACTTTCCCACTGAAACATTATACCCATACTCACAGCAACAGATGAGCATTCCTGAACTACTTTGCTACCAGAAACTATGCACTTTATTGGCCTTATCATTGGTAAGACATTGCTCAGGCCTTTCTATCGCTCTAAACATGAAAATATTAAGTGAAAACAAAACTGAAGCCCTGAGCAACACTAGAGGCATTATGATACACATTTAGTTATCTGAGCTATCTTTAAGGTATCTGTCAAAGTCTCTCCAGCTGCCAGACAGATGACCACAAGAGAGCCCTGCTTCCCCCTTACCCCCCCAAGGTCTTTTCTACAACAATGCAGCCAGCATTCTACCAACCCCACTTTGTTCTGCAGTGCTACAGCAAGCGTGACCAGTTCTCCCTACTTACCATGGAGGGTAGATGTGGATGATATCCTGTGGCCTGCTCTTCAGGTGAGCTGCTGTCTCTCTCGCAAAGAGGACTTTGAGTATTGGTTCTCCTGCATTGACGACAGCATCCTCAGATGAAAGCGTAGCAGGAGACTGTTCCAGCTGCTGGCAGATGGCAACTTGTATTGTACACTCCTCAAACATTTCTAAGATCTTCACAATTAAGACACCAGATTTATCTGGAAAGTAAATTAAAATGAAAAATAAAAATGCAAAGTCTGGATGAGGAGAAAGAAATTCTAGCACTCAAGATGTGCATCCCTCTGCTCTCTGCAGATCTGTCTGACTGCAAAAAATCCACATATGAGTAGAATACATTGCCCCACCAAAAGACTTACGTTAAGGTTTTCTGGTTGTTTTTCTTTGCTTTATAGATACTATTAACTGTAGAGACAAACGCCTACCTGCATTTCTTCAAAACACCAATGAAATCACAAACTCCTTACAAGAAGCCCTCTCCCACCACGTCTGAACTTTTTAATCTTGCAACTCATTCACTTTGTCCAGTCTTTTTTTATTAGATACTGCACAAAATAAATTTATTTAAAACCAGAATAATCACACTGTGTTAAAAGTGAAGCTGTGTTTTCCCTCCTTGACCTTTCTCAAAGCAACAGTTGGAAGTTAAAAGAGAACCTGTTAGGTACAAAGCATCTAAAAGCTGATGATTCACATTTAGGGATGAACGTGGAGAAAGAGGGAGTAAGATAGATGCACTGCCTAAAAGTAATTATTGCAAAACTGATCATCCATGTTATTGGTGGGCAATCAGGATACAGAAGGCTCTCTTGTTCTAAAGCAACATGAACAGACACCAGCATCCCCATAGTTCCAGCCTAAGCACTTTTGTCGATGCTGAACATGAAACAACTTTGCACTGAAATGAAATTACTTCTAGCTCCCTTTGCAGTTGGCACAGGACAACAAATACTCAGACAGACCTGGGTCTGTACTGTGAGGTTATGTAAGATTTATTCTCTTTCTCACCTAGCCCTCCTTGGATTTGCACCCTGGTCACTGAGGGGAGACTTATTGTTACCCACCCACTGAATGCTACAAGGAGGTAGTGGGGAAAGACAAGATGCCAGAGGACAGGGGCAGCAGAGCCCCAGTTCTACCCATTTTGATTCACAAGTTGCACTGGGAAAAACACATCATCCCAAGAAAAACAGCTGATATAAAT
This sequence comes from Pelecanus crispus, assembly GCF_030463565.1. NCBI lineage: Eukaryota > Metazoa > Chordata > Aves > Pelecaniformes > Pelecanidae > Pelecanus > Pelecanus crispus. The sequence goes on along the minus strand of NC_134644.1, from coordinate 128,141,266 downwards.
TATTGTCTTCCCACAGCAAAGAAGAAGCAGGGGACTAACTGTGAACGTGGTACTGGAACTTAATGGCTAAGCTGTACTAGTTCTTTGTTTGTTTATTTTAAGGCCCATTTCACAATTGTGAATGCCTTTCCTTTGGAAAATAAATCAAAATATTTTAGTTTCAGTTTATGAGAAACTTCAAAAAAAATTAACCCAACCCTCAAGAAACCAAAACCAAAGAAACTGGGCCCTAAAACCTTTCAGGTTTATTAAATAAAGTTCAATTCTACAAAAATTTTGTCCCTGTTTGGTATTCCACAGTCTTTATTACATTTTATACTGAATCTGAAATAAAGTAATTTTGAAAAATAAACTGAAATGTTCTGAAAACCACTTTTATGTGAACCAAATTTTCATCACATGCAACATGCTTCTGCAAAGTGTTCTGTTTCCCATGAACTGGTATTTTCCAGCAGGATAAAGGGTTCCACCAGAAACTCCCCCATGTGATGTACATAAGCCATTTCTGTCCAAGCTATTCCAGCTTGACCTCCTTTTCCAGGTCTGAGAAGCAGGGGTAAGAGAGCTGATCCCTTCTGCCAAGTCCTTTGAGATTGGCTGACAAGGAGAGATGGTTGCCACTGCTATTACTCCTTACCGCCATCACCTTGTCAGGGGAAGCTGTAAGATCGCAATGCCACTCCAAATACTCACTGCACCGCGTTAAGGTCTGCTTATGTGCAAGCTTCTGCTAAGCGTGAGCAATGACTAGTTTTCTATGCCTAAAGGCAAGGACTTAGAATATTCACACTTGAATTCTCTTTTGCCTGACTAGCTGCAGTTGTGGTCCTCTGTCAACCCCAAGTCATCTGGCACACATAAACAAATTCTCCCAACCACAAAAATTCTCAGCCTTCAAAGTAACTGAGCATTTACCTCTCCCCTCTAAACAGACTGCACAATTTGCATTTTCATCCACTTTAAAAACCAAGTCACCAAAAAAATCAATTTCGATTTTGAAACACACCAACAGTTTATTAAAAAAAAAAAAAAAGTATTAAGACAGCTCATGAGAGAGTCTGTTCATCACTTCTGAACTACGCATTTCTTACATACAGAATTTTATGACAATTCTTACTGGTCAGCAGCGTATATGTTACTCAGCTGATAAAGCAGCTTGAAGACAATGAATGACAAGCTAATAACATTTTTCTTTTAAATACCTCTGACTATAAAACAGTTAAAATACTGGGTAAATCAAGAACTATATATGAAAGCTGCTAAAAGACATCAGAGGAAAAAACCCTACAAAGGTACCAGAGTCTCTTGCAAGCCAGTCTTAAAAGTTGGTGCAAACACTGGGAACTGATACTAAATGAAGCTGAACGCTTCTACATTAAAAGCAGCACCATTTCAACAACTAGCCAAGTCTCACACTTGGCACACACGCACATTCTAGAGAACCACAATCTATTTGTTTATTTAGATGCACAGAGATAGTTTAATTTAATTACTGAGAAATTATTATTACTGCTGATGATAGAATGCTCTCTCAAACAACATGGCAAAGCACTTTGGATTCCTGGCACATGATTAAACACCAAAGTTCAGAATGTAGCTTCATTTTTAATTCATTTGGCTCTTGTATTGCTATGTCAATCAAAAATAAATCAAACATATGTGGCTGCACACTGAAGGGTGAATTTGTGGGTGAGGAGATAGGCTGGATCACTGCAATTTCTACAGCTTCCAGAGAAGTTTACTTGTTTGTTCATCAGTGTGAAAAGCTTACTTTAAGGTTTTGCGACGTTCTCTTTCACCCTTGGATAATTCACAGAAGTTCTCGCTTGCTTGCTGAAGTCCTCATTCACTTAATTTCACTTGCAAAGCAGAATTACAGCCCAAGAAATTCAAACCTGCAGATGTGCAGGTTTCATGGCAATACATCTCAAACGAGGAAGAATACCTTACAATAATATGTATTAGAAAAGGTGCAAGCAATAACTGTGCTGCAATCCTGCCCATTCCTATGCTGCACGTTCCTTCATTTCCCATTCTGCTGTCTAGAGCACTCATTAATTTCTTTCTTTGGGGTTAGTTTTTAACAAAATCAATGAGCTAATCCAGCTAATTGCAAAGCCACCAAAGCACACCAGCAGATACTAGGGAGAGGAAGGAACAAGTGATGGAAAGGGGGGAGGTAGAACAGGAAGGCACTGAGGGAGGACGATTCTTTTCAGCGACAGCCCAGTCAGGCTGGTTTAAGCCGGTTTCAAACACTTTCCAGTTACTTCTTTTCCCCTACATTGCCCAGGCTGGACTGTCCTCGAAAAGCTCCTTCAGCACGCAGGAAGGACAGGCAAGATGAAGTCACTGAACAGAGATACCAGCTGTTCAAGGTGTGTGGTCCACAGGCAGATTTGATGCCATAAGGATACGTGTATTCTACAACTCCTGACCAGTTCTGTTTTGAGCCTCAGTGTCCACAATGGGTAGGCGCCACAGTACGGTAATGAAAACATGGGTCAGAGCGTACCTAGTGTTATCTTTCAACCAGTGACTCTAGGCATAACACTATTTAGTGGAGGGACCCTGAGAAAGAGAGAAGGAATAAGAACTGGAGGTGCCTATGGAATGCTCATTTAAAAAACCCTTCAGTTTACGTACTTGAAGGTAACCCTTATTCTCCTATTAAAAGACAAGTCCACATGCACACTCATGGAGAGTGCTGCCTGGATGTGTTTAGAAATCTTCCACTCAAGCAGCAGTCTGAGGACTGCTTAACAAAGCTCTTCTTTGGTGCCAGGTGCCTCTGCAACAGTGCAATGACTGAGGGAGATAAAGACAGAGACCCAGATAGCTGCCTGATCAGTGTCAGACATAGGTGCATTTCTCAGCAAAGCCCTGGGCATCCGACCCCCCATGACAGAGGGCTGCTGCAGCTCGGTGGTCCTGGAACACGGCCTAGCACGGACAGCTGCCCCTTCCAGCACCTCTCTGTAGCCTTCACACAGAATCAGCTGGAAAGTCAGAGAAAACATCCACTGACACAGGCTCAAGGATCATTTGAAAGATCTGGCCCCATGAATATAAACAGAGAGCTTATTCATCCCAAGGGCATGGGATTCAATATATATAAATATAAATTCAATCCAGGGATTGATACATAAGGCTCAAGGTGCCACAAAGAGAGAGAGAAAGGCACTGATAAATCTGTTTGAGTGTGAATTTTGAAGAGGTATTTGGGATGTACAACATGCCTCCTCTAAAAAGCACCATTTAAAAGGAGAGGAAATCAGCCACCAGGGCCTGTAATGCTCCCTCACTTCTAACAGAATTTTCCATAAGAAGAAAAACCTTCAGAAAGACATGCAGCAACATGCTGGCTACTAGTGATTCAAAAGGTTGGTTACAGAAGGGCTAGAGCACAAGAAAAATCAGGTACCAGTGATGAACTGGGATAGTTTCCACCCATAAAGGTCACATCAGCCCTTTGCAGAACACTGCTGTGGTAAGTGCCACCCACTGGAAGGCAACAGAAAATCATTGCTAGATGGACCATGATCAAACAAATTAATTCCTCCAGACCTCACAAGTGGTCCAGAATGAGTGAAACCAGCAGGATAGACTGACTGGTGGGAGGAACAAGCCATTTAAGCAGGGAAGTATCTCTGGTAAAGCCTCTCTATGATTGACAAGAACCTCCCTCATGTCCCAGCCAAGAAACAAGAAACTCTGACAAAAGCCATCCAGCATCCCTGCCATGAGGGGGTTGGAGAGGCAGATTCAGCACCACCCCACCAGCATACACAGGAGCCACATCTTCAGGGTCCTCAGAGACAGATGAAGAAATCCTGATCTAAACCTAGGCAAATGGGTAACAACCTCTCACTGCCACAGTTAGCAGAACCTTTGAAATCACAGGGAAAGGTCTTTTTGGCAACAGCAGTAATGGAACAAGCCTGGCAAAGACCTTGGGCATAATTTCCACAAAAGCCTGATGCTTCACAATTGTGTGATCAAAATAGGTCTATATTGTATGCATGGGTTCAAACAAACAACCAGTAACTTCTTGGTAAGAGAAGAAAAAATTATTTAGAACTACTAAGAACACAGACACTAGTTCTGGTTCAGAAAGTCCCAGTCAGAGATCCTTGGGAGATTGTTGGGAGAATACTTTGGGGAAATATCATCAAGTTACAATTTTTCCTAGGCATTTTGGTAGCTCTTGTCACTGCCAGAAACAGGATCATAAGCTAGAAGAACTTTTGGTTTGACCTCTTAGCAGATCTGCTTTTATGTCCATAGTTAATTATTTAATTCCAGGTGCCCTCTGGCATGTCAGTCTCTCACCCCAATTTGCAACCTGGACATGAAGTAGCTCAATTAATCCACCAAGATATTTTAAGCGCCTGGGAGATGAACAAACAAATTTTATGCTGAATGCATCAGCTTCTCTGGTTAGTTCATTTATGTTTATTATAATACACAGGGTGATGCTGCCCTTCAGTCATATACTTTGTCATATACCATGACATCAAAACATGTTTTGAAGCAGTACTTTGCAGACATTCTGTGTTACTCTGAACTCCAGGAGGGTTAAAAAAAAAAAAAAAAAAGTAGTCCCTGTTCCGTTGGAGATCATGGACCCCAAGATCGAGCCTTTTGAAAACTGGCAGAGCAAAGGCCCCTAATCTTCAGACCTCACAAAGTGGCTTCACAGCAGATGCATATATTTAAGCTACATCAACACCGACTGTACATGGTCACAGATGATGCACTGGCCATGCCAAAGGCAGCCTAGGAGGGAGGTTAGGAAGAAAGCCTGCTTTGACTCTTAACAACCAAAAAACAGTTTGGAGAGAAGAAAAGGAAAAACATCCAGGAGCACAATTTAAAAAAAAAAAAATATGGTCAGACATTCTGGCTTCAATGCCTGAAATACAACTCTAAAGTTTGCTTTAATAACTCTGTAACTACCAATAAGGAAGACAAATGAGGAGAAAAATATAGAAATGATGACCTCTTGGGGACTGCATATTTTATGTTTCTCTTGCTACACAGTGACAGGAAGCTGAACACGCTGCAGGGAGAAGGATCCATGGGACCCGATGTATGGAAATGCATCAGATGTCGACATCAGTAAGACCACACGCAGTTTCAGCTCACTCAAGTGAATTTTGCTAAAATGTTACTGTTCAAGTGTTCCAAAAGAGCACCTGTAGCCTTGGACAGAAAGCTCTCAAAGGGAACAAACTCTCTTTAGAGTCAGTTGATAGAACGCCAGCAGCAAAGCGGTCCCTACAAGACCTACAAGGTGAGGAAAAGCACTTCAGGACAACAAACTGGGGTATGAGACACTTCCCAGGACCTGAAGAGGAAGCTGGGGCAGAGGGTAATCTACCATGTTCTGCATAATTTGAATGTGTTAGCTGGGATAGCCAGTGCACCTCCATGCAGATCAGCTCAGCAGAAGTAACAACAGTAACACCATGTCGTGCTCTGCTCCACTGAGCATTCTAGAAGAAAAAAATATATACTCAGGTGCAAGCATGAAGAATAGCAGAGTGGAAATTATTATTATTGTGACAGTAAAAAGTCTCTAGTAATGAAGAACACACACACACCTACCAGTAAATACACATGTGGACTATCATGCAAAGCAAGAATGAAGAAATAACAGAGAAACTCCTCAGTGACAAGACTTACCCCATAAGTCACATGGATGAAAGAAACCAAGCAAGCAGGGCAGGAGGCATAAGTAAGAGTACTTCAACACCTTCCTTTTAAATCAATAAAAAAAATTATACTCATGCAAGTAGAGCTTTCTGAAAAAACAAGACAAACTCATAAGACAACCCAAGAGATTGGGAGGAAGATGAGATTGCTTGAAGTCATGTTAATCTTTGAAAAACTGCTAACAAACATTTGTTTTGTGCAAAGGCAGTCAGGACAACCTGTATTTGTTCTTACCAGCTAAACAGTCACAATGCACAATTCTTGATCTTAAATGATATCTGAGTGATATGGGAGAAGGACAGATGCTTTTAAGAAAAACACATTACTGTTACTTTTGCTCAAAGAGCTATCAAACAAATCATATATATGACCTGCAGTTTAGAAGCAAATTTTTACTGTACCTGACATAGTTAGTTGACATTTCTAAAGAAGATGGCTGAAAAGTTAAATTACACTTTTACTTAACTGGCAAATTCTTTAGAAATATAGAATCATAGAATCGTTTAGGTTGGAAAAGACCTTTAAGATCATCCAGTCCAACCATTAACTGACACTACCAAATCCACACTAAACCAATCAAAGGTAGACTAGACTAAACCATGTCCCGAAGTGCCACATCTACCCATTTTTTGAACACTTCCAGGGATGGTGACTCCACCACCTCTCTGGGCAGCCTGTTCCAATGCTTGACTACCCTTTCCGTAAAGAAATTTCTCCTAATTTCCAGCCTAAACCTCCCCTGGCGCAGCTTGAGCCCATTTCCTCTCGTCCTATCGCTAACTACTTGGGAGAAGAGACCAACACCCACCTCACTACAACCTCCTTTCAGGTAGTTGTAGAGAGCAATAAGGTCTCCCCTCAGCCTCCTCTTCTCCAGGCTAAACAACCCCAGTTCCCTCAGCCGCTCCTCATAAGACTTGTTCTCCAGACCCTTCACCAGCTTTGTTGCCCTTCTCTGAACACACTCCAGCACCTCAATGTCTTTCTTGTATTGAGGGGCCCAAAACTGGACACAGTATTGCAGGTGCGGCCTCACCAGCGCCGAGTACAGGGGAACAATCACCTCCCTGATCCTGCTGGCCACACTATTCCTGACACAAGCCAAGATACTGTTGGCCTTCTTGGCCACCTGGGCACACTGCTGGCTCATGTTCAACCGGCTGTTTACCAACACCCCCAGATCCTTTTTGGCCAGGCAGCTTTCCAGCCACTCTTCCCCAAGCCTGTAGCGTTGCATGGGGTTGTTGTGACCAAAGTGCAGGACCCGGCACAGTTGGCCACGGCCCATCGATCCAGCCTGTCCAGGTCCCTCTGCAGGGCCATCCTACCCTCCAGCAGATCGACACTCCCACCCAATTTGGTGTCGTCTGCAAACTTACTGAGGGCACACTCGATCCCCTCATCCAGATCATTGATAAAGATATTAAACAAGGCTGACCCCAACAAGAAATACAGGTGTTACACTCAAGTCAAATTTCTACTAATCCTAGCTAAAAGCTTTTATAAAATAACATTTCCCACTGAAAGTACAAAGAATCTTGTGCAATTAATGTTGGGAATAGTACTTACTGCACTAAGAATGAAAGTCAATCTCTGCATTTAGTTCTGACGGATGGATCAGCTACACATTATGGAAGTATGAAGTAAACAAAGAAAACCCCACTTCATGCCTTGTTTAATAAAGCAAGCTAGCAACACACTTCCAAATTTGTCTCCCTCAGTTATTTTTTTCAAAGGCATTACTTAGCCCAGCATCATTTAACTTCTAATTGTCTAATGTTGGTTCCAAAACTGCAGTTGATAGATACCCTCCTGGGACAGCACTTACTATCTGCAGTGGAAGAATAGCCAAGCCTACATTTTCTGGTTCAGGCCACAGAGTTTTACTTTCATTCTCAAGTGTAAGAAGTATAAAATGTCAAATTATAGGCATAAATCAAAAGCAAAACATCCTTTTGCTTGGCATCCCATTATTGTTCTTCCTCCTCCCTCATGTTAAAGATTGCAGGTGCAGGCATAACAAACTCAGCAATCAGGTAGATACCAAGCAGACTCTGGCAATCCAAAGTCAACATTGAAAACCAGGTGGATTCCAACATTTTCACAGCCTGTACAAAAACATCTGGTTGCTATTCTGATCTATACATGTTGTTATTCTTCCTGGGCTGGTAACTTCTGAAGCCATGCAAAAAGATTTTTCTCAAAAATACATCAAGTCTTGCATGCATGATGGCTTCTTGCCACATATATATTCATTTTAAAAAGGCTGCTGAATTTGGCTGTGCTTTAAACATTATACATTCTTTATAAGAACATATGTAAGCTACTTGAAGTGACTGTGCATGCCATTATTGTTTCTCATGAGGAAACAAAAACAGCACAAAGAATTCTTGTTTGAAAAAGACAAGTTTACATTTGATTTTTTCCTTTCCAATGCCATAACAAGTTCAGACAGTTGGCTAGCAAAAAAATAATAAAAAAAAAAAAAGATGACAAACATAAATTTGGCCACTTGCCATGTCTCTAATTTATAGATTTAACTCTTAAGTAATAAAACAAACTATCAAGAACTAAGAAAATAAGCAACAACTAGCAAAGCTCAGACTTATGTGTTTTTAGGAGAATTTTGCATGGTAAAAGGAAGCCCTGTCAAGGACCACCCTTGTTTTCTTCATCCACAGAGACACATTTTTGTGCAAGACTCATGGCATTCAAGCTGCTAAAATCCTTTCTTCCCATCACCTTAACTAGTCACTGAAACTGGAAGGGGGGAGTGATTGTTTATGTCCTTTTCTGCAAGCCCTTCGGCCTTCCTGAAAATGTGGTGTTAGGTGTGAAAGCCTGTCCTCATCTCCAAGGCTTCACCCTCCTCCCCTCATGTGCGTGTTCCACTTGCCTCAGCAAACTGAGGAGTTGTTGCCCCTTGAAGGTCACTTCCCCCTGCGAGGAAGCTGCAGTTTGGAAGGAAACATCAATGGTTTGGGTTTATTATCACTTTATTACTCAAATTCAATTGTAATCCAATCCCAAATCTTAATCTCACGCCAACAAATACCAAGTATCTTGTATCAGATTACAAATGCTAGAGAATAATATGCTTCTGCATTTTACGTAAAGAACTGCTTTGATGATAACTGCAAGGAAAAGAAAACCAATAGAAAATAAAATGTATATAAAGTAAAATTTCAGACATTACAGAAGGAATCTACATAAGTCTGCTTCAAATATTGTTAGTGTCCTCTCCTATGGACAAGAAATTTGCCTGAATGTAACTCAGAAAAGCACTGTTTTTTCTTCCGCATCATGCAATCCCCATATAACCATCAGATGTTGACAGGAAAAAGGTTTGGGGTTTTGTTTTTTTGGTTGTTTTGTTTTGGTGTTTTCCCCCCCCCCTCCCCCCCCCCCAACTGTCCATATCTCCTCTTTGCCCAAACAGGAAACTTCATGGGGAAGTTGCAGCACTGCATACGAAAAAAAGCTTGCAAATGGTCTAAAAGCCCTTGCACATAGTACTCTCAAACCATCAGCTTGACTGATTGCAGACTTGCTGTCACGGTGACTGCACACATCTCAGCCTCCCTTTTACACCTTGCGAAGAAAAAAAAATTTCTGGATTTGTGGTGAAGAGCCTGACATCCATCTCAACCAACACTGTGTAGCATGGGCAAGCTTTGGTCTTCTCTCCTTTCAGGCCTCTGTCTGACATGGTTAGCCTGATTACAGAAGTGGAATTACCAATCACCTTGCAAAAACGCACATCCTTAGTGTCCCCAACGCAGGGACAGGCTGCCAAATGCAATTTTGACCCCAAATTCTCAAAATGGAGAAAGCACAAAGATTTCTTCTACCCTGCAGAGTGAGTCAGCCAAAAGTGAGACCCCCATACACGGTACAAAACCCAGAGAGTGCGTGCTGAGAGGAGGCGCTCTTTTCTGGGGTAGTGATTCATCCCAGTGACCAAGAGGCAGCCAAACCACAATGGTTACTTACAGAAAGGGGTCAGGGGAGCAAACAGAAAGGAATTTTTAAAAAATAAAGCCAAAACAAGGGCTTTTTTGGATAACATGGACGTTGATACAACATAAAAGTAAACAACAGCAAAAGAAAGTCATAAAATTCTGTAACATGAAATGCCTAACAGAGGGAACAGCCTGCACTTCTGGAAATGTTTTTCCTTAAATCTTAAGTGGAAGGAGGACTTCAAACTGATCTCATTTGAAATTGCTTCCCCTTGCCTTAGCAATGAACTTCTTGTCTGCATGTCTATGGGATATCCAAAATGACGTGACAGCTCTCCCAGCAACTAAGTTACTTCAATCCTCCACATTAATCTTCAGGCTCCTTTGATAACTCATTTGAGTTTGTCATTTGAGAAGTTCTTTCCTCTACTTCTGTTGCCGAAGTCAGAAACAGTCCTGGAAACAGTGTGGTTTAGAAGTATTACTGGGCAAAACAGAGGGGAAACAAAATCTAAGAAGACTCTCAGATTAATGAGACACCCTTAGTATGAACCTAAAAAGATGAAAGCTGAAAGTGGTATGCATTTGCTGTGCTGACACTTCACATTTGCAGACTGGAAGCAATTAGAAGGTTATCTAGTTACATTACAAAAATTTCAACCATTCCGACTGACATTTTCCAAACCAAACACCAATATTGTTTTGGTGACATAAAACAGTATGGCCACTCTAAGAACAAAACTATCAAAAATAAGTTTTGCCCTAGATGAAAAAATATCCCCAAAATACTATCACAGCCATTTTAATGATTATTTTATCATCCTCATGCTTTGGAATAAGGATTGGGAATTGGAAGTGAAATTTAGGCTGCGAAGTTGATGTGTAGTCCTAAATTATGGCACGTTCAGCATCTTTCAGAGATTTTAGCAAATGATCACAGGGTAGATGAAACAGTAGTTTGTCCTAAAGACCACTAACTTGCCCAAGTTCTTGCAGATTTTTACCATGATAACAAAAGGCGTATCCCAGAAATGGCTCATCTTTTGCCAAAACTAAATCATCTTGAAGACACTCATCAGAATTTTTTAAATGTACTTTAGAATAGAGCAAGGTATTTTCCCATAGCCTTTTTCTCATAAAATGCTAACGAATTCTGACTCATTTTCTGAAAGAAAGAACAATAATCAAAGAAAGGAATTCAGCCAGAGGCAGATGTTTAGCATGGAATATTTCAGCCTAGGAGTTAAAGTCTAACAAAATGGTGAGCAGCCAAACACAAGGTTTTGTAATGACAAATGTGAAGCTAGGACAAAAAGAATATTAGCATATTAGCAATGTTGCAGGTCCATTACTATAGAGAACACTAAAAATTTTCATTTTATTAAAAAGAGACCTATTCAATATCAGTTTCCGTTCCTTATTTCAGAAGAAGCAAGAGGATGTCCTCATACCACTTAAGAATGAAAAAGTAACCTCCTATCCATTAGTAACTCAGGTGGAGGATAAACAATATGCAGAAGGCTTGACTGGTTTTAAGTCAGCATGCCTGTATAATTTTCAACATAGCAGTTCTGAAAAGAGTTGGCTAAAGACGTTTCTGTTTCCCTGATGTTACTTTCTAGTGAGTCTTCAAACATTGGGGAAATTCCAGAAGACTGAAAGGATGATGATATTGTGCTAGTATTCAGGAAGGGCAAACAAAGTGACCTACAATAACTGAAGACCAGCTAGCTTGACATCAGATCTAAGCAAAGTGACTGGAAAAATAAGTAAGGAATTAAGGTCAGAAGTGTAACGTCCCATTCCACATGGGTGGCATTTTGAACATGTAGCATGCAAGTGGCCACAGGATGCAAGCCCTCTAAAGCTCCAGTGAGAAATTGTGACACTAGCTTTAGCCAACAGTTTGGGTATGACTTAAAATTATACAACCTTCTTACGAAAAAAACAACCATTTTCACTATCAGTAATGTACCCTTTAAGCGGAATGCAAAAAAAAAAAAAAAAAAATTCAGAGAACTAACTTTGTGAATTACAGTTAGAGCTTTTTACCAGCAGAGAATCATAACTGAGCAAGAACAGTTCCAGCAGAACTTGAAAGTAAACACTCATGCTATTAAATGGTTTCATCATTGACATAAAAACAAGCTAAAAAAATAGTATAAGAAACTGTGTGGATACCACAAATTCAAGCAAATTTGTGACTAAAAGAGGACAGGCTTGACATACATAATGATATGAACTGCATGGTTAGCTGGGCATACTCAAATGAAGCAGACCTGGATACAGCACCAATACTTCCCTGTGTTTACCTAAACACAAATGGTAGCTGGAGAGTGGGAAACTGGATCTCAGAAAACAACAGCTACAGAAGTTATGAAATCATATTGGACAATCAATTCAACGTGAAGTCCCAGAATCACGCTGTGACCAAAGCCAAACCAGACTCAAACACTTATTACAGGCCTTGAATATACAGGAGGCTGAGTAGTGAACTCGACCTGGCCAATGGTTTTGATGAGAGTAAAACTGGAAGAATACATACAGAGTAGCTGTCCCTGTTCTTAAGACCATGCTGAAAAGTTCGAGAGGGTGCAGTAAAAAGCAGTGCAAATCACTTAAAGACTGGTAAAAATGCTTTAGAGGGCCTTAAAGAGCTCAGTCTGTTTAGTTTATGAAAATTGTGAGGCAGCATGATTTTGCTATGCATGTGCCAGAGAGGGAAAATGCCACAGACTAAAGAGCTCTTTAATCTAATGGAGAAAGGCTGTACAAGAAACAAAAGAGGGGAACTGAAGCCAGGCAAACTCAGATTTGGAAGAAAACCCACTTTTAAAAATTTGGGAGTGGAATTAAGGACAAACTCTCAAGGCAAGTGATAGATTCCCTCATCCTTATGTTTTCAAATTAAGACCAGAGGACTTTCTGAAAAATAAATGGAAGTTAGTATGTGCTCAGAAACAAGTAGTTGGCTTAATACAGAATAAATGCTTGAAATTTCACAGTCTACAGTCACACACACACACAAGTTGATAAAAAAACCCTAACCATTTCTTTACACCTAAAGTCTATGAATCGATTGTCTCTCAAGAAATACTACTGAAAGGTGGTGCTATCAGTCACTTGTAACTAATCCGCGTTAACTCCCACCATTTCCTTTTTATGTAAAGTGCCAAGTGTAGTTATGCTTCACACTCATTTCATGGTTGTGTTCTATTTGTCTATATTTGCTGTCATTTACAATTTCAGCACTTATCCATGAATACTGCTGACTTCAAACCAAAGAAAAATGAACAGGGAAAGAGGAAAAGGTGGTTATAAAGAAATAACAAGAACCAAAAAAACATCTGCACACCCATAAACTAAACCTTGAATTGTCCTACAACTGCTGGAAACACCATTTCCCCAGGTGATGCTGGAAATCAAGGAGTTGTGAAAAGTCTAGATGGAGGCTACTTAAAACAAGTTCTTTACCCCTTACATTCAAACACTTCGATGACTGAGACATTATAAACCATCATATTTAGTTGAAATGCAATATTAGCTCAGAAGACAATCAAGAGAGCATTAAACCCAAATCAGAAAAAAACCACAAAGAATATAAACTTCAGTTGTAAATCTATGTGAGACATATATACAAACATGTAAGCATATACTACTGTGTGAAAGTGTATGTATAATGCTTCTTACCTGAGGGTATTTTGGCATCTGAAATACACTGATGCCTCCAAAAGCTAATGGCAGATCTTTCTCTGTTCTGCAGTCGACATAACCTCTCAGCTAGCCCGCCCCTGCAGAGAATAAAGGAATGCTCAATTTTGCCAGGAATCAGTATTCAGTTTTGCCAAGTGACAAGCCATAGGACAGATGGAATATATATGCTTTGACCCTTAGGGACAGAAACATATATTCAAATTACATTTTACAGATTAGTTTTTCTAATTTTGATTTTCCAGTGGATATACTCCCAATAAAACATACACTTAGGGTCAATACACACAATGAAACATTTTTACTATCTGGTGTCCAAAATCTTCACATTTTCAGTCCTGTCTCCAACACAAGGATTGTAATGAAAGGTTCCCAACTTTTCTTTGCACTTATGCACGTATCCTCATAGATACTACAGACAATTGCAAATTCAAAACAAACCAGTGTAACCACCAGTTATAACAGGTTGGGTTTTTTTCCTCACAGATTTGTTTGTCTGTTGGCAAGGAGTGATCACAAAAATATTCTTTTACCCATACTTGACCCTATGATTCATTTCACAAGCTGGGTCAAGTGTGCAGTTTCAGTGGTCTGAACACTCTCCAAGATGAAATTAATTTAGCATTCCCAAGGTGAGGAGCAGAGGAGTGGCATCTAGCACAAATACATTTAAGGTAACACTAAAGCAATTCCTACCCCTGGATTCACAGCCAGAAGATGAAATTTCTCACTTTAAGAACAAAAAGACGAATGTGCTGGAAGCTGTCTTTGGGCTACTACAAAAAGCTTTGGGCTACTGTGGGAGTATTTGAGCATTCTTCTTTGGCTTCAAAGAAGTTATTTGCATAAACCCCTACTTCATTCTTTCCTTATAGTGTAAGTTTTTCCACAAGTACTATCCAGCATATCAATAAAGATTTCTACTTAGGTGAAATGCATCCTTGGGTTAACCTGGTTTAGGAATGAACAGAGATAACATACAACCACCTTATGATTATTTGTGCACATGAATAGAATTTTTTTGGTTTAGAAGAAAAAGCCAAATAGCTTGGTTAAGCTCACACTGTAAACGTGAAACTGCAAAGACTCACACCTATGGAAACCAAGAAGGAGCTAAAAAGGCTAAGCAGTACTTCAGGTAGACTGTAAAAATCTCTCTTTGGTCAGCAATTACTAAGCAATTTCACCTGCAGACAAGTCAACAGGTTATATGAAAAGTAGTTAGCAGTCTCAGCTGAATTTCTAATGAACAACTATATACTTTGCAAAATCATAACTATCACAAGAATTATTAGATGGCATGGCTAAACATCTTAGTAGTAAAGATCACAGCATGAACACTCTGAAATACAAGAGCCACATTTGACCCAGAATGATCCATAAAAGTTTTGTACTTTACATTACTGCATGTCTTCTATAGCTGGTGTGGTTCAGGCAGGGAAGAAAGAAACTCAGAGTCTTTCAGAGAAGGAAAAAAAATCCCCAAGCCCCCAAAATAAAGAACCCACACTTAACAAGCTATAAAACCTGTTATATTAAGGAGGAAAACAAACAAAAATATTTAGGAAATCTCAGGCTCCAGTGAACTTGCAGGTAAGCTTAACAACCTTGTTTAATCTTGCTTTCAACGTGGACTTTAAGACACAGCAGCAACTAATACAGAGAAGTGCAATGGAAGCTTTGGTACCAAGAGCAGCACAGTCAAGCACAGAACTTCATATGGGATAATTTACCCTGCTGACAACACTCTGCTCAGCCACATTTCCCCCTAAACTTGAGCACTCAAGTATTACCACACTGCAACACTTGTGGGCAAGACAGTTCTACCAACTCCAAGCAAACTGTCCGCCCAGTTTCCCTTCTTGCCAGGGAACCATTCTCAGATGCAGTTATAATTCAGCTTGGCTGTGTGGTCTACACGAGCCATGCTGGAACAGGTAGATGCCAGCTCAGCTAGGCTTAGAAACACAGCAGTTAAAAGCATTTTGAGTTTGCTTGCTTAAATCTTGCATGCATGAGTCTGCAACTGAACTCTGTGGTGGGACTACAGCAATACACAATACAGCTAGTAGTGCAAAAACTTCTTCTGATGAAAGAAAACTGTTCAACACGAGTGTTCTAAAAACCTGCTCCATTCCCTCCACAGACAACAGTCAAAGAAATACATTTTCTTTGTTCAAATAATGCTAGAAAGCCTTAAGGTACCTGCACAAGAGAGCAGCTATTACTGGCTCACAGCCTGATTTCCTCCCCTTTCCCTGAACAGGGCTACGGTTGTGCCCAGTCAATCAGTACCTACTCTTCTGTAAGCCCACTACTGTTTCACCTATGGCAGGAAGACCCTATAGCATGCAGGAAAGCAAGCTCCTGGTTTCAAGGCTATAGCACACAACAGTAATACACCATTCCTGTTTCAGGCCTGATATGCCTACCAGGGAGGGTCTCACTGACATTTACAACTTCATTACTAATTTGCTAACCATGTCTGTATTAGAATAATAGTTCTCACAAAGGTCCATGAAAAGTAAAACCGTGCCTTTCCTTTGTGCTAATAAAATTCATTGATATTTATTAATCATCATCCTTCCATTCACATTCCCAATGCAGTTAAAAATAGTTTAAACAGAAAACATCATAAAGCATTTTGCATCTGCTTGGTTGCAGAATATAAAATATAGCCAAGAATGCATTTATGAGACGTTCTCCGCTCGTCATTGGAAATGTTTTTTTTAATAATGTGTTTCATACATTGTGAAATTGGAAAATACAATTCAAGGACATGCCATGCACAAAAGGAATTTCTATGGCAAGAGAGAGATTTGATAGGTTACGGTTTGTTTCTTTTAAAAGGCAGAAACAAAGGAATTTAACCACCACCCCAAACCCAGGAGGATCAACACCCTTTTTAGCAAAAACACATAAAACAAACAAAGGAAAAGATGCTTTCTGTTACATATTCTAACAGATTTGATGACAATGGCATTTGAAAACTACTAATTCCTTCTCATACAGTACAGGTGCAGACTGCTGAAAACGCTTGTGTACGTGCTATGAGAGACTGTGAACTATACAGCCAGAGTCACTCCTGGCTGTGCAGATGAGGGGTAAGACAGAGTTACACAGCGCTTACACAAAGCAGAGCAGGGTATTAAGCAGGTGCCAGCTTCACTGTAAGAACCAACTCCATGTTTTGAAAAAAGATACATCATTAAAATTACTATTATTTTATTCCCAATTGCACGTCTGTGGATTGTTAAATACCTAATCAGGTTTTATATTCAGTCTTTGGTAGTTAACTGGGTTTACTGGGACTAACAGTCATTTTTTGGCATAGATTCTATCATATGGAAGTAACTTTTTAGTTATTTTGGTAATACAAGGTAGAGATGAATAATATTCGCTTTTCACTGTCCACACATTATCCCCCTGAGGAATCCCTTAGCTTTCCTGGCTTTTCAGCTTTTCAGGCTGCAGAAACTGGCTTAATTTTGACAGATAGGAGAGGTTTGTTGGCAACAAGGGTGAAGATTGGATTCTAGAGTACCAGGTCTTGGTTAATCTTCAGTCTGTATTTATTTACACATCTAGCTGCTTCAAGAAGTTTAGAATATTAGAATTATATTTAGAAGATATTCAGTTCCCTCTTTTGCACAGATCTAGCCCTTATGATGCATTTAATTGTCCTCCATGATGAACATGACATCTGCTATGTGTATGTATATGTATATAAAATTGGCAAATTTATTTTGATTGCTAATGTATGATTTCTGTAATCAAGGGAAATGACAAACTCTATTTAAATAACAAAAAGTGTAATTTGAGATGCATACTTTAATGACTAGCACTTCAAAGTTGCCCCCAAAACGTTTTAATATGAGCAGATTGAATGCATTTGGCAAATTGTTAATGCAAAGGCTGTTCAGTGAAGCCAAACTGCTCAGGTACAATCTCCACTGCCCACAACCTTGTCATTTTTAATCACAAAACTTTCAGTACAACTATTTTATTCCTTTAAATCCCTGAAGGCGGACAGATTTAACAAGCAGAAATCCATGTCCTATTTCCGTACTAAATCTGAGCTTGTTGAAATACTGTATTTAAAACAACACATTGCCATTACTGTCCATGTCCAACAATACCTGCATGAAAGACAGCTTTGATGACCATAAGAAAGCTCAGCATCTAGTACAAAAGCTCGGTTTCTGGTGGTTGCCCCTTTACACAAACTTCAACAGCAAGACTGAAGAGTTTTGTGCCAGCATGCAGCAAGTATCACCAAAAGGTAACACTGAGCCTGACCTGTGACCCTCAGGCTGCTGGTCCCTGGCTTCCAACTCCAAAGAGGCTAATAGAGAAAAAGAAAGAAAGAAAAGAAAAGGAAAAAAAAAAAAAAAGGAAAAAAAGAAAGAGCATTAATGAGTAGGCTGTGTTTTGAAAAGTCATTTTCAATCTTTCTGAAACGCTGAAGATCAATCTGTGTTTATTTATTAAGGTTTTCATTCAGTGGGGCACTTACCAAAAATAACCCCACATTCATCGAAGTTTACTCCTTTCCAGACTTCATTTTAATTTAAGAACAGTGAACACTTAAGCATCTCACTATTGAGTTGTCTCCTCATATACACTATACTCAGGACTCCATGTATTTCAAAACACTATAGGTTACACAAATATATAACCCCATCTCAGGACTGGGCAGTTTCCCTCCTCCTCTCTTTTCAAAGCAAGGACAGAACTCTCGTATTTCCAAGTTAACTGGTGAAGTAACTGACTTCTGCAACACTCAGCTGCCCATTTTCACTCCATGGGGTGCTTGCTAAAGAAGAAAAAAGGACCCCTAAGCATGCTGGCATGTAATTTGTCAACACTGCAAACCCATCAGCTATTATCAGCTAGTTTACAACTTGCAAAGTAATAAGCAACACTGAATGCTGACAGTCACTACCAAGTGCTCCTTTAGTGTACAAAATAGCATGGGTACGTATGAAAGACGTGACTGAAGAATGTTGGCCACACAACCACAAGTCTCCTCTACAGAAGCCCACCTCTCCTCCAGTGCAGAAGAGAAGCTGTTGACTTTGTGAAGTAACAAAGGATCAGAAAGAGTAATTTTAGCTTTACAGATCAGCCCCACTCAAGCTCTGACTCAACAGCTAGATTTATAAACTTCCACCTTAGATGAACCACCATTACCATGACCACAGGCATTATTCTATTTGTTAAATGTGGGCTACTTTTCTGAAATCAAAGCATTAACACAACTTCTTTTCCTATGTGACAGAACAAGCAAAGACCAAAGTAGACAGCAATAATTTTATGTCCCTATAAAACTTGTCAAGTAATTATACTTTGCTACAACTTCTGGGGTCCTTGCCTTGGAAAGGAATCAGTGTTTCTCCCAACCCACAATTTCCATGCCAAATCTACAGCATCTGAGGTACACACCGAAAACGAAAGGAAGGTGGAAGATCTGTACTGTAACACAAATGATAATTTCTCACACACAGCTATCAAGGGCCTGTTGTGTCTGCCAACACAAAAATATAGAGACAAGACCTTCGACATTTATTTGAAAAAAATACAAACTGAGTAGGCACGCAATGCAGTGATTTAGTAAACTGCACTGGTGTATTGAGTTTGCGTGACAATGTTTTGGGAGCGGGGGGGCTACAGGGGTGGCTTCTGTGAGAAGCTGCTAGAAGTTTCCCCTGTGTCCGATAGAGCCAGTGCCAGCTGGCTCCAAGATGGACCAACCGCTGGCCATGGCCGAGCCCATCAGCGACAGTGGTAGCACCTCTGGGATAACATATTTAAGAAGGGGAAAAAAAAAACCCACCAAAACACTAAGACACAAACTGCAGCTGGAGTGAGGAGTGAGAATATGAGAGGAACAGCCCTGCAGACACCAAGGTCAGTGAAGGAGGGGGAGGAGGTGCACCAGGCACCAGAGCAGAGATTCCCCTGCAGCCCGTGGTGAAGACCATGGTGAGGCAGGCTGTGCCCCTGCAGCCCATGGAGGTCCACAGTGGAGCAGATATCCACCTGCAGCCTGGGGAGGACCCCACACCAGAGCAGGTGGATGTGCCCGAAGGAGGCTGTGACCCCATGGGAAGCCCATGCTGGAGCAGGCTCCTGGCAGGACCTGCGGACCCACGGAGAGAGAGGAGCCCATGCTGCAGCAGGTTTGCTGGCAGGACTTGTGACCCTGTGGGGGACCCACGCTGGAGCAGTCTGCTCCTGAAAGACTGCACCCTGTGGAAGGGACCCACGCTGGAGCAGTTCGTGAAGAACTGTAGCCCATGGGAAGGACCCACATTGGAGAAGTTTGTGGAGGACTGTCTCCTCCTGTGGGTGGGACCCCATGCTGGAGCAGGGGAGGAGTGTGAGGAGTCCTCCCCCTGAGGAGGAAGGAGCGGCAGAGACAACATGAGATGAACTGACCACAACCCCCATTCCCCGCCCCCCTGTGCTGCTTGTGGGGAGAAGGTAAAGTCAGGAGTGAAGTTGAGCCCAGGTAGAAGGGAGGGGTGGGGGGAAGGTGTTTTAAGATTTAGTTTTTATTTCTCATTATCCTACTCTGATTTGACTGCTAATAAATTAAACTGATTACCCCAAGTTGAGTCTGTTTTGCCCATGATGGTAATTGGTGAATGATCTCTCCCTGTCCTTATCTCAACCCATGAGCCTTTCATTATATTTTCTCTCCCCTGTCCAGCTGAGGAGGGGAGTGATAAAGCAGCTTTGGTGGGCACCTGGCATCCAGCCAGGGTCAACCCACCACGCCTGGATGTTCGATTTTCCTACACACAAGTTGCTCACATTTCAATGCTCTGATCTATTGTACCCATCCAGAGAGGTGTGGGGTTTTTTTGTTTTGGGGTTTTCTTTTTTGCTTTTTTTTTAACACTAGCCAAATCAACAAGGCAGACGTACTGAAAGCCTCTTCTAGCGTCTTAAGAATTCAAGGATTTGGAGCCTCTCTTAAAAGAATTCAATAAGGCAAAAGTCTTTTCGAGTCCATGTAGTCTCTCACTACTGTTTTTTCAATCATTTCACAAAGGAGGTCACCTCCATAAAACATATGTGGAACAAAGATACCATTTTAGTGAGTCGCCATAGCACAGTGAGAACCAGCAACTGCATTAGACAGAAGTGACCATCTGGAGAATTTACAGTGTCTTCAGCTGTAAATTCCAACCAGCTAGAGACATCCTCAATACCACCTTTAACACTTAAACTTTTGCAAGTAGTGTCTGGACATGATACCACAATTACTCCTGCAAATCAAAAATAGTTCTTTGTCACAGACACCAAAGCTTCATCATTCTTGTGTAGTGAGGTTTGGTTTCCAGGTCCTAGCTGCCTCAAGCAGTGCAGAGGAAGAGACATAAGAGGGACGATAGTTGTAACTGCTGAGAACAGGGTGGGTGAGTACTTTCTACATCCCATATGGCCCCCAGTGAAAGAGTTTAAGTAAAACTTTATAGGTGGTTGATTTTCCCATGCCTCTACTTAGCCAAGTTATCTCACAGAAAATATTTGAAATAATTTAGGAACGTCTTTGGAAGTAGGTAAGCTTTTGGGGCCTTCTCCTTTCATAGTTTTCAAAACATTGATCACCCCTTCTCACCAGCCACTGAAAAAAAAAAAAAACCCCACAGTTGAAAAGTTTACCACAGCTCTCTGGCTCTTCAGACTCCTTACTAAAAAAAATTATTTCAGATTGTCCTACCTCTCTTACAGCAGAGGCTCCCAGCAGAAGTAAGATGATTTAATAAGGAGAGTCTTTCCAGAAATAAGTTATCCCTTTTTTGGCCAGTATAAAAAAAAAAAAATTAAAAAAATCAAGTGCCAGACTCACGTGCACAATTTCTCATAAAGTAACAAAGCTAAGACTCCGCAGGAACCAGTTTTGATGGGGGAATAGCCATGCCCCAGAGATAAGGGAAGAGCCTTCCCTTCAGTTCTGAAGGTTTTGGCTTGCCTGAGCAGAGATCTTGCATAGAAAAGCAAGTTCCATGGTTAAACACACAAAAGGCACCAAAATGACTTCTCTCTGATGGGGAACAACTGTACCCTGCTAAACCATTCCAATCAGTAAAATACATTACACATGAAATTGGAGAAATCTGTCATTTTAAGGAAAGGGCGGGGGGTGTACTAAATGTGGGGTTTTTTTTCCTGTTAACACCAATCTTCTGGCCTAGTGAAACCCTCCACACTTTCTAAAAAAGAAAAGACATTTTAACTTTCAGTAAGTGCAAAATAATTTGCCTGTGTACATTGCCAGTAATTACAAGTGGCAGATCTGTACTGCAGCCATTATATTCTTCAGTTATATTCTCCTAATCCAACATGAAATTCACTAGCAAGGAAAACTTAATCCAATAGTTAAAATCAGCATAAGAACATAATGGTCAAAAGGGCTAGTCTGTTGCTGTTACACCCTCATGCTACTTGTGGATGCATGTAAGAAAGAACAGACCAGACCCAATTTCAGAGTAAAAGCCTGATTCATTTGTGCCAGCTCCTTCCTCCTTTGGCAATTTCCTTTATTTTCAGGACCTCAGTTGGCCTCATGTGACAACCCGGTTTTATTTTACTGCACGTAGTACCAGGACATTCTGTAATTTTCTCCTCTTTTGATAACAAGAGTTAATTTTAGCAGATCAGATCTGTAAGTCGCCTGCATACAAGTAGATATAAGATAATTAAACAGAATTTCCCAAGATTTTATTTTATTATTAAACTAAAAACAGCCACTCAAATATTAAAAAAAACCAAACAAAAAACTAAAGCAGCTATTCTTCACAACTAAAAGCTCTTGCAACGTGACAGATTTAGAAGTAGGGTTAACATTATATAACTTAAGATATCTGTTTCCTGCACTGAAACACAGACTTTTCTTTTTTTTTTTCCCTGATGGAAATAAAATCTTACTAGAAAAGGCAAACAATTCCTAAAACCTTTAAGAAAGGTTTACTTGTAGACAAGAAAAGTAGAGTGCGTGCATTTTGAGTTTTCTTCTTTATAAATACTGAATGAACCCAGTTATTGGTTTAACCTATGTAACAAACTTCGAGACTTTCAATACTCTTCATTTCTCCCTTCTTTTACAAGGGAACTTTGAGAGACTTGGAACTAGTGCAGTTTAGACATGTCACCCTGTAGCATTAACATGAATTCCAATTCTGAAAAGAGGAGCTTCCTAAAAACTGTTATTTCTAGTATATATCTCTCTCCCCTCAGGTGTGCAAATCACTTGCATTATTTTCCCATGTGGTGTTGACTCAAGCTGAGAAACTGAAACTTTGTGGTGGAATAAAAGGGCAGGAACACCTAAACCCAACACCTCTTGACCTGATCACCAAGGCATTTCACCTCAGTACCAAGTACCAATAGCAGTACTTCTGTATCAACTCTCTTAGTAGCTCATGGGTGCAGTACAATAACATTTCTCTCTTAGCGTTACCTGGCAAAATTATACTACTCCTACTCCATCCATCACCAATTTTGTTTAAATAAAGGAAGGCGGCTACACAAGATGGCATATAAATCCAGTGTTTAAGGTGAGGATGTCCAGAAGCAGTGGTATTGACGGCTGTGAATGAAAGAGATGATACTTTGCAAGTAGCATGACAGACTGGCACCCCCTACAGCACTGCCCTTCAGGTTGCTTCAGAACCTGCCGGGGACCACCAACACCTCTGAAGGACAAACACCACCATACAGACTACCTGCTCTCCCCTGTAGACGGTGGCAGAAAGAACAATGATCTTTACTTAGAACAACGTTGAAAACAAAAACTAACATTACAGGGGATACATGAAGACATACGAGAATTTGGCAAAAAGGCATAGAATAGACCAGTCAGTAGGCATGGTGGGGGAGAAATTGCTTCTGTCACGCCTTTCTTTCTGCAGATGCTAATCACTTTCCACAGCCCCAGTTAACTCCTAATGGAGGATGACTGCAACATGCACCTTCAAATTTCACTCATCATAGGCAACATTGTATATTGTGCATGTTGTTTTGGGGACATAGATGGGTTTCTCATTTTATTTCCACTCAAAGGTGTTGAATTTATACTCAAATTTCTAACACTAGGATCAGCAGAATTTATTGTCATCATCCATAATCAGCTTAATTCTGAAGATCTGTGTTGGTTTGGTTACGTCTTGATTGTTGTAGTCTATGACAGTTACACCTGTAATAGGATCAAACAAGCAACACTCTTTCCTCCCATCCAGGCAAGTACCCATTTCCATTTTAGCACCAGGAGGATTCCAGAAGGAGAAGACAGTAGAAAGTAACTTTGAATTTTTCCACTGACTGTTATGGCTCTTTTCTTTGGGTTTTTTGTTTGGTTTTAACTGGAGTTTGGGGTAGGGGGGATGCCAGGGGCGTTTCTTTGAGGTTGCTTAGAAAAATATAGCCCTTGAGGTAATAGGAGCATAGCTGCAATCAGATAATGCAAATAAAAATGCAGATTGCAGTGTGCCTAAAGAATTTGAAGAGACTGTTACACATGGTATAAGATTTCTTCAGAAAATATAAGCTAATATTTTTTGAAAATATTCTCTCTACTTTTGAAGATAGCTTTAGTCATCTTAAACAGCAAAGAGAGATGAAAATAGAAATAATTTCTATTTTCTTAAAAGTGGAAACAAAACCATAGGAGACCTATTCTACCTACATCAGGACTCTTCCATGAAGTAAGCATACTTAATACTGTCTGCATTTGTAGTAGAATGTCTTGCACAGGAATTCACGTAGGAAGGTGGCAGCTCTACCACCTGCACCATCTCTTCTCAACCCATGCTTCCCTAGCCACCAGCCTGCAAAAAGAGAGCCCGGCTAAGCAGGGGCTCTCAGCTCTCTTTCACCTACTGCGCAGTTCCAAACATGGGAGTGGGAGCCCATGGGCCAGACCCAGCCTGCAGGATGATTTCCCCAGCTCACTGCTTTTTCTGCTGTGGCCTCGATCTGCAGCAGAGGTGGGAAGGAAGGACAAAGGGCAAGCCAACAACTGCTATGTAACTTTTAGCTATATAGCCAGAAAGAAGGGGCTCTTACTTCATCAATCAAGAAGCTGAGAAACCCTTCCCCAAACTGGCCTTCAAAGGGCAGCACTGGAAACCTGAGCTTTCCTATTGAGGACGCAGACTCTTATATCCACTGTTAGCAGACCAATGAAAATGTTCTCCATCAACAGTAAAAGGAAGGATGGGAAAGAGAGGCACATGGAATTAATGCCCTGAACAGGAAGAGTTAAAAGATGACAATTACCTCCACAAGCAAAATAACTAGATAAACAAAACTCATAACTGAGGAATTTCCTGCCTGCTTCCCTGTTCCCAGAGGAACCCAAGGTGGAACCACAGGATGGAAGAGTGAAAAACCCTGCAAGCTCTGCTCCTCTGGCCACTCCGGACAGATTACATTCTATATCATTGTGGTTTGTTTGCTTTTGTTTGTTTGGGTTTTTTTAAAGCTATTTATTCTCTCATACACTTGTTTCAGAGTACCTTTGCTGTAAAATATATTTTTGCACTAAGATTGTTGATAGTAGAGGTCATCAAATGAAAATGGTAGGTGCAGATTCATGTCATGTTTAAGCTACAGAACTCCTAACCCTGGGATGATATTGCAGCAGCTGAAAGCTTTTATGGCTTCAGAAAATTACTGGGCAAGCTCATGAAAAGACAAACACACTGGGGGTAACAAACAGCTCCTGAGCAGTAAACTGCTGAAAGCTGGAAGCGCATCTGGGCAAAATTGTCTATACACTATCCACTATACAATTGTCTTGTTCTTATTACTTTCGCACATACTTGCTTCTGGCCACTAATAGGCGTTTTTGGAGGTTACAGCTTTGGTCTGACCTAGTACGGTTGTGTCTTTATGTTTTTAAAGTAACAGGAAATAAAGCTTGATTGCACAAGCAAACCACTTTTAAGTACAGAGATCCTCAATAATTAAGACTTTCAAATCTGTCCCCTCAGTGAGCATTCTGAAATAGCCAAGAACATTTTTAGAGAAAAATAAGGTGTGGCTATTTACCCAAAGTAAATATTTACTTTTTAAGTAATTGATTGATTGATTACCGTACGTAGAATCAGCTGTAAAAAAAGTAAGAACCAACTACATTGTTAAAAATACAACAGATATTTACAGCAGCACCATTTGTAATTGCAGTCTCCATAGCTTGAGGCATACCTTCACATATACCATTTAAGTTAAAGCAACTTTTAATTCAATATAGGAGGTGACCATTTCCACACTGTAATTAGCTAGAGAAATAGTGAATTGTGAACATCAGGCTTCCACTGCTCAGGCTCAGGCTGTTTTCTTTCAGCAGTTAGGTATCTTTTTAATATATTTAATTGAGTCACAGAGATTTAAATTTCAGATTAACAAATACATCCCACCTTTGCCTAAGTATCAGTCTGTCCTGCACTATTCAGCACTATTGCTCATCCACCCCTTTCCTACAGTATTTTGGATAATTTTACCCTAGCAAATCTGGTGAGAACAAAAAAAAAAAAAAACCGCCAAAAACCCCCAGAGCTACAGAATTTGTGCAGACTATCTGGAGAGGCACAAAGCAACGAAATGATTACAAGCTAAAACAGAAGTATGTCTACTCACACATCTCTAAGGCATTGTAAAGCATTATTAGAAGTGCAAAAACCATATCAATTTGTACACAGGAGTTCAAGATCGAGAGCTTTCACCACAGATTTTAAAACTGAATTCTTTCTTGCCTTGTTTGCTTGTTTACAGACAAATGACATTCCTTAAGTTTTTGGAATTTGCATCTCTAAAATGTTTATCCTTGAAATGGATTCCTACTCTTCTGTAAGTATTCTTTTACTTACAATTAAAAAAAAAAAAAATTCTTAAGGCAAACTGCACATTTACCTCCGTAGCTTCCTCTTCTTCGCAGATTCAGTGGGGGCTCGGGGGGCCTTGCCTGCCTGCTTCCCGGGGGTGCGGAGAAGGGCCTGTGCAGACCTCAACCACTCACTGGCTGGTCGTGCTGTAACATCCCCCGTGTCCACTCCTGACCTTGACCGTAATCTCTTAGTGGATCCTGGAGTAGTGGTCACCAGGCCTATCTCTTCTTCTCCCACACTGTTGTTATCAGATGAATACTCAGAAATTTCTGTCAAAGTTGTCTAAACAAATAAAAATAGAAAGATATTTAAACAGAATGTTAATGAGATAGTAGAGCTTTGTGTAGGCAGTTATTTATGCTCCCTAGTAATCCATAAATTGAATGCCAATTTGGCATATAACTTGGACAACTTCAGTGTAAATGCACATTAATCTTTTGTAAGTCAACGTGAACTCCTGAATATAAGGACCATCTCTTGAGGGACAACTGGGATGAGTAACATTTTTTTTTCAAACAACTAGTTCTGAAAAATTTGTCAAAATGATAAACGAATGCTTATCTCTATCAGGAGAAGTTTCCAGACAGGCATCAGGATTAAAGCAGGTTTTCAGGAAAGCAGAAAGATGCTAATGAGTGACAGGGATCATGACTGACAGGAAAGCTGAGAGAAAGGGAGCTTTCACATCGGGATTCAAGTAAGTAGGAAGGCTGGCTTCTGTAGTCTGAATAGAGGGAAGAAACACATGCTTCTACTGAAAACTCGTAGCTGGCAAAAAGTATGTAACCTTTTGTTGAAGCAAGATTTTGACCACCAAAGCTGTCCTTCACCCATGTCCAGCAGGCCCATAGCTTCCCAGGAAGGTTTGAGAAGTTGAGCATAAGCTATCAGGCTGCATCCAGGTAGCTCCCGGGAGGATCGATCACTGGTCAGCAGCCAGGGCTGTGAGCAAGCAGGGCTGCAGTTCAGACTCATAAAACCTCGCTGGAGCCCTTCTCCCAGAAACTCACAGGACACACTGAACTCATCCCACTGAACGAGTGATGAGAGGAGAGGATGCAAAGGCCCAAAGAAAAGTCTACAAAGAGATGTGGAAGGCTGAGAGGAGGGCTGGCAGGGAAAATTCACCTGCTTTGGCTCAGCTTGTTTTACTCTCCTCTAGGGCTCCCATACAAGGAGGGCAAGGCAGCTGGGTTGGCATCCTAAGGTGAGCTCTGCACAGTTGCTATGTATATTGTGCTCTCTTGACGCAGTATTTCTTAAAGTACTAAGTATTAAGCAAAAATACTTGGACAGTGGCATTTTACCTAGTATAGAACAAAATGATCTAAAACTCTGAAATAGGCAGAAGACTAAGAAACATGAGCTGGA
The DNA here is from genome assembly GCF_030463565.1 of Pelecanus crispus. Taxonomy (NCBI): domain Eukaryota; kingdom Metazoa; phylum Chordata; class Aves; order Pelecaniformes; family Pelecanidae; genus Pelecanus; species Pelecanus crispus. Next base: position 128,113,605 of record NC_134644.1, on the reverse strand, counting down.
CTCAGTCTTCAGGAGATGCTGGAAAAAAAACCCCTGCCACTCTGTGCAAGTTCTGGTGGGGTGAGCATAGTAACGGTCCCATCACTGGGACCACCAGCACCAGTCCAGCTCAGGGAGGCTTGCACAAAACTGTTCTGTAGAAGAGGCAAGTTAAGTAGCTCAGCCTGATCCTTGAAAGAACCAAAACCCAATGCAAAACATTAGGTTCAGATTATCAACGGGAACTGAAAAACCCCAAAGACTGACTTTGCTCCAGATCATGCTGCCCTGATCACGGAACAGGTCCTGAAAACATATTAGCCTGTTCCTCTGGTCTAATGCAGTAAGCAGCTCTCCACACAGGTTGTCTGACATCTGGCTCAGATAAAGACTTTAAAGATAAAAGAGGAAAGGGAGGGAAAACACTGCATTCACTAATGCTGTTGTATGTTACTAATTAGTGTAATCATCTGAAACCAACATTTCTCGACTGTGCACAAAAATGAGTTGGGCTCTCACCAGTTCTTTAATACATTCTTCACATAAATGATGAGCCACTGTGTTCATGTTCTGAGAGCTTACCTAAGTATTCTGGAAATTGGAAGGATCTTTTAAAGTTATCCAGAGAAGGAGAATAGCTAAAAGAATGTAATTAATATCAGCCTCTTTTAAACACAACACAGTCAACATCCGTCCCTTGGCAACAATATTTCTCTGAAAACAAACTCCTTCCACATTGGAAAAGAGCCAGAAATAAAAGGTTTCAAACAGTACAAAGCAGTAAGCAAGCACTTCATTCTTAAACACCATTCTGAGGCACTCTTTTGCTTTAGGAATGGCTTAATTTTGTTCGAATTGCTATGATATCCACTGCACCTAAAGAAAAGATGCAAACCTGAACTTCTTTGAGCAAGTAAAATGCAAATGAGGAAAGCCCTTGGGATGTGCTTCAAGTTAAGCACATGTTTTAATCCCACTGACTGTCATAAGAGTTAAGCTTTCTTAAGTAAAGATTGTCTAATAATTAATATTAGCAGAAGAATTAAATTAATTATTGCATACTTGTTTAGACTTAACATCCCCAAGGAAACCATACTTTGGGGTTTTTGATTTTCTTTTGTTTGCTTGTTAGAGGTTTGTTTTTTTTTTTTTTAATTGGTCAGTTGGAAATTTTTCTTAAAAGAGGAAGCTATAAAAAACGGAGAAGAAAAACAGAGAACAAAAACTCGACCTTCCAATTCCGTACATTATTTAACTGTAGCCACCATCAGAAACACAGTCCGAAGAGAAAAGTATTTTCAAAACATACAAACATGATTTTTCAAGTATCCAGTAAATGAGATGGCATGTCTACTAACATTACGGTGGTGTACAGCTGGCAAAAAAAATTAATTTAATTTCTTAGGTTCACTTTAGAACAATCATTGATAAATAGTGAAGAAATTGTTTATTGATTATCAATATCTTAAACATCATGAAGCTGAATTTTCAAGAGCGTTTCTTTTTTTTTTAAATAATATCCCCAGTAATATCACTAAGAGTTTCTGAAGAGCATCATTACTAAGCACAGAGAAGTGTCAAATTAAAAGTAGTTGACTTTTCCACATTGCTTATTATTTTGGAATATAATCATTTTGGTTATGGTGGCTGAAGGTACAATGCTCCTCACTACACACAGGCTCAGTTTCCTCACCTCAATCCCTTCCTCCAACCCCTGAGCCCAATCTAATCATCCCCATCCTGGGGTTTTCCATGACTGTCTCCTATTATCTCCCAGTCACTCCACATACTTGGTAGTAGAGTGTTCACTAAGATTTACCTATCATTTCCAATGACGGCCTTGCCACAACAACATGTCTTTTATGTCATGCTAACCACTTTTCCATGTCCAAGGGCTGAGTGGAAAAAAAAAATGTAGGGGCTGACTTCAATCTCTCTCTCTCACTAAAACAACAAACATGGCTCATCTTGTTCACTTTTAGAATAAATCCATTTGTTCTGTGACTGGTTTCACTTGAAAGGTTCTAAACGCCCCCCCTCCTATGGCTTGCTCTTTTAAGGAAAAATTATTTTAGTGTAAATGCACAAAATACCACTCTCTTTTCTGATAAGATTTGGCTACAGGAAAACAAAGAAGTTGGTGAGTACTGTAGCTGAGCATCCAGGACCCTGTATTTTAAAGATAAGCAAGTTTAAATCAAAATGCATCAAAAAGAGGTCTCAAGATGAATTAACTTATGATAAATTTTTGACAGCACTCACCACTACTAGCTAACATAGAGGATGGTACAAATGTAAAAAATGAAACCAGAATGAGAAACAGCAAATATCCCCCCTCTGGCTAAACAGTTAAGATTGCGAAAGAATATATTATTACCTGTGTCAATTTAAATTCATTTAAAAAAAAAAAAAAAATCACCAGACCAGAAGACCAGCCACTGAAATGGTAAAATCCTGGCCTAAATTGTTCAAAGACAAAACTCTTGACTTCAGTGAAATGAAGATAGCATTCCATAAGAACATAGATTTTGCACACAGGCAGCACAGAAGATACCATGCTGTTACTTCTGTGACCAAGTACTCCCTCCATCACCCTCAAGACATTTCCTTCAGCTGCCCATTGCTTCACTTTGAACACCTTGTGAGTTCTTTGGGAGTACCTTTGCAATCTGCATAGCATTTGCCTCTAAAAGGTCTGAAAAAATTACCTCTTCATTTCAATAATGATGGAAGCAAGAAATATCTGTATTTGATCACTTTAATAAGAACTTGATATTTCTTATCAATAAAATAGCAGTAAGTTAATATGAAGTGTTAAATTTCCATTTGAAGTTTCCAGCTTCAGCACAGGAAGCAGAACTGTACAAAACTTCCTGTACAAAAAGAAAGCTAACATATCAATCCTATTAAAAAATAATAAACCTGTATTTTTTTTAAAAAAAGGCTCCCTCATACAGTGATTGCTAATTAGAGGCAAGGAGATGAGCAGTTGGGACAGCTTGTCATCCCACTTGGCTCTCCTCCCAAGATAAATCACTCAGCGAAACTTTTCTGCGAAAAATGTCACTATATACATGCTACTTTTGTGTTGCTTAAACACTTTCACTTGTTCAGTCATCATACATTCAGAAAACGCTGTAAATCTTTTTCAGTTGGTATGAAGATACTTTGCAGACACAATGCTCAATAAAAGCTCAAAGATATTCTGAACAAGTTCATCAGCTGAAACTAAGATGCTTCAGCATGCTGCAGTATGTCTGAATCTCCTCTTACTGACAAAAAATTGCTATCAAATTCTATATAGACGCTGAAATAACTTTTTGCAGATGGAGGTCACTTAGTCTGTCATTTGCTTCTCTAAAAATAATACATTTCTTTCCCTCCTATTATCTCACTACAGCTTAGCTCAAATGGCAGAAGAACTAATAGGGTTTCTCAGATGGCACCCTTAGGGACCAGGCTTTCTCAAGGTCAGAGAGCCAAGTTATGTCAGAAATGGAAATAGTATTTGAGAGTTTCAGACTTCGATCACTGTACATACAGAGGAAAATTAATCTTGGGGCATTTCCTTTCCTACCTGTTCTTTCACATATTTTTTGCCTCTAACTCTGGAAACGTTTTCCACTATCCCTTGCTTGTGACTATCTTTTTCTCTTTTCTGATTCCCTGACTCTTTTCAGAATTAATCTGCATTTCTCCTAACTGCCCTCTCATGACAGGTCTCAAGATGGGTGGAAGCTGACTGGTATTAACAAACACACCCAGTGAAGTTAGGTGACTATCCTACCACCTCTTGTTTTATACTGTCTTTCTTTCTGATAAGCAATGCTACATTTGCACTACTGGCACTCTTTGCTGTTGTGCATGCAAAGGGAATTCAAATGCGGCAAACTTCTACTCCAGAGAGTTAGTTACAGGTTGCAAGGAGTTTTTATATCTTGCATGGTACTCTCCAAAAAAAAAAAAAGAGCGAGCAGAAAAGCCACTGTATTTGCTACAATGAATATTCACAAGCATAAATCACCAGTGCAGTATGTCAAAGGCCCAGGCTATGCTAATGAATGCTTGAAGCTAGCTCCACCAGAAGCTGGCTTGCAGCATTATAGGGAGTAGGATAAAGGTAAAAGAAAAGAAGTTTCCCCTTAATTAATCAACACAAAATTAATTCAAGCATTGTGCACACAGATAGTACAGGATATTATTCAGCTCTATAAAGATAATTAAAGATATAAAGGATTTAAAGCTTGCAGTTCTCTTCAAAGCTTTGTGTTTTCTGAAGCTTTAACTGAACCACTGAAGTCTATGCCAAATATTTTCCTAGTATCTCAAGAAATAATTTGGTTCTTGGTAAGCTAGCTACTTTCACTCCGGAGAGATAAAATTCAGATGTACCTTCACACAAGAAACTTAATGTTCAAGTGCAGAGCTAGGCGTGTGCTGCTCTGTGGGTGACACCAAGCTTTCTTCTCACGGAAGAACCACAGGAACAGCACGCAAAACGTACAGGATTAGGTAGCAGTGCGTGGGCAGAGATAACCGTATGACAAAAAAGAACAACAATGAAAGACATAAATCACTAATAAGATATTTTTGGACTTGCAAGCCCAAACTGACACAGCAGATTAACTGAATTTTTGGATCTGGAACAACCACCCAGTGTTATTACAGAGATAGCATATATTTTAAATGGATCTCAGATAATGCCTAGTTGTTCAGCCAAGTACAGCATTCCTCCTCAGCACATGCGCTCAGATCATCTGATCTGTCCTAAATATTTATCAGTTGGTGTTGGTTCAGCGCACTAGGAAATGACATGTCCTGCTCCACACACAGTAGCATTTTGTGGCTGCCATTACAGGAAACGGAGCCGTACGCTCTTCAAGGGCACGAGAATGGCCATCTCAAGAATCTCTCGGGGACTCTCCAAGAGCAATTACCACTGAGCTGACAAAGGGTTTGCTTCTTTCTCCCTGCTCAGCCACCACTAAACTTCAGCAACATCTCCCTTCACACAGACATGGGAATGAATTTTTGCTATCTCCTAGATGCCACCACCCCTAGGCTGGAATGCAGTAGTTATTAGCACACAAAATCATTTATGCCAAGTAGCAAAGAAGAATGCTGTATCTACTTGAATATGGAGGAGAAGTGTGGGCAGCAACACTGTAATTATTCAAAGCAGAATTTGGTCACGGACTGCACCCTCATCGCTCTTAATGGTGTTTTGAGACCTTTAAACAAGTGGTTAGGACTTGTCTTCTATGACTAATTAAAAAGGATTCATTGCATCCAGCAGCCCAGGGCTTCCTATCGTAAAGGAAATTGATTCATGATTATCTCTGGAGGAAGGAGACCAGCTACTAAACCTTAAGCACCACTGCTTACACTGCTGGGCTTCCCTTTGGAGAGCTCCTGGGGAAGTCTTACCCATGTTTGACCCTGTTTATTCTGCAAGCTCTGTCAAAAATTACAGCTGCATTAGCTACTGTCTTAAAAGGTTACCCCAAGTATGATTCAATTTGAAGAAAAAAATACCAATAGTTGTTACCAAAAGAAAAGCAAATGGGACAGTTTCAGAGATGCTTTCACGGACCAAAGGAGTTGAAAGGGCTTTGATGTAATTCTGCAGAAATTAATGGAACGATACGGCTGCTGTTGAGTCCGACCACCAGTTATCCTCTGACACTGGGCTTCCTGCACGATTTCTGAAACCAAAAAAAGGTGTGGAGGGTGACAGACAGGAAAACTCCCTCTTACACTTCAAAGAGTGAGGAAGTTTAAGTACAGTACACAAGCCCACAAAATGGTGTTTTATATCACACATGAAATAACAATAAATAACTTGTATCATCATTTATCAGCTCCCATATCTTGTGTAGATCATACTGCCTTGAAGTGGAAAACGAGGTGATGATTAGGATTACATGCAGTATGTTTGGCTGTGCATTCTTTTTTGTAAAGGGAGAGGTGCATGTTTTTGTTTGGTTTGAGCTCTCTCACACATAATCCTGTACACATACACCACTGGCAGGCAGTATCCTGCATGCAACATTAATCATTTTAGAAAAGAAGAATGGAAAAAATAATATTAGCATAAGATTTTGCACACATACAAAAAAAAAATTCAACATGAATATCTGATCTTTGAAAGAAAAACTTTGGGAGAGGAGTGATTTAAATCACAACAAAATGGACTTTTTATAGACCTAATGAAAAGATGGTATTTTACCGACTTTTTTTTTTTTTTAAAAAAAAAAAAGCCAGGTAAGGAATACACAAGTGGTAAGGAAGATGAAATTGAAGCCGTAACTTCTAATCCTGAGCTGAAACCTCAGCTTTTACAAGGCAAACAGGTTTAGCAGGCTATACTTCTGGAGATACATCCACAAGCTGTTCCAGCTTGCCTCTCCCAGAACAGGTTGTTCTAAGGCATGGATCAGCCGACCGAAACAGGTGAGGCTGTGTTCTCAGCCCAAGTGTGTTTTTCTACAAAATAAGTCACTAAAGCAAGAAGCACTGCATTTATTTCTAAGCGTACTCTTTAGATATAGAATTAAATAGCAATTCTGAAGGTAAGATGGAACAAAACGGCTGCCTGCTGGGCACAAGGGCAGGAAAGAATAGTAGGGAACAGTGAGCTATTAAGGTACAAAATTGGTACAAAGCACAAGTTTACCCAACAGCAGTTAAAGGATACTGATTGGTACCGTACGGAGCGTAAGGAAAACCCTGCTGCAGTCTTGGCATCTGTAGCATTTGTGCTGCAACTGTACCTCTTAGAAGCATCGTTTTAGTAGTTTAATGAAGCTTTAGCATTAAGAAATCAATCTATCACTTCCTAATTTTCTGCATTACCACTGATCTCTCCATCAGTCTGTGACTGGAATAATAGTCAACTTCTAATAGACCCAACAATACTGAAAAATGTCAACACAGACAACCTACAAGTGCCTTTGCTGCTTTGTCTAATCTTTTTTTCCATCATACAAGAACATCTTCAGTTTCTCCCAGGGAAAATGACTGGCTGTTAAAGACAATTTGGACCAATTTACACATACTGTTAGCCAATATTCAAGTGAACTGTTATAACCCTTGCTCTCCATTCCTTCCTTAGAAAAAGGGGGGCGGGGGGGGAGACGCCACTTCACATGTTGCGTCTTGCAAACTATTCAGGGACAGAAGCAGGTCTCCTCTCATGCAACTGCATATTATCCCACGCAGTTGAGCTCTCATCTTGATAAGGATCCTCCAGATGATAGAGACCCGTTTTCAAATATAAATACCTGCCTCTGATAGGGCACGCAGATAATTACATCATTTCGCATAGAGGCCTCAACATTATGCACTGAAGTTTGGGCACATGAGAACATTGTAGTCAGCTTGTAATACCACTTAAACAGGGTTTAGTCTTGACAGAGAAATAGGTATTTTCATGTTTCCAAGGAACAGATGTTATCACATGGTTTGATAACCTACTTTCACATTCTTTGTTTATAGTTATTCACTCAGTTTCATTTATTAAAGTTAGTGGATTCAGGCCATGAAACCTCAGTTTTCTTGTCTCTATTTTAGGTGATGCTATGGGAATCGTCCAGCTTAAAGCTTGGATGTAACAAGAGGACTCAACTGAAAGGCATTATTAAAAGCCAAATTATTATTTATGAGCTAAATCCTAATGCACCTAGACTAAACACCTGCAGGATTCAGTAGGAACTGTTAAGGGAGGAAATACATTTCCATCTTCAAGCAACTCTTTTGTTTTGTTGCAAGTCTTCAGAGAGGACAAATACTTGTAATGAGCGGTAATATCTTTTACCAGACAAACAGATACAACTCTGGGAAAAAGAGACAAGCTTTCAGCACTAAGCCCTTCTATAGGTCCCAAAAGTTTGTCATGTTTGTTTTACTCCAAATAGATCATCTGGTCTAAATAAATTAAATCTTTCCTTATAAAATTGCTTCTCTCATATCTTTAGCCTATATAGTTATAAATAATGATCCTGCAACCTTTTTAAAAAATTATTTGTAAAAAAAAAACCATAAGAAAATACCTCTCACAATAATGTCACTGTTTAGACCAAACAGGGAACAAAGACTTTAAAACATCTTTCGTATTACGTATTCTCTTTCAAAAAGTAGGTGATAATTGCAAGCATGTTATTTTTGAGATGAAAGGAAGCAATTCCAGAATAACTAAATGAGAGATTGTGCACAGAGATTCAGTGAAGTACAAACTATGCACACTGACTTCTCATCTTTGGTTGATCTGTCTGCAGTTTCCTACAAAACCCCTCAGAAAAGCACTTACCAAAAAAGAAAAAAAAAAAAGAAAAGAAAAAAAAAAAGAGACAGAGGAAACACAACTGGCACAGTGTTGTATAACACACAAATGCAATACAGGCATAATTTCTGCAATAATGCTAGCACTTAGTGGAAAATTTTTTGTTCATAATTTCCACAGAGGTACACAGTCATGTCTTAAAATTCAGACTCCGCACTTCCAGCTCCAGCAGTGCCGGCGTTCACAGCTACAGCACTGGCAGCTTAAGGAGACACTGGGCTGCTGGGCAGTGCAGCGCATTACATTCATTTTCTTCTACTCCCACTCACTCCACATTCTTCTCACTTGACTGTTCTCCCCTTTGCCCCATTTATTGCTTCACAGTGCCTGCGGTACTGCCCCCAAAGCCTAAAATAGTCGCTTCATTTCTTCCCTCCTCTTCATTTGTAACTTCTTCCAACCCTTTCCCTCCTCTCCAGAACCCCTTCCACAGCCCACCTTTTCTAGAAGATTGTTTCATGTTTTTGCACTGTTAAAACTATTTTAAACTGCAAACATTTCAGGGCAGGAAATGTCTTACCGTGTCTGAAATACTGTGTTAGTGATGATGCATACAAAAGCACCACCTTCACCTAAGCTGATTTTTAACAATGATGAGAGCACCTATATACAGACTGAAGAAACAAAGACCCATTTAATTGCTTTTCCAAGTAAGCCAAAGAACACCAAACAAGAAAACTAGTTTAAAAAAAATACATTAAATGTACTCTACTAAAATTAATTCTGTTTGAAGAAAGAACAAAGAAAAAGAAGCCCAGCACTAACTTTACAGCGTTTCTTTTAGATCGTGTGCCTAAACTTTGGAGGAGCAGAAGAAAAATAAAGTAACCATCAACTGGGTAAGGCATTGTATTTGAAAGTTGCAGCGTTGTTATAAATACACATTTTACAGAGAGATTCAGAGGTACTAACTGCTGCAATACTGTCTTAAGTTTGACACATTTAGTTGCCCTGATTGTTCACGGTACACGAAAAGATTTCAAACTGAAGAGAAATTAAAACTCCTTTGAGATCCAGATGAGAATAAAAACATGTGTGTGCTGTAATATATCTGTTACATTACATATAGTGACATGATTGCCATAATATGGGTATAACATACATTACAGGACACACAATCACAGATACTCAAAACTTTTATTAGTAAATAAGCATACCACACAAACATACCAGGAAAAACACACTTGAAATGTCCCAGTAAGGCAGTAATCAAATACAATCCTTGACCAACTGAACTCAATGGAGTGCAAGTCTCTAAGAACTGGCTAGCAACTGGCATGGAGAACTTGCAAAGAAAAGAGCCCTGAAATACAAACATCAGTAACTTAGACGAAGCAATTCCTTATAAGGATTATAAAGCTTGCATAAAGTTGGAAGATTAAAAAGAATTAAGATAATGCTTCTCAATTACAGGCAAAGAGAAAAAGAGAGCCTCAGTGCATGTCTGCACACTTTAACACACTTTAAAAAGCAATAGTTGACTGATTTCCACAGCATTAACCAATATCTTTTGGCTTCATGCCTCCACTGTCTCAAACCAGATCAATAGATTGTGATGGCTCAATTTCACTTCCATCCTCAAATCAATGCTTGCTTTACTTCAGGGAGGAGGGGAGAAAAAAAATCACGTAGAACTGTCATTTTATTTCCTATTAGGTTAGCACATGTCAATGTGTATTTACACATGGAAAATGCAACCTCTGCAAGATTCAGAGGGTGGTGTCATCGTGTCATCCCCCCCCCCCTTTTTTTTTTTAAATATAAGAGAAGCTCAAAACTGACAAGATAATGCTAAAATAATACAAGTCAATTCAGCTTCTAGGAAGAGCATTTAAAAATAAAATGTGTCCTTCCGGATACTATTAAACATTCTCTGCTTATTTTCCTCTTCCCAAAGTAAAAATACTCATGTGATATTTGTCCTTCACACTGAACTCTGCAGCTAGCAGGATTTTTAAAAAGCGTTGCAAATCTTTTCTTCTTGAACTCATAAGTGACCTATTAGCATTCTGATCAAAACCTTACTTATAATGTATAAAGCAACTAAAAATACTGTGCAAGTTGCAATTTTCTGAAATGTTTGGGGCTACAAACCTGGGCCCAAAGTTTGTTCCAAAAGTAAATGGAAGAAAAATAACTTTTATTAAACAGCAGTTAACTCTCAAACACCAGCAGCTGAAGGTCTCGCTCTGGGAGCTGTGCTCAGCACTGAGAACTTGAGGTGGGGGGAGAAGAAAAAGCTGAGTTGATAAAAGAGGGACAGCAAGAGCAGCTTTGAAGAAAGTGCTTAAGCAGTTCTGGGCGTCCAGCTGCACCATGTTTAGGAAGTGTCTGATACAGGCGGCTTTACTGCTTAAGCGCAGAAGTGCAAATGTTGGCATCCACTGTATCAATTTTATGCTCATCTTACTGGCAACTATTTTAATCGGAATTTTTTTTTCTTAGTGGTTAGACAGCAATGTAGCATGCAGCTATATTACTTCAGTAGCAATGAACGGTCCCCAGAGTCTACTGTAACTACCTAAGACACTGCAACATTTTCTATTCCCCACTCCAAATCACCAATGAGATACTTGGGCTTAGAGTAACCTAAACTGCCGGCTGGATGATCTGCATTCCCCAGCTCACAACAACAGTAATTTCACTTTGGTCAGAAAGATGGGCAAGACATTGCAGCAGAGTTTGTTTTTTTTTTTTAAATAAAAAAAAAAAATCAGTCTTAAAATCCAAAGAATTTCACATGCTTCAAGGGTCATTTTTCAGGCTACAATATAGGACGGGACTTCAGTGGAGCAAGATCTTGCTTTCTACTTGCCAAAAGCCCAAGCAGTTTATCTATATTGCTGTTTTACTGATTTAAACTCCAACTCATACAGTATTTTCTGTTTGCTGCATACAACAGTAAGTATACAGATCTATCAACGTATTATAACTCTTCTCAAATAAGGAGAGCCAACATTAAAGCAAGTTTTAGACAATGGCAGAATGGTAGGTACCATGTTTTTTTCTAGAGTTAATTCATTAAAAGCAAACTACACAATAATTATAAATGTTATTAAAGCAAAAAATTCAGTCAGTTAAGAAAATTCAGAATAAAAACAAATGCAGCTGTGTCATATAATGGTGCAAGATGATTCAGTCTAGGCGTAAAGGGGAATATAACTTCAGGATTCAGACAAGAATTTGAATATTCTTGTAGAAAAGACTGCTTTTCTGCCTCAGGCTCCTCTGTCAAAATAATGTAAAAATACACTCACAAGTGCATCATTGAAACCCTTGGTTTCCAAAACGCTGACTTAAGATTTCCACTGGAGCTACTGCAATTCAGAGCATTAATATAACACATACCAAGAGTTCAGGATAAAAATCCTTTTGACATGTTTATTGACATCTACTACAGCCAAATTTACACTTGGAAATCTTAGACATTTTAAATGCATTTTCCCCCCAAATTGCCAAAAGCAAATGGATTCCGTTATGCACTAATCACTTAGGAGGGAGGAGGAGCTGAGTTTCTAGACAAAAGTTGACCATTTGTGTCACTTCGCAAGAGTACCATCAAACAAGTGGTTTTTTTTTTTTTCCTTCCATTTTACGATTAACAAAAGTCCTGGAAAATTGCATCACTACAGCCAAATATAAGCATTATTATTCCTGGAATGCACTTATAGAAGGAATGTGAAGCCTACCCTATGCAGAATAGCAAAAGTGTACAATTGCATTTAGACTATCTGATGAGACAACCATTTCTTAAGCAAAAAGCGCTCAAGAAACTGAAAATTCAATTTAACAAGTCACCCACACTCTCAAACACTGCAGTGAAAAAACAGACAGACCCCACTAGGTCCCAAGCACAAGCATTTACATTTATCTGTTTATATTTAAAACAAACATATCATTTTCCATTTAGGAAATGTTGTGTACTTTTCTCCCCAGTTTTAGGTTTGTCTTTGCATATTTTTATACACCTAATGTTAACCCATTAGCTTGTTCCGCCTAAACTATGAGGACTCTGGCTATAAAGGGGTTCCTGAATTCGCTCTGCTTTTTGCAGAACAGCAGCCTCAGTTATCTTCACTAACTTCTTCCTATGCAAGGCTGTAATAATTCAACATAAATTGTACTAAACCGAAAAGGAAAAACAGCATATGTAGAAAGCAGATGCATGCACCTGCACATCCACTCCTCCCTGCCCCAAGACTAACTCCACATCACTCCACAACCCACTACACGTGCATACATACTCTAGAAATTGGTTTCAAATACAGAAAAATATTTGCAGGACTTTCACAGCAGCTAACTTTACATTTGAAGGATTACAGAAACATACCGCACAAAAATAGGGAGCAAAACCAGCAATGTCTTCTTATACTAAAAACCTCAAAACTTAAGGCCAATATCCCAAGAGGTTCTATAGTTTCAAGTGACGCTATACTGATAAACTAGGACTTTGACGACATTAAACCAATGCTTTATTCATGTCCTGAACAGCAAGTACGGAAGTCGAGGAAAAACAGAGGCAGATCAGAAAAGCCCCTCTGTTTTATTCAACAACCATTTAAAAAGCACAGTGTAAGGAGAGGATCCAGAAAGCATATAAATCGGGTTTTCTATGAAAGCAATGCCACTGGATTTATGTGCATGGGTTTTCTAGATACTGTAATATTGTCACATATGATGACCAAGATCGTGAAGACTGGGTGCACAAATGTGGCCTCTCTGTGGATACAACTGTGGCAAAAAGAAGCACAGAAGATGTCTAAAGTAGTTTGACCGACAATATATAAAATTACTTTGGTGGAAGCAGAGGGACACTATTTGCTGTAGATGGCAACTACCACCAAAAGAGTTTGCTTGTGACTGATGAAGTAAAATCGAACCAGAAGATTTCTAGGGAGAGAGCACAACCCAGAACTTACCAAAAAAATGCTCTTGGGAGAAGTCTGGGGAATTCCCTGTTTCAGATACAGAAGAGAAAACCATAGCTGTAATAGGAACCCAAGGATCTACTTTAAAAAGCACACAATGTTTATGAAGTACTGCCCGAACACGTGAATCTTAACAATAAAATGTGATCTAGTGGTGTAAGCACAGGACTGAGTCAGAAAGCCTGACATTTAAGACTGGATCTAACATCAGTTCCTGTGGTTTGGGGAGACACTGTTTAAGACAAAATTTTCACAAGTGACTCTCAACTGTATCTGGCAACTTGGCTCTCAAGCTTATTTTGCACAGGTGCTAGACGCCGACTCCCACGTAAAAGCGCTGAGCACTACTAAGGCTTAGCATCCGGGGATGAGGGAAGCAGAACTGCAAAACATCTACATTTGAATTTAGCATAAGCAGACATTCAAATTTAGAAGACTTTTGAAAGTCCTCACTTAATTGTTTAACTCTTCAAAATAGGAGACTATTGATCACTTTGATAACTTCAGGGAGACTGCAAAAGAAAAAAATGTTAAAAGTATTCTATGCATGTAAATACATAAGGTTATCTTCAGCTACAAAAGCTAAGACTCAGACTCCAAAAGGCACTTTGAAGGCATTTTGACATCCCAGTCCAAGAGGTCAGCCAAAAAATCTTCCAATCCTGTCCCCAAAGTCTCCTGATGAACCCAGCTTTTTCAGTACCTAGTATTTCAAGAGTTTCTTAAAGCACTGCTTCTGGACATACACACATGCAATGCAACTCTGCGGGCTTGTGGTTTATGCCACATTTAAGCCTGTGAGTAGAAAGTTGGTACTTCTCTACCTAAGCCTGTTTAGGGGCTTAATTCAGTAGGTGTGGGTTTACACTCTGCAGAGATTTTGACTCACAGCATGCTGCATGCATTGCTTGCATTGAAAAGCGTATCTACAACAGTAAACACATAACTCTTCTGTAACACTCCAGACCTTTCAGCCTAAGCAGCAAGAAACCCAAATTCTAGCAATATAATCTTTAGCTTAAGAGAGTTGAAATCCCTCCCTCTCAGGAAAGCGCTCAATCTGCCAAACAAAGTAATGAGGAGGTCATTTCTACCTCTCCCTTCAAGGCTGGGCCATTGCGGAAAAAACCCATGAGATTCAAAGGGTCTTTAAGAGCTCCAGTCCCTGCTCCACATCAAACAGGCATTAGAGAAAATGCAGGAACACCAGGAAGCTTAAGCGTTCCTTGGTCAGAAAGACAGTAGCTAGGAATCCTGGTATTTAGCACTTAAGCTCTTCTGTTCATTGTATACAGAACACAGGCATCTAAAACTAAGTTTAATGGTTATTTTGCAGGCCAGGACTTAGATTCCTGTAGTTCTGGCATGACAATCAGCTGCACCGCAGAAATCAGCTCATTTCTGTATCTGCCTCCAAATATGCTGCAGCATTTTTTGGAAATCCACACAACTCCCAAAAGGCAAATTTCCCAAAGTCAATGCTGATCACAGCAAATATGTGACAATTCAGCCCTCTTTAGCTGCCTAACCAGATTTCAATTACTGCAGTTTGGAATTTTACAATGACACTGCATGACGAAGCCCAATTTAATTGGATTTTCATTTGTTAGTTAGATGAGTTCCTACTCACTTCTATACTTCCTCAATTCAGGCAATGCAGAAATTCAAGCTGTGAAGACAACACTGGATTTTGCAATCATTCAGGACTTAAAAAAAAAAAAATTTCAAATACATCAAAGTGGTCAGATAAGTTAGTACTCAATAGGAAGTTGTTTCTCGAAAGGAAATTGCAAGTTTAAGTCAAAGAGGAAGATGGAGAGTTAGAATTAACTAACTGTTCCAAAAACTTCAGAAAGCAGGAAGGGTTTGTGAATGTTGCATCAAGAAACTGCACGCAACTACATAAACAAGCTCAGTTTAGGACTATGTAAATATCTTAAGAATATGTCTCCAATTAAAATAAAAAAAACCCAACACCACAAAAAAACAACCAACCAACCAACAAACAAAATCTCCCATCAAGTTGCACATGTTTTTGAAAGGACGTAACAGATTATCCTAGCAGTTGTTACATTCGGACCTATTTACCAATTGGACAGGCTAGGTGTAGACACCTTAAAACTGGCTGTCCAATTAGACAGGCTAGATGTATACACCTTAAAACTGGCTGTCCAATACAAAAACATATGTATTACACACCTTCTCAGTTATGGAATATGGAACAAATGTATTTAAACCCAGAACACTTGCTCCATTTTGTTGAAGTTTTCCCTATCACTCACAACTTTCTAGCATTCAAATACCTAGTCTTCCCTGAAGATCAGGGATTATTTTAATGTACATTCAGCCAGCAGCAAAGCAACTGGTATTATGATTTTTGGCCAATTAATCCATTTAGCTTAACCAGCATTTATATCCAGTGTCTAAATTGTGGGTGTGCAGTCACAAGCACAGTAAGGGCAATGGGCTAGACAGATCTTTGGTCTATCCTATATAGCCATTCTTACACCTTATCAGAAACTGTTCCTCTGCAGCTGGGGAAGAGGTACATGCTTGTAGGGTCATTTAATACAAGAGTTAGTTAAAAAAGGTACCAACTAAAGACTACGTTCTATAGTACCCGGCCAGCAAGAGAGACTTACTTTGCCTTTCATGCCCCAGAACACCCATTTCAAGCTGTAACTATACACATACAGTATTGGTAAAGCCTTTCCAATTACCTTGTTACTGTACCTGAATGTAACTGGGAATGTGCCCAGTTCACAGACACAGCTTTTGCTGTAATACCGTGATAGCGTGGGCTTGGCAGAATTACATCATACACATTATCTTGGCAGTCAGGCAGCAGAAGCTCCACCAACTGAGCTCAAGGCCAAGCCATCCACAGTTGTGCTGAATGCAGTTGTCTGCACATTTTTACAAAGGCTTTCCCATTTATTATGTTTGTTTTAATTTACTGCCCTTATCTTAGTGCTGTACCAACATCCCTATGCAATGTTTGTATACCCAGTAAGTTGTGAGAAAACATGCAGTAACAGGCAAAAAACTCTAGCCTTGTCATGATCGTTTTGCAAACAGGATGCTCAAAATTTTTCATTCCTGGTAGAGTAAATAGACCATACATAATTAAGCCTGAAAACTCTGTCAGGCACATGCGTCTTGGAACCACAGATCTGCCCACTTGTGAACTCTGGGCCTTTCCATGTGAGATCAGTTGCTACGGCACAACCCTAAGCTCTTTCTAACTTTCTTGAATAGTATTCTCAGCCATTTTCAGTTCTTCTCCCAACAACATTTAACCTTTTAGCCCAAAACTAGCCTACATTAGTTTCTGAGATGACAACAAAAATGAACCATACATGCCACCTTGTGAAATCCGTGCATCTGGCTCTATTTGACAGAGCTGCCATTTTGGTGTTGTCCCTTCTTCTTCTTCACTATGTAACATCTGTCCCTTCCCTTCTTCCTCTACTCATCCTCTTTGCACAAAAAGTAAAATAAACGTATCAGGCACAACATGAAACATAGCAGAAGTAAACACTGGAAGTAACTGTAGTTCAACTAGAGCAAAAGATTTCTTTTAAAAATAGCTGCTAGCATAATAAAGATCTGCAAGAAACAGCACTTATTAGGCTTTATTAAAATTCTAAGTTCAACACTGGGGGTGGAGCGTGTAAATTACAAAACTGATACGTTAGTCGTAGCAGTACATTTTTCTTATTTTGAGGATGAATCCCAATCTGCCAGAAATTAGAGACCTGCATATAGCTTGCATAGAATGGCATAGACAGTAGCTGAGCTGGGTCTTTGAGGAGCTGTGAGGACAAGTTCACCTAGCTCATCGTTTAGAGGAAGAGAGGCTTTCTGGAGGCCAATGCCTCTGAACCATGCATTGAACAAGTTGCTTTCCACACGCATCAGCCTCTCAAAAGCTTCAGTAGCCCAGATGTACTAAAAACTTCTCCCCACATCTTCAGAGCCACATCTACCTCCAAACACAACACAGCAGTAGAAAAAATCTTTTGAATGTTGGCAAAATGAAAACCAGAGACAGAAGGAAGAGAAACACGATAGCGTCCTTGTAGATTGAGACACAGAAAAAGGAATTTACAGTAACATCTTCCTGTCCTCCCTGTCCTCACCACCACCCCCAAAAGTAAATCATGCAGCCATGTATACTTCTGCACAGTGGCTTTAATATGCTGAGTGATTAAAGGTGACGATGATGACTACAGGCCATACTATGTATATTTAGAGGCTTTTCAATTCAACACTGAGGGCCCAAATGGGGCTACTGTGTATCTAAAATATTTTACTCTGATTAAAGGTGTAATTATATAGTTAGTCATAATAGCTGCCATACTTTAAAAGAAACCCACCTCTCCTTCAGGGGAAGGGAAGGAAATTAATGCTACTTTATTCATCCAAACACACTCTCAGTTAAATTCAAATACAACTTGTGGACTAGATAAATACAGTGACACACAGCCACAAACACTTAGTAATCCAAGATAGAACAAGGAGATGAATCTTTTAACCTATAATCTTCGCAAAGGGAAACTAAATCTTATGATTAAGAGTTCTGTCATATCTGTACAGGTATCAGTGGAGGCTGTGTGTTTTCTTCTCAGCTGCAATAAGAAATTCATGCTGGTTTTAAGGCCTAAATATGAGCAAAGACACTGCAAACATGGGGTGTGACACAGAGCTTAAGAGATTTACTTATTTACACAGCTAGTGCATAACTTGTATGGATATCCACACACACGTTGCGCAGAGGGGTAGGCTGGCGCTAAGAATCTTATTCAGCACAAACAAAACAGAAATCTTTTCCTCCTCTTCTCACTGTATTTTCAACCCTGCAACAGATTTGCTCCATTGTTACGTCCAGCAAATCATCATTCCAGGTCTAAAGAATAGTGATTTTTGTCTAGGACGGATTTCCTTGGCTTAGGTCACCTTCACAGGAAAAGTAGTTGATCTCAAATAGCCACTACTATTGATATATAAGATAAGGGAAGGTAATTTCTGTATATAGCTATACCTTCTAAACTAGCACTTCTGGTTGCACAGGAGAGAGGGTGAAAAAGAAAACACACAATAGGCAAGCTTTAGTTTTTCACCAGTTTTTTACTGACACTCACAGTCCATGTTTAACACCACTGAAGCCATTTAGAGAACCTTCCCCAGTGAGCACTGCCTGGAGACCCTCCAGGAGGTTCAGTTTCCTAAGGAGACAAACTCAGACACAACATAGACCTAGTTCACTTGAACCTGAAGGAGGGGAGGCAGGGTCTATACAACATCTTTATCCACAACAGTCCCAGCCCCCAAACCGAACGACAGAACCAGGTTGAATAAAAGACACGTCACATTTCAAGGGAAGAAGAAAGGGGAAAAGCAGGACATACATGAGAAGAAAATCACCATCCTCGCCAATAAAGTTTCCAGTTATCCGCATGGTCACTTGTACACTCTCTGGAAACTCTCCTTCTGGAATAAAGTATTTAGAGCATTTGGTGTCCATTCAACAGCTCTGAACAAATCTGTTGAGTTTTACTGCTTAACCTTCCTCCTCTCCCCCTTTTATTTTTTCAGCATTGGTGTTAGAATTTTGAAATATTCTGTAGTTCAACAACTGAACATACATTCCTCATACTAATCACTTGACGAGGGAGAATGCTGACCAGGACCCAGCCAAATCACCACATACCACATAATTTGTTAGATAACAGAAGTATAAATCATCTTTATACATGCACAGTTTTTAATCACCGTCCTTTGCCCAACATAGCTCAGTGGTCAAGTCCAAAGAACAATTTTATGGGTCCTGTCATCTCCGTTTTTTTCCAAACATTCTCTCTAATGATCCCGTAGTTCCATCGCTGTACCTCCCCTGAGCTAGATTTCCATATCTTTTACAATGCTATCTGCTATTCTTTAAGTTTTTACACACATGATAACAGAGGGAAGAAAACATCATTGAAAATATGCAAGAAAATTTTATCTTGCATCAACAGAACTATACAAGAATAACAAAAATACAGATCAAGATATGCCACAAAAGCAATAAAGTTACAAAACACCATATACAATAGTTTTATGGGAAAGAAGGATGGGAAAAAATTCTTTTCCAGATTTCACACCATTTCCTTCCCCCACACACACCCAATTTGGGTGAGGTAGGAAGCAAGAGAGGGGTTTTTTGTATCTTTTAATTTTGCCTTGAAACATACTTCAAGTAATTGCAAGTGAGTGACACCTAGTGATGAACACAAATCTGATCATCCTCCACTCTCCCACACAGGGAAGATAAGCCAGCAAGCACCGACAGGTAACTCAGGAGTGGGTGTTGAATCATGGGAACCTGACACTACTATGTTTCTCTCCCTTAAAAGCCAAACATCAAGCAAGCCAAGACCTAGAAACTTGGTGCGCAACTAAAAAGAAAAAAAAAAATTAAAATGGCTAATCTGTCCAAATAGGAGATGGTTAAAACAGATCTAAATCATGACCTGTAAATTCACTTCTCCATTCTCTTTAAAACTAATCACCTCTCTCTAGAAACATCAAGTTTTCCCAGAGATCTCATTCTTAATTTAAAAAAATATATCCCAGAAGCAAACGGGAAGAATGGGTTTCTCATCAAATACTAAAATATCAACGGTTGTCTTAGAGACCACTTAGTGATGTCTCTGGCGTTATAACTGCTATCCTGTTGTAAGGATTTTATGAGCTTGTCAAAGACTCTTATTTTGCCAGTAGTTCCAAAATTATTGCTCACAGAGCAGTTACTGGAAGTGAAGGGGAGGGGAGGGGATCTAGTGTGATTTGTGGTAGGGTTACAGGAAGGAAAAGTATGCTACTATGCAAAGTAGCAACAACACAGTCCCCTGAAAGGGAAGCTGGAATAAAGAGACCAAGAAAACTGGTCTGACTTTTCAATACCATGACATGGGACAATCCTGTACATGGGAAGCTCACCCTGAAGAAGAGATTTCTTTACTTAATACATTTTTAAGAGCAGTCCAAAGCTCCAGGGCTAAGAGACCAAAACATAAAATCCTGTAGGAAAGGGAAGTGATTAACCTAGCACAGCCATTGCCGCTTTCACGCACTATGTGCCATTTCATCTATTTTTGTCACAAGCGGGATTTTGTCACTGGAACCTCAGAAGTAGCTCCTGCTTTAAAGACACAAAGTATACACCATGATTAAAAGCCATCACAAGGGCAGCAGTCAAAAAAAAAAAAATCAGTTGGCAGAGAAAGGAAAACGCTTAAACACACACAACAATTTGCGGACCTTGTTCTGCTCGATAAGCCCATGGCCATCTCCTTTTCTTTCCTCACAGATTCATGTGAGGTCGGGCTTTTTTTTTTTTTTTTTAATCCTTCCGTAAACATTAAAGAAAATTCAAAAGCCTGTAAAATTTAAAGCCCTGAAATCCCAAGCTCTTTGGAAAACTAACGCAACAGAGCCACCTACCATGCGAAGGCAGGACTGACAGGGCTCAGGCAGCAAGAGCCGCCACTGAAACTTATTTGAATGAACTTGACCCAGGTTGGCAGCTGGCCAGCACCCTACGTCACCCCGTGACTTAACAGAACACAGTGTTCTTGGCACTGGCACAAAAATGTGTTGAAATCCATGCTGGAGAGAGAGAGGGAAAAAAAGTCAGTGTATGTTTCAAATTAATAAAGGAAAACGGTAATAAAAAGGTAATAAAATGCAAAGGCAGCATTAGATGTTTTAAAATGCATCCACTGCATTTTTTTCCCCCTGATTTATTCATATCGTTTGGTGTTCCCTTGTGTACCAGAAGCTCGGCACAGTGGCAGTTCTCCCCAGGACGAGCCCTTCCCTGTCCAAATCCCATCCCACGCGCTCTCCCTCTCACCTCTCCCCATGCCCTACCTGGAAAATTCCAGTGCAGTGCTCAGCCAGGCAGCCAGGGCAGACACCGGCTGCTGTGCCAGGGCTGCCCCTGACTCACTTCCTTGCCCAGCCCTCACGCAGAGGCGACATGGCAGGCACCTCACGCAATACTTCTATAGGGGATGATCAGTTATACAGTTATGTCATTCACAAATGGATTATGCTAATACGCTGTCAGGAGATGAAAAGCAAACAAGTAGAAGGAGGACATGCAAAATGAACTTAATGAACCATGAACTTGATGTACTTCTTCCATATACCATGTGGCTATTATCTCCCTTTTCCGCATTTCCTCCCTCCAGGACTCCCTCTCTTTCTCTCCAAAGCCTAGCCTCAAGCCCCTTTTCCTCCTGTCTGTCACCCCTTCTCTCTCTGATGTCCTATCCTCCTCTTCAGTGACTGATCAAGACATTTGACACCCGTAGCTGCAGGATCAACACCAGCTCAGATACCTGCTGAGAGGGCTTTCCCTCGTCACCTATTCAGGGCCCATACCTGCCACCTGCAAGCCCCCCGGTGTCCTGACGGCGCAAGGCTCCAGCAACACCTTCCAGCCAGGCCATCAGCCACGACAACAGGAAGGTGGATCCAGTTTCATCCTCATTACCCTCTGCACACACACTCTCA
Source organism: Pelecanus crispus (assembly GCF_030463565.1). Classification (NCBI taxonomy): domain Eukaryota; kingdom Metazoa; phylum Chordata; class Aves; order Pelecaniformes; family Pelecanidae; genus Pelecanus; species Pelecanus crispus. Next base: position 128,091,792 of record NC_134644.1, on the reverse strand, counting down.
GCCTAGCGTGCAGTCCACAAGGTTAGAGGGATATACAGGAAACGGTAAGGCAAACATACTGCCTACCTGCACAGCCCACTGAGGCTGCTTCCACCGTTTCAGTGCAAACCTGAAAAGCTACATCAGTTAATAGCTGACCCAGCGCTCCACCACCCTTCATCCATCAGCTGAAAGAAGACAACATTTTTGTCTAGTTACAGAGTCTCTAATGAGAGACACGACACATGCATCTAAGAGATGATCCACGTCCCTGGCCAGTCCTTCTAACATCAGGAACCTGTGTTATATGTGAAAGCTGCACTGATTATTTTTCACCTTGACTATTACACACCGTAAGCTGCTATTACAACTAAACTATCTGCTAACCAAAGAGACAATAAAACTTGTATAGGAAGCAATTAGGTCCCTTTAGTAGTCCCTGTTTAGTATCACAGAAAATCCTTTCACAAGTCTTTTCCTTCCAACCAGAACCCTGTTTATGCCTTTCAAATTAAATTAGTATTAGCTCCAATACTATAACAGTGGGGAAAATAAGTCTGCTTTAATGCCCCAAGGATGAAAACAAAAAAAGTAATGAGAAAGAAGTCATGTGTTTGGTGTTTTGCAGATATATTTTTTTGGATGCTCAAAATGCCATTTTCTGAGTAACTGCATCCTGAAGCAAAAAAAAAAAATCTAAAGAATACAATTCTTACACCGTTTTCTTTTGTATCTCTGTGGGATACACTAAGGATACATTCACATATGGAAAAAAAACCACAAATGTTGATCAGGACAAAGTAGAGAATGGGACTACTTGAAGAATGAATAATTTAAAAGCTCTCTATAAACAATTAACGATCTTTTGACAGAACCAAGTATAAGTGAAAATTTTCACAGAGCAAGAGAAACAACAGTGGAGATAATAATTTCTAATCTCTTCTTTCTATGGTCAGGCTCCGTCCGGATCAAGGAGGGGACCTAAATAAGTAGCAGAGATAAATGAATTCAGAGTTAGGTAAGTTATAGGAAGGAAAGGCATTCAAATAAGAAATACAGATTGCTGATGACACAGATGACAGGGAATTCATATCAAGACACATAAATTTCCAACGACATGCCTTGACCTGATAGGTTATCTTTAAAGATCCCTATGGAAGGAGCAGTTCATATTTATTTAACAAAATGTGCTGGCATTCACACCATCTGCATCACCAAAGCAGTTACCTACCCATTTCCCTCCAAGCACAGCCAGAAACATTACTCCTGCAGCAGAGATAGGGGGAAGATTTTCAGAGAAGAGGGAAACTCTTTGGTAGTCTCATGTTTACAAAGGAGTTTACTGGGTTGTCAAGGAGGAAAAAAAAAAAAAAAACACACTGATCCCCATACAACATGCTTTGAATACACACAATTAAATTTGTCACAAAATTACAGATGAGTTCTCTGCCAAACTTTGAAAGCCTGCCCCAGTACCTTTGCTTCTCTCCTAATTGGGCTTGGCAAGGAGCACCAAGATACTGTTAAGTCTGAAAGTTTGCTCGAGAACCAGATCCACAGGTTAGAGAAGTTTCCTCGAGCCACTCCCAGCTGGCTACTAGGCAAACCACAGGGAGACTGCCAGAGCCTCCAAGGAGGGCAAAGTTGAGGGCAGGATGCGACACACTTACCGCAATCATGCAGGCTACTTGTCTTCCTAACACGCAGTGTGACTTATGGCCTCTGAGCAAATGCACAGGACTATTAGCTCAAACAGGGTGAGATTAATTTTTTGCTATATCGTTGAAGTATGTATTCAATAAGATCATTTGTTCTTACACCCTTCAAGACTGTGAATGGGATGTTTAAAAAAAAAAAAAAAAGAAAAAAAAAGAGTTGGGATCTCTTACAATTAAAAAATAAATGAGTCCTCATATTTGGTGGCTGAACAGAAAAGACAGCAAGCCCTGTGCTCTACTGCCCTTCTCCTAAACCACCTCATCTCTCTGGAACATGAACTATTTCAGTTTGTTAAGTCCTGGAATATTTTCATTTGCGGTTTAGGGAATCTCAAGCGATTGGATGCAATTAGCTGCACCATGACCAAAACCAGAGTAACACATTCACTGACTTTAGTACATACTGTTTGAATTAAAACTTTCAATTGCAGCACATTATGTTTCTATTTAACAAACAAAAGAAAACCCCACCTATCCACCAATAATTTTAATGGTAAAGCCCCATTTCCAAAGCACAGTTGAATCCTGAGCCATGAATGCATCTCTAACCATCTTCAGTTATATACATATGAAAACAAAAACAACAGCACACAACTACAGCTAGTTACATACCTGCCAGGAAGGCGGGGGGGGGGGGGGGGGGGGGGGAGGAACCCAAACCCTAGGTGAGAGCAATACTTTTATTTTCTTAAATACAACACTGTTTGTCAATTTAAAAGAAGGAAGATTATACCAGATGGGTCACCCTCCTTAAAAACAAGTGTAAACAAGAGTCAGATGCTGAAGAACAGCAATATCTTACAGCTCCGTTAACATGTCAATTTATTAATTTGAGAGTTGGGTCATTTGGTAATAAAGCGAAGAGCACTTACTGGTCATGTCAGTAATGTTGCAGAACCTGACAATCTAACACGTTTGCCTACCTTCTCCTCCCCCATTTTTAAACATAGTTAAAATATCCAGTTAGAGGGCCAAAGAAAAGAATCTAGGACAGATCCATAACAAGAGTGAGTCGTAAGTGCAGAAGCAATGTAAAAACATGACTTCAGAGGAGCAGAAGTGCAATAGCACATGAAAGAGACAATCACGTCCACAGGTGAGTAAAACCAGGATAGTGCCAGAATTAGGTTAGGGTTGCATCTGAGCTTCTGGAATATTCAAAGTCAAAGCATTTTAATTCTATTGCTGTCTTATAACACCTGATCTGTCAGTCCTCATAACACTTTGGTCTGGAAATTACTTCTTACCAAATGAAAAGCACAGAATATAGGTGAAGGAAAAAACATCTAGCTACCTATGGAGCAACACAACAGGATTTACGTGATCTGTGGTTACAATAGATGCAGAGGCAGACAAATTGCACCTATCTGACTATGCATACAAAAGTCAAGACCTTTTAATTTATTAAATATAACTGTTTGCAGTGAAGGAAATCTCCTTCATTCATGTAGCTGGCATGAATGTTCATTGCCAGCTACACATGGGAACATATTTCTAGATATTTGTTTTTATTTTTACCAATTGCAGCTTAGGGTTGGGGGGGGGTGTTCTTTTTTAAAAACTAGTGCAGGTTGACATATTTTTCTAAAAACAAAACGCACACACTTGTAGTAGTGACCACATTTTAACCACAGTAACAATGTCATACAACCCATCAGGCTTCTGGATTCTACAGAGTTTCACAATGTTAAAACAGATTTGTACTCACATCTTATTTAAATAAAATTTCAAGTCGGTTTCTTCAGTCTTAATTTCATTCTCACTTTTTGTTATTTCCTTTGTAACCATAACTATCACCTTCTTCACTTCAGTTTTATGCTTCCATTTCAGTATGCATTAGTTTGCCTTAGTTTGTCCTCTGTGTGGTTTTTAAGAGTTTTAGCAAGTACTGATTTTCCACCGCACAATTTCCTCTGTTTACAACACTACATAGTTAAGCTCATAAAACCAAAAGAATTCCTTTCTAACTTTTTCCAGCATTATTTGTTTATATTTCTACACATGCAATTAGTCTAGTTTCATCTAGCAAAAATTAAAGCATTATTCTTTTTAGAAACTGAACATACTGGGACCAATGCCTGCCAGAGAGATTGAGGCACCAGGTATGAAGTTTCAGTTTCACTAAATAGAAGTAACCTATCAGATTCACTGTGCATTTTAGATGTAAACAGCAAACCAGAACTTCCTTTTGCTTTAATCCCATAAACATTGGCATAACGCCATGTAAGATAACATGCTAACCAGACTCTGGAAGCCGAGAACTTAAATGCACGATAAAGCAGCAATTAAAAAAAATTGTGGAGATCAAGGAAACAAAGTAAGAACAGCAAGAACAAGTCAGGCCAGAGACTTGTTGAACTCAGCATCCTATCTGGGACAGCGGCCTATATGAGATGCATAAAGCAAAGAAGTACAAAGCAAATGAATACTTCTTCCCTGATGTGCTCCTCCACAGTGAAGTGATTTGCAACTCCAGAACTTCCCAAGGGAGCATCACTTGACTTATTAGCTGAATGGATTTTTCTCCAGAAAAAAAACCTGTCCAATCACTTTTAAACCAAACCCTGCAGAAGTCTGGTAATGTTGTACAACTTCTTAATATTTTTAATGTCAGCAAAGGAAATAATTGGAAGGGACCACAGGTAGGTCACCAGCCATAGGTTTCCGATCCAGTCACTGTGGTTTATTTTATTGCTGCAATGCCTAAAGAAGCCTCAGAAAAGTTAAGGAGTGTTATGCTGAGACCTATGCCAAAAAATGCAAAAAGAAGTGGCAACCTCTGTTCAATGACTTTGTGCCAGCTAAAGAGCCTGAGCAATGAAGTGCATTTTAAAAAAGACACAGTGCTGGAGGAAAAAATACATTGAAAGATACATTCCTTGCAGTTAAACCCTACAATACTACCAACACTTGGGGATCTCCTGCACAACATGTCATTCATTCATTCCAGTTCAGGAAAACACATAAGCTACATTATCATCTTCTTTCTTCTCTTAAAAAGTGGAGCATAGTGCTGCTAACAAGCAGACGGAGAATTTTTATGATCTACTGGCTGCAAATCTCATAAAAATTAAATCCATTTGTTGTTCTTCCATTTAGAGTATGCCTGGTAACAAAGCAACAGAAATTAGCATTCAGTGGTCTCTTAAATCATCCCTCCCTGCTCAAAATGTGAAAATAAACCACCACACATTATATCACCAGTAGTCTTACTTTTTCAGCTTTGTAATGACGACAAGGATCACGACTGTGTCAAAGCCAAACGATTATTGTCTACATTATTACTTCTGACTGTTCAGAGTGTCTGGAGCATGCAAGGCAGATCAAAAACTTCCACCACCACTTTCCAAAATGCTTACAAATTCATTGATGACAATTAAGTAACAGCTGAGTAGAATTAAAAAAACATGCAATTCACATGCAGATAATTTAAAGTTTGCTTCTTCACAACCAAATTTTTGAAGTCATGACCCACAAGCAACTGCTGCATTAAACTTGCCAACCTGAGAATGCTCAAGGTAGTTGCGAACTTATACATACAACAGAAAATTATGCAGAGTACTTTATAATAATAGAGTACAACTTCCCCCTCCGTGTAAATCTCACTATCATTCTTGTCTTCAAAAAGCAACTTGCACTGCCTAAGTGTGGCACAGAAGTTATGTTGCCTTCCAATACTATATAAAATCATGTTCTAATTCTCCTTTCCATCATTTCCCCAATTATTTCTTCCACTTACCTCCCAACACAATGAACTATGATGACGTTAACTAACTTAAATATTTTAATCAGCATCCACGATTGGAACTGCGGAGATATGTGCAATACTTTTTACTTAGGCACATATACAAAAGTGATGAATCAACTCAGCATCTTCATTATCAACAAAACTGATGCATTCACCTTTTTTGGTAATTTTTTTTTAAAAAAACATTGAAGAAACCAAAACAGGTATTTCGTGGACCTAGTTTCTCTTCTGAGCTCATCAGATTTAAGAAGCCATCAATATATATGGGAACCATTTATCTAAGACTGTAAAGCTGGATAAGAAAAGGATTGTCTGCCCTGTTCTGATGCCCACTGAACTACTTTTTCCCCGTCCACAACTCCTGTGGTTAGTGCTAGTTTTTAACAATGAAATGCTCTTACAGAAAAGAAAAGCAATCACAGGTTCTTTAAATTATAAATAATATAAGCCACAAGTCAAAAATAATCATAGAATCATAGAATCGTTTAGGTTGGAAAAGACCTTTAAGATCATCCAGTCCAACCATTAACCGACACTACCAAGTCTACTCTAAGCCAATCAAGGGTAGACTAGACTAAACCATGTCCCAAAGTGCCACATCTACCCATTTTTTGAACACTTCCAGGGATGGTGACTCCACCACCTCTCTGGGCAGCCTGTTCCAATTCTTGACCACCCTTTCCGTAAAGAAATTTTTCCTAATTTCCAGTCTAAACCTCCCCTGGCGCAGCTTGAGCCCATTTCCTCTCGTCCTATCGCTAACTACTTGGGAGAAGAGACCAACACCCACCTCACTACAACCTCCTTTCAGGTAGTCCTAGAGAGCGATAAGGTCTCCCCTCAGCCTCCTCTTCTCCAGGCTAAACAACCCCAGCTCCCTCAGCCACTCTTCATAAGGCCTGTGCTCCAGACCCTTCACCAGCTTTGTTGCCCTTCTCTGAACACGCTCCAGCATCTCAATGTCTTTCTTGTACTGAGGGGCCCAAAACTGGACACAGTATTCCAGGTGCGGCCTCACCAGCGCCGAGTACAGGGGAACAATCACCTCCCTGCTCCTGCTGGCCACACTATTCCTGAGACAAGCCAGGATGCTGTTGGCCTTCTTGGCCACCTGGGCACACTGCTGGCTCATGTTCAGCTGGCTGTTGACCAACACCGCCAGGTCCTTTTCGGCCAGGCAGCTTTCCAGCCACTCTTCCCCAAGCCTGTAGCGCTGCATGGGGTTGTTGTGCCCAAAGTGCAGGACCCGGCACTTGGCCTTGTTAAACCTCATACAGTTGGCCTCGGCCCATCGATCCAGCCTGTCCAGGTCCCTCTGCAGGGCCATCCTACCCTCCAGCAGATCGACACTCCCACCCAGTTTGGTGTCGTCTGCAAACTTACTGAGGGTGCACTCAATCCCCTCATGCAGATCATCGATAAAGATATTAAACAAGGCTGGCCCCAAAACTGAGCCCTGGGGAACACCGCTCGTGACCGGCTGCCAACTGGACTTAACTCCATTTACAACTACTCTCTGGGCTCGGCCACCCAGCCAGTTTTTTACCCAGCGAAGACTACGCCCGTCCAAGCCATGAGCTGCCAGCTTCCCAAGGAGAATATTGTGGGAGACGGTGTCAAAAGCTTTGCTAAAGTCCAGGTAAATGACACCCACAGCCTTTCCATCATCTACCAGGCGGGTCACCAGGTCATAAAAGGAGATCAGTTTGGTCAAGCAGGACCTGCCTTTCATGAACCCATGCTGGCTGGGCCTCATCCCCTGGTTGACCTGCACTTGCCTGTTGAGTTCACTCAAGATGAACCTCTCCATAATCTTCCCCGGCACTGAAATGTAGGAAACAAATCTAGCTCTACTGTTTGCATGGGAAAAAATGTGGAAAATAAGACTCAAGTGCATCTAAAAGTTAAGAAGTAGATAGGAATAATCACCCTCCTGCATTTTTTCAGACTTGTTTCTTGTAAAAACATGGATTTTGTTGTTGTTTAAACTGACAATCTTATCTGCTGTCTGGCTCATTGCTTTTTAGGCATATGAGAGTGGCAATTATGTCCTATTTTATTTCCTCGTCCTAAATTTGTACCCTTTGAAAAGTCCACATAACCTGATATTTTTTAATCCAACCTTCCCCCAGAAACTACGCAAGAGAACAGTATGTCTCTTTCTCTCCTTACCTCCTCCTCCAGTAACTACAGGCTGAGGCTGATAACAAAGTTTCTTAGTGCAAAGAGCTTTCTTGACCCTTCCTCTCTAAACCAGTAAGTAAACGCCACACAAAACCTCTTATATCCTCCCAACACACCACAAATATCGTACATTATAAGGATGATCCTGTTGAGTCCTGTAAAGAAGGAACACATTAGCCAAAGCTCACCATTGGTGAAGTTTCCTGGAATACAGCTATGTAATCTGGTTTTACAAGCAGCTCTGTAACACTGTTACATTATTGTCTGTAATATCGTTAATTCTTTTCTCTGTACATGTCTGCAAAGAACAGAGTGAAAGGAAATATGATGCTTTATCTACAATTGCCACAACTAAAACATCTTTTCACTAACTCCTTAAACACATAATGCATTATTAGATTGGGATATCCACCCCCACCAAATGAACTTAAATTGGTTCAGAAAGGGACTGAGCTAGGTACTGAAGGATAAAACTCACAACGTCTCTCAGACTTAATAATCTCAATGCAACTTCTGGCTCAGAAAGCACCTAAACTGCAACACAGATCCTCCTTCTCCCACTGCACAACATTTAACATAATCTTACACTTTTCTCCCAATACTATTATAATTCAGGACCCAAGTTAGATGAACCTTCAATATAATAATCCTGTGTCATCAGTTTATGAATAACACATTATTTATTACTTCAGCATTATGCACCTACTTCCAACTTTAGCCCACACCATTATACACTCATGCATTCACATACATGCTCTGAAAGGGAGCTGCAATTACCCTGCTTACCCCAGAAAGAAAGTTCAGTATTCCGGATTTATACTATTTATTCTTTTTATACAGCTAGTTATACTGTTCTCCCATTCCAAAAGATCCTAAACTGCTTCATATCCTAGACAAATCACTTTATTACTGGAACATACCAAATTCAATGAAACTCAGCAACACCAATTGTTTTTTAATTTCATGATGCTTAAATGTACTTCAACAAATGTGTATGTTTAAAAAAAGAAAACCACAGTGCTTTTCGAATTAGTCATAAAAATGAAAGATTTCAATTAAAAAAAAGAAAAATAAACAAAAAACCCACAAACTTACCTTCGCAGTTCTCCCTCACCCAATCAAGCAAGTTAAAGAATCTTAGTCTGTGAAGCCTGTCACCAGCTCACTCCAGGGAAGCTAAATGTTTCTCTAGGCAAGTCTGGCTACAGCCATCACCCTTTACAAAATCTATTCTGTTTCAAAGGCTCCTCTCCATCCCTATGTCTGTTCAGAAAGCTTTATTAAAAACATGAGGTAAGCATAAACTAGACTATGTGAAAAAACACCCTGGAGAAGCCACACAGAGCAGCAGGTGATAGAGAACTAGAGCTACAGAGGGTACCTGCTGCATTGCACCATGTGGAGATCCATTTGCAACACCGTCTTTTGGCGTGTGACTTCTCCATTGCTCTACAGAGAAAGCACGGAGGGTGGCAACGGAAAGAGGAAAAAATTCATACATGCTGAAAAGCCCACAGCACACAAGCATGGGAAAAGCTGTAGGGGAATCTACCAAGGATCATATGATTCTAGCCCCTTACTTTTGTCTCCAACAATGATTAATGTCAGACGTTTATGAACAGTTCAAAACGGGATAAGCATGTGACAATGCTGCCACAGAACAGTCTCCCTGATTCCAGTTTGTGGCTTCAAACAGAGGCAAGATCTTTGTATTTAATCCTTAACAGATTTGTATTCCATGAGTTTGTCCAATTAGTTTTGAACCCATGTAATCTTTCAGCACCCATATCATCCTGTGGCAAAGAGCTCTGCAGCTCACATGGTGGGATGAATAAACTCCTTTTTAATGCTGAATCAACCTGCTAGTTTCACTTGATGTCTCCTAGCTCTATACAGTACCTAGTCATTTTGTTTACTTCTTCCTATCTATTTATGATTCATGGGTTTCTTTCATGTCCTCTCCACAGCAATCTCTTTTTGAGGCTGAAGGTTTCTATTCTACAGAATTTTTCTCATGCAGAAAACATCCCATATATCTGATCACTCTTACCAACTTGCTCTGAAGCTTTTCTACTTCCACTGCACCTTTTTTTTTTTTTGTGAACGGGAGGACCAAAACTACTACCCACAAGTAGTTGATGTGCAAACTTAATGGATTTTTAAAGTTGCAGTGTTTTAGCAGCTTTTCAGAGTATTTAAACCCCAACATAAACCTCAACCCTTCTGGTCCGTGACTACTTTATGTCAGGATGAAGCTGCTCTGCCTGTTGTGTTTGCCTTCAAGCAGACAGTTCCAGTCTATTTTTCTCACTTTGCTTCAACAGTCCCTTTCCCATGCACAGGAAGGTGTCAAGGTGTCTGCAAAATACCAACAAGTCATTTCCTCTCAGAGGCATCAAACTTTCCAGCAGCCCCAACAGGATTCCTACAAAGGGAGAACAGGGCTTTCCCCCACTGGTGTAACAACGAGAAAAATACACTTAGAGAAACAAGAGTTGTGTGCAAAACACTGGAGGCTGCCACACCAGCACCGCGCTGGTGAGACACCTGATGTGCGGAGCTGCCGCAGCCACCATTTCTTAAGAGTTGCAACCAGATGAGAGTGTTTGGTGGCACAGAACTAAATAGCTGTATTAGGCAAGAGAGAACCGGTGAACTGAGACCGAGCAACGACCAGGTGAGGGTGAATGGGGACAATCACGTGAAATAGTGACTGTGCTGGGAAGAGGAGACAGAGTGGGAGGAGAATGACTGGGACTGAGTCAAAAAGTATGCCACTGTGCTGGGACCGAGCAGTGAATCAACAGCCAGATGCAACAGCTTCTTCATATGTCTAGGAAGTGGGAATAATAAAGCTGGGCTGAAGCTGTTAGTAGCGGGAGAGATATTGTATGAAGTAACTATTTATGAGCATATGTCCAGAGAGACTGAGGACAGACAAAGACAAAACCATCAAGTAGTCAAGGCTGCTGCCCTGGTCTGAAGGCAAATAGTGATATGCTAAAGGGAAAAAAAAAGCATGGGAGCAGGGTTATATGCAGCTGGCATATACATGACAGTGTGCTAACAGATTCCTGCAGAGCAGGCAAAATCCTCTTTAACATGTTACAGTCATGGACTACAGCCCATTGCTACAGACTGTCTCCACAGAAAGGGTTAATCAGTCACCAGCATTATTAGTCTGGAATGTAAGTGTCCCGATAACAAAAGAACTGTAAATCTGAGCTGCAGTCTATACATGATTCAGACATTTGTATAGAAACTGTTTATCACAAAGCAAGAGCAACAGAACATGACACAGACCCTGCCAAACAGGATGAGACATTAGGATTTCACCTTGCCCCAGTCCCATCTCACTGTCCCCAAGGAAGCCAATCCCTTCACCCAACAAAAGTTCCCACCTCCAAATTTCTTAAGTTTTCTTATAAACATTCTCAGTTTTATTCCATTTGTTCTGCCCCCATTCACTCCTCTCTTATCTACCCGACACACTTCTACATTGCGATGGGAGCCCAGAACAAATGTCCTGTTCTCCATACCACACCACCAAATTGCATTCTTTCCAAGCAAAAGATACAGTGGCATGACTTAAAAAAACCCCACATAAACAAAACAAACCCCACACACAGCTGCCTTCTTCCATGCGAGATAAAAACAAACACGGATATACAACAGCTTCATCCATTAAAGAGGGGGAGAAACACACTGGAAAAACCTTCGGGGCTTTTAATTACCCCAAGGTTAGTGTAGAATAGCTTCTAAACTTGGGTCTTCCTGTGTTTTCTAAGGTATTTTAAATGTATTTCCAGATCTTCTCAATTCAGTAGATTCTACAAAGATCCTGTATACATTAATCCTTACCACCAAAGGAACAGTTCTGTTTCGGTGAAAAGTGACAAGAAAATCATAAGAAGGTGAAGCCTAAACACAGGGATAGTTGGATCATTTTGGTATACCTCATGCTTTACTTGTTCTACCAGGAATTGGATGACCTTGGATATTTAAGTATCTTATTTTCACTTAATAGCCATTCTATAGGCAGCATTACACATGCTTCTTTTTTTTTTTTTTTTTTTTTTTTTTGAGATAGCCCTGTGTATGTCTTGTCTTGTATTGCTGCCACAAACCCCTAGACCAGTAAGGTTCACTTGTGAAAAGATGCAAGCTGCAACTGCACTAGGTACCATAAAAGGACAAGAAATGTTTTCTTCACCACTGGATGCAACAAACATGCCTGGTAGTAAAAGAGCATTTTACTTTCCCTGATATATTCAAGCCTTCACCTGATGCAATGAACTGGCATGACAGGTGACAGAACCAACCACTAAAAGATCATAAAATTATTTTTAAAACAAAGTGACAACCCAAAAGAAAGATTGAACCAAAGGCTTTTGGAAGATTCAAGCCATTAGCCAATCTTCTGTTGGGTTCTCCTCAATCTTCTATTCAGGTCTCCTTCCAGAACCATACTATTTAGAAAGCACACTTATCAGAACAAGAAATTATTAAGACTGGTCCTATGTATTCCACTAAAACTTCTCTTCCACTGTTTCCTTCAAAAAGGATTTCAAACAAATTCAAACCAATCTCTACTCCAGTTTGGCCTGAGGATTCCTGAGACAGTCCGGAAGACAAAGTCAGGCAAATCAAAACCCAGCAGCTTTCTCGCTGTCCTCATGGCTCTTTGCAGAGTGCTAAACTATTAGCAAATTATCCATAATGGCAAACAACAGAGAGCCTCACTAGAGGTGGGGAAACAAATAAGACAAAAGCCTTCAACTTCCTATTAATGTTGTTAACTCCTCTGGTTTTATCCTTTCTCTCCTTTCAGAGGAGAGCACTCCAGTCCCAGCAGTGCATGCTCTGCTCTTTCCTGTAGCCTCTTCTGCTGTAGCACCAGGCAGGCTACCAACGGGAGGCAGATGAGACCCTCTTTCTTTGCTTCGTCTCTTGAGATGGAGGGCAGGGCCCTGACAGGGCAAACATACACCGCTTTGCTTCTCCCTAGGACTCCTGAAGACCCTCTGCGGTGCTGTGAAGAGAGCCACACTGCCAAGAGGTGCCAGGCCTGAGGAAACGCAGATGCCTCCTGCAGCAGGCAGCCGCAGGAAAACTAACACCAGGTCACTTGAATCTTGTTCAAAACACCAAGCAAACATGGTGAGGAGCAGGGGAAGACAGCAAAGAGGGGGGCATTTGATACGTGGAAGCCAAGATAGCAACGCTGTCAGCTGCACTTAAAGTTGTTGCTCTCCAGAGCTGTGCAAGGAAGAATACAGGGCTCAGCTGAAGCCTCAAGTTAAACAAAGCAGCACAAACAGCCCGGTGCTTCAAACAACATAAAAATACACTCTGGGAATGACAACACAAGGCAGCAAGGTCTAAAGTCTGTTTATGTCACTTTGATAGCTCCTGCAATCCATCAGATTTTGTACACCAGAATGTGGTACACAGGAGTCTCTGTTATACTTAGTAAGACATCCAGGGAATTTCACAAGCTAGGCACGAAGAAGTACAGCTACCTCAGTGACACTCTGAATCACCTACAAGAGCATACACACGTACATGCAAGCACCTGTATGACAACTGTGACCAAAGAAACTTCCTTCAAAATGGGTGCCATGGACTTTCAACATCTTTACACCACCGAAAAGACGCTTAATGAGTGTCATTCTTGATGAGGACAAGCCAATTCAGCTACACTCTTGATGAGGACAAGCCAATTCAGCTACACTGAGATCTGAACTCCTGTCTCAGAATTATAAAGTCTTCCCAAGATACTTTAAACCATCAACGCAAGAAACATCTGAGCCAGTTAGGTATTAGCTGAACTACTATCTTCGATCACAATTTAAAATTAATGGGGTCACTGTTTAACTGGAGACTTAAGAGAAGCTAGTTATAATACAGACAGCCACAGCTCACCCAGAAACATGCTGTTTCCTATTCTGGTCATCTGAGCAAATCATGGAAACAGAAAGTTGAGAGGGGAACCATTGTCTGTGACCAAGGAAAAAAGCTTCAAGGCTTCATTTCTGGATCAGAAGATGCAGCAACATCCCTGCAGATGGGATGTAGCAGAAAGCAGCTGGTGCCCAAGTTCAGTTTTGTCTAGTAGTTCAGGTATAAATCATTCCACCTTGCTGATATGAACACAAAAGGTATCTGTTTCTGTACCACTATTGACTTGCAGTCTTTTGATAAATAGGTCTTGCCTAAAAAACCCACCTGAAGAGCCCTGCTAGAAGAGACCAGTTCTACCCAGAAAAGCAAGGTTCCAGTTTTTGAGGACACAGGCAGGGAAGGAAGAAGGATGTTGCCCAGACTGGTTACGTTGTCTCCATCCTTAGAGTCTTCCAAGATCCAACTGGATAAAGCCCTAAGCAACCTTGTCTGACCTTGCACCTGAGCCTGCTTTGTGCAGGCTGAACTGAAGACATTTTGAAGTCCCTTCCAACATGAATTATTCCACCTTCCAACCTGAATTATTCCATGAAGTACACATTTAGAAATAATAGCAAGCTTGTGGGTCTGCTTGTATATATTCTAATAAGCTTCCTTTGGTAATGGACTGACAAAAATAATTGTTTGCAATAACATGGTCGTATCATCACCCTTTATCAGTGTTAAGTCATCAGTCTGACAGGATGACACAAATTCCATTTGCCATAATGATTCCCTACTTTGAGATAACCTATTTAAAATTCTGTTACACAACAATAGTTCTAGACTCAATTCTAATTACCAAGCCAATGATAGTTATAATTACCATTATAATGGATCAAGAGAGCAAGGACATAAAAGCAGGCCCAGAAATAACAGCAAAATCTTGGCCTACTGACCTTTCAAGTGATCTCTTCAGAATTTCATTAGGTATGTTGAATCCCCTTCAATGTAATACCACAGAAGGACAGAGTTTGGATTTGTTTAAAAGCAAAGTTAAAATAGCAATAAATCCATGAACTAAGCAACTGAGTGAACCTTATTTTGACAGATGAGCAGGCCTCAGATAAAAGACATACACCTACATACACACATGCTCAGGAAGGACTTCTCAAATAATATGCTCTTCCCTCACGGAAAACCCCCAAATTAACCTTTTGCACAACGTTACAGCAATCTTTGCACAAGACTGAGCAACATCACATCAGATAGCCCCCTGTCAGTGCACACAGACCACAGCACAGCAGAGCTGAGAACACAGTGGTGATCCATTTAACAGTTTTGAAACATATAAATTATGGCAATTTCTTTTTCAGTTGTCTATCATCATACAGCAAGATACTGTGGGGGTATTACCATTCTATATGTATTTAAAGGAAACAAGCCCTTAACCATGTGGCTTTTTGATGAATTTTCAGCCAAATTAGAAGTTAAGATCAGCAGACAAACTTAATAGCGTGCTCTGCAATAAAGAGGGTCTGCTATAACCAGTTAAGCTTTATTAATGCTGCATAGCAAGTACAGAAGACTATCTAATTCCTACATATTAGCAATACAAAAGGCGAAAAATTCTCCTCACGCCATTCTGGGATAAATCTCACTTGCCTTGCATATCAGGCAAGCAAATCTGGCCACACATCAGAAACTGATAAGTAGATTTAACACATGGGACAAAAAAAAAAAAAAAAACATACTCTGTAAGATACCAAAATTATATACTCCATAAAAATGCAGGCCTACTTTAAGGGATTAAGTTACAGGAAGTGTTTTAGAGAGGGACCCGAGTATGGAAGATGATGCCACTCCATGCACAGGGCCAGAGAAAGTTCCCAGTTTAGGAGGTGGTTTGGCAGGACACATGAATTCACGTACAAGAGCACTAGATTTCATTTAATCCCTAGCATTAAAATATTTAGAACTTGAAAATAATTCAGAGATGAACAATTCTTATAAAGTATGGAACTTCAGCTTATGAGAAAGGTCTCTGCACAAGTCAGGCAAAAAGTAGTCATTACCAATGCATAAAAATGTCAGATCAATTTTGAGGTGATTACATGGTGGTGTTCTGAAAAACACGTATGCTGAAAAATTTACATTCATGGTTAATCTTTATTTTAACACCATAGTCTCCAAGAAAAAGGTCAACTAGGCATCCACCACAGGCAACTGAAAGCAGAGGAACTCTCAGAATAAAACCATCTGGGATCAGGCCTTGCCAGATCTTTGTCCTGCATC
Source organism: Pelecanus crispus (assembly GCF_030463565.1). Taxonomy (NCBI): domain Eukaryota; kingdom Metazoa; phylum Chordata; class Aves; order Pelecaniformes; family Pelecanidae; genus Pelecanus; species Pelecanus crispus. The sequence goes on along the minus strand of NC_134644.1, from coordinate 128,075,985 downwards.
ACCTTAAGCAAAAATTGAACCAGTTACAGGTCAAAGGAGAGTTAACAATTAAAAAAAACCCTCTCCCATCCCCTAAAAATATACAAAGGAAAGTCAGGCATGACCATGTCATACCTTGCACATGTTTTCTTTAAAAATTCCAAACTGAACCGAAACCAAAAATTAGCTAACAGCTGCTCACCTCAAGACCAGCTTCAACTTGCCTTCCTCATTATCCTCTATCAAGCAGCTTTACACGTCAGAGGTGGCTGGCTGATAGGAAAGACACAGCACAGGGACTTGGAACATAAACTGAATCGTGACTGTAGCTTTACACCCTGCAGATAAGCAAGAGTTTTATCTTCATACCAAAACAATACATGAAGTCTTTCTACGTAGTTAATTGTCACTGAATAGAAGTAAATTTCAAATTAGATCTATTGGTATATAAGGGGGAAAAAAAGCCATAAAGTTATTAATCTTTTGAGATTTCCCATTAGAAACCTAGTACACTCCTACCAAGGGTAAATTCTATCATAAAGATATTTTGGCAGCAGTCCTAAACCTCTAGAACCTCTTGGTATTTGGCATATTTTGAAGTGGGGTAAAATAAATTTCATGGTCTTTTGATTATCCACACACTCCATTAGGTTCCAGAGATTTAGTAAATACCACAAAAATGATGATATATCAACATTTGGCTTTTTTTCCTTCCCCCACTGTGAACTAGGCCACAAAATTAACAGGCCTTTTTAAAGAATGCTCATACAGCAAATGACCTCCTATAGCGAACACTGCTTTTCTATTCTCCCTTGGAAACTTCTCAAACAGCTTGCTTGCAATTTTTTCTAGGAAAACAGCATATCCCAAGTAAAGCAAAACAAAGACTGCAACAGGCACAGCGGTCGCTGGGGATTTACCCTCCTGCATATACCGAATTCCCAGAAGAAAGTTTACTGGTGAGGCTGCCCATCCATGAAAAATACCACATGGCAGTTCAGCTGGGAAGGGAGAAGGGGAAATCTGCAGAGGCATTCTCAGATTCCCAATGTACCCACATCTTTTGCAGTAGCGTAAGTATTCTGGTTAGGGTTAAAGACTTTTTATTACAGTATGGCTGCATCCGAAAAAGCCCTCTCATGAGCACCATTTACTAATATGAATGTGTCTCGTAACATTTACCCAACTTTCCGTCTACAGCGGGGTAAGTCATGCCGGTATAATAAAAGCAGAACAACTTTTACTGCTTGCATAAATCCCAGCTCTGTTTTCCCAGGTTTATGCAGACCGTGTGGCCTCTTCCAATGGCGCTGCTCAGGACTTGCACTGTTTTAAATCAGTTCTTCAAGAACCTGAAAAACACTTGACTAACCCTTGCTGAACTCTGAGGTACAGATGCTAAACTGCTACAGACACCCAGGCGAGCGGGCCCAAAGCCGGGTCACGCGCGTCGCCACAGCAGCCGGCATGCTGCCACGCGCTACGTCCAGACCCACTTTCTTCACCCTCCGGCCGCAGCAAGGCAGCAGGACCCTGCTATGGGACTGATCCACTGGGGAACTGGAGACTGCTCCTCCCCTGCGAGCAGAACTCACTATCGTGCTGCATCCACACTCTCTCACCGTGACCGTAATAAAGAATCCATACATAAATTTAAATGAGTTTGAATAAGGCTTTAATCCCCTTCGGTAACAGCCTTCCACCTCTACCGCCGGCCCAAGCCCGGCCCGTTTCCCTCCCCTGCCCGCAGGCGGCGGCGCTGCTTCAGCCAGCGTGCCAGGGCCGGCCCCGCCGCCCTCCCGGCAGCCGGCGGAGCCCCCTCCGCAGGGCCGCCCCGCCCGGGGGCCGCCCCCGCCCCAGGGCCGCGCCCGCGGGAGGCGGCGGCCGGATCGGCGGCCGGGGCCGGGGCGGCGCAGCCCGGGCCTGCGGCGCCCCCTGCCGGGGCCGCGCCGGGAGCGCCCCGCCGCGGCCCCGGCCGGCGAGCGCCGCCCGCCGCAGGCGGAGGGAGCGGCCGTGCCCCGCGGCCCCGGTGCCTCGGCCGGCGCCGGCAGGCAGGCCTCGCTGCGCCGGGGCTGCCGAGCAGGGCTGCCCGGGCCCCTCCCCTCGTCCAGCCGAGCTTCCCCTGCTGCCGGGCGGCCGCTGCCCCTTCCCTTCGGCTGGGCTCCTCCGAGAGGGGCCGGAGCCCTCCTCGGCCTCCCCCGGGCCAGGCAAACCCGGACCCCCCCCCCGCCCGTGCCGGCGCTGGGGGATGCAGCCAGCCTCCAGCACCAGCGGCCGAGCCTTAACTTTGCCCAGGACAGCGTCAAATCGACAGTCTCTTAATACAAGGCGTTTCGCTGTAAGACACCACAAAGATGAAAATTTCTGCCATCTAGTCTATACTTGATACAGCGTGCCTTCTTTATAAATAAAGTTGTGTTTTCTACAGTTAAAAAAAAAATACTACCAAACCTTAGCTGGTATGATTCAGTATTTACTGCTGCCCCTTTCCTGAGCTCTTCAATCCTCATCACTTTTCAGTGATGTAGGGAGTCCTGCAGTTAGTCCCTTATGCCATCATCACTTTCAGAACACGCTCTAGTCACAATACCTAGATTTTATATAGCCAAGGTCCCAAAGTACTGAAAAGAAACAGATAACTGTCTCGCCCACCACCTTACAGGACAATTGGACATCAACGTGCGACAGGCAGCCAGGGGCTGCAAAGAATCCAGATCATCCACATCTCTGGCGAGAAACCTACCCATTTGGTCATCTTTTTTGCACACACATTGAAATACAACAACTTCCATTTAAATGTAAGAACAAACTGCGAGGGTGACCAAGCACTGGCACAGGTTGCCCACAGAGGTAGTGGAGTCTCCATCCTTGGAGACACTCAAAACCCAACTGGACACATCCCTGAGCACCCAGCTCCAGCTGACCCTGCTTTGAGCAGAGGGGTTCGACTGGATGATCTCCAGAGGCGCCTTCCCACCTCGGTCATCCCGTGATTCAGTGACCACACTACCAAGCTCTAGGTGTGGGGCACTGCTTGGTTTTGAGGTTTGGCAGTCACAGCAAATGCCTTGAAATTCTTGTGTACAAAATTGCTTCTGGAGACATGAGGTAAGCAAAAACCTCACGTTCCTCCAAATTAAATGCAATCAAATATGAATACACTCCGTAATTATAGTAGAGGCTTTGCTTTTTTTTTTTTAACCTGAAACAATTTCTCACCTTACAAAGTTGATCATTCTCCTCTTTGATAGGCAGAGAATTAAGATTTGTGCAGGAGTCCGAGTCTGATATCTCCAGTGAGCTGTCACCTTTTTCTGATCCATCACACCTATCAGTAGAATCACTATCCTTCTCCCAATCAATGACCTCTGATTCATCTAAAGTAAAAACATTTATAAAAAGAATTTCTCTTAATCACCATATATTATTCATAAGCATGAAGTCAAACAGAGTAATATTACAATTATCCCTCACTTGGGAAAAAGTGCAAAGTTATTTTTCACATATGTTCAACTATTTTGTGATCCTGTCTCTCATAAAAGCTAAATCCTACTAGCAGACAATAGAAGCTTCTGTGAAGAAAGATATAAAAATCACATTAAAAAAAAAGTATTTCAAAATACTGCCCACAAGGAGGCAGTATATTTAACTGCTTTTTAGTTTAGTTAGTAGTAGTTTTCCCAGGTTTTAGTTGGAGGGGGGGGGGGGGTTGCCCAGTTGCATTGGATTTTCCAAGCACACTTGTTCAGAATTAACTGTTCTAAGGAAATACCTCAGTGACCTGGAACAGCTGAAAATTTGGTGTAAGTTAACATCTGCTATAAGTGGTAACTCCCACAGAGAAATGAAAAAGCTAGTTGAAATAGTCACCTCCTAAATCACCATGGATAAATACACAGGTCTGCAAATCAAACCTCTAAGCACATCAGAGGACTGTTTAGGATAAATTAATGGAAGCAGGCACAAGAAAAGATGGAGGTCTTTTTTTTAAAAAACAACACAACAAAATGGCAATAAACAAAGATAGAGATGCAGAACAGTCCTTCCACCATCCTCTGACCAGGTGGTGTTTAATGCAACTCCGAAAGTCCACTCATACCTCCGAGGATCTCCTGAAGGCAGTGGAAGCCTGAGCTGCCATAGCAGCACCACCACCCTTCAGGTCCAAGCGCCACAAGGTACTGAGAGGAAGAATCTCATCATATTTTGTATAAATGAGCATGTTCAGAGGAGGAGGGATAAAAGCTTTTTTGGTTTTGCTTTTTTGCTTTTGTAAATGCCACATTTGTAACACCGAAAGAGTCACGTACAGGGGAGAGGCAGCAGAGGAAGAAGGCACCTGCCGAACGCTCCAGGCACCTGTACAGACCCGTGGAACTGTGGCAGTACCTTCTGGACTTGGCAGTGCTACTACAGTCTACATCACTAGTTTCTTCATGGGACTTCCAAACTCTGAAGTCACCCAGACAAATAAACACACAGCTCAGGTGTTGCCTGCTTTTTCATGTGTGTGAATGCATTTCTGTTTCTAACTACAAGAAAGCTTCATCAGAAATTTTAAATACAGACATCGGTGACCAGGTAGCACAAAGAGGTCTCTCTTGAAGCTGTGTGGCAAGCTGCATGCAACTCATGACAGCAGTATAAATTTCTTAAGAAAATATGACACAATCAGTTTTGTCTTGTCATGCTCAAGTACTAACACTCTGTCTCTGAAGGTGAACTTGAGATGAAAGGGCATGTCACTTAGAAATACTTTCTCGGCTGTTATCCCCATACTTACAACTGTACCTATATATGCACACACATGTGCACACACAATACTATAATCAGTGTATATGATGGTTACTTGAAAAAGCATGGAAATTACAGTTCTTTTACTCCCACTGCTTTCAATAACTGCTTTCAATATATTTTGGGGTTTAGAAGAAAACCAGGAAATGATAGGATTTCCTCAGTACTTTCAAGCAGATACATAATGCATCAGGTTTTCTTCATTTCTTACAAGAGTAAAAATAAGTCTGTGTATTGTCTCTTAAAAAAAGAAAATTAAAGATTAAAACCTGCAGGATATACTTGCAGGAGACAAGTGCAATAGAATGATATTAATAGCAGTTTAGAAAGAAGCCTGGTGAGTATTAGATTGCAGTCTAGAAAATGGACGGTCCTTCCATTTCAAAAATAAGGAAAGAAAATTACTAGGAATTACAAAAGATGACCGTCAGATAAGTCAATGGCAGTGTTAAATCAGTGACAAAAATATGGATGGAAGAACCAACTCACAGTGGTGTTTGAACACTTTGCCAGACATCCAGGATGTGAAGTCTAGCTGTAATACTTCAGATCTAGCTGAAGTATTACATAGCTAACCTGATTTATTTTTCTTGAAGTAGTCACATTAACAAGTTCTAATGCAAATTAAACATTTCCCTAATTAATGCTTATGTAATGGAGCACACAAGTAAAGATTTTTCTGTCTTCAGCTGCACTTTTTAATCAGTTTCTCTCCCCTGTGTCATCCCCTGCTCCATGAATTAGAACGCAAGTCCTAAGAACAAAACTCATGGTTGTCTACACCGTACAGCTAACACAGGAAACAAGGAATACTGTGTACTGAAATGAAAACTCATGCCACAGAACATGGTGCTATCTGCAGCTGCAAAGTCTGCCACATCTAGTATCACCAGTAGAACAGGGCAGGCAGAGAAAGCTGTTCACAGCCCTAGGATCCGCACCACAGCACAGAGAAGGAAATGGTACAAATAAACTATAATATATTGAAATGAACTAACATGCTTTACTCCATGCATAACCTGCCCAACTATGCTCCTTTACTCCAAGGTTTACAATTTTTGTGAATAATTTATACTACGAGCTTATTCCATACTCAGATGAAATTGATGAAAAAATGCCAGCTGATTTAACTGAAATAGGATTTAGATCATGTTATTTTATCAGAATGACCTCGAAGAATTTTCATTACAGCACAGGTTTCTTGACAAATCTGCTTGTGTTTGAACTTACCTTCACTACTACTGTCCTCTAACAATAAATCATGTCTGCTAGGTGATTTCTCTGTTTCGAAAGCATGACTTTTTTTGCTGTGTAACCTTGGAATCAATGTTTTACTTTCATCATCTGAAAAATCACTGCCACCAGAGGTCCATATTATGTCCTCAGCCTCCTTGGAGCTTCCAGCAGCAGCAGATCCTATTAAAGAGAATTGTAAAGCATTAGATTGTTACACAAATGTGATATTGTTAAATTTAAAAATCTTAAAAATTAAACTATATTATCTTTGAATTGGAAAAAATTATCAGTTCTGTCACCAAGCATCAGTGATTAATACTGGAGCATTAACTCACATGTATTTCTTATACATACACACATTATTTTCATTTTCGTTCTCCACAATAAATGCTAACACTTCATTTTATACAACGAGGCTATCAACCAGTCTTTCAGCAGAGTGAGGACAAGTAATGACTGCCTGACATATAGTCTTCTACACACACTCCTAATGCTCTTGCATGTGCCCTTTCAAAATAGTAAATGGTTTAAATAAAGACTGTCCTTAGAATTCTGGGTTTGGGATTTCTCTGACTTTACAGAATGAATAACAAATGAATAAAAGCATGCCATCGGTAGAGCTGACCTTTCAGTTTTGATCTGAGAAAAAAAAAAATTTAAAGTATCGAAGAATAGCTGTTGTGCTTTTGAAGTGAGACATTTAAATTCAAAACACCTTTCTCCATCATTTTTAATAAGAAAAGCCAGGAGAAAAGCATTAATGCTTAGCAGCAGAGTATGCAGAACTAGCAATCATAGGAAGGCAGAATTTTCCATTTCCTACAACTATTAAAGTTTTTTAGGTAAATGGGAAGTTAGACAATTACAGTGGATTTGGAATTAGGCGGGAGGGCCCAGAAGGGAGAAACACAGCTGTATCTCCTCCTGCAACACACAGAAGTTCTTTTCAGAAATCTGGAAAAGCATGATTTTGAACCCCAAAAAGGTGACAAAAGGTGCCCAGTAGGTCGGTCACTCAACTGCAACAGAGGCAGCACAGCTGCTGGAGCAAGCAGAAATACAAAGACTGAAGAAGCCGCTACCCTCTCTTTCTTTCCTTTCCTCTGGACTCAAAAAAGGAAAGAACTGGAGGGAGTCAATAAGTCCTCCTCCTCCTCCTCTTTATTATGCCTAGAGTTCTTTTTTTATCACAATACAGACTCAGGTGCATATAAAAGACTCTGAAAGCAGAAGGTTGACAAAATTCTGGTTTTCTATCTATTGCTCAAACTTAGAAAAATATGTTTTCTCTCATGCCTGTTTGTCTGTCTGTAGCAGAAGAGAGAATTATTTCACCCTCTATGTGGACAGCTAGGTGTTGTTTTTCATTCCCTCCTCTTAAAAATGTCAAGAATTGAAATATCCTGCTCCTGCTAGAACACGCACTATATACAGCATTAGTGACGCTTCTTTCGTCTGTTCAAGAGCAATAGCTGAAGTGCCTGCAGCTTTGCAGAATATATTTCTGGCACTCTAGGTGAACAGAGGAGCCCAATCACAACAGCATCACGACTGTGTCTCGTACCAAAATTAGCTTCTGGTTACAATAACAGAAGAAGAAAGCAACCAGTACTTTGAGCCAACTTCCACTTTGATAAAGGGCAAAACAAAGTGACAATCTTCTGACAACGCTAACGTGAAACAGTTATAACATACCTGCTGCACTTTCAGCAGATGTTAACAGTGGTCCAAGATGCTTCTTAATCCTGCGTTTCTTATCAGTAGGTCTCAGAGACTATATTAAAAAGAGGCAGAGAGATTGATTTAACCACCAAGGCATTAAAGACAATTTTAACATGCAGTAATATACTCAAAACTGTTGTCACTCACCCACCACAACTTAGTAGCACAATTTCAAATTAGTTTTTCTATCTTCTACTAGACTGCAATATGATGAGTGAGGTAATAAAGCATGAGAACAGTAACATAAAAGCTGAATTTTCATTGTTTTGGAAAATATAAACTTACTGTGACTATGACAGGAATCACATCTGACCTTGCAAAGAACAACAGACAGTATTTTCAGCATTAAATGTCAAAAGCGGGCAGGAAGAGCATGCCTGATAAAGCATGTGCCCTATTCAAAGGTTACAGAAAGAAGCACTCAGTGGCCCTGTCTCTGATACCATTAAAACCCACAGCTATGCGACACTGTGACTGCTCAGTACCAGAAGAAGAAACAGAAAAGCAACTTGGTTGAAGACGATTTTCAGCACAAAGCACTTCTCACTCAGAGCTGGCTGAACATCTCTGTTCATGACCAACAAAACCAACATGCACAAAAAAAATTAAGCATAATTTGATATATCATCCAAAAGAGCATCTGCACCAAGATCCACATCTGTAGGGCCATCAAAAAGCAGAATTTTCCACAGTGAATTCATTACTGCAAACATACTCTTTAGATCTAGCAAAAAATTATCAGATGCAAACTAGAGTCTTTTTGTTCCAAATTTTTTAGGAAATGCAGTACTCCATCCCAAATGTCAAATTACTTTTGCATCCTTCAGTGTATTATTGAAATTTCCCAAGTGATAAGTGCTGTCTAGAACATAACATATTAACGTATGCTCAGAAAATTACACTGACAAGTTAAGACAATGCCCTTACGTAACCTCACTTGCCATTTTTGTCTACTTTGATAGTTATAACAATATGCTGTTAACTGGGAAACAGCACAAAACAGGGCAACATCTTGTAATTCAGTCAAGCATGGAAATTGGTTTAACTGTCAGTTTGCATCTCTTTCTTACACCGTTAAGTAAGCGAGCATTTTACCTCCAGCACTGAAGTGCTCCGAAAACCATCCCCACACCTAAGCCATGCATTGGAAATAGAAGTAGCAGCCGCTGATGTCCTGACATTTGATTTTTTCAGCTGTAGGGGTGTCTCATCTGGGAAGGGTGTGCATTCTGCATTCCAAAATCGCTTCCGCTACAAGGAAAAACAAACCCATTAAAAACACCATGTACACATAATTCTTTTCAAACAAACTTTACTTAATCTAGACTGCCCCTTTTTCTGAATAGTTAGAAATAGAAATTCCAATTTTTACTGAGTTGGATTTAAAGTCTTGAATACTTGCAACCATTTTTTTATGCAACACCCTATAATAACAACAACCCCAATGTCGTGGGTAAATTTATCTTTTTATAAGTACACTACTTTCTGTTGATCTAAGTTACATTTGTAGTACCTGTTAGCTGTCCAGTGAAGCTGAAAATATTATCCTAAACAGGAACAGCTCAGTAAAATACATTTTAACTAAATAATTCCTTCAAATTCGCATTTAATCTGACTGAATTCTGTGTTATGAAGGAGGTCAAACTAGATAATCACTATCCAGCTCTCCATTAAGAAACAACCAAACAAAAAACCCCAGACTCCTTCAGCTTTAAGAACTACATTTGTTTTCGCAAACATTTCCCAAAAAATGGTAGACAAAAATGTTGCATTCCCCTTACATGGGATGCTGGAAGTCATTTGGACTATTAGATAAGTCATGAAACAGGATGCTGATTAGCATCCAGTGCTGATTTCATGCAATAGATTTTAATGTCCAAGAATAGCTGAAGCTAGGACAACTGCCTATTATCAGATCCAAAGTTATCTTTAAGATTCTACACCAGTTTATACATATAAACTGATCTTAAGCACAATAAACATCTTAGCCCACCCTGCTACTGAAACTTGTAAGATGTTGATCTGCCTGAATATATCTTGCTTCTTTTGATATACTTTCTCTCAAGCAACTAAAGTTCCTACCCATATTTCAGAATTACTCCAAAGTTACGTTAATCAGCACATACATTTTTCAGCCAAACTGGTCAATCAGGACTGTAACATACACTTTGAACTAAGAAACATATGCCAAAAAAAAAAAGTCTTTGGCAACTTTTGTCCATTTTGTAACTGATAATGTGCATTTGTTTCCTCAAGACCTGTTGAGTGCTCGCAAAAACAGAACAAGTGAGCAGCATCTTGCTTCACCCCTCCCATCAGCCAGTCCTATTGTCACATGGTGAGGAGACAGAATAAAACAAATGGTCTTTGCAGTTTCCTCTGATGGCAGCTGACCTTGCTAAGAGCCTCTTCTAAAATCGCTGGGGGTATTTACATGGCAAAGCAGTTACTACAAGAGGTCATTATCACCAAAGTCAAGCCATCCACATAACTGCTCCCACCGATATATAAACGAGAAGTACAACCTTGAATCTGATGTGGTATTAAATAAGGAATCAAAAGCACTTTAATAAGGACATGATGTCAAGTAAGGAGGCTATGGCAGTTTAAACAAGAAGGGTTAGCATTATTGCACAAAGAGAATTTAAATCCTGCTTTCCTCCCAGTGAAGATGCTGGCCCAAGCCTCCATTTCCAGAGAGCTTAGACACAAACCTCTGCACTGTGCTATCCTCTTGTAAGTACTCCTGCCTCTGCACAGAAGAAAGCATGGATGGGGAAATACTAATAACTGAAACATGTTAAGGACCATTTTTTGGTTCTGCGGCAAAATGTCACCGCAAGGCTTCACTCCACTTGGAGACATCTGCTTCACCTCTATGTCCCACAGAGTGAATGACTTCTGCTAGGCTCAGAGCTAACAGTACAGCTAGCAGTGCACCAAGCTCAAAACCATGCCATGGTTCTAGTTTGCTTTTTTGCTTTTGGGCTTTGGTTTTGGGTTTGTTTTTTTCCTTTTTTTTTTTTTTAAACCTTAGCCATTGCTAGAAGTCTTGCTTATACAAATGTTTTCATAGCTTCAAGAGCTTCAACTAAAAGAGAGTAGATTCAGACTAGATATAAGGAAGAAATTTTTTACAATGAGGGTGGTGAAGCACTGGAACAGGTTGCCCAGAGAGGTGGTAGATGTCCCATCCCTGGCAACATTCAAGGTCAGGCTGGACAGGGCTCTGAGCAACCTGATCTAGTTGAAGATGTCCCTGCTCACTGGAGGGGGGTTGGGCTAGATGACCTTTGAAGGTCTCTTCCAACCCAAACTATTCTATGATAAGATGATTTTGGAAGATACATTTTGCAGATAAAAATTTACAGTGTATAATGCAGTTCATCTAAGCTTATTTCTTAAATGGGACACTCCAGTTTTAAGAATGTGTATCTGTGCCAACAACAGCGCTACGACTTGCGCACGGGTTTACAATACACTGCTTTTGACGGTCGATTAAAAGCAGGAAGAGTTGCAAACAAGTGAAAAAGCCACACAAATGCAGGAATAGAGAGTTACATAAAACACGGCTTCACAATATATTTCTATTGTTAGGAAGCCAAATAAACACGGAACTAGAGAATTACTCTGTTAAGTTTCCTATCCACATTATTCTTAAAATCATTAAACACCCTGACAGACAGAATCCCTCTATTTCTCTATGCTGTGCGATACTAACAGAGCAAAGAAAGAGCACAGCATAAGAGGCAGGGGACGAACAGCAGAACGCGGCAGCTGAGGTACAGCCACTGGTGCACAACTGTCAAGGTTTGGGAAGGGAATGTCACATAAAAATAGGCAGGTTAAAAGCTACCTGCTAACTCCCTCTCCCTAGGTAAGAAGGGTTAGGGTGCGTACAGAAAGGGTATGCTTACAGTTGGCAAGATTAAAAAAAATGCTAATATGAATAGAACAGCTAGCTGGTTTTACACTTAGATGGTGTAGATGGTTATGCTTATATTTAGATTGTTGGAGTGCAGTGTGAAGTGGCACCGCGAGTGACTTTTAAACAGCTGGGAATATTCCTTCAGAGGCACTAGACAATCATGGCTGTGACAGGCAAAAAGAGAGTTTTAATAGTTAATGACTGCTAACAACAGAAGAACATTATTTAATTCTCCACTTCGCTAGCCTGGATAAGGGCAAGGATGCTCAGGTTTTCAGAGCAGCACTACAGGGATGTCTCAGCGCAGGTGGTCTCACAACAAACCAGAAACAACTCAAGTCCCCCTTCTTCTTCCCAAGCACTCAACACTCGCCAGACCCCATGGAGATGTAGTGACAAAGAACCAAATCAGCAAAAAAACTTCTTTGGGAAGAAGTACTAGCTATCTACAGCTGGCACAGCGGCAGAAGAAAGGATACAAGGACCAGTGGGACGACTCCAGCAGCTGCTTGACACCGTATCAGCTTAATTACAACCTGAAGAACAGTCAGTACTGCTGACAGCTCTGGTTAATTACCTCTCTGTCTCACCACACTTCCTGCTCCCCAGGTAGAGCAAAATCTGAGTTTCTGCTACCACCACACAGAAATTTACAGCCACTATAGTCACTGAGAAAAACTGAAAACAGTTCCTGAAGTTCCAGAACAAGAAAGTAAAGAAATACACCCTCTACATAAGATGTTCTTCAGCTACTGCAAATTTCTGGCAGACATCGTTTGGAGGGAAAAGAGAAGGACTTGACTCTTGATATTGACAGCAGTGACTTACAGCTCCATGCTTTTCATGCAGATACCTTCCCACTATTTCCCACATTCTACACGACCTTAAAAAAACTGAAAAAACAAACCCTAAAGACAACTCCCCTCATCCCAAACTCCTTGACAATTTAAATCTCTCTATACAAGTATCTGATGTGAACTCTGGAAATTGTACCTACAGCTTCAATCCGCAGTTACTGAGGGGGGAGTTTGTCATAGTAGCACGGCATGTATGCATATATATTTCTGGGTGCATGTATACACATACATGCACACACCAAACATTTTCTTTAAAGAAAAATATGCCATGTAAAAAGTATATCATTTCAACATGCATAAAGTAATGTGTATGTGCAAATACAAATGTAAAGCACACAAATGTATTTTTATTAAATATCTGTAATACGAACGTTGTGTGCAATAGAAAAGAGCTACAGATATATAGATACAAAGTTACGAGACGTGCAGTTCAGAAGAAAAATTCTCAAGGACACAAACGACACCAGAGGGTTCCCTCTGGATGAAGACCACAACCCAGAGAATAAGAGGGAAACACAGTGACCGCACTTCCCACAGGCAGCTAGTGTCGCCATGCTTCAAATCACAAACGCGCTGCAGCAGCAGGGAGGCCAGCTGCGAGGCAGCGCGGCCACGGGCCCAGGCGCAGGTGCGAGGGAGCTGGGAGCAGCCCTGCGGGGCCTCTGTTCGGCTCTCTGCCGCCCAGCACAGCGGGACAGTGCCCGTGCCAGGGAGGGCACCGTCACCCTTCCCCTGCGGGGCCGTCAGGGCTGCTGCTCCCCGACACCCTGGCGCAGAGGTCTGGTGTCCAAGGACCTCTGCCGCAGGAACACGCTGGCTGGCACGCAGAAATGGAAAGTTTTGAAGGCCCTTTGCTTCTGCTCCAGCCTGCTTCAAGGCAACAGAGAAACTAATATTTCCAGAAACTTGTTTCTCTTGGGAATAAATATTTATAATGCAGCTAATCGGAAGGCCATGCTGTTCCCAAAGAAATGCAGTGACAACAGTGAGTTTTCTTAATCTTGAGTCACAAGGTTAATCATCTTTTTCCTCTGGCATAAAAACAGGGCACACACGAAACATCTTGTGTAATTCATTAATGTTATGCACGAAGTGTCTAGAAACAAGATACCGGTATTAAAAACCATGCATCACTGAATCAGCCTCAAAAGAGCTAGATCATGTAGACCTGACATAACTCATAAATATTAAGATTTAATAGAAAACAAAGAGTCAGGCAAAGAACCATGGGGATTGCATAGAGTGTCTGTAGATAAAATATGACCTCTGAAATACTGAGTTAAAAAAGGGGAGGCTAGGATGGCTATCTCATGGAGAAATTGTCTGTTGACCTCTGTTCACAAAAGCACTGTATGTTGTCTCTGGAGCATTTTCTTCTAAGGGAGTGAAAAAAATTAAATCACCCTTGCTGGTATCAGTGGAATTAAGATCAAGCCCTCCACGTAAAAGGCACAGCAGGCCATCCTTCCCTCATTACTCCTTTAGTTAAAGGGTAAGTCAGCCTACGTAGGTGCAGGTGTGCAGTGAGGAAAAGGGAGACATAATCTGAAAATTCAAGAAACATACATAACAGTGGTGCACCAGACAACTGAAAGCATAGGGCCAGGGGGTTGGTTTTGCTTTTTAAACACACAGTTCTCTCTAGAACATCTCCACTCAACCAATCTCTATTGTTACTTATGCCAAATAAGTAACAACATTAGTTAACCAGAAGCACCCTCTATGAAGTCACTGGGATGGTACGTTCAAAGACTGCTCACTGCACAGCCCTTTACGCTCCAGGCAATCCCACTTTCTTGGCGCTGCTCCAAAAACCACAGAATGAAACCCCAGGAAAACATGACCCAATATATTATCTACCTCATATGCAAGTGGCATTTCTTTGATACTTCACCTTCTCTAACACGAAAAGCAACATAAGCTGAAGGGCAAAAATAATAATAAAATGTTTCACTACATGAAGTCCTCCTGCTACTGACATACAAATCCAGAAGTTAGTCATGTCACTTAAGTATCACTTGAAAGTGTTCAAATAAAATTATTATATTCTTCCCTAACACAGAGCAGAACAAACAATAAAATGCTGAAAATTGCAGCTCTAGTTTCCAGAGACTTTTAGTGTTTTGGTTTTTTTTTTTTAAAAAAAAAACCTTTTGAAGGGAACAATCGCATAAAAGTACACAGAAATACTGAACACTGGCCAACAGCCATCCTCATCTTTTGTTTTGTCCTCATACACTTCAGTACTCATAAACTAAAAGAAAGGAAAAATTGGGCTTCAAAAGCCCAATTTTAAGATAGCACAAAACTGAATTTGACAACAGGCATCTCATTTTCAGCAAAACTCAGTATTCATGCTACTGAGCTCCTGAAAGTGTAATTACTGTTTTTAGTGCCTGGACAGAAAGTCAAGTTCTAATTTAATATTAAAACATCCTTGCATTTTAAACCCTCAAAGAAGGATTTAAATAAAGGTTGCAGAATTAAAACCATAGTCTGTGTATTTTTTTTTTTTCAAGTAAAGATTATTTTTTTATTCCTATGAAAACCGGTATGCATATTTTCCAAACACAATTCGCAAGGATACATATGATCCTGAGAAAGGACCTCATCAAGTTGTATTCATTCATGAAAAAGTCTAAACTGTATGACCATGGTCACAATGACCTAGCATACCTCCTTCTACACTGTCAGCATACATTTGGGAAAAAAACCAAACAAACAAAACCTCAAAATACTTTTCCTATTGATATTAATGTGTGAGACCAATATTTCTAAAACACTGTTTTAAAACCTTTCTTTGTGTTCATGATTTTTACTACTCTTAATGAAAGGCTATTCTCACTGACTGATATATATATACACATATATAATATTACCATTTGAATATCAGGATTTTTTAACCTATACATGCTTATTTAAGCAAGAGTATAAATTACTCTATGTTTACATTGAGACAAAAAAAACCCCAAAACCCTCATGGAATAAGAATACTATTGAAATGGACTTTGTATTAGTAACTGGTGCCAAGCAGTTAGACAGAAATCTGCACTTTATCAATACGGTTAAAAAAATAAGTACCTTAGAAAACCTTTCACAAGATTCATAGAATCATAGAATGCTTTGGGTTGGAAGGGACCTTTAGAGGTCATCTAGCCCAACCCCCCTGCAGTGAGCAGGGACAGCTTTAAACAGATCAGGTTGCTCAGAGCCCCGTCCAACCTGACCTTCAATGTTGCCAGGGATGGGGCAAGATTAAATTATCCACTACGTTTAGGATACAACAACAGTATTGTACCTCTTTGTTATGTATCAGGTTGGTTCATTTTTTTAAATGATTTAATGGAGTAGTCAGCAAGCTTGAGAGGACTGCTGTCTTTTCACTTGACCAGTATAGTTTTCTTTGATATAGTGATGACGAACATTATCTGTCTGCAAAAGAAACTACTATTATCAAAAGCTGTCATCGCACTGCAACAAGAGGTGGTTAAACCCTGGCAGTTGAAGTGAGCAGTTTTTCACTACTCAAGAACTTCAAAACTTTCAGAAGAAAATATTTATAGTGTCAGTATGACAAGATAATTTAAAACTAGTATAGTAGGTTATTTTAAGCTTGTCATTGACATTTGCTTCCATAAAACTTGATTTTAAATGTGGTTATATTTAAAAATTGGTGTAGACTTCACACCGTTTTATCCACATGCTAAATGGAAAATGAAATGCTTTAGAATCCATTTGCTTTAGAACGTCATTTGAACTCTATTTGTATTTAGATAGCAAACAGTGACACTTGTAGTCTGATTTTCAGCAGTAGCTCGATAGTAGCATAAGCACTGCAAATCAGAGGCAGGATCCTAATTACTACCCTGCAAGCACCATCAAATGCACCACACTAGCAAAGTAAAGAGACCGAAAAAAAGCACGGGGTGCTTCTCCTCCCTCTACTCCAAATTATGCCCAAAGAAACTAAGCTCCTCGAAAGACTACTAAGAGCAGCAAATTTGATTAAGCCTCTTTTCCTCACGTAGTTGTACTTTCCCTGCGCTTCTTCCCTGACTGTCATCTAATGAAAAAGGCTGAATTACACTCGGCACAGCTGTGCTTCCACCGTGTAATGCTGAAGAAAAGGTGAGCGTGGCGCAATCGAGAACACCACGACGGCGAAGGGCCCGCTTTCCCGCCTCCCGCTCCAGTGCGGCGGGCTGCCAATGCGCAAGCCTTGCCCCGGGACGGGACGGAGCCGGGCCCCCTCCTCCCGCGGCCCGCGGGGCCCGAGGCGGAGACCGGAGGCAGAGCCCGGCCGGGCCGCTCGCCGGGAGACATTCGCAGGCCGAGCTCGGCGGGCCCCGGCCGCCGCTCGCCTGCTCAGGGCGGACGGAACATCAGCGGCCGCCGGGCCCCCCCGCCCCGGCGGGCTGCCTCTCTCACACCGCCTGCCGGCGCCGGGGCGGGGGGGCGGCGCCAGCCCGGGCTGCGGGCTCGGCTTTGGGTCTGAGGGGGCAGCGGGGCGGCTCCTCCTCCTCCGCCACCCCCCCCACCTCGCAGCGGGGCAGCGAGCCGCGGCGGGTGGCCGGCGGCCGGGCGGGGCGCACGGCGAGGCCGCCGCGAAGGGCGCAGGGAGGCCTGAGGGGAGGCCGGGGCGGCCGTTACCCGCCTCGCCCGCCCGCCCGCTCGCGCCCGGCTACGCCGCGGCCCCCTCCCCCCGCTAGCCGCGCGCGCGCAGGTACCTTCCTACTGGGCATCGCCCCCTGACAAGGCAGCCACGTCCCGCGTCACGTGGCGGGGGGAGCCCCAGGGGGAGGGGCAACGGGGGAACCCCCCCCCCCCCAGCCCGCTGCCCTCCCGCGCGGGAAGGCTGGAACGTCCCCTCCCCCCCCCACCCCGCTCTTTCCAGCTTTGGCGCCGCCAGAGCCGCAGCTCCTGATTGGGCGGGCGTGGCGGAGCGCGGGTGACGTCGCGGGGGTGGCGGAAGCTGCCGAGGCGGCGAGGGAGGCAGCGTGCGCATGCGCTCTGCGCGTGGGGCGGGGCGGGGCGGGCTGGCGGCCCTCAGGGCGCGGGGGGCCGCTGCCCGTTCGTCCCCCGTTCCCCCGCCGCGGCGGTGCGGGGCCCTGGCCGCTCCACTCCCCGCCCCGCGGGGCTCGGAGGCGCAGGCTGCGGCGCCCCAGCGCCGGGCAGGCCCTCCGCACAGCGCGGCCGTCCTTAAAGCAGGCGGTAACGGGCTCCGCGGCGCAGGAGGAGCCCCGGGGCCGGGGGCGCCGCTCGGCCCGGCCCAGTGGCGGGGCAGGCACCGGGAGCCGCCGGGGTTTCTCGGTGGGAAGCGCCGTTGCTGGCACCGCCACCCTCCGGCCACCGCTCCAGGCCGGTCTGGCCCGCGGCCCCTTGCCCCGCCGAGCTGCCCCTGCCGCCCCAGGCGGCGCCGGGAGCCAGGCTCTGCTGCCCGGGCCCGCCTTGCCCTGGCAGTGCCGGGGCTGGCAGCCCTGGTTCCTGAGGGGACGGTGTGGGCAGCTACGGGCGAGCTGCGTGCGTCGTGGAGGGAGAAGTTCTCCAGCCCGTGCTTTGCCTCCGCATCCTTGGTGATGTCCCAGTTCTCTCAGAAGTCAATCTCAAAAGAACGATGCTATTGAACACCACAAGGAAATAAACACAGCACTGGGATCTGAACTCTGGCTAGATACCCGAGCAAGTAATGTCTAAACACAAGGAAAACATATGTTTGCTGCTAAACCATTAAGTCAGCTCCCTAAACTGACAACAAATAAGCAGATAAATTTACAGGCACAAAGGGTAATGTCAGTGCCAAGATGTAAGGACTTGGAATGGGAAATGCTTTGAACTGACGTTCCCCTTCAGAAAATTGTAATTGCAACTAAAGGAAAAAAGGCTGGTGACCTTTGAAAATGTTTTTCTGGTGCAAGTGGGAACGCTGGCGGAAAAGGGACCGTTAGGTTATTTTTTTTACTGCTTTTTGTGTGTTCTTGGGAAGGTCACTTAGGTTGTCAATGCTGCTGTTAAGAAACGGAATAGTAGCATTTGTAAAACAAGACAATTGTACTTTGCATCTCATAGCTTAATTACAATTTGTAAAGCACTTACATTTTGATAGAGGGTACGGTATGACTGCATTTTTAACTATTAAACCCTAATTATGTACATCTATGTCTATAGTTTACAGTTTGTGTTTTTTCCAAGGCACCCTGTGGCCAATACCCATCTCGCATTCCCTTTATAAAACTGCCACTGATTAGAAGTGGATTTTGCAAAGAGAGGAGAGCCAGAAACATCATGATCCAAACCCCATACTGCCTTTGATTGTTATGTTCAAAACAGAGTTAAAAGCACCATGTTCTCATCCTTCCAAAAATTTGCAGTATTTCTCCTGAAATTGCCAGACTGACAAATTAATTCTATTAGATATCATCAAAGTGGTTTTCTTTGATATTTGAAGAAGTGTGTTATTGTACTATTCAGATAAGTAGTCTATGTTCGAGCTAAATCACAGAGAAATATGTGGACCACAGAAGTCTGGTCTGCTTAGTGAGTCTGTATTATTTTTTTCTATATGTAAACTTCTTCCAAGGATTCCAAGATGCTCATACCTGGGAGGAACTCACTTCTATAGAATCCCAAGAAGGTGACCCAATCAACAGATTCCTTTATTTGTGTTCATGTTCTTCACATGGAAATAAAAGAAATGGGTCAGAAAACAACCCTATATATTAGGAATTAAAATAGAACTGTGATTGTTTCTTAATGTTTCTGTGGAGAAAGAAGAATAGGTGTCGAGCTTCTTCACAAAAGCTTAAGTTTCATAATACCAATACGTTAGTCTTCAAGTCTGTTAAAAATTTCTGTGCATTATACTTTTGGAAGTCATAATTAATGCAGTTGGCTGTATAATTTTTGAAGAATTTTTTTCATGTACATATGCAAGCATATCTGTGTTCTCACAGGCTTAAATAATACTTTGAGTCTGCTGTTTTGTGTGATATACTGATTGTGTACTCAAGATCAAAGTTGCTGCTGCTCAGAGAACATTAAGAAATTTCATACTTTTTGTATTTTTATTCTATGAAAAATATAAAATTCCTGTTAACAATAAAACTGAATTTCTTTAGTGAAGTTCAGAAAAAAAACATTTATTTGTCAGTGGTGCTGTTGCTTGCATCGATGTCTCTCGATCCACGTGTAGAAAGAACATTTCTCTCAAAGAAACAAAATATATTTTATACAAATGAATCAAAAGATAAGGAGGCTGAAATTACTGA
The DNA here is from genome assembly GCF_030463565.1 of Pelecanus crispus. Classification (NCBI taxonomy): domain Eukaryota; kingdom Metazoa; phylum Chordata; class Aves; order Pelecaniformes; family Pelecanidae; genus Pelecanus; species Pelecanus crispus. The sequence goes on along the minus strand of NC_134644.1, from coordinate 128,056,204 downwards.
AGCTTGGAGACCTTGTTTATATTGTTTGAATGTGCCTGTCCCTCATTCTAACATGAGTTTATGGATTCATTTCCTCTTAAAGAGCATGAAGTTACAGCTCTAAAAACTTTCCAGTGTACAAACCCTGGTACAGACAATGACAAATTTAAACGTAGAGAAAGGATTTTGGTTTGAGTTATTTCCTTAGTAAAGTTTTAAAAGTCACAAACATCCCAGCCACTTAATTGGGATGAGATAGAGGAGGAAAAACTCATTAAGTATTTTAGAGTCTGTCTTTCAGGGTCAGCTGCATTTTTAAGAATCTATCAGGCAAGAGGTGATCCCAAAGCCTAGGCTAGATCCCAGGCAGATTCCCAGTCTAGATCCAAAATAACATTTTCTTCAGCAGACTGTGTTACAATTTGATGATTCCCGGCTTTCTAAAGCTTCCTAGGAAACAACATGAAACACTTCAGACTTTGTAATCCCAAAGCTGCAGTGTCAGCTCCACTATAAATTAAATTGTACCATTTCATAGTACGATGCGTGGCTGTGACGAGGCAAGCTGTAGACTTGTGGAGAAAAAGACAAAAAAAAAACCCTCAGGGGATGCCAGATTTTAGTAAAGCAGAGTCAAGTTCTTACATTCATGCAAATTAAAAATTAATAGCCGATCGTTTAAGAATCAAAAGCAAAAATAGGTTTTAAACAAATCAACATACCCAGCACGCATCTTTTTACCAGCTTTTGCCCCCGGCTGTAAAGCCACGAGGGGCTCCAGCCTTGGGGGCTTCCCAGCTGCCGACTGGCACCAGGTGGCTGCACACTGGGCTCAAGCCCGGTCGTCTCAGCATCCCACCATCAAGCACTGCCGATGGCATCTTACAATAGCTGACATTTCTATGTCTTCTCCTGCTATTTCTTTGTGTTCAGTGCTGTAAAAGAAATATAAGTACATAACTTTCTGACAGATGGTAACGTTTGGGAAGCATATTTGCCTACTTTTTATAAGATGTCTCTGTAATTTAATGAGATAAATGCAAATAAATAAGATTTTCCAAGCTGAAACTGAACATCTATCATCAAAGTACTCTGTTTTGGCTCTAAGTGGTGAAAAAAAAAAAATGCAGGCACACATTCAGAGCTGGAAAAAAGTGGCACTTTTTAAGCTTCAATCATTAGACCAGTTTACTCCTACCAAAGTTCTTCCTGTTAGTTTAATTCAACAAGATTTTAAAATTACTGAGGTACTGATAATGCTACACTTTATATATTTTACTAACTTCAGAAACTGAATTTCCTTTTTTAGGTCCAGTATCAATATTACTTTAGCATAATTGGTTTTATTGTGACTATGGCGTACCCTTGTGTTGAAGACTTTACAAAGACTGTTCTTGAAAAACCTTAAGTAATGCCATGCCCAAGGAAGAAGAATATGTTGAAAAGTGGATAGGGTCTGCTGACTGTCTACAGTCAAGAAGATCTTTTCAGTTTGAAAAGTTCATCTTAAGCATCACTTAAGCCCAGCATATCTATACTGCTGAGAGAAAGAAGACTGATTGGCCTGGATTTGCATACATCCATACTGGTTGAGGCTAGCTGCTCCACAGCAGCCTGAAGGGAGCTGGAGTTTAGAATAGAATAGAATAGAATAGAATAGAATAGAATAGAATAGAATAGAATAGAATAGAATAGAATCATTAAGGTTGGAAAAGACCTCTAAGATAGTCTAGTCCAACTGTCAACCCAACACCACCATGCCTACCAAACCATGTCCCGAAGTGCCACGTCTACACGTTTTTTGAACACCTCCAGGGATGGTGACTCCACCACCTCTCTGGGCAGCCTGTTCCAATGCTTGGCCACTCTTTCAGTAAAGACATTTTTCCTAATATCCAATCTAAAAGTTATCCAAAGCAGAGCTGGGAAGAAGGTAAACATATAAGCGGTGTGGACAGCTGGGGCCCGTGCTCAGCAGGCTTTCCCACTAGCAAACTGGAGGGAGCCAGAGCACAAGCTTGAGTACTGCCCTGTGATCGTCCTTGCTGCCGAGTTGTCAGCAGGCTCCCTGTCCTGGATCAGGCCCTGCCAGCTGGCGTATTCCCAAGCAGTGCCCCTGGTACTGTTCAGGAGGTAGCACAAGCCAGGACGTGTTTTCAGTAGGCAGTATGGACGAGGCTGCCCTGACTTGGAAGAAGAGAGTTTAATTACACAGTCACAAGAACTACCATGCCACTTGCCCTCAGAGCCTGAGAATGGATGGAAGCCTGTTTTATTTATTAGTATAGTATATTGACTAGTGACACTTACGTGATATTTTGTTTAAGACTTTCTTTCATCACCATGACAATACGGAGCAAACGTCTAAGGAGCTGTGATCTGCAGCAGAGGAAACAAGGATTCAGCTGTCTGTTTAAAGGGTCCTCTGGGATGATGAGTCCCACGGATTAATCTCAGGAGTGGCTACCTTCAAATCCCCAAATTTGCCAGAAAGCAGCTAAGAACCAAAAGGTACAGCCCTGCCACTACCTACTTTTCCCCAAACAAAGACCCTACTTTTTTCCTGTTACTCCTTCCATCTTCCTTAAACGTTTCCCGTCGCACGTGATGCTTACTTTATGACCCTGCTTTACTCTGAGAGTAAGGTTGTATGGTCTGCTCAGGGCTATGAACAGGCTGGAACTGGGAAGAGCTGCCTTGCTAAGGAGCAAGTTGCCACGCATCAGTGCAGAAACGCTGCTGTTGCGCAAGGCAACAGCTTCTGCTCATTCTATTTTGACACATACTCTTTTCAGAAGAAAATGTCTTTTCCTTTCCAGGTAGGAAATGAATAGGCATCGTGAGAATCCCCATACAGGCTGCATCTGCTGGGAACATCTGCTGCCCAGAATCACCTGTCCCCTTGCTGTAGGGTGGCACCCAGACGCATCCAGCACAACCAGTACCCTACGATACCTGGCACCCCTTGTCCCTCAGCCGTGTGATTCTCCACACCATAATATCCATGGCGTGTTACTAACTCCAGCATCACAAAGACTCTAAATACAGACTGGGGGGGGACCAGACCTGCCGCTATGGCCAGGCCATGCGTCACGTATCTGCAGAATCCTCCGTGTCTCACTGACAAGTGCCCACTGACGTGGTGGCCGTTTCCCCCGCACAAGGCCCAGCGCACCAGGCGTGCTCTGGAATGAAGGCAGAGAGAGGACTGTGGTACGCAGCAGTCGCTCACTGCGTTTGCGTTGCTTGCAAGCCCTGTAGTAGCTAACAAGCCGTAATCTGGTTACGCTGCTTAAGTTGCTTCATCTGTTTTCTTACTATTAGCAATCCTCTGGTCATATTCTGAAATTCACAAACTGGTTTTTAAATACTTTTGTTGATGTAGTAAAAGTAGCTCTCATTCAAACAAAATTGGAGGTCATCTTTAAGGTCCCTTAGCGAACTCCCAGTAGGAGTCTACCTTCGTGGAGCTTATCTGCCCATGGACAAACTGAAACTGCAAATGGACAACGGGCTTTGGAACTGATACAGCAATTTTTGAGGATAGATGTGATAATTTTCTAGCATTCAGTACTAATACTAGGTTAAATAGCCGTGAGTTATAAACTAGGTTAACAGACGCAGATAAGCTTACAGAGAGCCTGAAACTTAAATTGAGCCTCTAGACTGGTTCTAGCCACCTTAGAAAAGCTTTCTTCTTTTACAGCATAGACATCCTGAATATTAACAGATGTATGCTAGCCCATGGAGTGATGGGGAGGGAAGCACCACCTGAGTCCTACATCTTACACATTCTCAGAGAATCTGAAGTGTCCCACACCGCTCCCTCTATCCGTTCCTCCCCATACATCAGTCCCTTGCTCGGCTGCTTTGGCAGCTGAGCATTTTGGGTTTGCTGTCTGCATGATTTATCTCTGCTTTTTCTTACTTCTTGAAGTAGGCAGAAATGTACTATTAGATACGTTCTAGATAAAGGCTATTGCATAGCAGTCAGCTTTAAGTTGGGGAATAAACAAGACACTGTCATAAATTATTAAAATCCAAAGTTGCCATACTAGGCAGTTTTCCCTATGCAAGAAGCTCCATCATTATTAATTTAATATAACTTGTAACAGAGAGAGTGAAAACTGAAAGCCAAGGATCTATTCTAAGACATCTTGAGCCCTCATGTCTTTGCCTACCATTTTGATGGATTAAGAATATAACTTGTCTTGATGTTTGTTTGTTTGGGTTTTTTTTTAATACCATTTGTATCTGTGGAATAGCTATTCTTTTTAACTTTTTCTTGCATGTACCAGTGGTACAATATGCTTGCTCTTTCAAAATCATAAATCACTGCTTTCTTCTCAGTACTACACATAATTAGTAGACAGCACTGAAGACCCAAGAATTCTCTGGCTGATTTCACTGGATTCAAATCTGGCCTTGAATTATTTCCCCCTGTGCTGCAGAAAGCCACGTTTGGGTTGTTTACTTAGTAAAGTGTGAACTGTCACAAACATCCCAGCCACAGTTGTTAAAAAAACTTAAGCTTTTTCTATAGTGAAAGTTAACTGTGCTCCAATTTGGGCTTTTGTCTTAATGCTCATCTCATCTGCGCTCAAGCTTATGAAATGGAAGTTTGTTCAGGTTATAATATTCGCGTGCCGGTGCCAGTTAGAGTTCCTCTTTACTTAGGCTATAACTCATTAGTTTTCCAGAAAAGACACAAGAGAATGTGCTACAGCACTAAGGCTGCTTTCACTGCTCTTCCCACAATCCTGCATGTAGGACAGACAGCTTGGATCACAGCTCAAACAATTGTCTGGAAAAGAACTCGAAAACATCTCAGATAGATTGAAAAATATAACCACAGAATAACCTCTAAACGTATACATGGGTAAAGAAGGAAACAGTGAGAACATCGGGTGTAGCAGTAAACCACGTGGCTGTGGGTTTTGCTTGCGCCTAGGCTTGGCTAGCCTGCGTGCTTGGTCTTAAGGGCCAACCATTCGTATGAATCGTGATGCCTAAATCAAGGAAGCTTCTTAAATCGAAGGCTAGCACATGTCAGCGTAATTTCCACGGTATTCTCAAACATTGCGTTACTTGTGTCATAGCTTGCTCTGTGATGTTCCATACCCAGTCACCAGTCTGTTTCCCTCTCTTCAGTACAGCTTATCTAACGCTGCCTCCTTTGGTGTGCATATTAGGAGACACAGAACATGTTGAGGTACGAATTCATGAAATTGCATTTTTACATATATGCAGTCTTTTACGTTCTCTGTTTAGTGGAGTGTTTATGAGAGTTTTTTTTAAAAAAGTGTTTCATTCATCACCAAGACAGTTTCGAGAGAAGAACAGGAAATAAAACTCGTGTTCTGTATCTGCTCTATCTATATATCTTCTACATGTTTGTGACAGCACATCTTCTTTTAACATAAATTTAGAGGCCTGCAAAGAGAAAAAATACTTTGTGACCTAGCTTGCAGAAAAGCAGGCACCTTTTCTACCACTGTCCAAACAGTTGTTCAGCCAAATTTCTGCTTTTGCGTGTGAGGCTTATGAGTGTTGGAGTTAAGAAGTGAAAGTGATAACTATAAACTGGTTTGGTCAGTTTTAGTAACTTACTTGCATAAAAAGATTGCGCTGAGTACAGTAGTGGTCACAAGTCTTTTCTTAGATAACCTTGTATGATAGATAACCTTCAATAGCATAATACAACTTAAAAAGGCAATAGTAACAATAAGAGGTGAAGGGGATTCCAAATCAAAATCCACGGTATGAAGACTAGTTAAAATTAGAGTTGACTGAAAATATGAGCTCCAAATACTTTAGCTTTCCTAACAGGAATCGAGCTTTAACTTGGTAACCTGAAGCCGAGTGCTACAGTTCTGGGTTGTTTTCAAGAGCAGAAGTTCAGATGCTGCTGCTGGAAGCAAAATATAGGTGTAAGAGCTTCTCAAGTGATTAATGCGTAATTAATAACAAAGAACAAGACCATTGTATACAGTTAGCACTTAGCTATTTTAACTTGTATTTAATTCCTATCAAGGCTGCACAGTTTGTAAAATAACACCGGCTTTCACAATGCATTAGGTGCCTGGAAGAGCTCGCGGGGTGCAAGTAATGGATTTTAATCGATTTCCTTTCTGGATAGATTCCATCTGGTCAATCAGATCTCAGCCCCTGATGTGTATGATTTCAGCTCTCCCTCTGATAGCGTACAGCCAAGGTAACACAAGGTGTCATGCCATATGCTTAAACGCGCTTGCAGCCGAAACGTTATTCCTGATGTTTTCCAGCCTTTTGCCTACACCAGTGCCTCGCAACCCTGGGGAGCAGAAAGTGCAGAACGTACTGCAGGCTGATGTGGCGTGAAGGGCTGCGGTGCAGGTGTTTTAATAAGATGCAAGAGGCCGATTATGGCTGGAAAGGAATGGCAATAAAGTCTTTAATCCTCAGTATCACCTTGTTTCTAAAACACGTTACTCAAACAACATTGTTTTGCATACTGGCTTCACAGGCACGCCTTCTGTGAAGACGGCATCTTTAATACAGCTTGAAGCAGAAAAAGAGTTTCGGGGCCCGCTGGCGCGGCGTTGCTTGGGTTAAGGCCGCTGTGGGTGCGGCCGGCTGCTGCAGGCTGACCTCAGCGCCGAGCAACGTGAGGACATCGAGGTTTGTAAGCGGCGCTAGCGCGGCCGGCACCGCGGCCGCAGGGACGTGCTGGGGCCGCGGGCAAGCGCCCGGTCCCGCGGGCCTGGGCGGGAGCCGGCCCTGGGGAGGCCACCGCCGGCGGGCACTCAGCCCCCGGGCACCCCCGGCCCCGGGCACCCAGCCCCCGGGCACCCCCGGCCCCACGCACCCCCGGCCCCACGCACCCCCGGCCCCGGGCAGCCCCGGCCCCACGCACCCAGCCCCCGGGCACCCCCGGCCCCGGGCACCCCCGGCCCCGGGCACCCAGCCCCCGGGCACCCCCGGCCCCACGCACCCCCGGCCCCGGACACCCCCGGCCCCACGCACCCAGCCCCCGGGCACCCCCGGCCCCGGGCACCCCCGGCCCCGGGCACCCAGCCCCCGGGCACCCCCGGCCCCACGCACCCCCGGCCCCGGACACCCCCGGCCCCACGCACCCAGCCCCCGGGCACCCCCGGCCCCGGGCACCCCCGGCCCCGGGCACCCAGCCCCCGGGCACCCCCGGCCCCGGGCACCCCCGGCCCCGGGCACCCCCGCCGCGCCGGGACGCGAGGGCCCCCGCGGGCGGCGGGCAGCGGGGGGCAGGCCCCAGCCCGAGGGGCGCGGCCGGGGAGCCGCCCTCCGCCCGCCCTCGGCCCCAGCCCCGCCGCCTCCTTCCTTCCCTCCCTCGGCCTCGGCCCCGGCCCCGCCGCCTCCCTCCCCTCCCTCCCTCCCTCCCGGCGCGGCGATGTGGCGGTGGCGGTATGTCAGCGGCCGGCAGCTGGACGGCTTCCGCCAGTACAAGGTAAGGGCCAGAGCCGGGGGGTCGGGACTGAGCGGACCCGGCTGCGGCTGGCCCTCCCGCTCTGGCGGGGTCGAGCGGCCCCGCCTGGCCCTTCCCGCTTTGGGGGGGTCGAGCGGCCCCGCCTGGCCCTCCCGCTTTGGCGGGGTCGGGGCTCCCGAGGGCTCCGGGCGCTCCTCGCTCCCCTCCGCCGCGGCTGAGCGCCCAGCTGGGCTCTGCCCGCCGGCCCGGCCATCCCTCGCCTCCGGGCTCCTACCTGTGCCCGCTCGGTCAGCACCCACACGCAGGGTGCCCTTCGCCTGGCCAGCGTCTTGCTGAAATGGAGTACGAGGGTAGGAGCTGGCTCTTTACGAAGTAAGGAGGTCTTGGTGGAAACAAAGTTAGCTGGGGTTTAAGTGAGTAGCAACATCTTCAAAAGCCCTGCACCTCTGAGAGAAACAGAGGCTGGGTGTAACTCGGTATTTCTGTGAGGGTGCTTGTCTGTGCAACAAGAGGGCTCTGTGCAAATTCTTCATGCGCAGGAATGCTTTGGCTTTGAGAAATAAATACGAAAGCCAGGGGGGGAAAAAAAAAACCAAACTTACTTTAAATAGTTTGAACTAAACCTCATGTTTGCAAATAACAGGCCTGCAGAATTCAAATGAATGTGTGGATCCTTAGATATTTTAATTTACGAGCGTTAGGTTGCAGACTTATGAGGTACCCGGGTTTTGTTCCCAGGACATTGCAGGTGCGTTGCAGGAGATTATCCAAATTTGCTCTAGCTGAGGTGCAGGTGTCTGAGATGGGCCGTGCCACCCTGTTCACACACCCTCGCCCCGCTCCCTGTTACAAGTGTGGGGGACACGCCAGCTTCCACCAGCACAACACCCAACCTTTTATTTTACATTCAGTTTCCCAAAGCAGCCCCTACCCCGCGTTCCCCGTGCTTCTTGCCTTCTTGCTTTTACCATACGCCCTCCCAGCCTGGCCTCCAACCAGGGCGCTTGGCTTCTCCCGGCTCCTACCAAGCCCTTCCCTTTCCTTCCCTGGGCCAGGAGTTCTGCCCTGCTCGCTGCAAGGATGAATGATGGTGGAGTAACTGTGGTTTCACAAGCCTTCTCCAGGTTGCTTACCAGAAACTTGTTATGCACAGCAGCTTGTTAAAATGTACCAACCTGTTTGTGTGTCTCCAGCGCGAGTGGGATAAAACATGCCGCAGGCTGCATCTGGGCACTGGGAGTAAGTTGCACAGGTCTGTGCTTGAACAGTGGAGCCACAGTCTTGACTGAGATCACCAGAGGAAAAATAAAAAAGCTATTTTTAGCATAAGCAGACATTATTATTTAAGTAAGTTTCCTAAAATATTTGAGTTTGTACTACAAATACAAGGAACGCTTGTATTACATTCTTCCTTATCACTTGAATGAAAGTAGCTGCAAACAAATGCAGAAGGGGAAGAATCAAAATGAGATTTTTTAAAAAATTTTTAATCATTGCGTACTACTTATGAATTACACGGCAAGTGATCACCGAAAGACAGAATCACATACTGAAACATTTCAGTTGAGTATATTAAAATTATTTTGTTTTTTGGGAACATTGCAAAAGCCAGAAAATGTCAGGTAGTTTTTCTAACTCTAGGAATCAACCAACATACCTGAGAAGTATCTGTTCAACTATGTTCTAGAAAACTGTGGTAAGTACAGGTTTGAGAAAGGGGAAATCAAATAGTCAGCTCTCTATTATCCAAGGTGACTCGGGACCTGGACATCCTGGAAATAAATAAATAAATCCAAATGATACAGGTCACACCCAGAGAAATACAGCTGCGTGGGGTCAGTGCTGCCGAGCTGGTGGGGTATCTGCACTATCTTCCTGGTGTTCCAGGTTGCAGGAGCACATGTCAGGTGATGGCAGGTCTGCCCATTCCTGAAGTGCTGCTCACAATGCATTAAAGTCTTCCAGAAATGCAAAAGGAATGCAGCAAGGAGAGGCAAGGAGACACTAATCGCTGCTACAATCTCCTCCTCACCTCACCCTGCCATGCCCAGGGCTGCTACCACAACCACAGCTTTGTTCTCACCACCTCCCAGGCCTGAGACATGCTCTTCAACATCTTATTGCCCGCTGGCTGCCATCTCCTCCGTTCTCCCCTTCAGCCGACAGCCTCACCTCATCCTGCTCCTCCAGCTTCCCAGCTCTGCTGAGGAGATTGCTACCACCTTTGCCGCCTTTCTGGTCAACAGGACTGGTGCTAAACTCGGATTGCTATGCCCAGCAGACACGAGTTACCTCTTTTTACAGCCACCTGGCTATCTCTGTAGTGTGTTTCCTGGTGGACCCAGCTCTGAAGTACAGTGGAGGGATAAGCGGGTTGGCCCTGCGAAAAGCTAGATAATCTGTGGAAGGATTTATTAGCACACGTTCAATATTGACCTAACAGAATGTATTGGTTCCAAACCTGAAGCGCCCCTAGGAGACGAGGTAGAGGCATCCATCTCTCTGTTGTGCATCACATTGCAGCATTGTATTTGCACTAGTATCAGTGGCTCAATATGCTCCACGCTTTGCACAATTTATCCGCTGAGCTGATCGCAACGCAGCTTAAAAGAGTAATTTGTGTAATCAACTCTGCTTCATAAAGGTAAATTTGGCCTGAAAAAATACTGTTCAATTTTCAAAATTTTCACACAGCTGAACTCGTTTCTCTGCCATGAATGCCGCAATTGTATGTCTCAGCCACTGTCTGTCTCTTGTTCACAGTTGGAGGAGGGCCTTGGCAACAAAACCAGTGCAGTTCTTCGCAAAGGGAATGGCAGACCTAATGAATGCAAAGACTTAAGCACCCTTTAGCATCATCAGGTCCATGTACATTATGCTTTTGAAGCAAGCTTTCCCCAGTTACCAAGCTTTGGTTTACATCACAGAGTGACCCCAGAGCACACAAAATGCATTCCAATTGAATGAACTGAAACCAGATGTATTAGGAACGCACAAGTACACCAAATACATTCAGTCCATGGTATCATACTGGAACCAGTTCACTGTAAAACCTTCTGAAATCCTTATAGCATGGACATCAGATCCTTAGGGCTAGCTATTTCACTTCACAAATCTATTCCTGCTCATTCTGCATGTTAATCGGTATTCAGAGATTCAGTTTTTCCACTCAAAAGCACACAGAGAACAGGTGGAGATGTGTCGATGAGACAGTTCAGACGCAACCCTGAGTATTGCTGTTGTGATAATTCTGCCATCTTCTTGCCTGTGGGGCAGATGGGCAGGCACCGATTTCAGGACAGTTGCGTGCTCAGGTGATTTGCTGCAACTGCAGAGCAGAATAAGCTGATACTTGGATTTTGTGCTGTTCCCTAGGATCTGGAGTGACACAGCCAAAATGCTACAACCAACAGCAATTGTGGCGCTTGGGTCATGTCGTTCCAACTTTTATATTTCTGTTATCAGCATTTTGCAGTTCTAGAGCAGCATCCATAGCATTACACAGCTGCCTTTTTCCGCCTGTTTGGGTTTCTGTTGGAAACAAGCAGTTCTGAGACAGCCAGGTGATGAGTACAAATAAAAGCAGAGTTTGGTTCTCTACTTTTATTGACCTCTTCTCACCAGAATGCAATAATGTTAATGATAAGCTCTTGTTGCCATTGCCTCTTCTCAGCACTGCAATCTTAGGATTTCCCTTATAAATCTGCCTTGAATCAGCTTTTCTACAGCACCAGTGTGCCGAGATTTTCCAAGCCAGAAAACTTTGACAGCTTATCCTCTTTCAGAATAAAAGAGATCTAAGGGCAAATTATAGAGGCTTGAGTCAAAGAATAGGCCTGGGAAAATATGGTTTAAAAAATCAGAGATACTATTAAAAATTAAGGCCTAAGGTCCCACATTTTCATCTTGGTATGTCCACACTGTTTCTGTCCTCTAAGCCATTTTTTAGAGGGTAACTCCCTGTGCTGAGAAGAGGAGGGGCAGCAAATGAGGTATATGTCGTTTCATTTCAGTGGGACTTCTGATGCTGTCCCACATTCTCATAAGTAAAGTAGGTAGAGGTAAGTGAGACGAAATCAGTGTAAAATGGAAACACATCACTCTAAAGAGTAATTTTAAGTTCTCTGTCAAAGTAGGAGGTTCTGTCAAATAGGATCCTACCTACAGAGCTGTATCTCTGTCCTGGCTCCATTGCTGTTCAATACCTTCATTAACTAACAGAAGGGAGATTACTCTTGTAAAATTTTCATGTGATACTAAAGCACTTTGAAGAATAGGCTTATGATTTAAAATGTTCTTGAAAAAGTGATACAATGCCAGAAATCAATACGAAGAAATTCAGTAAACAAGGTACAGTGCTTAGAGGAAAGAAAATCAACAATTTGAACATAAAGTAAGAGACAACAGACTGGAAAAAAGATACCTGGGGCTTAGTATGTCAGCGATGTTGTGGCTGTTATAATAAAGAGAAGAAAGCTCTTAAGTGTGAAGTGTCATAGATATGTCAAACGGTTACATATACTGCTGTAGGTGATGTACTGATCAGGTATCAGCTTGAATAACGTGTCCTGCTTGCTTTGGCACACAGTTTATAATCCACAGAATGACATTAGGAATATTAAGAGGCTTAGAAAAGATGAACTGTGAGAAACAGTCCGAGTACTGTGGGAGTAAGAGCGTGACAGCCGGTTAGTCTTCATGCAAGCACTTTTATAGAAAGACAGTATGTAAGCTTTGGCTGCACAAAGAGAAATTTAAGCTGGATCTTATGTCAGTATTGTGTCGAGAAGGGTATTTAAGCACTGGAAGAGGTGCTGGGGGGGGTTGTGCAATCATTTTATCAGTCTTAAGAAATGGTTTGATTTCTCTCAGGGAGGATCTAAAATCTAGTGTTGAGTGTTGATAAACAGTTGCTCACACCTTTTTTAGCAAAATTTTGGATAATGTGTTGTATTTTGATCTGCTGACATGGTCGTTTATCAGAAGCAATTGGAAGCGATGTTACCTCATGGTAACTTGATCTGCTTCCTGAATGTCTCCTGAACATGATCCTGCATTAGGTGAACGTGCGGGACTAGAAGACCTCTCAAATTACATCCCAGCTCTCATCTTGGTAGGTTAGAGAAACAAGATCAGACATATGATGGCTTCCCATTTCAAGGCTTGATTGTTTCTCTCATACTGACTCACACCACAAGAGCAAAGTGTGTTGAGTATAACCTAGAGAATTACCTTCTGGAAGTTCAGGATCGGTCCAGTGTGGAAAAAGAGAAGACTGGATTTCTGTGAAGTTTTTATGCATTTCCAAGGCTACCTGTGTAACTATGAGATCTAGAAACAGAATGGGTTCTGTTCACATTGATTGAACAGGAGTTTTGCTACCGACTCCGGTAGCACAAGGATTTTACATGATTTTGAAAATTTAGGACAGGAGACTTTAATTTGTGTATTTATCTGGAACTTCTTAGGAGACAGTTAATACTGTTTGTGGTTGTGCACGGACAATTTGATACCTGTTGAGTACAGTGTTTACGATACAGTGTTTTTGCAGATGGTATTTTTTATGGGGTTTTTCCTAAATTTTAATTCCAAATATTATTTAAAACCAGTTGTAATCAGTTTTATCTGCTGTAGTTAGTTTTTGCAAACCACTTCAGTTTAATAAAGCCCTTGAATATTTGAGGCAGTGAAAACTAACATTTTTCTACCTTCTGTAAAACCAGTGAGTCAACACTGTTCTACAAATGAAATCTTGCAGTCTTCTTCATATTACTTTGATGGATTGGAAGACTGGGGGTGTAATTAAAAATTGTTGAATAATATGTGAAATAAATCGTTTATTACCCTTACATTTTCTGTCACAGTATTCATGTGTAGAAGAGTCGTGGGCCAACTGAATCACATAATTCTGAAAGACCGTCTTCGTGTGCACACCATTTCTTATTCCTCATTCTGTCGTAATGGTAGCTGACATAATGTAGCATTTCAAGAGTTTTGTAATCATTATTTTCCTTCTACATATCATATGCTAATGCTAATGAGCCAACAACATAATGAAATCGCATCACAGAGATGCTGCATTTGATATTACTTGCCGCAGGACTTTCTTCCCAATGATGGTGTAATTGTACATGGTTTTGACTGCCACATTATGCCCATGAATTTACAAAGGTTCATTAGATCACTTTTGGGACAAATACACTGGATGTTAAGAGTTGTATGCCTTGTTGAGTCTCATAAAAGTGCAAATATCAACCACATAATTTCATTTTATTGCTTTATCAAGAGATGTTAGTGTTCTGAAATGCTTATTGGATTTTTATGTGTGGGATTGGCATATATACACATTTATGTACTCATACGTATTTATTTTTTATTCATCTGTGTTTTAATAGAAGACTAATTGTAAAGATGTGTCTGTGATTTGGATGTGGATTATTTGTTATAAATCTAAGGGAACCGTTCTTATAAGGGTTGTTTTGTAAAGGGAGGAATTGGGTTTGTGCATCTTTCTGTGAAATATCTCCTCTATGCATCAGGATACGAGATCACGCAACTGTTTAGCACATGTGGTACAGAACCCCTGTTTAACATCTCTCATGAAAACTGCAACCCACTTTTAATCTGTCTGCCCTTTTGGGCCTAGAGCAGTTTCTTTGGGTTCCCCAGAGATTTAGGTACACGCTCTGGTGGAGCTCCAGCTGTGTGGGAATTCAGTGTTTGATCTTTAAAGGGCTGCTGGCACCTCTAAAAACACACGTTTGTACATGCACACAAAGAGATGTGGCATAGAATCTTACTGTCTTTTCCTTTACCAACTGTAGAATACAAATCTACACAAAAAATACATAGAAATCAACTTCCTTGCCATGCTAGAGCATCTTTGAATAGGGATGGTTAAGGATCTTTTTGTGCAGTTCCTTGAGAGTGTGGAGGTCTTGCTTCTTAGCAGGATTTGTACTTTTGCCGATCCAGGCCAGCCTCTAGCTTTGTCCCTTTACAGCAACTAATGTGCATCAGCCTTCTGTTATCTCTTGCTCAATATTTAATTGTGTTTCTGTGTTCTTTTCCATCATTTTGGTTTCACTGTTAAGTGTTTGGAGGCATCCCATTAAACAGAGCCTTTTCCTGAAGACAAGTTAATCAGCAGCTTTAATATAATTACTGCTGATTGAAGAATGGTTGCTGACTTCCAATGTTATCTCCTTTCCACCTCTCCTTGGTCTGGGTGCTTACAGTCCTGTCAGTAGAGAATCAGATCTCTCTAGTCTCACGTAGTGAGCAAGAACCTAACTCTTGGGGCCAGCACGTTATGACTTCTTGCCCTGAAATGTGCTTCTCTCTCAATTGTAGTGTGTCTCTGATGTCTCTCATAGATCCCACATTTCAAGCATAGCTACTCTGCAGATCTGCGATCCATCAGCCCCTTACTCCTGGCAAATGGGATTGTGGCAGGCAGGAAGGTGAACACAAGCCCTCAGTGTGCCATGGCAGCAAAGAAGGTCAACAGCATCCTGGGTTGTATTAGCAGTAGCACAGCCCATTAAGTAAGGGGGAAGTAATTTTCCTCCTTTATTAGGCCACATCTAGAATCCTGTGTCCAGTTTTGGGTCCCCAATACAAGACAGACGTCAACAAACTGGAGCAAGTTCAGCAGAGGCCACCAGAGTAGTTGGGGCTGGAGCACTTGGCCTGTGAGGAGGGTCTGGGGCTTGTCTGGCCTGGAGATAAGACATCTTCAGGGGCACCTAGCAGCAGCCCCCCAGTACCTGTGGGGAAGTCCTTGAGGAGATGAAGCCAGCCTCTTTATAACGGTGCATGGTGGGAAGACAACAGACAACAGGCACAAGCTGAGACAAGACATCTTCATGCTGGATATAAGGAGAAAATTTTCCTCAAGAACACAGTGAGGCAGTGGCACAGGCTGCCCAGGGAGGTTGTGCAGTCCCCATCCTTGGAGCTTTTCAAGACCCATCTGGATAAAGTACCAAGCACCTGGTTTGAGCTCCTGGCTGAGCGTCTTTGAGAAGGAGGTAGGACTAGAGACCTGCTGAGGTCCATTCTGACCTGAATTATCTTGTGATCCTAACCCATGATTCTGTGATCTTGAGGCGACAACGCTGCTCTGCAGGCAAGGGGATGTGCCACTAGCAGGCATGAATCCCTAAGAGCAACCTATCTCCCACAACTCCACGTGCCCCATGACCTCATGGGCATGGATTCATACCTACCTCCATTAAGTGACAGGATGTGGTGTGTGGCCCAGTGCATCAGGAGGTCTGAATGACAAGTATACATTTACAAAGAAGCATCCCCAGGGCAGCAGTTTACATAATAACAACTTCCTGATGACTTAGTAATACCAACCAGAAATGTTGAGTTGCCCAAACCATCACACTGGGTTTTGAGTATTTTACTAAGAATAGTTTAAGAAGGAAGGAAAAATTAACCCTATTTCCTAGCTGTAGGTATGCACAAGCTAATGGAACCGAAGGGTGCAAAGTCAGGGGGGATAGAACCACTCAGGAGCCCAACTCAGGCAGCCTCTTCCCTCACAATGCAGCTACATCCAGCCCGAGTACAGACAGTGCAACTGTCAGGTAATAAGAGTCCACAACCTCAGACCCCCAAAGAGACAAGCATTTGTGTCATGCCCACCACCACCTACTCTTTTCCAGGCTAAATTACAAACCCTGTTCTTTAGTTTCTACTCATACATTATATGCTTCAGCCCTAGATGTCTTAGGGGCTTATAACTCCTGGATTTAGGTATTGATGACTTAATTAAAAAAAAAAAAAAAAAAAAGGATGGCAGAAAAAGGCAGGGTAGTCCAAAGTATTTAAGCAATAGGAGATACTAAATCCAAGCCATTATTTATGAATAATTAACTAAATGATGATATAACATAAAGTAATTTTATTATTAGAGATTGCAGGACTGTGTTTTGGAATGCATCAGCACTTTTGAACTGCTGACCATTTGGAATTCATTTGGCATCCACAATGTTGTATAATTCTGTCGTTGTTTTATAGTGTACTTCTTTCCTTTTGTGAAGCTTTTGTTAAAACCCAAGACTGTGTCCCATAACATCTACAAACCTGTAAACATGTATATAAAGTAGAATTAAAACCCACGTGTTTAATGTGTTCTAGAAATCTGAAAGGTGGATGGAAAATTGTTACAAAATATGTCAGTATTTCAGTTTTCTTTAATTTTTGTGTGGTTCCAGAAGTGTAAGAGACCACAGAAGGAAAGTTCATGTTGCATGCTGAAAGTTCAACTTGCCCAGAAGGGAGAGTTCCCACTGATCTCTCTTAAATAGCGACTGATTCATGCCCTGGATTGGGAGAATCATCTTGCAGCCTTCAAAACCACAAAAAACTCGTCTAATGCAAAAGAGACTATTCCTCACCCAATACATCCTCATTCCTCCTTATCCCCTTTCGTGTCAGTGGCAAAACACAGGTATTGTGAAATTGCATAGTCAGAGAGGAGATGTGATAAAAGAAGCAGTAGGAAGGTATTGGTACCTGTCAGGGTGCCATGATGGCTGGGGGCGGCGGGGGTGCCGGGGCGGCAGGACAGGGCCCGGCAGCCCGTCCTGTCCCACTTGCAGAGGCTCAGCCGAAAGCTCCCAGGGACCAGGGCTAGGACCTGGCTGCTGCCCTCAGCACCTGGGAGCCTCTGCCCATGGGCACCCAGGGAAGGGGCCACCCGCACTGTGCTGGCCCTGGGAGGGGTAGCTGGGTCATACATGGTAGACAGTAAAACCTCATCACCTGCTTAAATCTTTTTTTATTTTATTTCAAAGATAAGCTGTGGAACACCAATTTTTTAAAGCTTTTCCATCAGCAAATCCCTCAAAATTTTCCATCTGAGACATAGGTCCCTGCATGTAAGTATGGGCCAAATGATGACAAACTTGCATTATTTATGCATGCTGGAGAAGTGGTCGGTCCAGGTGGCATTGTGGAAATAAATCATTGTGCAAATATTGTGGAAAACCACTCTGTGGGGTTATTATTTTCAATAGCTCACTTGTTTGAAGACAATAATTTTGCCTATTTTGAATTTGATGGATTGATTCTTAGCTGGTTTAGGCTGTCTTCTACTATCTTCATGAAAAGTTAATTTAGGAGGAGGAGAAAATTATTTTTTCCCCCCATCCCCTTTTCATTAATTTTGAACCGATATAAATGACTACAGGTTCCAAGCTCATTTAAAATTTTGAGAACACCTTAAAAGTTTGATAGCACTTCGAACCAGTTTTAGAGTGAGGGAACAAGATAATTTACATGTAATAAGGTGTGGGGGGAACTTACCACATTTCAGCTGCTCTCATTTTGGTGTTCCCCCCTCAGAAAACATGAAATACCTTATCCTTTTACATTTAGGCAGAAGTTAACTCAATTCATCAAATACTCATCATGAGGTAATGACATGCATAGCTACATCTGCTGTGGTGCATCAAGAGGCAAACACTTGGTTATCTTGTAGTAACTTCTCACCCGTTTCCATCATTTGCTCTTTTGCCAAGTATTGTTCACTAATAGAGATTTTTTTCGCATGGGTAACACAAATACAGTGAACACTTGACTTAAGGAGGTTCCCCAGGCCTGCAGAACCATTGAGTTGTCAGAACGTCGGCACATACCTACAGCCAGGGCTCTTCCATACCTGTGCCTGACCTGGCTGAGTTTGCTTGCAGGAAAAGGGCAGTTACCAAAATATTTATGTTCTTCACCTAAGCCTTTACATCATCATTAGGCGGTTCTCATCTTTTCCTTGTGGGAACAGCTAGTGTATTCTTCCATAACAGGCATCTAACTTCACATGAAATATTAGAGGGATCACAGAACCATATATTCAATATACTGCAACCTAAACTGTGATTACTGTCTGATATATAGCTGGTTTAAACAGTAATTTGTCTGGGAAAGAAGCTTTTCATCCTGTACATTTTTAGCAACTTCTTTATTTCCTTTTGTAAAACTGAACTCAAGCATAAAGTTGAGCTAATATGGGCAGATTTTATTTGAATAAACTGGTATTGCTTATACTTAAATTATGTATATAAATATGACATTTCTAACAATATTGCAGCTGTATCCTTTGCTATATACTCTTAGGGTGAATCACAGCCCACCTGTGCTTCAGTCTTCCAGCATATACAATGGAGATAATAAATCCTGTGCTGATTCATGAAGTTAAAGAAAAATTAAAATTTGCTGATTTCTGGGCAGAAATGTGAAATGTTGCAAATTTGTTGCTATTGATAGGAAATTAAAACCTGTGGAGTCATTTTGCTGCCAAAAATTCAAATGTAAGCAATTCATAACAGTTTTACTCTGTATATCCAAATGGATATGACTGTATGGTACAGTTCGGTGCTACCTGGAATAAGGTAATTTAAGTCCAGAAAAGGAATAGTCTGTTAGCATAAGGACCAGCTTGAGTTAAAATAACTATCTCCCAGCAGTTAATGCAACAATGTTTCTTGCAACTTGCTTTCTCTCCTGACTCTGAATTTTGTGTGGCCGTGCTTTATGCTTAAGGTCACATGTTTTGACGTTTGCGCATTCTCATCCAGGTATGTCTGAATTCATTGAATTTGCTAGTCAGCAAATTATCTCGTACCTCACATAGTCTTTGAATACCAGTTGAGGTAAGGAAATGGGCAATAGCTACAGGGAAACTTTGGGCAGATTCCTGATTACCTGGAACCTCAATAGTGCTAATGGATACTTTGAATTTTCTTCATTTGCAGAGGATTTCCATAGTTCTCATGTGAATTAAGTACTAGCTGACTGTTCTGTTGGCATAGGTAATTGTATGGCTTGGTATTATTGTTATTTTTGGCATAAGTATAAGCAAAGCCCACGGACAGTTCAGACTGGGTTAATTCGCATGCAAGCTGGACCATCAAAAGATCAATCAGTTGTAATAATCAGTGTTTGAAAGATACAATATGAAATACAGCATCTGGAGCTGCAAATACCTACAAAATAGTGAAAACTTTAGTTTTACCTGCAAATTCATTTTTTTCTGAGGTAATGTATTTAAGAATTGTAATATATATTCTGGCAGAAGAGCTGTTGATGACAGAATTGTCTCATGTTTTACATAATATGGGTGGCAGAAGCAGAGAAAAATGATACACTTCAGTGACACTTCCAATATTTTTAGAAAAAAAGTCGGTGATGTACACTTCACTAAACTGTACATTTTATTCCCTGTAGAAGGTTAGTCTGCCCAGTCTGACCAGTAGCTGATAGGTGATTTCTTGGGTGTTTGCCAATATGTATTCACAACATGTAGCTTTGTTATAGTGATTTTAGAAGTATACTACATTTATTATCTGTGATTAAAACTTAACCACAAATTACCAAATAAGTAAGCAAATGCTTTGTTTTGTCCAGAAAATAATGAAAACCTGTCCTTTGTATGCAGATAGAAAAAGGAAATGCGTGGAAGAGTTCTTAAGCACTCTGTAGCCTGATATCCTCAGAAAGATTAGATGAAAAGTGATAGACTGCATTCAAAACCTGAGGCATGCTGCATTAATTTTTTTGTCCCCCTTGCGCTTATCCACCCAAAGCTCTTAGCTGAGATGTGTGCAGGTTAACTGTGTGTGTGTAAAAGCTTGGTGAATGGGGATACTGAAACTGAGATTAATCTTGCCAGACTTCAGTCACTTCAAAGGTGCCTCAGTTTAAGTGTCTAGGCTCCTTTGGTAATTAATGACTTGAAACAGGTACTTCCAGAGTGCAACCTCATCCAAAGGGTAGTTGGCTAAGAGAGGTTGATAAATTAACTACAGAGAGAACAATGAGCTGTTAGCTGAAGTTAGGTGAACTGAAAGCCTCTCGGTCATCAGCTCTTCTCCATGCGAACAGCTTCGGCAAATTGTGGTCCAACACATCTCTCTTTTATTCCCGTTGTCCGCACATGATGTTTGGACAATGCTGTATACAGATGTATCTGAATCTTTATGTGAGTCATATGCATCGTGCTAACAACATAAGCCATATATGCACTTTCAAAGTCCAAGAATTTCTGAAAGAATTACGTGTACCACCCCAATGATGAGTAACTTCTTCCACAGTGGGCCCGCCAGAGCTCAAGAACGTAGTTGTGAGTGGTATTTTCAGTTAAGATCATTCTTCTGCAGATTGTTCTGAGTCTGTGTTCCACAGTCTCAAGGCAGGGTAAAACTTGATTCTGTCCTCTGAGGAGAAAGTAGACAACAGGAGTTTGGGGTGGGCTTGGATTTCTGAAATACTTTATTTGTAAAAGGTAGAGATATGCACTTATTGGAATTTATAAAACACGTATCATATTTTTACAAGTCTGTCCAATAGGTAAATTTTATTGTGGTAATGAACTGTGCTATTTTAGAGCTTATTTTTATAACAACATCACCTTACATTAATTGGCATAGTGCAAATGCAACTGTTTTACTATGTCAAAAGCTGTGTATCTCTGTGAGATAATATTCCACTTATGACCATATTCCATATGCACTATGTATTCTACATACTAGCAGTGAACTGCTGCTCAGACTATGCATAGTAATAGTAGTAGTAATAGGTAGTGCAAATAAAGATATCATATCCAAAATATGGTAGAAATGCAGAGTCTTAGAGGATAACTTGTAAAATTAATAAGAATTTAAAAGTAAAATCTGACTACAGAACTGTTTGCTATTTCACCAGCCTAAACCTTTGTGTTAGTATGTAGAGTTGCTAACAAGGTAATTGTAAACCAGGCCAGTGCTTTTAAATTAAATTAAAACCGTATGAATGGTCACCAAAATAAAATAAATTTACACCAGTCACACTCAGAGTGATTGTTCTTAGATGCTGAAGGATTTACAGTGATGGAAAAATATGCATTGTTCAGTGCTTTGTTTAACATGTTTGGTTTTTTCCTCACAGTACAGTGCTGTGGATACAAATCCTTTATCTGTGTATATCATGCAGCCCATCTGGAATGAAATTATTAAGGTAAGAATTTTATTCAATAGAAATATCACATGATAATGTAATAATTTGTTTTAAATACAGCATGTATTTTCATTTAAAAATACGTATTGATTAATAAAGCTGAAATTAAGACATCTGTATAAAAGAAAACAAATGTTACAGGATGTATAGCTATATTTAAGATGAATATGTTTGGATTTTGAGGTGTTTATCTTTAGAAAAACAAGTTGGTTTTTTTTTCTGATCGCTATACAAAAGGCATTGGTTTCTTTTTTACATCTTTCATTATTACATTTTTCATTAAACAGTTTTGCAGACATTAAAGTGTTTACTTAGTACAAATTATTTGTGTGCAGCATATGCCACATAACAACAGCATGGCTTTATCTCTGTGCTGTGCACATGATTTTATGCAAGGGCTGTCTCATTTTCTCCCAAGGGTACTTGCTCAAGGGAGCTAGGCATTTCTCTAAGAAGCTGAAAATGAGAGCGGTTACCATGATCACCATAATGATTGGAAGATGGCATCTCTTGAATGCATTATGATCTGCAGTTTTTAAAAAGAAAACTGCTCGCAATTAGTTTTGCTGTTGTTGGCAAAAAAAAGGCTGTATCTCAAATAAATATGAACTTTATTGATCTCCAAGGAAGCAATGACTTCTGCGCCTGCCTCGTTAGAGGAAATCTTTAGATTGGAGCAGACTTGAAAACAAACCTTTTTACAAAAAAGGATGTATGTGGCCAGAGTGCTGTTGGATCTGCCATCTTTGGATTCTATAATTCAGGTATTGCTTGCGCTTGATATAGGAGGAAAATCATAACCCCTTGTTCATAACCTCAGTGTAATTTCATGAAAGTGTTTTTATATTACCTAACTTAGGAATTAAAAAACAACCTGAAGATGGTATGAGAGAAAAGCAATTCAAAGATGTGAAACTGAATTAAATAATTCAGTGCAGAGACTGTTTTCATTCCCATCATAATATTGATGAAAACAATGAGGCAGAAAAGCCTCCCAGGACTTTGGAGTCCAGCATGGGAGATGAGCAGAGGCTTTACTGTGCACTTGCTCTTTCGTTTAGGAGTTCCTGGGTATTCATCTGCTATCAAATTGAAGGGAGAATATTCTCGGCGAAAAACTTCCTTTGGAGATAAGTTCTTCTAATGGTTGCGGGGTTTTCCCAGAAGAAAAACAACATTCTTGACTGTCCCCGTGTAGCATAGGGTGATAGAACCTATGAAAAATGTGACCTCTCTAGATTTTTTTAAACCTCCTTAAATCTTAGGTGAGCATGATTTTGTTCACTTCTTGCTGGAGGAGAACCCAAACCAGAGCACAGGACTGAAAACCTATTTCAAAAGCTGGGAGATCCGAGTACAGAAACAAAGACAGGAGCGGGCGCTGTCTGTACTTTGGCATTTGCTTTGGTTTGAACCCTGAATATACAGCAATAAATGTTCTGCTTTGCCTTCTGGTGCAAGAGCATTACAGGATAATTCTCAGTGATGTATCACAAGAATTTAAAGGGGAATTATATTGCTCTCAGCTTTTGTAGAAGTAGTCATTCTAACATTAGAAGATACTGCCAGGTAAAATCAGAGACCTGCAGAGGAGCTAGGAATGCACAGCTGCAGAGGGGAAAGCAGTATGTAATGGAGATTACACTAGGGTCCTCTTGGTTGCTGCTAGAGATAAAAATGAGAACTGAGGGAGCACCAAACTTATTGGCCAAAATTTAACTCTTTGTAAAATATTAGTAGGAATGGAAGTTGCTAGAATGGTTTTGGTCCTGGCTAGATACGGAAACCAGGTGTGGCAGTGACTGTTGCCCCAAACTCTGTCCAAGAAAAGTCTGCTCATCTGTTCACCAAAAAATACTTTTTTTCTCTTGAAGTGTAAGTAAAACAGTGGTATCATAATAAATGTGATCAAATCTTATTTTTAGAAGGAGAAGCTTTGAATGAATTTATCATCACTGATTTTTTTGTAGCTTGCACCTGTTGTAAGGGCTAATAACTGGGCTAAGAACATGCTCTAGACTATAATATTCTGTGATCTAGAATATAATAGTGAATTTACATTTTACAGTGTATCATCTTATTTCTATTTAAATAGAACAGTACATTGCAATAGGGAGATATAGTAAAGCTGGGATAATTTTTTAAGAAGAAGAAGAAGAAACATTGCATCTAATGTGTTAATTCAAAATTCGGCAGTACAAATGTGCTTCTTGATGACTGGGAGAAGTAAGTTCTCTCAGTTCAGACATCCTAATACATCCATTTGCAGATATGAATCAACTATCTTTTAGTTTCTAATCTGGTGAAAATAAACATTCCACAGGGACTATTTTTACCAGATTCTAGAGGAGTTAAAAGAACCAACCTAAAATTCATAGAGCCAAGAAAAAAAAAAAAAAAATCTATGAGAACTGAGTCTTGGGATTTGGGTCTGGCCTTTCATGTGTCAATTTAGTCCTAATTGCAACACAAGTTTCTCTGTATTCTGTAACAGAATTCATTGTAAGATGTGTTTCCTATGTTATGAGGCATTACCATTTGTTGTAAGATGTATTTCCTATGTTATAAGAAATTAAGAAGAGTCTGATGTTAGAGAAGATGTGTGAATTCATGAGCTGGGATGTTGGCGTACATAAGAACTGAAAACATGTTGTCACAACCCAGCTCATTTACCTGTTGTGGGAATGCTAGGAAAGCAAAGAATTCGTGCATTTAAGTTAGAAATTCACCTGGAAATCCTGAGCATTACCTTTCTCTCTTTCCTGTCCAAGGACATCTTTCTTATATACTGTATCGTGCCTGTGTCAGTCTGAGTGTGGTTTTTGGATGTATGTGCTTCGGAAACATGTTGAATCTGGTGCCAAAGAAGAACGTGAAGGGTAGTGTTTCATGCCTGGATTCTGTAATGGGCTTGAAGTACTCTGAGATACTCTGTGGCAGCTTTTCCACGTTGTGTGAAACTATAGTAACACCTATATGAAAGTAGAGTAACAATTAACTTTCTCTACATGTTATTTAAAATTATTCTGATTATGCAACTACAGGTATTTCTTCTGTAAATAATTCAATGCTCTGTCCTTTTGCCTTTAAGATTTGTATTTTATAATAAAGCACATTCATGAGCTCTCTGACAGATAATGGATAGTATTAGTTAGCTACTACAGGAACTGAATATTCCTCCTCTATTTGTATTAACGTGAAATTGAATTTGTGCAGGACAATGAGAGGAAAAGGAGGAAATCCCACTGGGATACACAGGTGTATGCCAGCTTCACTGAAGTCAATTAACCCCCCCTCTGTTGCCTTTATGAACTTTGATTTTATCACTAGAATTGGACATGACTAGAACTTTAGTGGTCTCAGGTGACTTAATTAAGGAATATTGCAAGTTTGAACAGAGCTTTGTATAAATACGTGTATTTTACCGTTTATTATCCAAATAGTTGATATATTAAAACATTTGCTGTTTGTATTAAGGTTTTTAGCGTGAATGGCTGTAGACCCATTAAAATGGAAATCAGTTAGTATTTTGTGGAACTAGAAGTTTCTTGAAAGGTTCAAGCATACAATGGTTTTGCCAGAGAGCAGATGTGACTCTCCCCAGTGGCACCTCCAGTTGTATTAATCATGTAGCACATTGATGTATTAGACTTCTACTGTTTGTTAATTCGATAATAAAGCTTGCAACGTATCCTTCTATAGGATACTAGTAAATTCAGGCTCTAAGAAGTTAATCTTTAACACCCCGTAGTTTTTGAGTTGTGAAATAGGGTGATCGTAGTGTAATGTCAACCAAAAGAATAAGGGGCATCAAATAAAACAAAAGGGATTTTGCAGCTGGAATACTTTCCAAATACCTAGACAGGTTAGGTTCCATAAGGATCAAAAGAGTATGTTCAGGGGTTTAACTGCAGGAGAGGCTTTTTTCCTGAGGATAGATCTCCTGTAACTGTTTTTCATGGTGTGTCTCCTAGCCAAAGGGATTGCAAGCATTAAAGCAACATGCTTTAATGGTTTCCTCCTTAAAATAGATGGTGTTAACAAAAAAGTGGTTAAAATAACATCTTCATGTTTGCACTGTGTAAGCACAAATTGTTTCCTGTAATAACTTAATAATGACATTGGGACTATTTAGACTGATGAACCTAATTAGAAAGCAGACATTTATGGCACCCCACTTTATTTAATAGTCAACAATTATTACGAATCATACAGGAGAAATCAGTAATTTTAAAACAACATGTTGGATGGCACCTGTATATCCATATAAACAGTTCAGCCACAGGTTTTCTTAATGCACTCTTTTGATCTATGGTTTAGATTAAAAGAGACCAGTCTAGAATTCCTTCAGCATCTGCCCTTCTTATTTCACAGAAGGTCGTAGACATCAGACAAACTTGACAGCAGGCGATTCATACCAAGCCTCCATCTTCCAAGGTTTCTGCATTTCCAGGTAGCAAAATTAGGTGACGTGCCACTGTCCCTGCATGCTGAGCGTGCAGTCAATGTAAGAAGAGGGGACCATGCAGCGAGGGGTTGCTCCTCAGCTGTTCTCCTAAAGGAGCTTCAGGGAACATTTGCTGTCACTTGTTCTTAGGGATTTAGAATTGGACTTTTGAAGACTTAGAATGATAGATAAGTTAAATTTTTTTATTGTAGTTGTATGCATTCCATGATGTATTTTAAAGACTGTAAGAGCTGACATACAGTATTTTAAACTTAGTGATAAAATCCTGGTCATAAGGAAAGCAACTATCAGATTTAATATTTTTCCCAATGTTATTAAAGAAAACACCTAAGAAATATAACTGAAAAATATTTGTGAGTTTTAACCTGATTTTTGAAGTTTACACTGTACATTATCAGTTGCACAGTTTCTCCTGAATATTATTAAACATTCTATAGTAGGAAAAGAGGATCTAATCCGGATAATTAATCAGTCCAAGCATTCAAATACTATATGCAAATTTTTCATGTAGTAATAGGGTAAAGGAAATGTAAAGATGTGTATAAATTATTATGCATTAATCTATCTGTCCATCTACCTACTTCAAAGAAATTAACAAAACATTTGATTTAAAAACTATTATTAGTATCTGAAATTATTTGACTTCTTTTTCTTTAATATTGTTTTGTAATATTTTGTGATGTTGAAGTACTTTATATACGTTTTCAGTCCTTAGGCACTCCAAAGTATTTGATTATAAGACTCCAATATTTTTATATTTTGAATATATTAATACTGTGTTTGAGTGACGGTAGTGGTTGATACTTAGTATTTCTATAAAACATATTCTGTCTAAAAATCACATAGAAAGCTGTGTATGCTATTTCAGAAAATATTTTGGAGAAACTGTGTTACTTGGAAAGAGTGTTACCAGAAAGGATCCTTGTTGCAGTGTAAGGAATACCTCAAAGCCACAGGGGATGAATAACTGAGAATGGTTAATGGGACAAAGAATTAGAGGCTTAGGTGAAGACAGAGAGTCCTTTTCAGCACTCTACAAAGTCAAATGAATTAATGGAGTGTTCATAATTTATGGCTAAAGACGGAGACCCTGCGGAAACTTACTGTCTAGAGAAGTAGGGAGCTGCTTGTAACAGGGAGTTCTTGTGGATCTAAAAGGGTAATGCACTCAGTGTCTGATTTTGTTGATGCTTTGAGTTGGAAATTATTAACATATTTTAGAAGAGGAAATTTCCTTGTTATAGTGTGGGAATAGGATGCTTAAAAAAACCTGCCACGTGGATGCTGAATTACCACACTGGGGTGCTGCAGTCTTCTTTCAGTTGTGATATGCACAATTGCGGGAAGGTTTCCTTGGTGGCTGGGAAAATAAGGATTGTGTATAACGTAGGAACTACGACATTTTTAAATGACATTTTTACTGCAGTCACAAAGATCAGGCAAAAGAATTAGATTTGAAAATAAATTTGAAAATAAAAACTATTTTAATTTGAAAATGGGAAAATATACACAAATCTGAACATTGCTGATGTCATATACAGCCTTCTCCTTTCCTGATAAAAAATATTTAATTAAAATAGGACTTACAATTGAAAATACAATTTTTCTAACTTTTTTTTCTTTCTTTTTTAACAGCTAGTGCCTTTGTGGATTGCTCCCAACTTGTTAACATTCTCTGGATTTGTCATGATTTTAGTTAATTATTTTCTAATATCTTTTTATGACTGGGACTACACTGCCTCAGGTAAATATCCTCATGCTGTAATTTTTCAGAATTAGTGAGCTGCTTATGTCATACTTCTGAATGATACAGGGAGGTATCAGATACTTGAATCGTCCACTCATTCCCTTAATGAGGCTTCATGTGCATATAGGAGGATCTGACTTCACACATGGCATTATAAATTTAGATCATTTTGTTGAAAAAAACTTATTTAATTTCATCCCTAAATAAGGGTTTCAGCATGTGCTGCTTGAAGTCTGTGATAATATCCCATTTTATTTAAAGTGTATGTCGCAATTTAAATACACGGCCAAAACCCACCCTAATGTTCTTCATAGAATTTTCATTGGTTTCACATTTCCTAATACCTAAATCCATGCCTGAATGAGTTAATTTCCCTTTCATTACTCCACCCCCCATTCAAGACTGCTTCTAGACAAAGAAAAATAGTTTCTAAACAAATGTCTCTTGAAACTAGGACTTTCAAAGTCCAAGTCCATATTTGCTCCTCATGGCAAACCAAGTCAGAAGTTTTTTGGAGCTGATTGCTCCTGAGCGTAGGGCCTGTTCAGTTCTGGGCTTCTCAGACCAGGCTACAGGAAGTAGTAAGCATCTCCCAGGTCATCAATATGTAAAAATCTTTGGTTTTCTTTAAACTAGGCAATTTGGTGAAGACTTAACACTTTTATTTCCTGAAACAATTATGTTTGGGTTTTTCTTATGCTTTTAATTTCTTATGCCTGTGGTTATGTTCAGGAGGTACCCTTAGGCATGGGCTGTTTGTACATTTATCACAACAGTTCTAGAGGCAGGGATACCTGTTAGCAGTTTTGGTTCAAAAATAATCCTGTATGAGCATTAAGTTTTGAGGACCAGCATGTTATGTAGTTATCTGGCGTCACTTTAAAGACTTGGTTTTTTTATCAGTGCAGCTGATATTTACTAAGAGCATCCAGCACAAATCTTTTAATGTGATAATTTTATCTTGACACATTCCCAGTAGATACACATTGAACTTGAAGACATTTGAAATGGTGATTAAGTGTGTTGGAGTCGAGATTTCTATGTGCAAGCCTATTCTTGATTTCACACGAGAACAGTGCCCATCATTTCTCAATTGATTGAAAACGTTCATACAACCTCATGAGCCTTTTGAGTATCATATATCAATCCCATACCTAGGATCAGAAATAAAAGACTTAATTTCCTGGACAGCTGGTTTTCATTCTACAGTTTGAAAAATTGCAGCTAGGAGTCAGGAATTGTCATCTTTCCTTTCAGAGTGGCAAGATGAAGCACTGAGAGAAAGGTGGTGAGGGCACTGCTTTAGGTACTGGCATCTCCCTGTTCAGCAAGGACACACCTCTGTGCAAGTGTTCCTGGTGTTCAGTGCCAAATGCCAGAAACCTGAGAGGGCTTTGCGTATACAGTTGTTGCTAGTGCTGGTAGAGTCCTTATTGGATTATGTTTAAGTTAAATAGAACGCTCTTTGGAAAAAGGATTGATTTCTTTAAAAGAGCAACAATAACCTTGGGTTATTGCCATCAGCAGAGCAGTAACAGAACCCTGCGTTCTGCCCAAGCCAGCTTTCTTTTCAAGATTCATTTCCTTTTTTCAAGGAAAAAAAGGGTGCTAATATCTGTCCTAGCCCAAGGACAAAAATATCCTGTTCAGATCTGTATGGTAAAAGTGCTATGCAAAACCCACGGTGGTGCTAATAAGAATGATCATGCTTGAAAACTACATTTTTTTGTATTTAGGTATTACATAAACATTAACTAATTTGTTGATGGGTAATCTTCCCATGACCTGTGAAAATTTTTGCCTGGTTGCTATCATTATTTTGTACAATACTAGAGTCATTTTGAGACCAAAAAACTCTCCCTTCTCTTCTCTCCTTTATGGTACAAACACATTCAAGCCTGCTCATTGCTTCTTTGATAGAGCTCAGTGATGACACAAGGTCAAAAACAAATCCTTCAATCTAATTAATGTAGTGGGCTGATCAGTGGCAGCTTGTTCATATGTATATGCATATCTCGGTGGACTTCTTTGATGTTAACCACTGTTACACTGACTCACTACCCAATTTATTTCAGGTACCAGTCCTGGACTTGTTCCCACCTGGGTGTGGCTGTTCAGTGCTTTTACCACCTTTTGCGCTTATGCTTTAGGTAAAGTACAATGAAATACTTTACACATCTGACATCTTCATATAGTTTTATCTGCTAGTTCATTAGTGCTCAGCACTATCAAAATGAAGAGGATAGTGGATACATTATTGCTCTCTCTCCAAAAGAGTTCTCTGAGATGGAAAAAAAACCCAAACCAACAACAAACAACAGCCATAAGGCTAAAAAAACCCCAAACAAACAATTTTTAATGATACATTAGAGGTCCTATGACTGTTGCTCTTACCTCTTTTGAAAGTTCGAATTGTTTTAGAGAAACGATGGAAATCATCACATAGCAGCAGTCATTGCTGTTGGGTTTCATAAAAATCTTTGTCCCCCGACAATGACATTCTGAGAAGCTCCCTGACACTTGCACTAGCCGAGGGTGCTTTCAAGGATGGGGAAAATGAAGGGCAAAGCATAGAAAAAGGAAAATAATGTAGCATTGTGTTTTAACCTGCTAGGTATTTCAGTGCTCATGGCATGTGTCAGGAGAGATGATATAAATGTGGTGACAGGCCTGAGCTTCTTATGGAGATGAAGTATCATTTTTTTTCTTTCCTGTTGCTGTTTTTCTCCCATAACACCTATACCTCATTTTCAGTTTCATATTCCATTTTTACTTTTTATGTCATACCATGACTGTATTTTTAGGTACATTGCATCTTGCTCTGCAGTGGTGTGAAGGCACAGACCTGAACTGATGCAGATCTGGGAGTGAGATCCACGTTAGCATGGCTTTCTCGCTTTCTCTTCCAAAGCTAACTCATTCCAAACTAGTCTCTCCACAACATGGTGCAACAGAGCTTATTTTTTTGGGGGACTCAGGGTGGCATATTTACACGAACTGCGCTGTGCTGTGTAAATGTACCCTCTCTTTTGGAGCTGCTTCTTATAAGGCCCTGCATTGCAGAGTGTAGCCATACATTTGTGTGCCATACTCAAGAAACCCAGGCTAGATATAAATGTGTTCTAGATGTACACTGCAGTGTTGCGCAAAGATGCTGGCCCCTTTTGGTATCAGACCCATGCATGTAGAGCCATCTTGATTAACCTGGATGTATCCCCTCGTGCAGACATCTCCCCCTGCATTGCAAATGCCTTGCCATTTCTGTTCAAGTGGTGAATTTGTGCCAAAATTATTTTGTCCAGAATTGCTTTGTATTTGTACCATAAAAATCATTGGGTCAATCATCCCTTGAAACTGACTACCGGTCAGATTCCCTAAGAGCTCTCTATAATCATTAGCAGAAGCAGCAATTTCTTTTTTCAAAACTATTCTTTATGTAATTATAGGGAATTTAATGAAGTAGCTATTGTTTCATAAATAGGAATTACATATTAGAGCTTTTAGTGTATGACACCCCAGAAAGCTCATTGGAAATTCAGCTTCTGTGGTTCTTAATGTAGATGTTATTTGGCCTATAGTTCCTAATACTTGGAAGACGAGGAATATGATGTTGACAGTCAAAGCTATAATGAACTGATGTATATGTAGATTTTTGTGTCTGCTGTCCAAGCCACTTCATTAAATATTTAGTCTCAGATTTAATTCTGCATGGCCAAAGTTTTCCCTTTGGAAGACTGCAGAGAGCCATAATAACTAACCAAATATGCAGCTTTAATCTCTCTCAGCTTCTTTTTAATGACGCAGTTACTCTCTCCGAATTCCCTAGCATGCTGCTCTTTTCCCCCCTCTTTGTTAAGGTGGTTTGGTATCTTTTCCCTTTCCCTAAAATGGAATGCTCTTTGCTGTTATCTTGAATTCCACTATTTAAAAGTTATATAAACTTTAATAAAACTGAAGATTTATGACCCTTCATGAGACAAAATCATAATATAATAAATCTGAAGCAGTGGAAGTGTGGGACAGTGTATGTCCACTATTGAACATTGTTGGCATGAATGATTTCAAACTGAAACCTGAAACAGAAAATATTTTCAGTCTCTTAAAATGTTAGTGAAACCACATGGAAAATGTGGGTAAAGATTTGTTAAAATCCAATTTTGTGTATGTGTTATACAGTTCCTGTATTTTTCCCCATGTCCATTATAATTAGAAGTACTGTATTTCATGACACCATTGTAAGGCTAACTCTTTTTAGTAAAACGTTCCTACAAAACGAAATCCACTCTTTTACTGATGCACATATTTTAGTGTCTGATGTGAATACTATTTTGTGACAATGTAGAGTAATTTATGAACAGATCAGTCTTCTATCATTCTTATTAAAAAAGTTATTACCCCTATAACTGAATTCTCTCTGATTTGGGATAGATGTTCTTGAAATTTGAAAGACCATATACGGTTTAGGGGTGTTTACATACCTATTTGCTAATTAAGTTTCAGAAGCATCCTAAAATAGACTAAAGGATTTCTACATTTGTAACAACACTGTTCAAGTAACCTCAAGCTTGTACACCCAGTTTTCTTTCTGCACTTTTCAGTAAGATGCTGACAATTCAATGGCAGTGTTGATGGAGAGAGAATGCGGCTATAGAAGGGGGCAAGCCATATCTGAAATCCTCTATGAGATCTTTAATTTTTAGAGTTGTGAGAACTGTCTCAAGAGATTTGTATTTGAGCAGAGGATCTCTCACAGCTGTTTAGGTATTACAATAGGGAGATAGTCTAAAATCTGTACAAAATGAAATCCCATATTTTCCTGGTTTAGATCCCTGAAGTATATTTACATTAAAGAAAACTCAGAGTACTGCCAAATAATCTGGAGAAGTAAGTAGCATATGATCTATAGCAGCTGTGGAGTCTTTGGTCTCACTCTGCTGAGTTGTATCGCTAGTCAGTTTTGGGTTACTAATACTATCAAGAGCTAATAATTGTTAGCTGTAGTACCTTCCAAGTAACATTAAAAAGAAAAAAGTTATGTTATTTTGAGATGCAGGATCACAGTAAGTAATCTGTAAGGTTTGTTCTGTGTATTTTTTCCTAAGAGGTTCATCCTGTGTGTTTACACTTCACTAAGAATAAAATATTTCAGTTTCTCACCAGCACAGTCTCAGAGAAGAGACTGAGGGTATGGTTTGGCAATACAACCAAGAAAGGTTACAGGTGCTAGACCCACTTCCTCCTTCTCCCTGCATTCACTGCCCCTCCCTTGTGCCATTTCCCTTGCTTTTTGTACCATTCACAGTGCCAATTCTGTTCAGTGACCCAGAAGAAAACATTATGTTTGCTGTCTTTCCACCAGCTGAGCAGGCTGCAGGTCCTCCCCTGTTCAACAGCAATGAACTCTCTGATTGACTCAAACCAGTGTCCAGCTGCATCCTCAGATCCAGCACAGTGTTTGGGCATCTTCCAAGCACTTAAGTATTAAAAGTGATCAACACATAACTTACCTTAACAGTAAGGTATTCTTAGACTCATAGAATCATTTAGGTTGGAAAAGACCTTTAAGACCATCGAGTCCAACCGTTAGCCTAACACTGCCAAGTTCACCACTAAACCATGTCCCTGAGCGCCACATCTACACGTCTTTTAAATACTTCTAGGGATGGTGACTCAACCACTTCCCTGGGCAGCCTGTTCCAATCCTTGATAAACCTTTCAGTGAAGACATTTTTCCTAATATCCAATCTAAACCTCCCCTAGCGCAACTTGAGGCCATTTCCTCTCATCCTATCAGTTGTTACCTGGGAGAAGAGACCGACACCCCCCTTGCTACAACCTCCTTTCAGGCAGTTGTAGAAAGCGATAAGGTCTCCCCTCAGCCTCCTCAGCACCTCAATGTCTGTCTTGTAGTGAGAGGCCCAAAACTGAACACAGTATTGGAGGTGTGGCCTCACCAGTGCCAAGTATAGGGGGACACCCACTCCCTAGTCCTGCTGGCCACGCTATTTCTGCTACAAGCCAGGATGCTGTTGGTCTTCTTGGCTACCTAGGCACACTGCCGGCTCTTGTGTCCTAAGATTTCAACTGAAAGACTCTTTAAAACAACTTATGTAGGCACACACACAAATAAATTTTGTAAAATTTGCTCCTTGAAGCTGCCACATAACTGTTAGTCATTGAAGCATTTAGCATCAGGCAGCCTAAATGCCTTAGTGAATCTACCCCACAAGCAGTCTGAAGTCTCAGAGGGTCCACAACACCAATGGATGGGCGAGAAGCCCTATGGACACTTCTCAGCACTTTCGTTAAGCAGTTGATCGCAAGGACTGACATAAAAGTGTTTAAAGACCACTGGGGACAAGTAATTATGAATGTCTTTCTGAAGCTTGTAAGGAAGGTGGCATTTAGTTTAAGAGCTGATGTAAGGACAGAAAAATTGATAACTGAAGCAAATATTTTATGAGCAATCCTAACATGTTGGTATTGAAGGGACTGCTGTGCTTCAGTTTGCTGTCATTGGTGTATTTTTCCCATATGTTATATAGGCAGTAGTGAAGTGTATGTAAAGAAAGTGACTCCTTTTGTTGTGCTCTAATTCTTTATTTCTTTTCCTTTCCCAATCTTTCTAGACTCCATAGATGGGAAACATGCTCGAAGGACTCAGTCCAGTACTCCTCTGGGAGAATTATTTGACCATGGGCTGGATAGCTGGGCTACCTCCATTTTTGTGCTTTCTTTTTTTTCTGTCTGTTCCCGTGACAATGGGAAGACTGGAGTTTCTGTATATACAATGTATATGTATTTAAGCATTGTCTTGTTTAACTTTATGTGTTCACACTGGGAGAAATATAACACAGGAGTTCTTTTTCTTCCTTGGGGATACGATTTAAGCCAAGTGGTAAGTATTTATCATTCCTGCTTTGGTTTTATTTTTTTAACTATGTTAGTGTTTTCATAATATTACAGAAACAGAAAAATAGAGCTCAAGGCAAATGTATTTGGCCAAGATTTTGAATGTGAAATAGCATAACCCTAAAAGTAATTCAGAAATACTTCCTGCATTTGCAAAGGAGGGATGCTCTTGAGCAAATTGTCAGCATCAGAGATTTGTTGCCTTGCAGGAAAAAAAAGGCTTGCAGCAAGCCTAGCAGTCAGATAGTGCCCATGAGAAAGTAATTTAACTGCATTTGATTTGTGGTATTAACAAAAATCATTATGCTATCTGAAACCACAAGCAATTTTCCCACCAACACTAGGTTCTGAGGCACAATATGAACTAGTCCAAGTAGTATTTCTTAACAGTATTTTACAGTTATACAATACTAGACCTTCTCAATTCTGCCACGTCTTTCTTACATCAAATGTGGTAATGGAAATAGCATTGTATCTGTATAGTGAGCATTAACTGTTGTCAAGTGAGTTTTACCCTTGAGTGAAAAGTCATACCATTAGAGGTTTCCTCTCTGGGAATGGTATTCAGTATCATGAATTACAGATAAGCCCACAGCCAGTCCCCAGCTGAGTTCTTGACCGGCTTACAGCCCTACCTTGAGGTGGACCTCTTCAGAAATGTGCCCAGGGCACCACGGTGAGTGGTGGCCTCAGTGCACAAATGAGTAGCAGCAGTAGTAGTAACAAGCTCATTGCACTGCCAAGGGCCCAGTGCTGGGATTTCTGGGCTGGCTTATCTATTTCTTAGATAGCCAGGTTCTTGCAGCCTGAAGAGCACAGTCCCAGTTTTCTGAGCTTCCTGTCACAGGCATGAGATGAAATGTACAGCCAAATATACATAATTGAAAAGAAGTTTGATAAGTATTCAAATATGTGTTTTAATGGAAATATAGTATTTGAATTAATGGCTGCAGATGTATTGCTGTAAACATAATCAGAATCCAGTGGTTTGAGAACAACTCAGAGATGGTGGTCCAGCTGTGGTGCATCTGTTTTGTCCCCTAGAAAATAGGTTCTGGGAGAAGAAGTTGGCCCGGGACTAAGACATTAGGCAGCCAGCTGGTCTACAAGTTTCAGCCATGTCTGTGTAAGGCTGCTTAGTGAAGTTCTTCCAGCAGGAAAGGAATAGCTATGTTCAAACCAATTTCACTTGTTGCTCAGATGATCACTGTAGATATACATGTGAATGTTTAGAAAGCTCTTTTGGATTGCTGCAGGATCCAAACTGTATTAGTGGTTAAATATGGGAGTGGGTATCAACAAGCAGAGCAGGACTGTTAACTCTGTCAGTGCCTTTTAGTGACCTATGCCTCTGTCACTGCTTTCCCATCTGGGAAATAATGGTAATAACATTTCCTTGCCTGACAGATTTGTGGTGAGGCTGAATTTCAGTAAAGCCTGTAAGCTGTTTTGATTAACTTGGATGCAAGGTGCTAACAAGAGCTATTTCCTGTTCCCCTCTGATGCTGAATTGCTGGTCCTGCATGCTTACTTTCTAGTAACTTTGGTGATGATTTGCCTACAGTCAAAATGATAAGCATATAAATGTAAGGATTTTTTGATGCTATATAGCACATTCATCAACAATGGTGGAAGATTTTACTATTGAAATGTCTGTATGTCAATTTTCCCATCTGTAAAAATTGGCTTTTGTAGTTGTGATTGCCTGTGAACGAAGACAAGATAGGATTTGTAGATCAAGGTAGTATTTTTTCCATTAGTCCAAACTACATTGCACGCATACCAGAAAGTACGTAACGTACTTTTTTCCAGCTGTACTAACTAGTCTAGTAAAATATCTTAATTCCCCTACAAACATTGCCTTGCTCTTGTTTTGTAAACCCATTCAGCAAATTTTGTATGATGTGTGCGCTATGAAAGGTAGCTCTTCATCTCCAGCTGCTTGGAGGAGAGATACTGAGGACATTAGCAAATTGCTGATGATGAGTAAGAAAGGTAACATCCCCCTTGCTGGTTTTCCCCCACCACTTCTCTGCCAGATATTCCCGCAGTCACATTCAGAGGCAGAGAGGGTGGAAGCACTCGCAAGCTGTTTTCAGACTAATTCCCAGCGTTTAGTTCACTATTTCCTCCATGGCATTCCTAGCTGGACTGCTGCATGAATGTGCCTCTCTGCTCTGTCTTCAATAATTTCACCGACAACATGATGCTATTGCATTGGCATGTCAGACATTCAGGTGGTCTGGTCCCCTGCTTCTGCTTTTAAAATTTATGGTAGCCAGGAACTTTGGACTTCATTATCACCACAAAGCTCAGGAAATACAGTAATTAGTATAAGTGTGCGAATAGATAACTGTTGACCTTAATGAAAGCTTAACTGGCACGTAGCTCCCAGGACACTGCTGCTGAGTCAGCTCCGCTGTATATAAACACAGACAGCCCGCTCAGTGGCTCTGTGTTAACTGTGGTACAAAAGGAGCTGCTGTTCCTCATGAAAAAATACCTCATTATAAATAGAGAAATTTGTGGGACTTATGCAGATCACATTTTTCTGCGGCTTGATGACTCGTCAGAATTGGTAACCTAATTGCGCTAGCTGGGCTGTAATTGGCACTCCAATTAGCTTTGATTACAGCAGACAGCTATTTATAGGAAACTGTGGTGTGTAAACTTGAAAAATGGCTGTAATGTGTCTGTGAGATGCTTGGTCAGAGGATTGTTGTGTTTTTGGATCCAGAACCAAGGAGGAGGCATCTGCAACAGTGAAAATGCTTCCCACATCTTCCCTCCAGCACAAGGAGCTGTCTCCTGCTGACTCCTCTGTGGGCAGAAAAAGATGCAGGGAGAGGAGCCTCTGTACACCATATCATGTAGACAATTTTCATGCACTTTCAAGTAAGCACAAGCCCCCGAAAGTCATGGGCTGAAGAGAAGACTAAAAAAAGAAACCCTTGCTGTGTTCTTGGATACATCTTGTCACAAGCCCAACCAAAGAAAGCTAGTACCTGCAATTGAAGTTTCCTGGAGAAAAAAAAGACAAAGCTTTCCTGAGAAATGAAAATTTCAGGCTCCCTGCTATATGTTAATTTTCACAGACATCCTCTGGATTGTTTAAAAATCTATTTTTCTCCTGCAAGTTTTAATATTCCCTTAATGAAGTACTCCCCTAAACCTGCTGTTGCTTTTCAGAAGCCACTGCAGTCGAGTTCATAGTAGGGGAACAAAATATTCATTTTTCCTTAATATGATGTAACGATACCTCTGCTTACATCAGTGCTGCCTTAAGTGTAACATGAGGGCACCCTTTCTATTCTTTAATAAAAGTTTAAAAGTGAAAATAAGAGCTGTGTGAGAGCTGGAGTGACCCAGACGATTCCACGCTCCTTCCCCTCACTCTCCCCAGCCAAGAGGGCAAGCTTGAAAAAAGCACAAAAGCACAAGTAGCAAGTGTGAAAGGCAACAGGCAGCTCGCTCTGGCCCTGCCCTAGCCCTGTAAGGAGAGGATAGGACCAGAAATCCTGCAGGCATGGATGCTTGGACCATAAGCCCCAGGGTTTCGGTTTGAGATGCTTTCCCAGCTGGTTCTGCCCCATGGCTTTGGATGGTCCCACCCAGGCACTCAGGGAAAATACTGCTTGCCTTGAGACTCCAAACAAATTAAGTACATGATGCAGGTAGCAACTTAAACATTGTAGAGCTTACTTTTCTCCTTCTTTTCAGTCAAAACAGGGGATTCTAAGAGGTTTTTTGGATGTCATATACCAGTTTTTCTTTTGAGAAGCAGTTTCCAAAACTCATGCTGAAATATGTTTCATATGACATTTTCTCGAGAAGTACTGTGGCAGCCAGTGTTTCAGGAACTGAAAGAGAAATTGCAAGCAATGCAAGTGCACATCACAGCTTTTAAAAACTTCTCTCTCTCTTCTGAGGGGCAAAAAAAAAAGTCTCTACTAAAAAGCAAAATGAAGACACAAATGTGTCATTCTTTGGTCACGTTACCAGGATTCAGAATCTTTTTTACTTTAGTTGAAAAGATATTTACTTTCAGAGTTTTCCTGATTTGAAGTCTCTGTGGAAAGTGTAGCCTTTCTTGTAAAGAAATAGTATTGATTATTTTTTAGTTCCAAAGGTAGGCTCGCACTGGAATTGTTGAAGTACAAGAACCGATAGCGGTGTGGATGCAGTGCTGGCCAGGCTGTGCTGTCTGCTTCCAGCTGCCTCCTGACACAGCTGGAAACTGAAGTCAGTATTCAGTTATTTGAGGGAAACCCCATAGTGTGTCCATGTGAAATTTAAATAGAATTCTGCAGCAGATTGCTTCGTTCTTAACCACTCGATTATGATTCTACTCAAACCTTTCTTTGTTAATTAATCTTCCATGTGCCTTTAGCCGTTTACCTATCACATGCTGCATGTCTAAATGCAAAATGACCTTTTTAAGACATATAAAAAACCATTTTATAGGCTAAATTTGCAACCTTTAATGATTTATTGAAAGAGAAAATACTGAGAAAAAAATCAGAAAGGAAAAATTACACATCACACTAAAGCTAACTCCTATTGAAATCACTTGTAGCAAAATGTTAGTTCTTACTGTTTTAAGAGTAACATTTATTTTCAGAGGGAAAAAGTAACCTTGTGTTTTAAATTACTTTGCTTTTTAGATGTTCAGTTTGAGCAATGTGTTAATGGAAAATATTTCGACACATGAACAATTAATGCTATTGAGATATGCTAGTGAAATTGAATATTACAGTAAAATTAATGTCATTTTTGTGGAATCCACAGCCGTCCTGTTGTTCAGCCATATCAAAGGGCCTACAAATTAACACCATGTATTTCCAGATTTTTGTCTGCATAAATACTCCTCCTTCTCATAGATAAGGCCTTGGCAAGCCAAAAATTTTCCTGGTCAGATGCTGCAGTGAGTTGGAATCCGAGATTGTATATGTCTGATGCTAACTTGCTATATAGTCCTTACTTATGTTATTTAATTTGGACTTCTCATTTTACAAAAGATTGCAATTATTTTTACTTGGTAAAGACTTCATTTATATCTGAAAAGTACTAAAGCTGATTGATGCCAGAGATGAGTAAAAAAACCTGGCCGTCTTTTCTTAAGCAGAATTATTCAGTTGCACTTAGGAACACTGCTTTACTTTTTTTTTTTTTTTTTTTTTACCAGCGGTGGCTTTAAAACCAGTTTATACAAATTATTAACATACTTAGCTTTTGTCTAATAATTTTGACAATCTTCAACTTTTGCTAATATAGCTTAGATCAAGGGACACAGCTGTTTTCTCATCCGTCCAGCTTTCTAAAGGAAGTCTTTGAGACTGCCTCGGTGAAGTCAAAGTTACGAGTCCTTAAAAAACAACACACCAAAAATTTGAAGCCAAAGAGTGTTTTGTCATACGCTACATCTGTTAAATAAGAGGCAATCTCAACCTGTGAGTGCTGCATCACCAGATCCCAGGGCAGGGGGTTCCCCTGAGAGAGCCTGTTGCATCGGCGCTCCTGTTCCTAGAGGTGTGCCGACATCTGACAGTGATACTCATGCCTGCACTGCCAAAAGTACTGGCTGTAATAACGGATAACACTGAAGTTCCTCTTTTATCACTTGCCAGAAAAGTCTGTTCAGAATTCAATGTGTGAGGGTAAATTCAGGCTCCATCAAAGCCAGTTGGAGTTTTGCCATTAACTTTGATGGGGCCAGGAGTCCACCCATCATGTCTTATGGATAACATAATGCAATTTCTTCGGAAAGCTGAATGTTAGCTCTGTTGTAGTCAGTTGCAAAACCCATTATACACGTCCTTTATTTAAACCAAAATGTGACTCACTGACTTCAGTGGCCTGGGATGTAACTCATACTAGTGCCTGCTCTTCGCTGCAGATCTGTTGTGCTGCTTGTTCTTGCAGAGACAATTCAAACAGCCAATTTTGCAATGCCACATTCATGCAAAACCCTTGAAGAGCTACATACTGATAGGGCAGGAGTCTTGCACTTAGATACAGAGAAGTAAGCGAAGTCAAATATAGTGATAGCTACAGGTAATAGGGAGTTAAGCAACTTCAGTGTTCTGCTACTAATCTGTGATCTTAAACAGCCTGTTATCTAAAAAAGGGGTTTTCAGAGTACCTTTAAATTAAAGCAATTAATTTAATAGAAGACTGGAAATGTGTTTATTGAAGTTAAAAATGAAGAAAAAACATAACATAGTAAAAAATTAGTATTTAAAAAAACTAAACAAAAAATAGTAAAAGCTATCATACAGGTAAAACTGGAAAATATTTGTCATCCCACAGGGAGAAGCTGTATTGAATGGAAAATACAAAGGTTACTGAATGTTACTTGGGGATGAATAGATGAATATGCAGTCTTCTAAATGGCATTATAATTAACATAGCTGTTTCAATTTAGAGCTAAATGTTGGCAATTCATTCTTAATCCAAGCCTAGAATAGTTGAGGAGGTTGAGACACGTAGCATGAAACATACAGCCCCTTATGAGTCCTACAGCAAAACTAAACAGCTGAGAACAGAATAGCCTAGAGGAGGAGTGGGGCAGCAGTCCCACTAGCAGGGTGCCAGCAGCAGAAGGGGCTGGAGGGGGTGGGTGGCCTGGGCTAAGCCAGGAAATGGGTTTCGAGGGAGAGCAGGGTCCCTTGAGGAGGTGGGATCAAGGGCACAAAGGCTTGGGAACCACTCCATCGCATTCAGTACTGCGTTTGCACATCACACACCTAAAATGGCAAAACTTCATCAGTTTGTGCCGTAAATTGTAGGCAGTGCTGCTACAGGTAATACAATGGGTGTGGAAGGTATTGCTGTAGGAGCTATAGGGTTTTGACTGCATTAACGTTTCTGACCTCAGCTGGGTCACAAAATTAACTCGGAAGAGGAAGTAGAAACATTTACATCTCTGCTTAAACTGGTGGCATTTCAGCAAGTGACGCGGGTCTTGTGTATGAGTCTACCACTCCTAATGACGTTTGACTACGTTTTTCTTTTTGTGTCCTCTAATGATGTTATCTGTCAAACAAATTAAAAATCAGAGAAGACTCCAGCTCCCTCCCCTTCATCTTATTTCTTCACATTCAACTGGGTTTTTTTATTATTTCAGGTGAACTTAGATTTAGTTATTCTGATATGATCAGTTCAGGGGGCTGACCTGCAAAAATAACCACATTGCTAATTCTGAAATCTGTATGCAAATCAAGAAAGTACATGTGCAGTGGGGAGACCTGGCATTAAGAAGGGATTTAGAAATTAGGTGTTTTGAAAAGGTAAGTCAGTAGTACTTACCACGTGCAAACAGATGCACACAGTAGCAGGGAAGTTGCTTGCTTACTGTATTTCATACATTCTAAATAATTTTGTTGGTGAGCCTAGAAGCTGCTTCACGGCTTAGAAGTAATTGTTTTGGGATGGCAGCATAAGATCCTGTAAAGTGGAGACAGGAAGAAAATAAAAGATCTTTTTTTTTTACTCTTGCATTTGTATTAAGATGGTAAGTGAAATTCTGTGCCTTTAGAAGTAAAGGATTGAAAATATGTTATCCTTTTTCTATAGGTATTAATAGCAGCATATCTGCTTACCGGTGCTGTTGGTGTGGAAGTCTGGCAGAAGCCTTTCCTGTTTGGTTATTACATTACAGACGCATTAGTAATCTTGCTTATAGGTAAGTGTCCAGATCCATGCAAAACTGTACTGCTTTTTAATTATTTTTCATTAGCTGTTTCTTATATTTCCTTCATATTTTTTTTTCCTTTTGTAAGTGTTGGCTAGTCCAAAAACCACATGAATAGAGCTGATTAAAAGGGCTAATACTGGAAAACTTCAAAAAAGTAGATCATTTTTGAAACATTTTTCCTCACTGAATTCTATCCGCTACACACAAATAATAAAGAAAATGTTCCCTACCTGCACGTGCAGTTCAGCGCAGTGTGCCGGCTAGCTGGCTGGCTCTCAAAGTCTCAGGAACTCCTCGTGTCACTCAGGTAAAATGTGGCTCACATTTACATTACTATAAGTTCAATGTTTCAGCCTGCAGCATACTATACTCCAAAACATTATGGATAGAATTAATAAAGGCATTATTTAAATAATCTTAGGAGGCAAAACTGTAAATCTGAAAAAGAGCCAGGTGGTTTCTAAGCTCTTCTTTAGAATTAATTTCCAAACAAAAGTGATGCATTTTTCAGAGACAGCAATAGCCTATTTGCTCATTATTTGATACTGTCAGTGTAGTTTGAAATAAGCATTGAACATTTTTCAACTGCTGTAGTTAGACTGAGAACAAGAGCAGTTACATTTTAATGAGTTAAAAACATGGTAACCACCTAAAAATGCATGTATGCGAAATGGCTTTGATGTGCTGCGTGGAAGGTGAAGAAATAGGTATATAAATTTTAGGGATTTTTAGATGAGCATAAAAGTGATGAGAAGAGGG
Organism: Pelecanus crispus; assembly: GCF_030463565.1. NCBI lineage: Eukaryota > Metazoa > Chordata > Aves > Pelecaniformes > Pelecanidae > Pelecanus > Pelecanus crispus. The sequence continues at coordinate 128,013,195 of NC_134644.1, read as the reverse complement.
CACCAGACCCAGTGTTTGACACAGACAGTCTAGACTTACATCCCAAGAAATGCTTTCAGTCCTTGAGCCAAATGGAGAGCTTGGATATTAGTGCTTACCCAAGGCTACCTCTAACTAGGAGCGATCTGAGCACTTTGGGGGGGACTTTTGAATCCACTGCATTGATGTGCTCTCACCACCCTTTCCCGTGGAGAGGGCTTCAGCAGGTACTGCCTCCAGCCTCAGCCATGCTTCCCAGAACTCCTGGATTGGAAAGGACCCTGCGTTCAGGCTGTGCTTTCTAATGAGCAGTGTATACAAAGACATGGTTTTCACAATCCTTTGTGCTTTACAGAGTATAAAACTGACTGTGTGTGACCAAGACTGTACAGTCTCTTTTTTTTTTTTTTTTTTTGTCAGGCCTGTTTTAGGCGCTCTGAGGAAAAGAAGGAAAGGAAGAGGAAAAAATAGTGGTTGCCTTTTCAGTAGTCAACGAATTATTCAGCTTGAAAGAGATGTGGCTATCAAATGCCCTCTGGTGGCTGGCAGGGCACTAAGGGATGGGGCGTGATTTGTGCTCTCGAAGGAGCGCTGCAAGTCCGGGGGGAGATGGATGCTGGCTCTCCCAGAAGCGGCAGGTTAGGCCCACATTGGCGCTAGGTGCTAGCATGGGCTAGTCTATTGAACATGCTCGTTCTGCGCTATTCACATTGCTGTATTTGTTCCTGTCACTAAGGCACATGACAGCCCGTGCAGTGAGTACGCTGATGGCTTTCCTTGCGCTTGGGAAGCCATGGATGAAGGTTTAATTCAAACTGTTGAACATATTAGGAAGGTTTGTGGTATGTCGGTGTCATTAAATTTGCAGAAGCGAGCAGCCCTTTTCATACTCTACCAAAACCAGCTGCAAAGCAAGGTTTGATGGACTATTCCATTAGCATTAGAAAGAAGTACCGCTTCTGTCTCATGCGGTAGCCTTGCATGACTGGATCCATGAGTGGACAATTGAGTATTCCTTCCATCATTGTCCCAAGCAGAGCAGGCATAAGTAAGAGCCAAAAGATTTCTTTAAAAACACTGTCTCTTGCACGCTACCCACAATGCCATTAACAGGGCAACTTTTGCAGCTTAGCTAAGGTCAAATATGGGTTTAAAGTATGCAAGAAATTATCTTGGTTGACTCTATATTACAAAATTGTGGCAGTGCTTAGTAAATCTCTTAAAAACAGACACTAAATTTAAATATTAAAACAGTAGAATCCTTCCGCTGAGGATCATGCTGATCCAGAAAGCACTGCCATTTGAATCTCAGGTTTGAATCTCAGGTTTGAATCTCAGCTCAGCAATAGTGATTAAGATGGTTATCACTGGATAACCTGTGTGCAGTGAATATGAATATATAAAGTTTTTAGAAGCTTGAAGTAAATTGCAGGACCCCACTGTGACTGCAGAAAAAAGTACTGGTCTAACCTACACCAAAGGCAGAAGAGCCAGGAAGATGAAATTATTCTTTCCCTTAGAGAGACTGCAGCAAGTGTGTCTTGCTCAGCCAGATCCATTTTTATCAGGGAGCCCACTCTCTGGCATGCTCAGTTAAATGCCTTTGTGGCTTGTTAAAAAACAAAGCGATGTAGTGGGCCTCTGATGCTTTTTACGAGTTAGTTTCCCAGGACCCCGAGAGGAGCCATTAAACCATAACTGGCTGTCCTTAACCATCTGATGGCATTTAGTAGTCACTAGTGGTCCTTCTAACAATGAACCTGTAGCTGCTCCATCAATACTTGGCACTCGTTTCGTGCTTTTACTGTTCCGTACACAACAGGAGTTCAGCTGCCGAGCCGTCACTTCTCCAAGAACAGCTGGGCTTTAGCTAGTACCTTCCGTAGTGGGAAGAAATCCAAATGAGATGCACAAGAGTGCAGTTTTTCAGATATCTTTCATGGAGTTTCGGGGGCGGGGGTTGGGGGGAGAATAGCCCACGTATAACCTAAGGATGAACTCTGCAAAAGCACCTCCTCAGGGGAAGCTGTGGTATCACCAGGTGACACTCACTCGCTGAAAATAATGGGATTTTTATCAGGTGCCAGAACACACAAAGATACACATAAAAGTGCAGCAATACCGGTGTTTAGATTAGAAGTTTTAGGAAAGCCTCCCAAAAGAGAGCTTTACGGATGTCCCTGGGAACTGTCTAGCACACTGTGAACCCTTGCAGGAAGGCCAAACCTCGGGCTGCTGAACAGTGACCTTGGGGGACTCCCCCGTGAAGCAGAGAAACTGCTGCATAGTATTTTATGGGAATTTTTCAGCTACCCAGCGAACAGAAACCCGTAATTTTCACAAGCAGTGAATGCAATTCCATCCTACAGCTCCAAAACACACACCTAGCTGGACACCAAACGAACGAAGGCGGCCATTCTCCTGTTTCCAGACTATGTTGTCCTGGCTGCTAGACAGAAATGCCTTTTCTCTCCTAGCATGAAAGCAGCCAGACCTTTCTAAAGTTATGTCCCTGTGTGCTCAGCTGGAACTAATTACTTCTGCTCTCAGCAAGGCTCCTGTGGATGACACTCCAAAAGCTCTCCTGGGATTTAACCGCAATTGTCCCGTAGCATTATCTGGCTAACTAGGGTCCCTTCAGAGGGCAGCGCTGGGGTGAACAGCTATCATTGATTTTCACCCCTCCCGGGTATCCCGAATGCCTGGCATTCCATGTCACTGTGCTATCAGGTTGAGAGCAATATAAAATATTTACAATAAGCATTTTAAAACAGTCAATTCCCCCCATAAATTCTAGTACCACAAATGATGCTGTAGACTTCATAAGAAGATTTTCACTGACAGGTAAACATCAGTAGTTCAGGGAGCACCATTACTAATTGATGATGGTTTCTGTCTCACATTGCAATTAAATGACCTGTAATAGGTGCGTGTTCTGAATGAAGCATTTCCCATTCTTCGGACATTCATATTTGCTCTCTATGAGATAGGTTTTATAATGTCTAATAAAATTAGAGTTCAGACTGCAATGGTCTCCTCACTGGAGACATTTATATATCTGTTTTCCTCTACCTGACTGTTCATTTCCATGTGACTTACTGGAAATTTCTTTCAGTCTCTTAAATCTGTTTAGAATTGACCAGAGGGCTCAGAAGTTATGGTGGGATGCACACAAACAAGCAAAGTGTTATCACGTCAGCTCGATTCCTTAGGAAGCCAGGTTGGAAAAATGACTCCTGGACGCACAGAGAGATTCCTGCTCCTCCTCAGTATTAATTGCAACCACAAGAACAGGCTTTGTGGTTAAAGGACCACTAAAGCACGGAGTGGATATATTGTGCTTCATCAGTGTCTGGCGCATGGGGCAGACAGTTCTGTGATGCAGACATGGTGGTGCATTTGAATCCATTCTATCTGGTCAGCACTGCCCCAGATCTGGCTACTGAAGCCTGTGGCAAAGCTGAAGCAAATTTTCAAAGTATAGGTTTGAACATGAAATGTGAATGGAGTACTAACATCTGTCAGAGATCTGAAACTTGAACTTTCTCTTAGAGATGGGGCCAAAGCATTCAGAATTTTTTCCTATGATGTGTATTGGATTGGGTTCTGTGCTGACTTTTGCAGAGTGTGCATTCCTTGAGGTTCACTCCTTCTCTGAGCTACTTAAGTATATAAAATGAGGAGTAAATACATAAATGAAAAAAATAATAGCAGCAAAAAACTAATGATGAGACCGAGCCACAACATTTGAAACATGCCAAGTATTTGCATTCTGTCATAGTGGGAAAGCACAGTTATCCATCTAAAACAGTGCCGTGTCCTATATCCTATGTGTCAAAGGAGGCCACAGAAGTCCTTGCAATGGGTAATTATACAGCAGCCTGCCCTTTTTTCAGCATCAGAAAATGTTTAGGAGGCCATGATCAAATTATAAATTGTTTCTGCCTCATACAGATTAATCATTCTGTAGTGATTTCCTGTAGTTCCCCTTGCAAAGTGGCTGATGGTTCTGCCTTACTGATGGATAGTTGAATGATTAAATGTTAAGTGATACGTTATCGCTCCGACAGGCTTTGACTAGCCTTGTTTGAAAAGTGTGGTTAACATGAGTTCTCTTCTATGTGTCTGTCACCAATTTAACATTTACTAAAGCATTGTTGTGACCGATTGTACAAGACTTTGTTGACGTAAAGGGTGTGAAATACTCACCTGTCACTTGAGATATATATAAAAAGCAGTTGAGTTCATGTTTGGAGTAACTCATCTGAACCAGTCAGAACAATAACCCAGAAAACCAGAGCGCTGAAGACCGGAGGCAGGGCAGTGTCACGGGATGCTAATTGTAAGTGGGAGTGGGTTCGGTGGTCTTAGCTGTGAGGAGTCCTTTCACAGGAGGTGGGAGCCCCAGAAAGTCAAACAAGGGGGCTCACCTGGCAGAGTCCTTCTGGAAGCCAGCCTGGGCTTTTCAAAGAAAGGTACCATTTCTCTGGTGCCCGATTCTTGCTGTGCCCAGAAGAAGAGAATGATGTGTTCATGCTGTGTGAACAGGACTACATCAAAGAAACATCTACATCCATAAACTAATTTCTCACTCTGTACTAAATCCCTCCAAATGCTAATTGTTAGCTTACAGCTCAGTTCAAGAGAGATGAATGCAGTGTGTACTTCCTTAGACGCTGAAAATAAGCTATAAAATCAACAAGCATGATAAATGCATCCATTTACAATCTTCATACTCAAGAAGTATCTTAGATGCTGAACATCCAAAACATGCATCAGCTTTGTGCATGAAGACAGTGCTCATGTTTACATGGTGCCCTTAATCCCTGTAAAATCATTTCATACTGTGTAGATCTCTTTGGGTGTATTTTTCATCTGTCCTTAAATTGCTTAATGTATTCAGACTTTACAGGCTCAATTAAGTCTGAAAATTATATACTCATTTTCTAAGCTTTTTTTTCCCAATTACTAAGTGGTTCTAAGTTTGCCATTTTATATAATAATGAAACGTAATTTTATAGTTAGTGGACAGCTCAATATGCAATTATGTGTTTGCACAACCAATTAAAAGAGTTGTCTTCTCAAGACATGCCTGAGAAAATCACACTGTTCCATAAAAAGCTGCTGTTCCAGTTACAAGTGCGTCTAAATGTTCACCTTTTAATGAAGCTTGCTTCCAGGCACTGATCAGTGTGCTAAACATTCAGTGTGTTAAGATATTTTCATGTGTCTAGCTGCTTTAAATGTGGGAGAAATTTGGGGAAAAAAAAAAAAAAAAAAAAAAAAGGAAAACTTTATTTAAAGATTTTTCCAAGCTAATATTGAGGCCTAAATACTTTTAATCCTAATTTTTTTTGTCTGGTGGCTAAGAAAGTGAAATGATAACATCCCATTTACTTAAAGCAAGCATTGGCTATGATGAACTATTAACCTAGAGATGGAAAGGCCAAGCATTATACTGCAGGAGGCCACATGGAGGTGTGGGCAATTGAAGAGCAGGAGAGGAAGGTGATAGTATTTCATTTGTAGGCTGAAATGCAACTACAGCTGCCTACTGTTAATGAACTGATTTTTACTGAGCTCAGCTACTGCAATATGCCCAGGAGAAGGTCTGCACAGACCTCTTCACTGCCTCCCAAATGGGAGGAATGCTCCGTGGAGTCTTTTTTGGGGGGAGGACAGCAGGGATGGAAGGATGTTTTCCTGAATGAATTCCCACAGTTTCCAGTGCGGTGTTATATCCCTGTATTGCACTGTCTCAGTTTTGAACTTTTAACTATCAGGAAGAGCCAATTCTTAACAAATAATATTTCAACGCTTTTCTTAGGACAGTTTAAGGATGGTTCGCTTGTCAGGAACCTACCAACAAAGGCGATTTACAATAGCAAAGGTGTGGAGAAGGTAAACAGCTAAGATAAACATTGTCCTTCCTTTGAAGCAGTATAATTTGTTTAAAAATAGTAGTTTAGGTGTCGTGGCTACCTACTTGGCGTTGTTTCTTTATGTAGTGGTGCTTACAGTCTGTGAAGTTTGGTGTATTCAGGAACTTGGCTACCTGTGATAGGCTTTCTACCTTTCTCCGAATGCCAGTGTGGGGCTCTTCTGTTGGTTACTGAAATAGCATTTTTCCAGAACTGACAGTAGTGTCAGCAGTTTGTTTCTGGCCATGCCCTCTCTCTCTACAACAAGCAAGTCTGCATTTTGCAGCAATGCCTAAATTAACTCGGGTACAGCAGCCACGCTAAGTAACTGCAGTGTGCCACAGAAACATAACCTGGCTGTCTTCAGTAGTCTTTAGGGCATGGCTTAAGATGCTGTCATGTAACTTAACTTAAATACATTACTGTTAGTCTAGACTAACACTGGAGACAAATGTACCATGGTATCCGTCACATGCTAGCTTTTCTTTATTTTTTTTAATTCACTCAACAATATCACACAAATAACATCTTAGGGGTTTGGAATTGAATTTGAAAGCACCAAATGAAATCTAAAGTTGTCACTAGAAGTGATAGGAATTGATCCCTTTTACACACATGCATATATAAAAATATATGTACGCTATGTATGTATCTGTGTTTTTATATATACATGTATGTATTTGGAAAACAAGATATACCTTTATTTCTGACATGTCTCTAATCCTAAATTCTCAAATGCATTAAGTTTTGTTTGTTTTTTAATATGGACAAAATAATTCCTGATAAAGAGCTTTGCAAATGCTTATTTCTCCGAAAAGGGAGTCAAGATAGTGCAAGGCAGAGGACTGATCATAGGATTGTACCTAAATCCAGGGATTTGGGCTTGATACCTTCAGCCTAGCATGACTCAAGAATTCCCTGTGTGTATCTGTGCCATCCATCTGTGCTTTAGTATTTCTGCCTTTAATACAGGCCTGTGTTCTTATAGTTGGGTCTCAGAATTTAAATCAGCTGGAAAGCAGGGGAAAACATGAAAAGAGAAATTAAAAAACACTGGAACAGCAGTAATGCTTCTAGTAAACACTTGATGAGTTCTATTTTCTGTAATGCGTTAAAAATGTCTAATGCACTAAACTTGGGGTTTTTAATGATTTTGAAATAAAATATGTGGGTTTAGGGCATTACAAAAAAAAAAAAAAAAGCAAGCTCCATCATCATCACTTGGGCAGTGCCTGGGTGGCTGAGTGCCAGAGAGCCAGCAGGGGGTTTGATTTCCAGGGTGCACCTTTTGTTCCCCAGAACAGTAGGGAATGGCAGCAATGCGGAAGCAGCAGTTTAGCTCCTGGGCACAAAGGGATCCTTAATGCCAATTAAAAAGCAGACTTAATGAGTACCAAAAGCAGCCCCCAAGCCAGGCCTCCTTAGCTAAAAAAAGATGGGAAAGCAACATGTTGAAGGAAATGATGGAATTTTGAAAATCCCATAAGAAACAGGGGAACACCCTTTGCTTTCCCTACTGCATCCTCAGCTCTCGTTCTGCTAAAAGTGAAGCCATATAAAAATACAGAGGAGTAACTGGTGTAACTGCCCCATTCGGAAAGTGGCTTTTAGCTAGCTGGGGGATTGTTTGTGGTCAGTGTGTTATTTCTAAATAAAATGGCACTTCATAAAAATAACAAATTGTTGGCAACCATTGCTCTTTGAATTCTATTTCTAGTTCTAGTCTCTATTTCTGTTCCTCTCGGTTGCTTTTCTCCTAACAAATCAAACTTCAGGATTGCAGCAGGAAATTTAGATTTAACCTCAAGAGTCAATGTTTTGTCTCATGTCTGCTCTAATGTGATACAGATGTTGGAACTGCTGTACGTAACTCAAGATTTTATTGAACTAGCCCTCCCTGCCTAATAGAAAACATAGCTAACCGGAGTGCACATTAAACACAGATCATTCTGAAGGCACTAAGCTTGCAAATTTTAGGAATATATTTACAGAATACTTGGGATATTACTTCAATTGCACATCCTTCAGCTGTTTGATAGAGAGTTCCTGCCATGGTAAAGAAGCAGAGCTCTTTATCTTACTTGTTTGAAAAAGCAAACCCAAGAAGTAAACAAATGCAATACCTGAAATTATTTACAGGCTGAATAATCTTTTTTTTCCAGTTCTTTGTTTCCTCCTCTTTAAAAGATAACCAGAAAGACTGAAGAAATAGATTAGCTATTGCATCCCTTCTTACTTCTGTTTTCCAGCAATCCTGATCTCCATTATTCCTGCTTTTTTTTTAGTTTTCCTTCTCTCCAGTTGCCACTCTGGCCAGACCACGCTAAACACTTGGGTGTGTCTTTGATGAGGACCAAACAGTAAACACTGACATTTCTTGAGAGTCTGCTATGCCACATTAGTCCCATTACAAAGTCATCTGAAATCAGTTCTTTCCTCTGTTCATTCTTATTTTTCCTGATTTCTAATAATGAGATTAAAGTCTGCTACTTCTCTGTACAAATAATGCAGTGTTTCTTAAATGAGATTTTTTTAAGGTAAAACCAGAAGGTTTACAGCATCAGAGTGCTTTTCTTGCCCATAACAAAATAGGAATTATGTATTAATTTAGTGCACCAAAACCAATCCTCATGCCTTATAATATAAAAGTCAGGCAGAAATATGCTACCCAGAGCAGTCTCCAAGTAGCAGACAGACCAGGAAAAAGCCCTTGATACACAGAAAGTGGGGGAAAAACCCAAACCAAACCCAAAGACCTCTGCAGGGAAACACATAGAAAATGGGTGTCACAGATTAAAAAAGGATTATATATATTTTCACCAGTTAGGCTGACTAATACTGTTGCTTTCTGAAGGATGTTAAACCTTGAACATCCACTTCTTGCTGGAGGTCTTCTTTGACCCTTGGGTAGACCAACATATTTGGGATGTAGGTGTTAGATGGGGTACAACTGGGTCTTCAGGCAGCTCCAGGGCTGCTAGCAGCTGTACTGGTAATACTGGCAGCAACGCAGATAGACAGAGTGTTCCCAAAGGTGAATTCCTTGTCCTTTGTGGGTTAAAGCTGAGCTCCAGGAAGGTCACAGCTGTATTAAAAAAAACAAACAGTAAAACCCCTCACTTGTTCAAATGATGGCCATATAATGAAAATTAATTCATTTCAGCCATTGTATCAGCAAAGCAGATCATTAGTTGAGCCTTAGTAAATTGAACTATAAACCTGTTATTTCCCCAGTAATGTGGGCAGCCCTGTTTGAGGTTAATCATCTTTATACATTCCATTGGAAAGCTTTTGGTGTCAGTCTTGGGGTTTTTTTCTACATAAACAGAAAACAGCTCATGCAAAATGGGGCCATGATATTTCTCGGGTCCAGCAAAGGAACCTGTATGACGAATAACTGATCCTACCTACTAACTGCGTCAGAATTTTAAAAAATCTTCCTGGTCTTGTCACTCCTTACACAAGAAAATCTGTATCAGCAACTATTTCAAACAGCTAACTTTTGGAAAAATAAGGAATGTTTTATTATTGCCTAAAGCCTCCAAACTCAGTTCCTATCCTGTAATGAGTACAGGAATACCGAGTCATTTTTAAAATAGCACACTAGCTCTGTTATCATATGAGAAAACTCTGAGGTCATCAGTGTAGCAGGACTGTATATCATTACATATGAATTTTTTTCTCTTCCAGGCTTCAGTCTATTTCTTTCATTTCCACAAACACTATACAACATTCACAGGTAAGTTAATTAACATTAAATAAGTTCTATCCCTTCCCATTTAATTCTGTATATTTAACAGTTTCCTCGCTTGAGAAATAAATGTAATGCTTGAAGTAGCCTAGCTTTTTTCAGCCAGATGCTGTCCTGATAATGTAGTAAAAGGTTTTTCTGGTCAATTTTGAGAATCTGAATGGTTTCTTTTCCATGTTTATAACTCTTCTCCTCTTCCTTTCACTTGCCACTCGCCAGGCAGTCTCAAGCTGATCCTGCATGGTAAACTGCTGAAAGCTCTGTAGTTTTAAACACTGCATTTTATTCGCAGTCAAATGTGATTTGTAACTTCTACCTGCGTTAGGTAAAATTCTGTAGCTGATCATCCTGCACTCCATGAAGCACTGTATTGTCTTCCAGATCCTTCTGTAAAAGCCTTCTCTGTACGAAGTCTGCAGATAATTGCCATCAGATACAGGCTAGGCGGGTGGCAAGCTGTGATTACATCTAAGAGTTGGCTTGCTGCACCTAGGCATTTTATACATGATTAGTTTATACTCCGATGGCCTATTTTTATTAATGCTGCCTGCCTTCCTCTAGTATATGCTAGCTCATTTCACTCATCTGTCACATCAGGTCTCTCAGATCCTAAGTGTCCTGAAGGAGGGACTGTCACCGCCTGTCTTCAGAAATTAGTGAAAATTAATACTACATTTAAATATTGGAGAGACTGCAAGACAATAACTCATTGCTCCTACACGGGCCTTTTCATGTCACAGTGCTCAGTGTAGCTAATAAAAGCATGAATAGCCCCGAGTTTGGGGCAGGAAGAGTGGCGAGTCAGGGGATGGGGGGCAGGAAAGGCTGAGGACCTGCAGAAAGGCTGGGCTTTGGGGCAGGGGGCTGGGGACCAGCGGTGCAAGGGACTCCGGTTCGGGGAAGACTGGAAGGGGGACAGCACCTTGGGTGTGTAGGTCCCTGGCAGTAGCAGCATTTGCCCTGATGAACATTCAGTTTTTGGTTTTTTTTCCTCTCATGTCAGGACTTTTGTTTAGCATTTTCATTTTCAAGTCGTCATTTGACATAGTTTCTCTCAAGCCTTTTGGTGGATTTATCATTCCTCTGAACAGAAGGGCACAGTAATTCTAAATATCCGGACAGGGTTGCTTGAAGGATGCACACACAAGCTATTTAGTGATGAGGAATTTGAGTCTTCCAATCATGTCCTCTCTCTCTTCATCCTGCTGCCTGTTCTCAGTTGTTATTTTATCAGAAGAATATTCTTTTTTTTTGTAATGAGAAAAATATTTATCGGGTTTTTGTCTAGCTGTTTCTATAAATACAAGGCCAGGTTGGATGGGGCTTTGAGCAACCTGGTCTAGTGGAAGGTGTCCCTGCCCATGGTAGGAGGATTGGAACTAGATGATCTTTAAGATCCCTCCAACCCAAACCATTCTGTGATTCTATGATAAATACAAATGTTCAGAGATTTTAAACAGGATATTTCCCAGTACACTTCAAACACAGAATTGCTCTTCTGAACTGTTGGTATGAAGAAATGATTTAATGATACTGAATTTTAGTAAATTAAACCTTCTACTCCTTTTATAACCTCTCAGTGAGTTTTCCCTGAGTGAGAAAGAGGCAAGACAGACACAAAAGCTCTTGATCTTACAGTTACCTTTTTCCTAGATGACAGAAGATAGTAATTTCCTACCTTTAATAGTACTACCTTTGAAAGATAGCTTAAAATATCCCAAACCCCCACAATGCATCATTAATTTTCCTGTACTCTAATTAGCAAGAAAAGCCTCCCCTTCTAGGCTGTACTTTGGCAACGGTGCAGGATTGTCTAGCAGCATCGCATCTAGACCTGAACAGCAGCAACGCCTGCCAGCCATGTGCTTGGCTCTGTTGCCACTGAAAACGTGGGGCTGAAGTAATTTCATGCCTCATGTCAGAAGTTTCACCCTCTAAAAAAATATATATTTTGAATTCACCACAAGCCTGCATGGTGTGCATTTGGATGACAAACTACAACAACGGAGCTACTGCAGCTACTTTTGTGTGTAGTGATGAGCTGGTGAAGCTGACCAGAAGCTGTGTGACTAAAACTGTATCATTTTATCCCAGAAATAAATGTTACTTGGGTACCCTACAATTTATTGTAAAATTTCTGGGTATCTAGTACATTTGCACAGATAGTTGTGTTGCAAGTTGAATTCTTGGGCTGAGTTTAGGCTAGAGTTTGAAGTTACTGTGTGGAAATAGAATGGATAAATTTTCTTACTCCATAAAATGATTGTATTTATTTACAGAGCACATTTAAAGAAAACACTGAAGAATGATTCTTTGTATGAAGGACTCCTACCTCTTGTCTCACCTCTGTTGCTGTTCATTCTTCTTACAGTCTGGGTGGTTTTATCTCCAGGCAACATATTAGCAAAGCAACCAAGGTTGTTTTTATGGATGGTTGGGGTTGCTTTCTCAAATGTTATTGTAAGTATGTTTGTGGTGGTGGTATTATTTAGAGATAGCTTTCTATTTTTATGTGAATAAACAGAAGGGAGCAGAAACTGCAGTTAAAACTCAGCAGAATCACACCACTCTTCTACCTCTGTGTTACCCTCTCTTGTATAAAAATACACTACAGCAGTTGTCTGGACACTTACAGTACCGCAATACCCTCTATACCACAGCATAACATTTTTATGAGGGTTCTTTTTTTTTCTGGGGAGTTTATGAACAGCCCTGGGGAGGCCTTACTTCCAGAAACATAAGATATTCCCCAACACATGGGCAGAACTGGGGACTTGTCTAAAGTAAAAGAAAGCTCGACACAAGCGTCGATTTACCAGCAAGAGTAGGGGGGTTGTAGCCTTCACCTGCTGTTGTGCCCATTAGTGTGGTACATGGATTCCTGTATCCTACAGCTCAGCTGATCCCGCATTTTCCCATCAGTGTTTGGAATAAGCATTTTTTTTTAGGGAAAGACATAAAGAGGTACAGGGGCCTTGCGATGGCTCTCTGCCCACAGGTTAGTTTCTCCACATCATTGTGACCAGTTTCCCCCTTTTAGTGCCTGTGAGGCAACATAAACCTTGGTGAAGTAATAGCAAGGGCAGCCAGACAGTAATGCTGAACACTGCAGTTAACCCAGGATTTTCTTCACCGGAGGAGGCCCTTTGCCTCTCTTCTTGCCAGGAGAGAGGCAAGGGAGCTGCAGCCAAGTAGAAAGGTGTTCCTCCATTTAATGCTAAAATACCCTAAAGGGTATTGCTTAGTGTCATTTTAGGAAAATAGTCTCCAACACCATCTAAAATTGTGTCACTGAGCAACGCTACATCCAATTTAAAAAATGAAAGGCTTGAAGTGCCTTGCGTTATGAGAGAGATCTTTGAAAATGAGGGATTTTAAAAGAGAAAGCAGAACCCCTCCACACATTTCTATTCAGGAAGAGAAAAGAAATCATAATTGTGATGCTCGTTAGATGTATCCTGTAAATGTATGCTTCTGAGGGTCACAAATCAAATGGTTCCATCTTAAGGACTTAATCTCACAACAGTTAGGTTATTTTCAGAAGTGTAAGTTTTATTGCATGCATTTTTCATTACCTCATCTACCCCTTTTTCTTAAGAGAACAGCGTAAATTCCCAAATGAGAAATACAATTATTTCATACCAGTGGGGAAGGTGCTTTCAGAGTTTGGCAGGTGGCAGCTTCTGCACATACGTCTTAACAAGCTGAGAGCAATTGTGGCAGGATGCTTGCAGAAGAAAAATAGTATGGCAAGCCAGAAGTTTCTTTGTAGACTACAGTTTATTGAGTGCAACGTATATTCTTCAGGCCTCGTTTTTGATTTTACTGAAACATCTACTGCAGTGTTAGAGGTTCGTGCAAATTAAAAATGTATGCATGTTAGTGGAAATTAAAAATGTATGGGTGTTAGTTGGAATTTATAACATTTTAAAAGTGGAAAACAAGCCTGTATTTCCTTTCACCTCCTCTGGTCCCTTACACACACACATATTTCCTCCAGCATGAGAGTAAGGCTTGTCATGGCAATGCTTTTCTTCTCCATGATATTCTGACACACTGGGTTTCCATTATCTGTTTTGTAGACCACAAACTGCAGCCCACGTTTCTCTACCTGCCAGTATCTTGAATGTCTTGTGCTTTTGACAGCATATTCAGTTGCCCAGCAGATCCCTCGGGCTAAACGCCTGGTCTCAGACCTTGCCTCGTAGCTGTGCAATGTCAGGATGAGTAGGGAAGGCGATGGCCTCCTGGAGTGGGCAGAAAGATGGGCCATTTCCAGCATTTTTGGCTAAACTAAGGAAAAAAGGCCTCTGAGCCCTAAAAAAGGAAAGCTGCTTATCCTTGAGAGGAGGACTTCTCTCCCCAGTCCCCACAGCCAGCAGCGGAACTGCCGACGGGTTGACGACCCCTCTTGCCGAGAGGCTCATATCTTGCTTTGAGATTTGCTCGTAGGGCAACTCTCAGAAATAGCCAGGTCTGAGCAAATCACCACAGAGCATGACTGTCACAGCTCCCACTTAGGAAGCCCTTAGAGGCACATGTTTGAATCCAGGAGGAGGGGACAGAGTGGGTAGTTCCCGTGGAGGGGACCTTCAGCCATCACCATAGCAGGAGCGCAGTGGCCGATGTAGCTGGCTGACGAGCAGGGGCAGCTCAGACTCAGGAGATGCTTCATGAGGAACCTCCCAGGGGAGATGGTAAGAGAGAAGACACTAAGGACCTACCCAGGGGTACAAACCACAGCTGCTAGAGGTTTAAATTCAGGAGGACCAGGGTAACATTGCAAGGTGTGGGGTGAGAGGGATGGAAAAGCACAGGGCATAGTCCCATAGCCTTACCTTTCCTTTCCAGTCTGCCTCTCCAGCTTCCAGCGCTTTCATCTCCTAATGCTGTTTTTGCCTCACTTGTAGTGTGAGTCAGTGCTTCAGGACCGGGGGGAATAAGGAATTGAGGGAGGAGCGCAGAGCATAGTCCATTTTGCAGTCCTGTGATACACTGAAGGTGAATTGCTCCCCATATTAATAAGCAATCTTTATGAAAAATTGAGTACCGTACTTAACGTGGTATAAAAATGGTTTAAAACAATGTGAAATCCAACCTCCGGACAGGTGCGATTATTCAGCCAGAAAAATTACAGCATATGGATTGCTTTAGCAATTTCTGATACCCTCTGGAATGATTCTCAAAGGACTCATAAAACTAGTGTTATTCAAAAAATTCATAATCAATACTGATAATGCATTGTAAGCAAAAATATTTACATTAGGCACAAATGCTTACTTCTTGCATTATTGAAAGTTTATTATTTTTTCATGGTTTAGTTTTGCATTCTTCAGCTTCCACAGCACAGACAGTAAAGCCAGGTTTTTTCCCTATGGTCAGACTCCTACTGCTGCTGTCATAGGATTTCAGGCACTGCACAAGGGAATAAATTTTTCATTCTTCTACTGTTTTCAGGATACACAAAATCTATTTTTAACCACATTTAAATTTTGATAGAAACTTAAATTGAAAAAATATTTCAGCTGTGCCTAAATTCCTTTTTTTAAAAAAAAGAATAGTATATGAGAGACACATTTCTTAAGGAGTCTAAACAGGGTAAAACACTGAGGCGCGCTTAACTAGTTTTAAAAATCTGAACTTCAACTCATTATGTTTCAAGAAGTCAGTAGAATTAAGCTAATTACTTTCAGTTAAACCATGCACCAGATACTCATTTTTTCTGCCGTTCTGAATGGGATGCCTTTCCCTGGGCCCCCCGCTACATCTCCAGGGAGTCCACCACCACGATCGAGCCAAGAAAATGGTGTTTTAGTACATGAAGGAGGGCTAGTAAAGAAAAACAGGATTTAAAAGTGGCACAGATTACCTTCCCTCCCTTCTATACAATGAACCAGAATATATTTCTGTCATGCCATGTGATTAAAGTACCAGTACGCTCTGCCAGTGATTAAGTGGTGGCACATTTGATTTGGGATCACAACTTTACGAGCCTGTGCGAAAGCATGAGGTGTCAAATGACTCCCCTTTTGCAAAGATGTGCCACGGCTCGTAAAGCAAAGCGTGTCAAAACACTGTCTCCAGAAAAGAACTGTGTATTTTAAATTACCTGTAATAAAGTCCTTTAAGACTCACAGAGAGTAAGGCACAAAGGTGTATCTATAGTAGTCTTCACACCAGAAACAAGCACCATTTTGAACTCTAGCCTTGTTTTCCCCTCATCAAAAGCAGAGAAAATAGACGTACTTTTGTGTAGACCCCCGGGCCGACCCAGTGCTTCTCACCTGGTGCCTTTTGCTCCAACAGTGCAAAGTGATCGTCTGCCAGATGAGCAGCACCCGGCCGGAGCTTTTCCACTGGTTCCTCTTCCCGCTGGCGCTGGTGGTCTACGCAGCCATTTCTGGGATGCTGGGCTGGACGGAAGAAGCGGTGCTCGCCGTATTCACCGTGCTGGTCACGGCCGCCCACGTGCACTACGGGGTCTGCGTGGTGAGCAGGCACCCCCAAAGCGGCCATGGGAGAGCTGCACTGGGGCAGGGAGGACGATGGGGTCTGGGAACAGTTTCTACGCTGTCTAGCTGGGGCAGCATCCAGAAGTCTGCATGTTCAGTTATGGGGTGGGGTTTTTTTTCTGTGTATTGTTTTATTTAGTCTAAACTTAAAAAAAAAAAAAAGTCAGTTTACTGCAGGCAGTGCCTTTTCACACATGCAGCAACTTCAGTGACTAGAATTATTCCAACGTAGCCCGCTGGTTTCGGCTTTAAACCCATCACAATCAGAATATTTATGGACTGGTTTTATGTAGCAGCCAACCCACGTGGCATGAATGCTCCCACCCCTTTTTCTCCCTTTCTTCTTCCTGAGGTTACTTAACTGAAAAAATAGGAAGGTAAAATGCAAAGTGACATGAATAGAATTCATAAAATAAGGTTAACTTCGCTTTGAATCTGCAGGCAAAATAGCTGTCCCAGTTTTTAATCTTTTCTTGGCCCTCTGTTAGCATCTCTCAAGCTGGAGACATGAATGGTTTTCCAGTTCATTCAATCTTACCAGCACATTTTTGTGTCTGCTAGATATCAGTCTTGTCATCTATTGTAATCTGAATTACTGCTTAAATTCATTTTTCCTCAGTTAATGCCCTCTTTTCTAAAGAGTATTGTCAAATAGTCCTTAGGAAAGTGTCTTAATTGGGGGTTTGCTTTTAGATAAAACACCTTGCATGGCAAAGATCGCATTTCATGGGGAGTTGGTCAGCATTCTTTTATTTAAGATACACCACTGGGATGTAAGGATTTTTCTTTGAAAGAAGCCTTTTGTCAGCAGACATTGGCATCATAGATTTTACCCCAGCACTGATACGGGCCAGTTGGTGGAGGTCAGAATGTCCCCAAGTACACGAGGACTGTGGTTGGGTGCTCCCCTCTGTGACCGGGAGAAGAGAGATGCTGAATTGTGATGTACGTACGAAACTGGTTGCTAATCTCCATGATTTCTCTTTAGGGGAGGCAGCTGAGTGAACACTTGAACATTTACATCTTTTCCCTGAAGAAACGTGTCCAAGAGTGAACACCTGCACTATGATCAGACTGGTAACACTTGACGTGGAGATTTGCAACTCTTCTGATGTGATAAATAGTTGGAATTAATCTGATTAAAATAACCAAAGAATAGAATAGTCCAGATATCTGAACCACTGCGACAATGAGCTATGCAGCAAGATGCTTCATCTCAGAGGAAGATTCCCATCCAGCAGAGAAGTGTTTACCAAGTTGTTCTGCTGGTAATATTTATTCTCTTCACTAATGCCGCGTTACTACCCTCTCTGAAGCTTTTGTCTTCCTCCTCCTTGCCACTGTGTCCAAAGTCCTGGATAAATCCATGCTGGGTTACATGAGATCCTTGATGGTTTATAACCAGCACTGGTTTTGCCCAGCCTAGTCACCGGTGGGACCCCGGCAACGCAAACCCTCCCTGTATGTCCTTCCCACTCAGGCAGCTGTGCCTGCTACATTTTCCATATTTATTTTCTCACGACTCATTTCTTCCATACAGCCTCCTGAAGGGCTTACGCACATTCAGTCTCTTCCTCACCTCGAATGTGTGAAGAGAATGAGCTCAGAAAGCTAGAGGTACAGTAAAGTGTTTTTGAAACGTATGATTTTTGTCCCCCACCATTAAGATGAGTCTCAGCTGACCTGTATCTGTCAGAAACGCAGGCTCCGTACAGCAGCAGCTGGCCTTTATACTTACTTTCTAGGCAGTAACAAGCGCATGGTTGATATTGCGGTAGCAACAAACAATACACCCTACAAAAGCAACCAGCTGAGAATAAATTTGGCCAACAAACCTTTGAAGATGCTCATATTTCACCGCAAAACTAGTCAGTCAAACCTCATCTATGAGTGCAAAATGCTAAGCAAATAATTATTTGCCTGTGTGCTTGAAACAAATTCTTGTGGTTTTAGATAATGAAAACAAAAAGGAATTGAGACAAGAAAAGCTTTTTTTAACCATTACACATTTGCATGCAGATGTAAACTGCTCACCTCATCTATAATATATGTAGGTTTTCTGCGTGCCTTGGAGGAGGGAGTAGGAATTTGAGTTTCATCTTTTTTCCTATGCTGCCCTAGCCAGAGGGACTCTGTGGCCTTGAAGCACTAATGAAACAATCTGTCCGCCTTCCCCAAGGTAAGCATTAGATCACATTTCTCGCACAAAGGGATGTGACTGACTGACCGGCATATTTATTAACTAGTTAACTATCTCGCTTGCCAGAAGCAGGGCAGAAGCGTAGTTGTTGAGCTGCTGAGACTTAAGTTCACCTTTTTCAGTTCTTAGACCGTTTCTCTGGCTTTATCGCTAGCTTGATTATTTTTTCCACAGTTAACATACCCTTACATCGGTAGCTCCTATTAATATTTTCAGCGGAGCACCGACCAGTCCTATCTCCGTGAACATCCTCAATTTAAGTTCGTACTGCCTGTTACAGTAGTTGACCTACCACGTCAGTAGGGCTGATTTCCCCTGGCAGCCCTTACTGTAGGGACCAGGGGACAAGCCTGCCCACCCGCTTCCCCTCTTCACAAAGCAGAAATCATAGAATCATAGAATCGTTTAGGTTGGAAAAGACCTTTAAGATCATCCAGTCCAACCATTAACCTACACTACCAAGTCCACTCGAAACCAATCAAGGGTAGACTAGAAATGTCACACCGACTTGCAAAGCTTCTCATGGTTTGAAAGCATGCATGTTCCACCTACCAAATGAACATGTTGGGGGTCCCACCCCCCAAACGAACATCATACTACAGTCACGTTTCAAGCAGCTTTAAGGTTCGAGCTAGGCAGAGGACACAGGTCATCCTGTTAATGCTGCTTTGGAGGTTTTGCTGAGAGCCCTGCAGGGAAGGAAGGCTCCTATGCCCCCCAGCACCGCTGCGGTCCAGCTCCGGGGCTGCAGCTGGAACAAGGAGAGGCATCTGCCAGCCTTCCTCCCCGCTGGTGGGGCGGCCATGCCCCTGCCCTGCATGATGCCCAGGGAGCGTGGGGTCTCCACTGAGGCGCTCCCGAACTGCCCAAAGATCCCCTTTCTCAGAGCAAGGCTGATGGCTGTTTATTTCATGAGGGATGCTAAAAAAGGCAGTTCTGACCATGCTTGGAAGGGAACGAGTTTGATGTAGGCATGCACCCAGCAATCTCACTGTTTTGAAGTTAAATATTATATCTGATACCAGACACACTGCCACAAAAGTCTTGCCTATTTCAACAGTTTGTATGTAACTCGTCCACCAAAAGTATCTGGAGGAAGTCCTGACAAGAAAAAAAAATTAGAATAAAATAAACAAAATTACCTCTGGACTGAATGTGGTTGTACTGGAGGAACTCTGTGGACAGGCTTCCCTTTTCCCGCTGTCTTGCACTTATTTATGAAACAGTTGGAAATAAGGGTCACAGAAGCAGTACAATTTGATGCACTGTAATGGAGTATTTTGAAATATTTCATTAAATAAAATCATAAAACCTGAACTGCTGCAACCTGCCTGCACTTGTACCTTTCTAAAGAGAAAGTATCACTTTTAAAGGAAATTAAGTTCTGGGCAGCTTTTTCACATTCTATATGAAGACATAGCAAATAACTTTCTTTTTCTTTTTCAAAGCAACTTGTAACTACAATCTTTATAAAGACAAATATAAAAACAGATCATGTATTGCACAGTGTATTTTTAGCCATCTTAGATGGTAACTGGTTCTATGAATGGGAATAAGAATGCTTTGTTCATAGGGCTGGATGGTCACAGATTTATTTTGCAAAGTCAGATAACAGTATGAAGATAACCTAACAGTCTAACAAATTTTTTTTGGTCACAATATTGCAGCTGAAGGTTTTCAACTATTTGAACTGGAAAATATATTCCTTTTTTTTTATGCTGTTGAGGAGTCACACTAGCCCAAATACATGCCTCCCCCCTAGCCTTATGAAAATCAACTAAACTAGCAGTGCTCTCCCAGGTTGGGGTGCCCCGGTTGGAAATGGGCTCTTCTGGTCCTGGCTTCACCCTCTCCTCTCTACCAGAAACCTTCCCTAAGTGGGGCTGGGCAGCAGCTCAGCCTCTGCCCCAGCCCCAGGGATACCCGAAGGCAGTGGGAGGGCTCAGGCTGACCTGTCGCTGGTGGGACACAGCCAGGTAGCTTCAAGCCCATGGCAGAAAGAGGTCCTGGCTCAAATCCCTGGAGATTTAGCAGCAACTACTCCAGCAACATTGCTCATGCTGCAAAAGATCAGAGCTGTGAGAATTAGAAGGAAGTTTCCCCCTTTTCTTCCAAAAAACTAATATTTTAATCTAAAACATAGGTGGCTTTTAGGTCCTGCACTGAAGATTCATCCCTGAATGCTTGGCCATTGCAAGAAAAGTCCACTGGGAGCTTCAGTGCCCTTGCTATAGTACTCTCTTCACCTCCCGGCTGCTGCGAGTTTTGCTTTTGCTGTATCAAAACTGAGATATGACGAGATTTGGTACTCTGAAATCGGAAAGCGTTTACCATAAAGAAGAATGTTCTGTTTACATGCACATACATATGTGCATTTTCTTTTCTGATTTGTAGAAGGGGATACAGTTGCTGAGCTCTTACAGAAACAGACACTACCTACCCACCTTTTTTTTTTTTTTTAAAGCAACTGCCTTTTTCTTCCTGCTCCCCATATGTAGTCACTAATGAAACAAAAATATATTTAAACCAGAAACGTATTCTGTTAGAATGTTTTGAATAGTCTCTAGAGCTAGACAGATTTTAACATATTTTTTTTATTAAATATGTAAAAAGATAAACGCAAGTCAAGTTATTCACATATTCAGACAAAAATCTACTCTACCATGCGACAATTTGTGGATAATGTAAAATGACTGATACATCTGAATAAGACTTTTTGTATCTATTATGCCATTACTTATCGATTTATAATTAACAATACATATGTTTACATTCCTTTCAGTTTACATTTAATATATAACCAAAGATTTATGGTGTGCTATTTAGTAAAGGTAATTACAAATGCATATTAAAACCATAACGGAATAATGGGTTACTCACAGGGGGTGGGGGAGAGGGGCAACTCTTTCCCCTTTCAGAGCATCGCCCTCCCCTCAGCACAGCCAAATTTCTAGTGCCCACGAGGTACTTCACTGTCCCGGCTCCCTGCATCCCTGCATCCCCCTTGGTACAAGCAGTGAGAGGGCTATGGTCCTCAGACCAGAAATAGGCTATAAGGAATTTTCAGGAAATGAAGTTCAGCTTTTTTAATTTTTTTTTTTTTTTTAAATGTGCTTCAAAGAGAGAAAAGGAGAGAGGCACAACAGCCTGGCTATGAACCCTCTGGGGAGCTCAGCAACCCAACCATTTGCACCTTTAGAAAAACATTTTCTCTTGAAGTGCTCTCCATGCATCTGCTCGAGTAATAGCAGAAGGATGAACTGCAGTAAGCAGAGACTGGCGCTGATGAAATTAAGTTTATAGCCTGATCCCAAACTCCTTGCCCCATTGGAAATCCCATACAGATTAAAGGACATTCTGGAGACCGGAAAAAAAAATTAGTAACTGCTCTTCAGTTCAACAGTATTATGAAGAACTACTGTTTATTACAATGACAATTGTAATAAGTACATATGTTCTAATAAACACAAATACAACAAAAATGACAATTCCTCCATTTGTGGTGATTCTTGGAAATACTTCTTTTGGAATATACACGTTTTTATAAACCAGACCTTATTTGTAACCAATCAGAATGGGAAAGGAAAGCGCTGGCCTGCAGGTTGCAGTACTTTCAGTTCATCACCAGGTAGAACGTGAGGTCAGTGCTGGAGGCAGGGCTGGGAAACCTTCAGCCCGCAGGGTCCAAAAACTCTTCTGCTGAGCAGGGGGAGCAATCAAGGAACTGGAAATACCTGTTCTAATGCTTAACAGTATTTTATACATTGTCTGTGGTGCAACGCAACAGCAGGGATCTCACATTTAACTAAGAGCCACTTAGCTGCAGAAGATTGATTAGGAACCGAAAACTGCACGTGCATGTGTATGGGCGCTGGGGGTTGATTAATTGAAAACCTTTCTGTGGAAGCATAAGCTGGGAACTTATGCTTTAGGAGCACATGAAGGTCTAAGATGATTTAGCTGTTCAATAGGCTTTGGAGTTTTTCAGTGACTGCCCACTGGGATGGGACTTCCATGTACCTGCTAAATCAGCGAATTAAGAAAATTGAGAGACCAAGAATACCAAACATTAAATATTCAGAGACCACAATGCGCAGTTTTATGAGAAAAATAAGGAATGCTTTGTATGCTTCAAGATACTTCTGTTTATAAAATACCGTCATTTAGAACAAGGCGATGGGACCGCACTGGCACGGAACACTCTTACTGCAGACATCTCCAGGGCAGACGTGGTTCTGCACCGTGCCGGCCTCGCCGGAGGAAGGTAAGCCAAGCGCAGAACCGGGGCTGTGCCCCTCAGTCAGCTGGTCCCCCTCTGATGTGTGCTCTGTCTCCAGAAGGACTCCTCACTGCCTCTCCCTGCTTCGGAAGCAGCCTCAACACCTGCGAGGTGTCCACCACCCACTTAAAGGGAGTTTGGGGGGGTTCAGGGCTAGTGCTGTTGCTGTTTTTTCCCCCATGCCTTGGCACCAGTGAGGAAATTTTGTCTTCCGTACTTGTATGGCCGGGGCAGCAGAGTGGGGAAGGATAGCGAAAAGAAATGGCTGGCCTAATTTGTCCTCTTCTGAGGGGTGGGAAGCCAAATATGATGGCAGAGATCGGATCCTGC
The DNA here is from genome assembly GCF_030463565.1 of Pelecanus crispus. Lineage (NCBI taxonomy): Eukaryota > Metazoa > Chordata > Aves > Pelecaniformes > Pelecanidae > Pelecanus > Pelecanus crispus. The sequence goes on along the minus strand of NC_134644.1, from coordinate 127,990,223 downwards.
AGCCACACTTGTGTCAAGGAGATTTCTCTCCTCCATTAGCACTGAGCTCTGCGGAGGCAGAGCTGAAGCTGGAGGCTGGGACTGGATTCCTCAGGAAGGAAGAAAAGCTGGGAAATGTCTACTGACTAGTCAGGAAACTGGGCATGTTTTCAAAAAAACTTAAGTGGATATCTGTTCCTCCAGAAATAAGCCAAAAAACATACCATGCAGCTTTCTAACACGCTTTCTAACACAGGGGTTTAAATCTCCTAGTGAAACAGATGCTCTGCCTTCCATTTTGTTAAGGCAGGAAAGGAATAAATGTGAGCAACACGAGCATTTTCCTCCACAACACACCTCATCGCTATGGCTTGAGTATGACTTCCACTGTATCCCTTTATTCCAACTGTTCGACCAAATTTATGCCCCAAGGCAGATGTACTAGAAAACGCGAAAGCACCACAAAGTGAGAGACACAGCTAGTGGTACGGTACTTCTTGCCACACAAAATGCCAATATAAATATGTTAGAACAAGTTACAAGTGTATCATACTTAAGACAAAAAAGAAAAAAAATAAATATATATTTTTTTTTTTTAAAGAGCAGAACAAATCTCAAGCAGCCAAGTGGTGAAGTTGCAGTGATGTACAGTAGGTGATGTAGCCCTACAACCTCTTGGGAAGATACACTGAAAGAAGACGTCTGCAAATGCGTCTTGGCAAAGTATGGGTACAGAATGCAGTGGTTGGCTGGCACTCACTATGGTACAGAAATGTTAATGGCAGACTGGGAGTGAACTGATTTCAAGTTTGAGGCCACACATGTTCCGTTCTCCAGAAGAAAGTTCTCACACAAAACGAAAATTGTCAGAGACGCTGGGTGAGTCAGTACTCCTCCTGCTGCTGGGGCTGTTCATGGACTTGCTCTTCACCTTCATGCTCTTCTGTGTGGCTCTCCTGCAGGGAGAAAAAGACCACAAAACATTCTTCAGCAGAAAGCATTTCCCATGTAATCTTGCTGCCCCACAGTGCTTGCCGTAGCCTGAAGCTTAACTTCATATTTTCATGCAGCACATAAGTACAAAATGAGCTGCAGCCTAAGAAAAACAGCATCTTGTAATATTACAACGAAATGTATTTACTTTGCTTTTAATCAATGCGTGTGCAGTACTGATACCTGTCCAGCAAAAGTGTCAGTTTTCAACATCACAGAGCTATGCAAGAGTAAGCAAACATTTTGAATAGCTGGACAGTGAGGATGCTCAACAGTTAGATGCTGTATCATAGCATCTTGATGTCCTCCCCCATTTTCAGTTTGCCCAAGAATTTCTGAACCTGTCTGCTATAGTTTTCACACAATCTTCACTCTAGGTTTAGATCACTAAATGGTCAAGACACTTTTGCTATCGCCTGCTTTAAAAATTAAACTCAGCCTCCTTTTTGAGGTTAGATATACTACTATCCCAAAATAATATACCGATGCTAGACCAGAGTTCAAAAGGTTACCAACACAGTAATTTTTCATGGTATCCGGAAAATATAACCCAAGACTTGCAAACACATTTTCTTTGGGGGAGGGGGGAAAAAAATTGAACCCAGTATTCACTGAGTTACAGAGCTACTTTTAAAAGCACTAATTACTAATGAAGGCTTCCCTTTTGCAAATGGTTATTATGCACAGTATTTTCCAGAGCTGTCTCTCTGAACATACATTGCCATTGCGAGAAGAATCCCTGACCAAAAGGAAGGCTGGATCCTCGCTGCTGGTGACACCAGTTTTAAACAATTTCCAATTTCGAGACAACAGACCTGCTATCTTGAGTTGGCCTGATGTATCGGAGCTCAAAAAGTCTGGCTGACTCTCAGGGCATTACTTCTGCATTCCCACTAAGCGCAGCTGCATTTACAGCTTTTCTCTCAAGTGGCTTCCATCTTTCCGGAGCACAGTTCACTGAAAAGATCCGACACATCTACTCTCTGCCCTGCATTAGTAGCACTCCGCTGTAGGCAGCTCCAAAAGAAAACACTTTTCCAAGAGATTGAGCTGCCATTCAAAACGCAGCATCCCTGATGTGGTACCTCTGCAGAACTCACCTGGCTCCTGGCAATTTTTGTTAGAAGCGAGCAGCTTAACAACAAGCTTTAACAAATTGATACTGCTAACTTTTCAAATTTGAGGCAAAAATTAAAAGAAAAAGGGAGGCCATAATTTGAGTTTTCCCAGAATAGTTCAGAGCAGCTTATGCAGTAAGAAAATATTTCCCTTCTGGCAATAAAATCTTCGTATTTCTAAAGGGCAGGAACAGGAGAATAAGGTTCCTAACATTTGCTGATAACATTCCTAACATTTGCAAAGGAAATATTCGGCTGTTTAGCACATGCAGAAACAGCCAAATGCCAATCAACAGCAAGCTTTCTATCACTCAGGTGTTATTTTCAGGTAGAAGCCACATGTGTCAGTCAGAACAACTGCAGTTTAGCACCTCAAGGCCCCTTGGGGGGATCGATGCCCTTATTACATACAGCAGGTACACCACGTCAAAACAGCTTTTTGCGCAGCATCTAAAAATCGCAACTTCTGTGATGGGCTGCAAAGGTGCAAGACCTGCAGAGAACAGGAGTTTCACAGGGAGAAGCTGACAGCTGTGAGAACGTGACCCTGCCTTACAGGGTGCGAAAACTGAAGCTCGTTTAGCTGCTGTGAGCTATGTTCCCTTAACCCCATCTATCCTGACCCTCCTTATGTGTTGGGGTGACCTGCTCTGGAATGCACCTGTTCCATAGGCTCTGTGTATGTGGAGTTTATGAGACACACCTATTAGAAGGTCCACTCATGCAATTTTATAGGTCACGTACATGCTATCCTTTCACGCATATAATAGGAAAAGCCTCTAAGCACAAGGAGTGGCTTGGGAACCTACTCTGCAGCTCTGAAGAGTGGTGGCTCCTCTCTTGCCAGGCTTACCTTTGATGGAAAGGGTAAATCCTACGTGACTACCTCAGAAGTTGTTCTGAGACTTGGACACGCGCTTCTCAGTATGTACAGCTTGTATAAATACACCAAATGGGAAAGACAAGAGTCACTATGCCAAATTACCTTGGGACTGGGGAATCTCCTTGAATAGCATCCCCTAATAAGGAAAGTAGTGGAAGATCTATTTAGAGCATTTATTTCTGGCTTGGATCACACAACCATGGTCATCTCTGTCTCTCACAATGAGAGGTGCTCTCTTTTGACCCTTCAATCCATCTGCCTCAAACTATTCAGGTGTGCCTGTAGACTGAAGAGCTAGACCTTATGAAAACCAGCTGCTGGGGAGGGGGGGGGTGGGTGCCTTTTCCAAAAGCAGCAGCAGATGTAGTAGCTGCTAGAGCAGAAAGATACAAAGCCAACTGCACTTTGAGCAATTGCTTTGGAAACTTGAGCTGAGCAACTGATAGATCAAACAGCAGCAATCCACCCAACTTCTGCACGAACTGAACCAGAACAGCCTAAGCAAAAGCTTTCCTACCGTTTTGCTTTATGCAAAGACCTACATGGCTCTGGGTTTCATAACTAGACACACAGCCTCTTCTGGTTCAACAGTCTGAAGCTCTCCTACTGTAAGACCATATATCACCAAATGCTTTACATACTATAACATGAGTGCCAGGGGCTGCTTCTCCCCACCACCCATGTGTATCCTTTTTTAAAACTGTTCTCTGTCAACTTTGATGTTTTTGATGAAGAAGTGGGATTACAAATGAGCAATTTGTAATTAAAAATTACAAAGGATTACAGACTGATCAGCCAAATATTAAATGACAATAGCAGATACAACGTCCCTCTTGCATAAGCAGAACCATAATGGTGAGGTTTAAAACAGAATCATAACAGGGAAAAGGAAGCCTTTAAAAACAAGGAACTCAAATGGATTGATATTTGTGCTGTAAGACTCAAAAACTCACCAAAATCAACACAAAAAAAAAAAAATTTAAAAAAAATCAGTCTTAAAAATTTAGCCTTTATTAAATTAAACAAAACAGAAGCTTATGAAGTGACATGGCTGAAACTACACTGTGACTTGGAATTCTGAAAAAAAAAAAAAAATTAACACCCTGCTGCCACCACCCCCACCCCCCCACCCCCCATGACATGAACCTGATAAAAATCTCTTCAATGCAATACTACAATAATCAAACCTCTGGAGAATGTTTTTTATAGGGACTAAACTCTATACTTGCATTCTGAATCGTTCTATACAGAATTCACCTGACAGCCTATGATGCTCATGGGGGACCTAGGAACCTACAGGGAGACGTGACCACTTAAAGTGCTGTCCAGATTTTTTGTCTTGTTTTCTTCTTTTAGGAGGATTAAATTAAGCATAACAGGAAATTAGGTATAAAGGTAGACTTGTCCCTTCTGAATAAGAACAGTTGAGATGTGAAATATGAAAAATAGGACATAATCTCTATACCATGTCGAATACAGTAGCATTTGAATACTGAATGCCTGTCAAATTACAGCTAGGAAGGAAGAGGTTAAGATTGCTATCAAACAGTTATTGGAAGTATGAACTGAAAACAAATGTAAGTCACGATATTCAAGCACAAGGCTTTGGTCAGGGATCACTTGTGCAGCATGTGTGAGCTGCATTACTGCACATCCTCTTCCTGAAGAAAAGCCTCATGGCCAGAGTATCATTTATAAATGTCACAAATCCTGAAAATTAATGTAATCCTTTTTTTCCACTTTGCCTCTATATACTTGAGACAGTCTGAAACAGAGATTATTAAAAAAAAAAAAACCTAAGCTAGATTTACAATGAACTCATTAGCAAGAAAGTAGGAATGCTGGAGTTTCCTGTGATTTGTGAATTGGGGCTATTTCCCATCTGGGGACTGGGAAAGCCAAATTGCTGTTACTGAGGGATTACCCTGCAAAATGCTGCGAGATACAGAATTTAGTCTGGGACAAATTCGTTACAGAGAGAGAAAAAACAGAACTGAAGAGCAAAGCATGGCAATGAAGCAGCAAAGTCTGAAAACAAAAAGTAGGCAGGATCCGCATCAGCAAGGGAACCACAGTCTCTGGTTTAGTGCTAATGCCTTGGGGTCCTTCCTCAGCAAATTACAGTCTGTCTGCTAAGCTAAGGAGGAAACGCACCCTGGAAGATGAGGAGATCAAGTCTCCCATGAAAAGGTACAAAAAATTGCAAGGGGAACGGCCTCTGTATTCTTCTCTGGGGGAGCAGAGCTCTCCTGCTGAAGTTACATACCTGGCCTCCTACTGCAAAAACACATTTTTGATAAAGGCACGGTCATCGCATGTAGTTCATGCGCAGGCACAGATGATGCTTTCAACAGAGAAAGGCTTGGAAGGAGGAAGCAGATAAAACACTGGGATGTGGGCTGAAGTAGAACATTTTGTAATGTGTTCTGCCAGTAAGGAAAACTGCAGGAAGAAAAGCAGCAAATGCATTCCTTGGCTGGGAATCACTTGCTATTTAAGCCAACAGACAGACAGATGTGGTAGGGGTATGGGGAGAAGAGGGATTTTTCTGGCTTTGCTTTATAAATAAATCACTGTTCATGAATCCAGAAGACATTTGCTCTGACCGCTATATATATGTAATTCTTTTACCCTGTTATCACGTGCCTGGCAAATTTGTCTTATTATTTATTCCTGTGAAAATAATGGTTTCCTCCTCCTTTTCCTCTCTAGCACTTGCCCCACACCATGGAACAAATCCTCTCTCCCCTGTCGCTTCTCATCTGAGCAGTGGCCCCGTCAGCAGCAAGCTCATGTCCCTCTTGCACCTTTCATTCATGCTCTACTAGTCTTTTTTAGAAAAGCATGTGAGTTAGTAGTTGCTTCGACACTATTTTTGATAAAAAAAGCTGCTGCAACAGCTTTCTGGGAACAGCTATAAGACAGCCGACAGTACCACAGTGCTGCAGAGAGGTTAAGTTGATGCTTATACACTCTGGAGCCAAAGCCATCGTCTGCTGGAGACTGAAGGGTCAATCGTCAGGACAGCGCATACAGGGATGTAGTTAACATGTATGGGAGTAGTTCAGCTAAATCTCCACCGAATCATTATCCCTGAATGTATCCGAGGAATTTAACCAGCACCCTTTGCAGCTTCTTGCTTTGTTCAGTGTCTACAGCACTAAGACTAAGATGCAGTGAGATTCTTGCTTAATCTTGCAGACAATACATTTCTGAAATTTTGGTAATAGAGGGTTATTGGGTTTGCACAAGGAAGAATTTTGCCTATAGCAACAGGATAAAAAAAATGCTAAAGAGCATTATCTCTGCAGATATAATTATGCATTTGGCAACCTGCACCATACATATTACAACACTGCCACATGGGCTAGAGAAGCTTCACAGCTGTAGACATTGAACAGCACCTCTTTCAGCATTTCTGTGATTTTCAACACGTTAAAGAACATAAGTAAAAGGCTTTATGCAGAAAACAAAAAAAACAAAACTAAGGCTCAGAACCATATGAAATCAATTTCAAGTTGTGACACACCCCCTCCCCTTTCAGATCAACTTCAGCAAACCTAGAATACAAAACCTACACTGAAGCAGCAAAAAGCAACCAGCCTCCTGAATCCCTTCCCCAAGCTGAAAAGTCTGTTGTTTGCAAATGCAAACTTCCTTTTTGGGGGAGGAGGCATGGAAATCCTAGCTGCTACACTTCTGCTGACCGAAATATAGGACATGACCCAATACTGTGCCAATAAATTTTTTATGAAATTAAGCTGTTTTGTCTAAATAAAAGACATTAAGCTTGAACTTACATGTTCTTCTGAAGCATAAAGGACTTCCATTAGCCGATTGACAAGGTCATTATTCTCTCCCCCATGTTCTTGGCAGAGAAGTTCAATCTCCCTTAATTTGCCAAAGTAGAAATCCCTTTCCTTCTCCACGCCTTCAAGTGCAAGTTTTAATGAATGTACCTACATAAAAACCAAGACATGATGCATCAGTTTTGAGGGGTACTACAGACAAAACAACTCAGTCTAAAATTATGCATGCTAAACAATCTTAAATATGTATTCAATTTTATAGCTTAAAATGAAGTCCACTTTTTTTTCCTGAAGTGCTAGACTGAACCTTACACAACAGAGAACAGTAAATCAGGCACCCCCATTACGCCTCTTGGCTACGTCTTAACCTTGATCCTTAAAGGTCAATTTTCTCAGTGCTCTTTTATGCTGAAACCCAAAGCAGCAGTTCAGGAATCGGGGCTACTTAAGACTTGTCTCCTAACAAAGCTGCCAGAAGTGTCATGTAATGGTAATCAATAAAACTTTCAGCTCAGTACTCGCATTATTTTGCCTGGATAAATGTGTAGTTGTTGGGAAACCTACAGTATCTCCTTGCCTAAAAATACATAGATCTAGCAGAAAAGCTCACAAAGGGAAATGGTCGAGTTAGGAAATTAAAAGGTCCTCTAGTTGCCAATGTGAGTACTGCTGTGCTGTTTTTTCACCTCTCCTTTTCTGCCTCCCCACTTACCATACTGTTAGAGACCTGTGTTTCGGCACTCTGATGCCGTGACCGGCTGTATCACGGATGTTCTGCTCTGATTGATGTGCTTTCTCTATCAACAAATTCTCTCAAATGCCAAGTATCTTTCTCTTTGCAACCTCATTCACAAGAGTCTTCAAGCTATACTGTCAGTCTCAATTTCACCACTAGGACTGCTGCAAATCATTTATGGGCAACATAGCTGTTAATGATTAGGCTTCATATAAGTCATGACAGATGTTGCAATATATTTTTATACATACATATATTATATATACACACATACATATATATTTAAGAAAGAACAATTTTGTGGGAGCATAACAGATAAACTACTGTCCAATGGGATATACACAATCAGGATAACGCGTTTAAGTGGCTCTCAAATTCAAAGGACAGCAGTGTAACAACCAACAGAAATAATCACAGATGAAGCTGTCTACAGTAAACACACTGACCCCAATCACATGCAAATTACAGCCAAATTAGCATCTGCATTTTAAGGACTGCAATTATACAGATGATTTTCTAAATAAAACGCGCTAAATAAATTAAATTGCATCAGCCTACATTTCGGTGGACAGATACAATTTAATAGAAAGTGGTGTTGCCAGTTCTACTGAAAGCTAATTTATTTCATTCACTAGTAAAAATACCAGCAGAGTTCAAACAATGCTTTGACAGCCTACTAAATCCTATCGGTTCATTTTTCTGTAACTGCTGAGCTAGCGATGTCTTTTTCTGACCTTTGATTGCACTCTCAGAGGTGTCAGACAGCAGAACTGACCTGTTACCAGGGCAGGATCTCAGAGCATCTCATTCACCTACTAACCCATTTCTGACCAGCAGCCTGACTGTGACACCCAAATCTTCCCTTGGCAGTTTGAATAGGCGATTGATACGATGACCAGTCACCTTAAAAGGAACTATTTATTCATGAAAATAGAAAGAGCAAAATGGAACAAGGGTTTACAATATTTTGGTCTATAGATGAAGACCTCACATTTAAGGATGTGTCTTCTGGATCTGCAGCAGCATATTCCTTGAGAGCAGTGCCTGCATCCAGACAGAACAAGAACGTAACTGCTTCCAGATCTCGCTCTGTGCTTGCTAGAGCTTGGGAAAACAATGAACTTCAGCTGAAACACTGGCAGCTAATAGCTCAGTCTGTCTCCCCTTCTGACCTATTTACTATGAAGGCACTCTCACGTTTTTATTCTATATATTCATGACATTTTAAGAAATAGAGTCATTAAACTATGCATACATGCGCACAGTTAATGAACTACTGTATACAGTAAACACTGTTATAACCAAGCCAGATATGCTTTTCTTCAGTTACATATCCGCTACTTGTCTCTGACATAGGTAATTAGGCACATCCACATGCTACTTCTTCCTTCTATTTACTTGCCAGAAGGCTAATCCTGTATGAGGAACAGTGCATGTTAACTCTCATGCTCTGTTTCTGGACGAGAAGTACCTCTCTGCAATCCACTTAATGGGTGCAAAGGCAAAAGTTCCTACTGACTGGTCTTTTGTCTGACAGTACTTATTGGTAGTATGGATACTCACAGGACTGCAGAGCCAGGTTGGAGATTAAGTACATATTGTAGACACGCAGCCAAGATAGTGCCGTTTTCAGAAACTATGTGTATAGTAGCATACAGTTAGCAGTTCCTGGGACCATTCACCATATGCAAAGGTCTCTTCTCCATATGTAACAGTCCCTGGTCTGTGCTGTGTCCTCAACTGCACTCAAACTCTTTGGGAGAGTACTAGCTGTGTCAGACCAAAAATACAGCAGGGACCACTTTAGCATTTTAATACTATTGGTAATCATGTTCCAGTGCACAGTGACATTCTTTGGAAGTGTTTAATTACAAATTTACTAAATTTGCACTGCAAATTTAATTTAATTTAATTTAATTTACTAGCACAGGCCAAGGCGACAGCTAAGACCGTTTTAAGAGAAACTTTAAGATTGCTGGGAGCTGTTAAACTAGCAAATGCTATGGATGGCTTGCGATTATTGCAAATAGCTCCTTAAGCAACCCTGTGGTAAAATATAGTGTATGGACAGCCCCACTACTTAAACTTTTCCACTACAAATTGCATGGAACTTCAGATGTTTCAAGCTCCCTTAGCTGCCATCCATGAAAGGGCTGGGAAAAAAACCTCCAAGCTGTTACAGCCACATAGGAATTTGATTAGAACACCAACTTTCCAAATCCCCAAAATTTCTTCTCATCTTTGGTGATGGGGGAAATAATCAGTTTTTCCTCAGGGTTATTTGTATACAAAGCTTAAGGTTTTCACACATGGAACGTGCTAGGAATACATTAGCAGCGGGTGTGATAGTGACTGCCTCTTTTAGCAAAGATCAAATATTTTTATGTTGCTCAGATCCCAACCAACTCTTCCCTCCTGAAGCAAACACATTCTGACTTCTGAGTACAAATGTCATGGTTTAAGTTGCATTAAGCTGACGTTTGAAATCCACTCTTACATTGATTTAAAAACTGAAAAAGATTCTGTGAAAAATACATACATGCATTCCTTGTGCAACATTTAAAAACTTTTCTGTTACAGCGACAATCAAAAGCCCATTTGGAAGGCTGGTAGACCTTGTTGTGCTCTCTGCTGCTCAGAATTATACCCTGAATCCGTAGTACGCCGTGTTTGGGATGTGGCTATCCACCCACCACCTTTAAGTGCATAACAGTAACTAAGAATTTGCAAACAGTGCCTCAGCAAACTGAAATCTTTGTTGTTCAGCTCGATGAAAGTCTGAAACTGAAATGCCCTTAATTGTGGAAAATTATACTTGATCCAGAATAATGACTTCTTCCTGAATGCAGCTGCCAGGCAGCTCAGACTCTAGAATATGAGGTTTGCCTTTCCATTTTCCCTCGTCCAGGACAAATACAGGGATCAGGCCTCATCTATAATAGTGGCATTTACACCATTCTGACAGCACGGTCTTGAGCCAGATGCAGATATTTATTCATGTCCAGTGCAGACACTCTTGCATGTCCAGGAATGACAGAGTGGTGTAAAGCACCATAGCATAAATGAAAATTAAGCCCTTACATTTTTAACATTAAAGAAATTCTGAAGCTTTATTAATTATATTGCAGAAGATTATTTATAATATAACTAAGTATTCTCACAAAGGTAGATCACATTTTTCAATGAAAAAGGCGTATTACCTTCTTAACGCCTTTTTTCCAGAAAGCGGAGTGCAATGAGCTAGTCTTGATTCAGCTGCAAATCTTTAACACCTTGATATTACAAACAGGCTTGCCTTCTTCACAACGACACATTAAAATGATTTATTTCAAATTTGTAATATACAAGAGCAAAGACACTACTGGGATTTTTCCTATCCAAGTGAAATAAAAGATACATTTCAACATGTAATAAAATTATCATACTTCAGCAGGACTTACCTGTCATTCCTAAGATCACCTTTTAGAAACACTGGCAAACACCAGTCATCTCTGTCAGATGTTATTTTTAACAATAAATCACTTCTTTTTTCTTCCCAGCTGGGCTATTTCAATCTTTTGTCCCTTCATAATTCTGGAGAGCATCATTCAACACAGGGCAATAGTAGATTTCATGCCTGCCTGTGACAATGAATGCATCTAATTTTATGCCTACAGCAAATTTACCTGTTCACTGAGCTGTATGACTTGAGTTTCCAAATCTTTATCTGATTTAGATGCTGAGCTGCTTGGTGCAGCTTTCTTTGCTGAAGATGGGCGAGAAGGTGTTGATCCTGGTTTAGAAGCTGGACTGGATTTAGCAGCACCTGAGAAATACAATAAAAAAATAATCATCGAGATTTATCCCTATGATAAATCCAGTTCCTATTAACCTGATACTGAAACAAAAATGTTCATTTTACAGACAACAATTCGCCAGTGCTGCTATACCTTGGGGAAAAAACCCCACATGTTTCCTAGTAGTTTTACTTTGTGTTTACTACTCAGAATGAAGTAACTCTGAAACTAAAATAAACAAACATCAAGCTAAGATTATAAAGTTCCCTTAGCTGTCAGCAGCTTTCAGCTTTAAAAAAATATGCCATTAGCAGCCCATTCCCCCAGCCCAATATTTAGTGTACATGTCTATCTGCAATTTTCCTGGAGAAAGGCAGGCTTGAAATCAACCCAGCTAAACTGCCTGTGCTTTCCCCATTTTCAGATGCAAACCATCCCTGAGACAAAGGCATTGCAAGTCACAGAGCACGCAGAATTAAATCCTTCAGTGAACTCACAGTTGCCATAGTGACTAAGAGATGAGTTTTGGTCTGCTTAGGTTTTGCCATTTGTTTTTAATTACTTGCACTGCAAATCTGCCAGAATACGGAGCAACATCTTTACCAGCAAAACTGGCAAGTAACAAGTGCGCACGGGTACCTTTTTTCACAAGGCCTGAGGCACACAAATGCCCAAGCAGGGAAACATTTGTGTCAAAGGGTTTGCAGTGCCTTCATACGAACGTCACACCTTGCTCTGCCTCTCCATCTTTCCTCTCCTTGTCGCTGGCTGTTTGATTTAGTCGCTCAGCCCCGGTACATGAGTGCCCGGCTCCCGGCCATCCACCTTGCCTGGGCTCCCACAGGCACTGTGCTCTCACTCACAGCCTTTTCCTTGTTCCCTCCAACTGGGAAAAAATTCAGATGCAGTGAACATACATCTGGCACAAAAATCGCTTGGGTAAAGAAGACAAAACAGAAACCCAGCCTCTCCGACCTGTTTTATTTGATTTATTAAGCAGGCATGGGAATAAGAAGTCGTGCTTTGCAGCACCCACAGTTATCACTGTTTCTTACAAAGAGCAAAATACAGCTGACCAGACATGTGGATGAGCTCCATGGCCATCGCCACCATCAGATGTTGTCAGCTCTGAAGCCTGGGACACACAGGGTGTGGGAGAAAGCCTGAATCCAGCAAGCACCCAGCTGCCGGCTGAGCTCTGAGCTTGCTCCACTTCTGGAGGGATTTGCCCCAGCTTTCTCCGCAGCCACCTTCCACCCCACACCTCACCAGCTGCTCCTCCCATACAATTGCTTGATTTATGGCACACTACAAATTGTTTTAAGTTGTCATTTCCACAATGTATCCCCAGTATCAGACAACACTTTAATAAAGTAATTCATTGTAAAACCAATGTTTTACGAAGGCGTTGCTAGGAAGAAATTGCAAGGAGGCAGGGAAAGGCAGGAGGGGAAGAGACAACTTGTGGTGCTGCCCATATGACCAAACCCTGGAGCTCACACGGTCTCAGTGACCTAGAACTGTGTACAGCGGTCCCTTGGAGGAGCTGAAAAGCGATGGGAAAGGAAAGCAGCAATGGGTTATTTCATCAAGCTTGCTTAAGCTTTCCTGATCTAGTCACAGGCCTCTCTTTGTAACAAGCACCTCCTCCCACCTCTAGTGGTAACTCTGTATTAACTGGGTCATCTAATGCCAACAGAACACAAACAAACAACTTGATAATCCAACTGACTTGTGTAAACATGTCTCTGCAAGATGCCCATCCTCCTTTTCTATGCTCTTTAATATAAGACAGATAAGAAAAAAAAAAAAACATATATGTTGGGGATTTTTTTTTTTTCCTCAGAAATTGGTGACTCCAATAGCTTCCATGTCTAATTGCATATACAAATTCACCTCTAGCAGATTTCAGATACAGTATACAGACCCGCTAAAGTTGGGAAAATTCAATATTGTATGAATGAAATTAAACTTCTTTTCACATCATACTTAGATCAGCAAAGAATAAATCATTTGTGGAAAAACATTAAAAATGCCAAGGTCTTTCTCCATTATTTCTTTCTTTAGGCAATTTCATTAACTTTAGCGCCCTGCCTTCAATGCTCTGCAGGTTCAGTCCATATTTGGACTAAGTAAAAATCAGCTGCTTCAGAGCAGGATTGTTAAGAGGCTCTCAAAGCTAGGAAACTAATTTTCCTTTGGATTAGCAGGTAAACAGAAGAAAACTGGTGTCAAAATATGCAAGATAAACACACGTGTGAAATAATCACTTTGACTATAGCATTCTAGTTGGGCTTCAGGTTATTTAATGAATACTTGTATCACATGCAACTGCAACAGTTACCTATACAACATTTAAAATAATATATATGTATACTAAACCAAGGTATCAACATTTATTTCTTACCATATTCTGCAAGATGCAGTTCAGGATATCAACTGAAAATTAAGTGCTATAAAACAAGCTATGGATCTTCAGATGCAAAACCTTGGCTGGTCGGTGCAGCTCCCCCCTCTACCAACCACCCTTCTACTCGAAGGCAGCACTGGTTTGTCTCTAGGCAGCAAGCACCTGCGCACAAGCACAGGAGAAGCTGCTCAGCTTTTCTAGGGCAGCATCCCCCGGCCTGTCAGCTCTTCACCATTTCTCCTGGAGGGGATCATGGTGCAAAACCTAAGCAAGGCACGTTGTGCAGCCACAGCATATTGCTCCCTTCCATGCTCAACAGCCCTGTGAAGCTAGTTCTTTGTAGATTGGGGTAGCGATCACAAAAAGCCAAATCATTAAGTACACACCTCTTTTTAACCTGCAGAGAGAGTTAAGGCCAGAGCAGGCACAAATATTTAATCCCCAGGTATTCTCTCTAATTTGCAGCTGATGTGCCCTCCCAGAGCATGCTGAGCAAGCCCACATCACCACTGTCTGCGGACAGAGAGGCCTGGATAGCAGCAACACACCGCATTATATTCTGCCCTCCTTTGAAAACAACAAAGCCTTTTGAATTTCCACGGCAAAGTGTTACTAAGCTTTATAAAGTCCAGACAAATCAAAAGAAATCGACTTTTGCTCCGCTGCTCAGGATCAGCTCTTAAATGAACATGATATTCCAATGTCAGTAATGCAGATAAAAACCAGCTAAATAACCTGAGCATTTCAGACTGTATCAGCTACAGCTGGATAGAACTTAATTGCAACAGAGAACGCCTAGGGATTTCTAATTTAAAATTTCCTGGAGTGGGAAAAAAAAAAAAAAAGCTTTACTGCACATTTATTCTGAAATATCAGTTTTAGAATCAGCTCAGAGGTAAGCCTCCCATTTCTAACAGAAGCTTAATTTCATAAAAGAATTAAAGGATGCTCGTTGGTAGAGTAGTGCAAAGTACTTGAGACAGCCAGATACCTAAACAGAGATGAAAGATCTTGGTCGACTTAATGACTTTGCTATTGAGCACCACAATGGCTTTGCAGTCAATTAGTGCAAGTGTGGAATAACTCCTAATGCATTGCTCAGAGGGGCTATATAACCCAAGCAGTTTAAATTCTCTCCAACATTGTATCTTCTATGAAAATATATATATATGAGCCATTTACATATTCTGAGAAAGCACAGAAATTTTATACAAATATTTTACATACAAAATACCTGATAACCAGCTCTTTTCACTGACCACTGAGAAAACTGCATTGTAATCAGTGCCATAAATGTTACCCATTACCAACTCCTTTTCAAGCTTACTGTCGATGTTCAAAAAGATACTCAAAACCTGACTGGACATGGTGCTGGGCAACCAGCTCTAGGTTACCCTGCTTTGAGCAGAGGGGTTGGACTGGACGATCTCCGAGGTGCCTTCCCACCTCCACCGTTCTGTGAGAACTTCTGTTACAGCATGCTCTGATTTTAGGTTAATGCAGGGTCCAACTGGATTTTTTTTAAACAGTATCACAGCTGCTTCAGTTAGCACCTGGATAACTTTTTATACCTGCCCATGTAACAGCAGCAGAGATGGGAAAAATAAATTTACAGTTGAAAGACAAATTATTTTGTTCTTGTACTGAAATAAGTTAGCTGAACCAGCTTTGAAACACATTACAATTTTCTATCTGTTGTACTCCAGAAACAATTACCAGTCAGTCCCATCATAATGAAATATATCCCCTCCGGTTTCAGCTTTAGTACTCTTTTTGCTAAAGACATTAAGTTTTACAAACAGATGTACACTTCTGCAATTTAAAACAGTGGATGTTGGCACTGTGCAGGTTTTGGGTACAACAAAGCTAGGCTGTGAATTCCAGGTCACTTTACATCACAAGCGCAGTCTTGCAGACAAGAGACCTATTTAATGTTTAGAGAGAAATCTTCCTTGAAGCTATATGAGTAATTAGTATACTGTTAAATATTTATGTAAAATTCCAAGGAAATAGATGCATGAATACAGTGTGGACGTGCGTGAGGACAGCATGGAGAGCAATGGAAGCCCTGAGCAAGCACGAGACTTGGCTGAGCCCTCACGACCACTGCTTCAACGGAATTTGGGAATCACTCGCAGTATATCTTCAGTCAAATTAAAGGACTTCATGAAGTGAATATTCCTGACTCATGCCACAGAAGGAAAAAAAAAACCCACCAAGAGGCCACAGAGCTAGCAATTTCTTCACGAGCTAAAGAAAAACTCTCCATCCACTTAATAAAAATGAGTGAGAACAGTAAATAAATTAATATTCACACACACTTATTGTTGCTGCTACACTGGGATGCAAGAAACTGCTCAATTTAGGGATGCTTAATGGCATAAGTGATGACAAATTATGCTTAATGGGAATGAAATGACCTCAGACAAAATCTGACTCGACTTTCAGCATCCCAACACGCTGCAGCTCAGCTGCCTATTTTGTGCTACTAACTTCCCCTGGGTGGCAGTTCTCCTCTGTCCCCTCAGGTCTCCACACCTCCGCTGCTGCTGGCCACAGTACAGTCTGATGAGCTCTACTTTGACCACCTGCCGGACAGCTGGCAAAGAGAAGCGTGTACACGTACTTGAAACTGAAGCACTTCTTAAAAATTTCAACAGTGGAATCCAAGCAAGAACATACAATGGAGTCTACTTGTCAGATGAAAAGGTTTTGTTGATGGCATGACTCTCTCAGTTCATCTTTAATAGTTCCCATCTATCAAATCTTCTTCTAACCACAGCCTTTTCCCCATCATAAATGAAGACTTTTCTGTAGATTTAAACTAACCAACATTTTAATGGCAACTATTAATTGTTCTCAACTGAAACTCCTATTTTCTCTAGAAACATCTTCCAGCATGCAAGCATTCATCTTCAATGGACAAAACCATTCCACATAGGCTTAACAGAAGAATACAATTTAAAATCTGAAATGCTCTTAAAAAGCTGCATTTTCTAAAATTCAACTGTCTGCTTAGCTACAAGGAGAAAGCAGTCTCAACAGGAAAATCTGAAAGAAAATATGTGAAGAAATGCATACTGAAATATGAAAGATCGTGCAAAAATTTGAGCAACACAGGCATTCAAACCACACCCACAGTACACTGAAAATTAAGACAGCAATTTTCACCACTGTTTTTCAAACACAATCTTTCTAGAAAAAAGGCCTTGGCTCCTGCACTGCAAGCAGCATTGCTTCGTGGTCTAAATTCTCAGGCTCAGTGGCTTTAAAAATTAAACTCTCCTCACGCTGGCAGAGAGGTTGTTTCTGTATTAAGGCTGAGGCACTTTCCTCTCTAGCTCCCAGGCCAGCACTGTCACTGCACATGCTGTTCCCGTCGGCTGGTACAATTCCTTGGCCTCATATGAACTAGGCACAAAAGCATTTTCAGTTTGTCGCCCCGTGGCTCTTCCCATCTCCAGCTCTGCCACGCTGTCCGGGAGCACCGCACCACCACGAGCAGAGGTTGCCATTGCCCCTACCAACTGCCCGCCACCTGGGGAAAAAGGTGGCATGTTTTGGTGGAAAGCAAAGGAAAAAAGCATTAGAAGGAGTTCTCTAGTCTCCCAGGAGTCCTAATCGTATCACTAGCTGCTAAAATAAAGGCTGGTTTTGTTGAGTATTTTTATCCCTCAAAATTAATTTACAGCACATCTGCCACAGTAGGATATATCATTTCCCTAAAGAAAAATCAGTGTTTTTCTTGTGCAATTGGCTTTTCAGTGGCACGCAGATTATATATAAAGCATTCGTGCACAAACAGTTCATTCTGCCCTGGTTATTTTCCCTGTCATAGCGTGAGTATTTTTAGCCCTCATGTGATCCTCCAGTATTTTCCAGCTCTGCTTTAGTCATCCTGCTCTCACTGAATATTTCAAACTAAAACATCTAACAGCCTTCAGATCTAAAAACCTCTCGCACTTTTAGCTTACAAGTAAATAATTAATTTTGTTAAGCTGTCTTTTACCTGCGCATTTTTGACACCCCACACCCATACACAGAACAGCGCTCCATGGAGATTTGCTCCGACACACAGGAGTACTTACATAAGGCACTAAGCTAAAATCCTGACAACCTGATCACCATTTTCAATTTGATCAGACGAAGCTCTTTCTGCTCTTTTCCACAGGGAGCATTAGAACTGGCACAAACAACAGTGCCCTAATATTTTAATCCCTTACCATAATTTTGACTCTACATCTGTAGGCTGTTTACCACTGCATTAGAGAAGAGCGGAGGCTGTAGGAGATCGAAAGGCGGCTCAGGGCTGGCAGATGGCGTTATATCTAAAAGCAGCTGTGGTGCTGTTGGCAAAGAGCCTGCAGCGGTGGTCTGTGCTGCTGGCTCCACTCCTCGAAGGATGAAAACATACCCGTTCCCCCAGCAGGGAGCTGCATTTACCTGGCAAATCCTTGCTGCTCCTACTATTTCTAGAAGCAGCCTTTTACACGTCTTACTGAAGCCATCCACCCTCCGTACAGTCATCGGCTTGGCAACAAATCGGCTCTGTCTCTCAAGGAAGGGACGAGGTAACGCGAGGGTGGCACAGCAGATTAGTTTTAGGGACCTATTTACGCTTCCATTTCCGAGCTGCATTATCCTTGACCTGTGCTGACTCCTCAGTCGGATTGCCTTTAGGAGAGGTAGGGCCATGGCTGTTGCACTGCTCCCCGATTAACACAAAACCCAGTGCATTTTCAGGTTTCTTGAGTTTCGCTTTGTTTAGAAGCACTTTTAAAAATGAAATAAAGACCACACTCGGCATTTGCAGAGATACAGGTAAATACCCATGTATAGGTACAGATACCAGCTACCTGATACCATGGGTCTTGCCACGCTTTAGTGTCAGATTAAAATACCAAAAATAATTCTAACTCATGGCAGCTACCTTTCTGGGTAAGCTTTCAGAGCAGGCTTTAGGGATTTGACCCCTTTCTTGTTAATTGAAAGACATATCTTAGTCTACCTCTGAAAACACAGAGTTAGAACAGAGTGTTATAAAGTCGTTATGAATAATTAAAGAGATCAGCACCTCCTAAATCATTCAAAACCAAAACCCTGGCAAAGGGAACTGGAAGAGTTATTCTGTGGAACAACAGGAATCATCTGAAACAGATATGAAATTACTGGTAGCTAAATAAATTATTCCTTTAGGAATATTTCATCAATTTAGAATAGGCATATTGGAAGGTCTGTCAAAACAAAAAATATAGTGTGAATGAGTACCCATATGCCTACTTGCTCCTGATATTGAACAATAAGTGCATGTATTTACATATGTTCACTGCACACTGTTTAAAAATTTTTGGATTATGCTGGAAGATCTTCTGGGTTCTTTATTTTCTCTCACTATTGCTTCTTTTTGTTTCATTAATGAACTGAAACAAGACAGTACTAAAATTTCAAAGCTTCAGTGTTACTCTAGAACAAATCACACAAATTAAAAGTGACATTTAAAAAAAAAAGGTACCAAAAAAAAAAAAAAAAGAGCCAAACTACTGTGGCAAACTGCTACAGATACTGGCAAATGCTTGCTGCATTGGTGTAAGAGGTTATTGCATCAAGCAGCCCACAATGTTTACTGCTGCCACAACAAAGTCAGTGGAAGTAAAGCCATGCCCAAAACCTCACCCATTCCACTGAAGACCTAAGAACATAGAATAACAAAATAATCAACATAAAACTCATAGATAGCCATTTAAACTGTGCCACCTGATGTTGCACTTACCCACGGGCATGTATTCCCTCTTTGTGCCTGTATCATCAAGGAAGACAAAACTCCAGATGGGGTGGGGAATTCTTAGCCTGCCGCAGAACTCATGAGACCTTATCTTTTTTTTCCTTTTTAGTATAAATGGCTAAGCTTGTTTTACTCACATGGGCACATTATGGTTCTTATAACAACTGTAATGAATACTCCTTCATTTCCAGTTAAGCGTGCATGAGCATGCACAGACACACACACACACACAACAGAAGTAAGGAAGCACATCTTTCATGGTAATTTCCCAACTACCCAGGACTTGCTTCCACATCATCCCAATTTACTTCCAAACAGCAGGAGATGAGGCAGACACAAGCTTGCAGATGCATATGGCCCACCTCCCAGAGTGTCCTCTATCAACAGGCACCCAGTTAGGGCTCCCATCCTTTCAAGCAATCAGGCTACATGATGAGGTGAGGTGAGGCACAAAGGCACAATGCATCAGGGAAATGAAAACGTGCTCACCCAGCAATTGAATAAACCTAAGCATGGCTGACACCTAAATGAAATAGTCCTGTTCTAAAATGCAGGCAGCAATACAAGCTACAACTCTCATTTCACCTAGCATCATGCCATGTCTACACGCCCCCCTCCCCACCTCAAAAAAAATTAAACTAGTGTCCTGCCTGTCATACTTCTCGACAATATTTAAGCTAATAATGAAGGAGGCTTTCCATGAAAAAGCTAACTTCCACAGCCACAGAATCTTACCAAAGATCATTACATTATATCTCAGTTGTCCTATGCCATACAAGGGCTGAGGAGGCACAGGACATGTGCTTCATACAGCCAGCAACACGACATGAGATCACTGCATTATCCTCCATATCAGCTGCCTGGTTCCACTTCAGCAGCTATTCTATTTCTCTAGGATTGTCACCTCCACAACTTTAATTTGCATGACACATTTGTGACTTTGGTACAAACAGACCATCTGCAAGAACTAACAAGCATGGTAAAGTCTGTATTTAATAAAAGTTTCTTTTCCAATTTCTCAATTGGGTAACACCATGACATTAGCACTTGGGGTTTTTTTTGTTTTCAAAGGGAGTACAAGACATCACATGGGAAATTATAGCATACCAGGCCCTGAAATTCAGAAGTTTAGACACAAGATGGTGCAAAACAAAGACGTAAACAAGCTGCAAAAGCCCAGAGCAGCACTGGCCTGCTATTAGGCGCTCAATTTCCTGGAAGCACTAATGAGCTGAAGGCAGCTGGCCAAGTATGCCCCACTTTGATGTCAGAAGTGATCAGAGCAGAACGCTGAAATCTGGGTATGATTCCAGAGCATAAGCCAGCCTAAAACAGAGGGTGCCTCAAACCTGCCCCTTCCCTTTGCCAGCACTGGTGCACACCTGAGCCCACGAGAAGACGGGTCACATAATTAAGCCAACTGAAAATTAATCATTATTTGAGGACTGGGTTAGCATGAATAAAGTAAACCCAGGACAGAACAATAAAGGAATTAAGTGTGTGTGCATGTGTGTTTCTGTATGCACAAACCTATACATGTACAGTCAACCAACCCCAGTAACACTAGTTTAGTCTTTTTTTTTTTTTTTTTTTTTTAAATGTTAGCGGCTCTCCTGTTCACTTAACTCTCAGTTATCAAAAAAATGGCATCTGCTTAGTGACCAATCATGCCCATATTACATAAAGATCAGGCTTAGTCCTTCGGCCCATTCCAGACACTGTCGTGGTTTAACCCCAGTAGGCAGCTGAGCCCCACACAGCTGCTTGCTCACTCCCCCCCCGGCAGGATGGGGGAGAGAATGAGAAGGGCAGAAATGAGAAAACTCATGGGTTGAAATAAAGACAGCTTAATATGTAAAGCAAGTGCCACATACCCAAGTAAGGCAAGATAAGGAATTCATTCACTACCTCCCATTGGCAGGCAGGTGTTCAGCCATATCCAGGAAAGCAGGGCTCCATCACACGTAACACTTACTTGGGAAGACAAGCGTCATAACTCTGAACATCCCCCCACCTTTCTCCTTCTTCCCCCTAGTTTTATTGTATGGAAAATCCCTTTGGTCAGTTGGGGTCAGCTGTCCCGGCTGTGTCCCCTCACAACTTCTTGTACACCCTTAGCCTACTCACTAGCAAGGCATCTGAGAAACAAGAAAGGCCTTGATGCTGTGCAAGCACTGTTCAGCAATAACTAAAACATCCCTGAGTTACCAACACTGTTTTCATCACAAATCCAAAACATAGCACCACATAATCTCCTATGAAGAAGATTAACTCTATCCTAGCAAAACCCAGTATAAACACAAAACAAAAAGTTAGAAGACAGAGGTATCTTTGAGAAAGAGCAATAGTTGTATGTTGCTCACTTAAGAGAACTACCGTACCTGAACAATGAGCACATATAAAGCCACAAATCAATTCATTTTTTTCCTTCTTAGTCAGACCTTAAGATTTGGAAGCATTTCACTCACCACAAAAAATTAATAAAAAAGAAATCAGCCTGTGCTGGCAATTTCCTGTAAGGGCGGAGGTGTGAGAGAGAAATTTAATGTTCTTGAATACACTTACACACACCACATTCATTGACAAGAAGGTTAAATGCCTTTGTCTCCATCCTCAGACATCACTAAAATCCACATCACCTACATCAAGGGTTCACAGGGGGGAAACCCTATGCTTGATAGGGCTGGGCCAAACTAGAGCGCACCACAAGAAGTTAACTTCTGCCATCTCAGATGCTAAGCCTATGGACAAGGAAAAAAAAAATGGCCCACCCACACAAGGAAATAATTTTTAACTAGTATTTACGTAAAATGGATCACAGTTTATAATTGTCTTCAGAGACAGAAATGGAATTCTGGAAGACACAAAATACCTGCAGTTGGAGAGTTTGCATGGTGAGACTTTTTGGGCAGGTTGAAGATTTGTTCACCAGGATCTGGTGGGGGAAGAGCATCTTGGCCTTGTCGAGCTTCCACAGGATCATACTCCTTCCCATCATAGTTAGCATCAAAGAACTTCTTAAACCATTGAATGAAATCTAAGTTGTCTTGGAAGCGCCCTTTGACCAGTTTTTCCACAGGAATTACCTGAAATGTAGAATAAAGGTTCCAATAATATATCACTGCCATTTTTAAAAATAAAAATTACATATACACACTTAATTGGGGGAAAAAAAAAAATCTAACAACTATATCAGCATATATTCCCCTGTTATTCTTTTCTTCCTAAAAGAAAAGGAAATTATGGTAGATTTGGAAGTGCTCTTAATAAGAAATAAAACTGAAATAAAATGATGACCCAGCCTTTGAAGTGGCTATACAGTGGGTGTATGTAACCCTTTATTACTGCTCTTCCACTGAGTTACTCCTTCCTTACTGCAGTAACAGCCATGATGAATGAAGCTGTTCAGAGAGTAACACTATATTCCACTAACTAGGGATCTCTGTTTTAATGGACAAGCTACAGTTGGGCATACTAAAAACGAACAATTCTTCAAAAGGTCCAGACGGGAGCTTCTTGCTCTCTGTCGTACCGTTTGAACGACAAAAAACCCAGCAACTTTTCCAAGACATGCTGAAGTTCAAACCAACCTACATTTTGGCAGTACATGTTCATCGTATGAACTAACCCTGAGGTTTTAACCTTGTAATTTTTTTCCATTCCATATATAGCTATACATAGAACAGTTCATGGACATGCAGAAGTTGACTAAAATGCCTATAAAGTTTTAGTAAAACAAAAGAAAGGCTTTGAGGATGTCTCCATATCCATATCCTGCAAAATTTTTCACAGAAACAAAGCCTCCAAAAGGTGCCGTGGGCCAATATTAGTGTAAGGAGGTGGTTCAGCATTGCTCTACAAGAGACTCAACCTTCCCAGACACTGTGGGCAGACAGGGTCTACGAAGGGAATGCTGCAGAAGGAGGGCTGCCTTGCCTTGCTTAATTAATACAGTTGATTAAAGAGCCAAGTTAAATGGATCTTAATGCCTCCCGAATGCATTCAATTTTCAGCTGGAAGAAGGGTACCTAAAACCACTGCAATTTTCATTTCTTCTTCAAGGTTAAGCCAACTGTGCAGCATTTTATAAGTCTACTATACTCCTACAAGGATTAATGTAGCATTTTGCCTGTCCTTTCACGTTGTTCCTTTTGTATCTTAACTCTGCATTGAGAAAGTATAGCAAGTTTGCTCCCTGCAGAAGAATTGACAATGTTAACTTTATTAGGCTTTCCAATGTTTCGTTAACAACTTACACTGTAAATAGAAGCATCCACAACATTTCAGGAAATAATGACCATTTTCCACTGCTTTAAAAATGTCTTACAGGACTCTCTATTAAGAGACTATTAAATTATTAAACTTCAGAATAAGGCAACACTAGAAGGCAGAGCAGAACCATAAAAGGATATACAGGTAGTATATCTGTGTAAAACTAAAAGTATGACAACATAACTTGCATTATTCATTTTTATTAACATGGTGATTTATACTGGTGAGCCCGTCAAATTCATGCATTCAAGCATAAACCAGTGCCTTATGGCTGAACAAGCCATTTTCTTAGAGCCCTCCATTCTTTACAAGATCATATGTGCTGGCCAACCTATCAGATAGTTGGATAAATTATTCCAGCTTTTGAATACTTTGAATTCCTTAAACCCCATTTTGGACAAGAAACATGGAATACTTGTAAAAACAGCATATTTCCAAGTTACTTGGTTGGAAATTCAGGTCACCAGTAATTTTACTGTATCTAAAAATCAAGGTTCACTGATGCTAAGGAATTTCCAACACATGGTATTTTATCAAAAGGGTCTCTGATATTAAGATATAATGAGTTAGGCTGCACAATTCCTCAGCGGACACATGGACTCAATTTTCACTTTGTACCTAAATGGAGCATGCCAAATTTCTTCCTTCATGCCTAAATACCCTTTTCGGATAATGAAAGGTCAAGAAGAACATCTTCACGTACAACTTGTACTCCAGTTCTCAGTTCAAAAGTTGAAAAAGTGGACTTTAAGTATTTTGAAGTTTATTTACCCTATTTATTGACTTCACCCAGTTTACACAACTTTTGACACTTGTAGTGATTGAAATACAAATACAGAATGCCTACCTTATCCACATTCATTCTTTTAAATGATGCTTGCAGAAGTTTGAAGTTGTGAATGTATTCATGCTCCAGCTTTGCTTGAAACTTTACTTTCTTCAAGCTAATGCACCCTGGGAACAGCATGTCCATGAACTGGCAGTAAGCTGCTCCTATAACAAGAGAATGCACTGACATTAATCCAGATGCACCCAGCTAAGACCAAATGGCATTTAATGTCATTAGCAGAAGGCATGAGCAGAAAGCAACCGTGCCGAGTAAGTCCCTGCTGTAATTCAACCTAACACTATGCACCCCAGATCTACTTGTCTAATGTACATTGAACAGTGTGACATATTAATGTGGGTTTTTTTCCATTCAGTCTGGATGCACGATGCACTGTTGTGTAGCATCTGAAGAACCACCATGACTAATGCAAAGTAAATCTATCTTCTATTTAAAACTGATGTTCTTGGAGTCCCTATACACAGTGGGACTGTCCATACAGTGAGAAGATCACAGTCAAAATGGAAATCTCTTAATAAGCTCCCTCAATCCTCACAGCCCCCTGAATTCAACCAAGCCAAGATCTTCTTTCTTCTGGCACATGTAGCTGCATGCCAATCAAGTCCAAGGCAATAATTTAAAATTATATCAAACCACGATTTTAAAAAAATAAATTGTAAAGCTCCAGCTTGTTAAAACATACTAGTAGCCAGTTCTCACCCCTCCAAAACAAACATCTTTACTGATTTTCATCTCCTGAGAAAAGCATTTAAATAAGCAGACTTTAGCATAGTCCACCCATACATCTCAGAAGCTGGGCCACCAGCTTTAGATCTCACTCAAAGCAATAAGGTTTCTAAGTTCAGTTTTGAGGGCTATCTGAACTTACGTATTAGTAGGTAGGGGTGTGTGCATACCTAATCCAGCACAGAGCTGCAAGTATATGGAAACTTTTGAGTGTACTGAGTGCAGCTAACAGGGATAGCCTTTCCTTATATGCACGGAGCTTCCTCCTACAACATCATCATGACACTGCCGTTTGCAAAATCAGTCTTTACTGTTGAACACACTCAAGTGTTTGGAAATTAAGGCTGAAAATGTTTGAGGAAATCGGAGGAAAACCAATTTCAGTTCTTCTTCAGAAGAGAGTTCCCTACAAAATGCTTTACACTCAGCAAAGATTCAGTGAAGCCCATTTCTGGAGCAGAGGGCTGTAGAGCGTGTGGCCCCTGTGCTTGAGCATACAGGGCAGGGAAGTGATTGCCTGATTACTCCTGGCACGTTCAATTTCACTTCCACAAAAAAGACTTGTGTGCATTTAATGCAGATCAGTTTTGACAAACAAGTGTCCAGATCTCCGCAACAGTTCAGCTCAGTATCAATGACAATGATTTTTATCAAAAAATAATTCTGCTGAGTGCTCATACAGAAACCAAATTAACAAAATGGACGCCTGGCTTGCCCCATTTTACAGGAGGGGCAACAATAGCTTAAACTTTAAGACATTTTTCTCCATGGGTATGCATGTGTTTTGACAGGACCAAGTTCATGCATGAGATAGTTCTCATTCTCTGCACCCAATCAACCGTCATATGAAAAGTTACAGAGCCCTTAACGTCCCAAAAAGCCAAGCAGAATTTAAGACTGAAGTCCAAAAAAGTTTCCCAAAATACTAGTAAGAGTTTTGCTAAAGGTCTTACCAAGATCAAGCTTTAGTGCTGAAAACCCCTGCCATTTTTAAAAAAAATTCTCTTCACATTGCCTAGCTTTATGGGGGAAAACTGTTATTAAAAACAAACAAAAAATGTGATCTTCCATGGACACCTTATGCTTAGCTGTTTGCAATGGTTTTGATATGATTAGGAATCAAAGTAAAATATTGCCTAAAGGAAAAGGAGCCTTCCAGCAAGGTACAAATATCAGACAACAAATTTGCATCTTCTTATAGAAAGCTATATAAACACAATTAGTTATTCAAAACTCATGCTTAGCAAGAGAACTGGTAAATATGTGGCAACAGAAAAGTAACATTACAATTAAAAGCATGGATATACAGATAATGCATGGCTTGACTACATTTATCATATTTAATTTCATGCAAAGGGATTATTATGCAATCATTTCGTGTAATAAATTGAATTTGTTCCTAACTCTGTCCTTTCATCCTCCCCATACCCCAATTATAAGCTTTACTCTGATATCTAAGTAATTGCCTGGAGGCCTTAAAAATGCACTGCACAACCTTTCATCTAGATCCTTTTAGAAAACTAGAAACCCAAAGTGTTCACATGAGATTTTCTCCTTCTGCTGGTAATGCAAATTCCTTCTGCATGCCTTTAAATAGAGTCTTACTAGGTTTAAGACTCTAGTTACGGTATTTCCTTGTGTTTCCTTCCCATCATGCTGGCAGTTGTTTCTGTGCTTTTGCCAGCCAGGAGGTGGTTCTGGGTCTGCACGACACTTGAGGGCAGAAAACACTGGACTACACCAACATGACAGCACGAACCTGGTCTCTGACACAACACCGAAGCTGGCTGCCAGGCCGTTTCCTCAACAGGAGGATTTTATTACATCGGCAAACACAATTTATTAAAATGCTCCTTCCTGAAGTACAGAGGCAAATTACAAACATGGACTGAACTAAACACTGGAAACTACAAAAAGAGAAAACTCTCCTCAACTCCCAAAAGGCAGAGACCTGCCTACCACAGCAACAGGAGAAAGTAAAAATATCATTACAGTCAACTGGGACTGCCTGATTTTGGGCACTGAGGTTATGTACACATTTAATATTATATAGGTATTTATTTATAATTTAAAGTTTTACCTCCTAAAGCTTGTAGCTGTCACATCGCATTCAAATGCTAAACGTCAGTGCAGCAGAATGGGGACGATACTTTCTACGCTACCCATAGCTGAGATTTCCTGGAGACAGCAGAAAGAGCAGCCCTACCTAAGTCATGCAAGACTACAATGCCTTTACCTCACAGCCAGGGCGTATAGACACGTGGTCCTCTGCATACTGGACAGCAAATTAGGCCTATTCAATTTATTATACAACCGATGCTTCAATGCAGGTGCATGGGAAAGGAATATTTTTAACCAAACATAAAGAAAATGGCAGTAGAGATGACATCATGGCTTGTGACATACCTCTTGCATAATTTACATGAACAAAAGGATTTTTATGCCATTATATTTTATTCAAGATTTTAAAAGTTCCTTACATCATCTGAAAAAAAGAAACCAACCCCGAATACCAACAACCTGCCCCCCAAACCTAAAAAAAAAATCTGTACACAGGAGTCGAAAACATACTACCTGTTCAGAATGGTTCTCACAATAAATCTGTCTCTGTGACCAAAAAACTTATATATGCATGAAAACATTCACATACACACACACACAAACAGAAATCCTTTGAAATCTACCAAAATGAAAGATGAAAACTACAGCTGGTAGCACTGCAGAAGAAGGATCAATGTTAAAAACCTCTTACCCTCTATTAGCTAGCAAGCAATTTAGAATCACTGGCTAAAAGTCCTTTCGTGTTTTCATCTAGAATATTGATACAGCCATTAGTTACAGAAGATATTCACAGGCCAGACTGCAAAACCAACCCGCAAACAGGGCTGTGCCGGATTACACCCCCAGCAGCCGCTCGTTTTGGCCCGATGAGCGAGCAGAAAGAGCCCAGCAGCATTACAGAGTTTGCAGGTGCTTGCTGGGCTTCCCACACCAGGCTCAGGGCAGAGCAGGCAGCAATATATAAAATCACAAAGTTTTTACAGCGTCGTCAGATTTGTAGACAGTGTTTTGCTAGTCCCCCTTGCAGTAAACAATGCTGAAGTCATTCTAGCTTTGCTTTTGCCCTATACTTTTTCTTTCCCTGCTTCTATTTTTCCTTCCCAGACTGTCCATACTGACTTACAGTTCGCTATGAAGCATATGCACTCTGCATCATTACAGATTTTCACTTTTTCTCCTTTCTCCTCTTCCATCTGGAGGCTGATGAATCCAAAAAAGCAAACAAGTATTTTCTCGATAATCAAAGGTACTTCTGCTTCTGACTACTTAAAGCACAAGAAAATTAAAGGAGATAACAATGAAAACAAGAGAATCCTGTTTTCCTGCAAGTTTTTACTGCTTAGTAAACCTTGTAGATTTCAGCTGGAGAGCAAGACTGGATCCTTGGAATTTTTGGCATTTATGTTTATATATTTATAAAGGAAAATTAAAATATTATTTGCAAACTAACTTCTTTAAATATACTATATTTAGTACTTAGTATACTAATACAGTGTTTAGCAGAAATACTATAATATAAGCTCAGATATGCCCAAGTTAATATTTGTTCCCTATAGGAGGAGTCAGGCCAATCCTTCACATCAAATGCCAGAAGAGTCTGCCCCTGCCCGTTCAGCCTGCAGCGTGTGGGAGCAAGATCCCAGAAAGTCACATAAAACCACACCAACCAACATGGGAACACAAAAGATCCACGAAAAGATAGGGCCTGTCTGCGTGTGGGGCTGCTTTATTCTAATTCTGATGTCCAAACCACAGCAAAAGGAGCCAAGTGCTACACTAGAAATTTGCTATAAATGCTTAGAAAGAATTTTGTTCTAAAATGGCATGAAATTCAAGTTTAAACCTTTTAACAAGGCCTCAGATCGATTTTCACACACTTGTTTTCGAAAAATCCCATTTGGGAAAAAGGCTGACCACACCTTTTTCTGTAATTAGAATTTTTTCTTTGTTCGTTTGCTTTAAGGAAATATTTTCCAGATAATCTAAAATCATATGTCCAGTCACATTAGATACAAATTCCTTCAAATTATTCATTCCCTCCAAAGCTGCAACAACCTCACCACGCATTTGGAAAATACAGGATGATTTGTATGCATATTAGTCATCAGCACTTCAGTTCACTAGAGCAATCATTGCTAACGCTGATGGGAAACTGCACACACCGGGTATTCCTGTTGCTGGGACAACAGCAACAAAAAAAGGCAGTAACTTGCAAGGAGCATGCGTGACCTAATAGTTTTGATAAGAAAGGGGGGAAGAAACCACAAAGGCCAGCAATCATTGTTTACACTACAGCAGCACTTGGGGCTTGCCTTTTACCTCAGGCTTCCTAGAATTGCTTCCGTGGGAGTGATGTTAAGAGAGGTTTTTAACTTAGATGTCGTCGTATAGATTTTCATTTAGATTTCAAATATGGGTGTTCTGTTATGCCACTCAAGGCTTTTTTTAAACTGGGCATGTCTGTGACCATAAAGTTGGGTTACATATAGCCACGTGTTTAACAAATAGCACGACTCATGTTGAGCACTCCATTGGAGACCACAGTCTTCAAATTCCTATTTGCATTTCCAGCAGCACCTATGTGACCTAGGATATAGGTCAACACAATTCTATTTCTCCAATTGAAAAAAACCCCAAACCCTAATTTAAGAGGTTTCAGCCCATTTCCTGGTGAATGTTCAAGCCCACACCAATCTACTGCCTGCTTAGTTGTAGAGAAGCAAGCATTCCTGGGGCTGTGCATCAATGAAGCCGTTCTGGCCTAAGCTTTACCCTTCCCAGCAACAGTCTTGGGAGGGCACTTAACAAAAGATAAAATTGATGCAGATTAGAGTGCAGCCCTGCGCTCCTGCACATAGCGGCATGAGCACAGCTGCCTCAGTGAGGGCAGAGCAGGTGCCTGCCTACAGATGGGAGCTGCTGAAAGCAACACTGCCGCCACAGAAAACAGCCCGCAGAATTATGTACCTCCTACAACCTTACCGATGGTCACTGAGATACATGTGTCTAATCCACATCTGCTTCAGAAAGTCCTATTCCACACAGGTGGTGCAGTTCTGTGACATAACCCAGAATATCCGCTGATCACTTTAAATAAGGCATGTTGGAGGGAGGTTTCCCCTGTGTTAACTTGTATTCTCTTTTTCTTAAATATGTAAATTGTTAAACTGCTCATAAATTATACACAGCAGAGTTCTTAATACTTAATTTTTAGCAATAATTTATTTTGGAATTCATCAATTTTTAAACAGGAATATCAGAACAATTTCAGAAAACACAGTTCCCATTTAACTTAAAATAGCTGTATAACTCATCATGCCAAAAAAAAAAAAAAAAAAAAGTAGCACGCAAAATCTAACAAGCTTTTTCAAAAGGGGGAAGATCAAGCAACTGACTGCAAGTGAGTGCCATGAGTAATTAAATAATAATTTTAAAAAGTAAAAACCTTGTTTAAGTTCTATTCCTCCTGAATTCTTAATGAATTTAGAAATATATATTTTAAAATATAAAATTTAAATTTAAAAAATTAAATTAAATTTAAAAAATATATATTATTGGCTGAAAATGTCACGACGCTGCTTTGCAAGCTTCCTCAGAAAGTTTTGGAAATGATCTTACATCCAATCATTAGCATCCATTGTATCCCTCTAATTCTAAACATCATATGGAAGACATTAGAGAGTCATTGACACTAAGCATCCTCTGTGCTGCATGACCTCAGAACAACATGCCAGTTCCTTGAAACATGGCTTGGTTACAGAGTGCAAATGGGATCAAGCCATGTTTTAATCATGTTTCCAAGTTGCTCTAAAGACCCAGCCTTTGCAAGGCTACAAACTGGAAAAAACCCAAAACCACCAATGTTGAAACATGCTTCAGCTTCGCAGGCGCTAGCACACCGGGTTGTACAGAAATCATGCTGGCACCAAATGCTCCAACAGGGTCCTATAATGCAGATTTTAGTAATATATGTGTAGGAAGTTACAGGTTAATATAGGCACTGAGCAAAATATACCTTCCGAGACATGAAAAAACAAATCCTATGCAGCTAAACCACAGAATACACCCCATTTGCATGTCTATATACACAAACGACATGCATAAGGAAAAGTCCTTCTTGCCATCTCTCTGTCTGGCCAGTACTACCCTTCTCCAGGCACCTCAGCCCTGCTCGGGAAGACCTTTTGCTGAGTGCAGGAGAGGAAAAGCCCGCTCTTACGGAGCGCTGCTCGGGGGGCAGCATGCCTGGCACGTCGCTCCCTGCGCCACCGAGGGTGCTGAGGCTGGGTGGTGCCGGAGGCACGACGGCCGCCTTGCAAACAAATGGTGCCAGCCCTAGGGGCTGGTGATCAGCCCCACGGCACAGAGCCCCGCGCGCAGCCCCTGGAAGCAGAACACCTCGGACACCCGCCGCAAGCCAGGAACGACCGTCCTCCCTGCACGGCACCGCCTGCAAAGGGACAGCAGCCCGCAGAGGCTGTGATGGAGCTCTCCCCCAAATCCTGAGCCAGAGAGGCAACGCAAAGTCAAAGAAAGAATGGCAGCTGCCCTGTCCTCACGCTGCCTGCCTTCCTCCGAGATCGGGGCGGTGGAGTACCAACAAAATGTATGTATAAAGGGACTATATATTTTCACAGGAGGAACGCCAGCTGAGATATGGTACTAGCTACAGCAGTCACCACATGATAAATTCCCTGTGGCAACACCCAGGGCATTTGCAGAGAAAGCATCGCAGTCTGAAATTTGAAAATGCCAAACCACACGCTCTCTTTATAATATGGTCACTTATTAAAAGCAAGGGGAAAAACCCCACCCCGCATTTAATCCTTGATGCTCACATACAAATCCTGAAAGACAGAAGGTCTGTATGCACCGGAGGCCAGACAATTTGCAAGTTTATAATTCTACTGAGACTTTTCAAATGCAGGAGGGGAGGAAAAACATTCTGTATCTCCTTAATCTCAAAGGATCACACAAGTATAGCTAAGCCAGAAATTATACCTCACTTCAGGCTGCATTTTCCTTTCTATATACATTTATAATTTCTAGCTTCCTTGCGCATAATTTTTATAGCTTGTACACTTTGTGTTATTTCTTTTTAATTCATATGCAATCCCTCTGTAGTCTCCTGCCTGACTCTTATTTTGAATATACTCTCACGTAGCAGCCAAACGCTCATGAAAAGCCCTGTAACACGTTCACTTGGTATTCCCTATAGATGAAAAACAGCCTTAGTAAAGAAAATTCAGTTATAAGCTGTTTAGTCAGAATTCTTTTTAAGAGGCCACTGTATATTCATTACAAAAATAGCATGACTCCTAAGAAACAACTAATGTCATAATTCATTTGAAACTCCTATTCCCCAAGCCTATGGGTGTTGCACACGGGATCCCAGTACATTAAATCCACTCAGTTGTTCTCTATTATTTTTCATTCATGTATCAAATTAAATGCTCTCAAGTCTAATGCCCATCTAAAGGCAATGCACTATGCCTTCAATTAAAACCATGGATTATAAATTTCTTCTTCAGGTTAATAACCTTGCAGGAAGTCAAACCCAGAGACCAAAACCTGACAAAATGACACTCACCTAAAGCAAGGAGAACTGTATTGCTTTGAGATGGCTCAGA
Organism: Pelecanus crispus; assembly: GCF_030463565.1. NCBI lineage: Eukaryota > Metazoa > Chordata > Aves > Pelecaniformes > Pelecanidae > Pelecanus > Pelecanus crispus. The sequence continues at coordinate 127,957,201 of NC_134644.1, read as the reverse complement.
GAGATTTTTCTCTCTTAAGTTGTCCAAACTAAGTTACCAGAGGAGCTGCAGACTAAGTTTAGACTCTCCAGGGCTGCATCCATCCATAACCTGGCCTTTTTGGCATGTCACTACTGCAGCAGGCATTCAGAAAGCTCAGGGGACACTGCACTTTGCTCGGCCTACTTAGCAGAGACAAAAACACATCTAAGACTCCCAAAGAATACAAATACTTTATGACTAAGCCAGCCTCTTCCTTTGCTACTCCTCAACCTAGCAGCTCTGTTCCTGTAACTGGCAATCGGGGAATAGGCTGGTGTTGCTGCAGCGTGTGTATCAAAGCTAATTCTCCACAGCAAGGAGAAAAAGAAAGTCTGATTGCTTTTTCTGTCTCTATTACGAACTGTCACGTTAAGCGTTAGGTACGCTCTGAATAAAGCCTTTACTAAAGGCAGAATGTCACATTATTCCTTCTTAAGTTCAGAATGTCCAAAATTATTGCTAGGTTGGCTGCAAAACGTGGGCACCCATGAGGTCTCACAGCCAGGTGCTGAACACAAGCGTATGCCACATCCAGGTAGCTCATGCCTCCTAAAAGTAACGCCTTCGAGCTTTTCATTCAGACCTAGCATCACCCCCCTTCTCTCCCCTGCTTCTTTTGGTCTTGCATTTAGCTTTTTCTGGCCTTTCGATTGCTCCTTATTAACAAAAATGAACAAGAACTGAATAGTCATATAACAGCATGACAAATCTTCATGCTTTTTTCTAAAAAAGAAGAAAACGTCCATACAATTTTACAGTAGGTTATAAAAATTCAGTTACAGTGGCTCTACAGCTCCCTGTTAACGCTGTGAAATGTTTCATAGTTGTAAAGAGTTTCCCACATATTCCTTCTCTTTGAAGTCCTAGAGAAATGCTCATATTTTATGGAAGCTAACATTAAGCTGCATGAAAGCTGCCAATGCTTCAAGGAACATCAGCCAAAGGAACGCCAGAATGAATGAGTTAGGTCGGCCGTTCTCAAACTATGGTCCACACCATGCTTGCTGGTGCTCCGCCTCTTAGTTTGCTGGTCATTTGTGCTACTGTTCCCCTAATTTCCATCCTGTAAACTACACTAGAAGTACACTAAACAAACTGCACGTACATTAAACAAACTACTTGGAGTTTACATATTAAAACAGAAAGATTCCCAAAGCTTCTTGACAATCTATCTTCAATCGCTACATGTGCGGGTCTTGCATGTGAGAAACAGACCATGCAGTCTCAAATGGAAAGAACCTAGTCCGTAAGACTACTGTGCTCTAGTGTCTGCAATAATCTAGCAGAGTTTAGATTCATCAGTTCAGAGAGTAAAGTCCTCTGGACCACAGGAAGGACTGCCCTAGAATGCTTCTTCAGATAAGGAACTATTAAAGCCGCTTCTGGGATTGCAACGAACATTAACACAAAAATAGGAATGTGCAAGCTTGACTATCAAAGCAAATGGGGAAATTCCAGTTTACAGCTTTGACCTGTTAAGATATGCATGTAAAGGCATCAGGTAACAACAGCAATCAATACAATCCAGGAAGTTCTAAAGGAAGAAAAGATTTAATTTTATATGGGATGGAGTAGGAGCTCTAATGAGACAACCCTTTTTCAGTTTTTCCCTTGTGGTGCGTCCCAAAATCCTCACTGGAGGTCACAGAATAAGTTGTATAAGAAGCTGTGTAATGAAATGGGACAGTGGGTTTGTGACAATTTCCATGCTTTTCTCCTGCCTGCCCCACCCAGCTGAAGTCTCTCAATCTGATCTTCTTAAATATCTTTAACTCATTGTATTCTGCATAATCAAAATTTTTTTAGATCACCTCTCCCTTATTTTGGGAAAGGGATTCTGGTAGGGTTTGGTTTTTTTTTTGGGGGTGTGTGTGTCTGTTTTTTTTGTAAGCCCACACACATTTAACTTGATGGAGAATTCACTTCAAAAGCTTCCTTTCAACTATTTATGAGCATACAAATAGCTATGCAGGAACAAGTCAATAACTTGTCTAGTATGCTTCCTGTTTCAAACAATGGCAAACACTGGGTATTTTGGGATGAAAATGTCCATTTTCTTGTATCTTTCTATCTCCTTATAAGTGTGTGTACATGTGTATATCTCTCTCTATATCTATCTATCTGTGTGCGTGTGTATATATCTATATCTGTCTCTCTATAGTCACACCCATATTGACACACATGTGCACACACATCCCCACGCAAATGTTTTCTTTATGTATAATTCACCAGAAGACAATACTTAGGCTAACATCCGGACACGTAAATATAGCAACAGCTAAATATAACATTTCAATTTCAAGTTTAATAACTGTTATTTATTTCCCACATTCTGTCTTTAGTTATTTAATTTATATCAGTTACTTACACACATTTTAACCTGCACTTTTTCAACCTCAGTTTTATAGTCATTGTGCAAGCATGCAAGCCTGCTTCTGCAGCTGAGATTTATTTTTTTAAATTTTGAAGAGTAGGCTATGAGGTTATCATCCTCAAAGGATCTTCTGTACCTTTCAGGGAACATCTGAGACAGAAAATTTACCCAGAATGCTAGGTAAATTCAAATATATGAATGCAAGACCCCATTTATGCATTTCAGCTACACCAGTAAATAGCTGAAATGTGGTAATGTGGTTTCAGTCCTATGTACTTAGAGCATTGTCTTCATAAGTAAGATATTCCCAGCATGTGAGTTGTCTGGAAGTAGCGATCTAAGTTAGATCTCCTCCAACACAAACATCTTCAAATTTAAAAATCACAGTAGGAAATCAGAAAGAATCACTCCCCAGGGGCATCTGTATTCTCAGCGAAACATCAGCCTTTGTCTGTGTCATTTCTAGTCATCATCTAGTTACAGACCCTGTTGTTTAATACGTATCTTGTAGTTGCCACTCTGATTAACCAAAATGTCCAAAGTATTCAAACCATTACTCTTTTTTCAGGGCTCAGTACCAAATTTACTTACAACAAGAGTTCAGTTACATTTAAAGAGAAACAGGCAAATTTTCTTGACAAACTTCTAAAGGCCTCACAGCAGCTAAAGGCTCATTTCCTCAAATCCATGTTTTTACTCACAGTCACACTTGTGCTCTTTTCCTGCAAACATCAGCAGGGATTTGAGGACCCTTTACCAGGAAGGAAAAGGTGCTGGAGAATTTGTTCACCCAGGGCATCGGTTCTGTATTTGTGTCTTTTTCAGCTATGTCCACTCCCCATTTGAAAAGATACCACCCCAGTAGCTTATCACTGTATTCTTTTCTTGCTTAGTCAACCTTTTTGTTATGTCTATGTATCTTCTGCTACATTTTTCCCATTCACCTCTGCATTTGTTATGCTTTCTCAAGGCACTTTATCTTCCCATGATTAACACAAATGTAAAAACGCTTCCTTTGCACATACATTAGTCTCTTCTCTCAGAGTAACTGGTTTATGTCAAAGTTAAAAGTTATCTGCTTTCAACAAATCAGACTTTTAAAGTTGTTTTAAAATAAACATTTATAGGCCATACTGCGCTTTCTTACCTGAACAGAGTTGTTCGACTTTTGTGTAGTTTAAAGCTAATATATCATTAACCCATGCGATGATGTCATGTCTGCTCATAGTCTCTTGGGTTATAGAGGTAGAGTACACGTTGACCGCCATTCCCCAACTAGGAAAAAAAAAGGACAAAAAATTTTGTTTACATTTTGATAATTGTTTTCTGGATACAATGAATTTACACTACTTGTTCAAAAAAAGAAGGAAAAGCTGCATCACTGCACAATCTTCGAGGCTTAATTTTTATTCTTTGATGATACATGGACTCCTCAATGTCCTCTTAGAATCTATGAACATATTTCTCTGTCATTGTGAACTTAAAGAACATACAAACCTACAACATTCTACTTAGTGCTAATAAGGTAGGAAAAAAAGAATCAGACATCGCCTAAAGATACACAGACAGGATCAGAGACCTGGGATTTTGTCACATAGTGCTGCAGAAATATAGTAATCTGATATCTCTCCATCAGTTTTTTGCCACTGCAGGATGATCAGTCTGCCTAAACCAGTATTTAATTTTCAGATAACTTCTAGAAGATGTAGCTGTTCTACTTACTCAAATACTGACTTCTGACTGGGACAGGGGCCTTTTTGATCATTAATTCAGTTCCTAACAGTCACAGAGTGAATACCGGATAATCTTTTTTATCTATTTACCAACCCCTGTCCTGAAAGTAACTGAGACTTGCACTCCCAACCATCTGGCTGGAAAGCTGCTGCGGAGCCCAATTCCTCTAAATCATTAGGAACACTTGCTCTCAGCTTAAACCCATTTATTCTTCTGCCAACATTATCCTCCAGCTCTAATGGCTTTTTCTTTCCCAGAGCTGATTTCATAATGCGTTAGGGACAGCACTCAAGAGTCTGTCCCAGTGCCCAGGTAGGCTAGATTAAAGAAATCAATCCTCTGAGTCTCTTATAAAGTCAGACCTTCACTTACTGGTCATGCCAGCAGTCCTCCTCGAACACAGCCAGTTTCAGGCTGTGTTCAGATAACGTTTCACCAAGACCGTGGAAAATGGCACACACTGCTGAGAATTTTCATAGCCACAGCATCTTAAATAGATCCTTCTAGTTAGCTAAGGTCCTTTCCTGCAAGTAGGTCTAATTCATAGTAGCTTTTATCATCAGTTCCCAAGTGCATAGACTGGAAATGCATACTACTTGATTTTATTCCCTGTTGTTCTACACCAGTCACATCTTGCTGTTGCGAGACATTGCCAAGAGAAAAGACAAGCACGTTCAAGTTTATCTCATCAATAGTTTCAAAGAGCAGAGTCAAGATCATTCATGAAAAGAGTAAATAATGTTTCCAAGACTAGTGGACTTCAGGAAGTCCAGTAGTAACACTCTGAGTACCAGGTGTCTCAGAAATGATCAAACAGTCAAAGTTGCACTATTATTCTTGGAAAGAAAGGGTTTGGTGGGGACTGCAGACCTATGTCTCTAGTGACACCTTGTAGCTAACTGGCTAGCTTTGGTGCCAGTCCTGCCACCTCAGCCTTGGACCTCAACCTTCTCCCTCAGTGAAAGAGAGCAGGAGCTCCTCTGTAGGACCCAAGGTCTGCATGGACTATTTCTGTTGACAATTTGCAGAGATGTAATTGTTTGAAGCTTGATAGACAATTCTGCAGAGAACACAAAGACTGCAGGTTAACTCCATCCATTTTTTAGGTGTGCTGGGACAATGCAGATAAAAAGTGTGAAAGACCCACCAGCATGAAACTTGACACAGTAACATGTAAGTGTGTTAAGTATATACAGCAGGGAATGTATTTAAAATACAAGATGATGAAGTTCATAATATAGGACACCTTCTAAGAAACAAATTTCACAAACACAGAAGATCTTTCAAATTGTCCCCATCTACCGACATTAAGATCCAAAACAAAAAAAAAATCACCAAATTTGCCTGATGAGAAGGAAAAAAAATAAAAAAGAAGAGGAAAAGACAGACCAGTAAGGGAAAGTAGGCTCAAAAAATTCATGCTCTGATAGTCAGGCTACTACTGCCAGTGATTCATTCAGAACCAGGCTGCCCCTCTACCCACTTCTGTACAGGCACCTGCAAAGTACGGAAGAAATCAGCTTGTCCTCAGGCTGTTCAGTTCTTCCTGCAGGCTCGCAGACAGCACAGCTAATTGTATGAACACAGCACTGTATTCACTGTAACAGTTAGCAAAGGTTGTTTTCTTGGCACACACTAAGTGCTTGGATTGAACCGAGTGCTAGGAACAAAGTTTCAGAAATAGGGAGTGCCCTTTTACTCTTGAAACCACACCGTAATTGCTAACCATGAAAGCTTAGCATCAACGTCAGGATGGAAGGGACTGAGCAGAGCAAAGGCCAACAGCACCTTTGTTACTAATGGCATCTGAAGTTTAAACTGTCACTGTTAGCATGGTTTTTACTTTATTATTCCTAGCTTTTTTATATAGATAAGAAACTAACAGAAAGATACTACCACTGTCACTATTAAACTTGCGTGTTCAGTATTGTTTGTAAGACCAGTTCACGTAACAGCTTAATAATGGCTTTAATATTCACTTAAGATTCCAAATAGCAAGTTTAATATTAAACCAAGAGATCAGTATGGAACAGTCCACTCACTTCTAAAGAAGCTAAAGGTATTTAGATGGTAACATTTGAAATAAAGCTACTCTGATTTGCAATTGCCACTACTTCATCCAAATTTTAATTGTCCTCTCAAGGCCAGGCAGAACTCAGACCAACCATCAGCTACCAGTAGTGAAAGCAGCAAATCTACTGTTAAAAAGATCAAGAAAATCCACATGCAGGAAGGAAGCAGAAATTCCCTCATCATCCTCTTCCAAAAGCAACTGCAAAGACAAATACCTATCTTCCTGCAAGCGACAGGAGAGCAAACCACCTCCTTTGCTGCAGTGCATGAGATGGAGAATTCTACTTCAGGAAACAGTGAGCAAATGAATAACCTTGAGTTTTACAATGATACCCTGAAGGATATCTGTGCCATAACTTGCACTGTGTCTGCAAATGCATTATGGTCTAGGGGTCAAATGAAAGTTCAGGCTATTTGTTAGAGACAATAGCTTCACATTCGTACCCACAGATAAGCACGAGGGTGTATCAATACATTTTTAAACAAATATATGCAAAATGAGTCAGAATTTCTGTTAAAAAAAAAAAAATCAACAACATGCCATTGCCATTTATTCTCAGTGGCTTGTTAACATATGACTGGATCTTCCACAGCCTCTTCTCTTTCAGCAGTTCACCATGTCTCTACTTCTTCTGTCCCCCACCCTCCTAATGGTTACGTTTTAAATAAACTCAGCTGGGAAAGGTTTCCTTTACAGTAAGCATGTTCTAATTTGGTGCTCAGATACACACATATCCTGTTTGCCACACAGACAGACCTTGGGAGGGAATAAAAAAAAAAAAAGAAAAAAATGAGAAGAAAAAAGAACAGCCAGGCGTAGGTCGCAGAGCTGCCATGTTCAGCAACAGACAAGAACCCCTGCGCTCAACATCCACAGCTGGGCCCGGGTTTTCTCCAGGACTCAGTTCCCCATGCGCTGAACTGCTTTGAAAAATGTGATCCAGATTCAAAACACATATCAATAAACATCTGTCAGGCAATGCAAGAGAACAGCTGGACGGGTGGAGACTCACAGGCTGTACTCTGAACGGCCAAGTAGCTAACAACTTATTTGTATGTCCCAATACACTACTTCTTCCCAATAACATTATTTACATTTTTGACTTGTTAGGCTTTCCCTTGTTTAGGCTGAAGGCTCTCAAGCATAAGGCTGCGATGAGGCTTATACAAGCCTGAAAATCGGCATCTACCTCACTGGGATCTTTAAGCTTCCACCTTCCAGAGATGTTTGGTGATTCTACAGCAACTAAAAGCAGATTGAAGATAGCACATCACATCCCTCGCTTCAGAGCGCACAGGTGGAGATTAAAAACCTCTGGCTGTTACAGTACTGCCTAACCACAAAGGCCTCTGCCTTGTTTTACTTACAAGAAACTGAAATTCAAATCCCAAATAAATACGAACAAGCCATAGGAGAGACTTCACACATTAGTCCAGGCCACTTCAGAAAAACACTTCACATGTGCATGGCTAAGTACCACAGGCCTGAGTTCAGGGGATTAGTTAGGCACTGAAAATCATGTATACGCTTAAGCAGTTTCCCCAATCAGAAATATACTGGCTCAGCATGTCCGATGCTAAACACTACACCCAAAGGAGTATTAATTTTTTAAGGCATTACATGCAGCACTGAACGTTCAGCTATTAGGCATTTCCCACTGCCCTTGCTACAGATAACTGCAGCTGTTACAAGGTGTTATCCAGCTGCATTTAAGGACGGTTTTGCAAGAGGCATATTTATTTTTCCAGGGAGAAACTAACAGTTGTTGACAGCAGAAGCTGTATTACGCCAAACCAGTAATAACAGCAAGACTGGAAGGATAAGGGCAATGAATCTATCTGCAGTGTAAAATCTCATCATACATCCCATCGCCTCTGAACCTGCAAGGCCTTCCTGTTTTGTACAGTTAGGCACGGTATGATGTTAAGTTTTTAAACGCAGTAGAAAGCCTCTGTGACAATACAAAGAGGATCCTTCTGGAAGCTGGGACCTGAATAGCATCAGGATAGATACTGCCAGTAAAACAAAAGATCTCACATCAAAAATTAGTGAAGCGGAAGATGGAGCAGAAAGGCTAAGATGCAGCTGAGTGAGAGTGCTGTAGCTCCTGTTGGAAAGGCTTTCTAGATGAAAGCTACTGCAAAACAAAAATCCCTGAAGGAAGAAACCTGCCAGCCTTAGTGGCTGCATCCCTGTAGAAGGAAAATTCATCCTTTCATATCATCCTGAAATGGCAGCTGATTTGCAGCTGGACCTTGCCTGCTTCTTTAATATTCACTGCATACAACCTTAGCTATAGCCATTAGAGGCCAGCTATGCTCGAGGCTGTCTTTACCAAAAGAAGACCTGAAGACAGAAAAAAAAAAATCACACAAAAAGCTCCAGCACTGTTTTATAACGCTGCTCTTAGTCTCCCTTTTGACTTATGCTGTGCTCCCGCTGCAAATTCAATAGCTATGGCCAGAGCCCTCACATCAGAGCACTGCAACTGCAATGTATTTGCAGCAAGCAATATAAAGGCTCTATCTGATCAGAAACTCAAATAGTTCAAGATTAATCACAATGAGGCATTGCATAGAAAAAAAAGGATGAAAAAGAGAAAAGAATCCTCTGGTTGTAATATTGGGAGAAATTCACACCTTTTAAAATGCTGAATGTCAAATCTCTTGTGCACTGTTCTCATGTTACTAAATGGCCCTGAAATGCGAAAAATCTTTTATTATCCATGTATCTTATTCACTTCTGAATGCCATTTTAGCTTCACAACATGGATCTGACTTGAAGAGCTAAAATGATTTGTGAAGCATGCTACAAAGCCTAGACAAGGCTGAGGCAATCCATGTATATAGTTTGATTGCTTGCATGTTGCAGGATTACCATTTAACACAGCAAACAGCATATTTTCTATTGTTCTTATTTGCAGTTCCCTGTTTAAATGCAAGTGAGGTTAGAGTACTAGAAATTTACTTTGATTGGATTAGGGCATGTTTTAAGTTTTGTTCTTTTAGATTAGAGGCTGCCTGCCAACGCTGGGGTGTTCTGACCTACATAACTGTTTATGATGGGTCTCAAGAACGGGTTTAGACCCAAATCTGAGTAACTCTTATAAAGACTGGTGGTAATTCTGTTTTGTGGCACATACAGCTTTAGAAAAATTGAAAAACCCCAAAAATGTATTATCTGTGAGGCAGAAAAATACTGGTTCTTTTCCAGACATTCAGTTCCCCCAAATCTGAAAAGCACAATCAAAATTATTCAAACAATATACACAGTTTGAGCCAAAACCTCTGAGATGGCCCAATAACTAATAATGCATTACACTGTCTACTGCATACTTTTTACAAAATAGTTTTTTCACTAACCAGTTATGATATTAGGGTAGATCACTGAAATCAGAAGAACAGTTACAAATTCCAAGAAAATTATTTGGTTCTTAGAATATTTTAAGGCACCTGAGGAGGACAAGCCACATTCACTGACTCACTGATTTGTTTGATCTGCCAGTCATATTTGCACAACATAAGTAAGATTTTTTTTTTTTTTAATTATTTCTCCAACTACCTTCTCATACCTTCAATCCTCCTGCTGCTACTGAAACTGTATGGCAATGTAATACCTAGCATCATGTCTCCACAGCAATATCAACACTTTTTTTTTCCCCCCTCTCTCTTCAGGGTTCACCTTTGCCTCTAAAACTACAATGCGATATTAACACTTACCACTTGATAGCTTAATTGTGGCTGAAAGTATTTGCATGTCCTGAAAGGCTCCTTATCAGTTTCTATAAGTAAATGAATCTCAACTAAAAAATACATTCTTGACAAAGGATAGAAGTTGAAGAAAGGCAGGCATCAACAGCTTACACAAAATGGAAGCAATTCAGACTCTTGGATCGCCACCATTTCCAAAGGTATACTCACTCCGACTGGTTAGGAGTGAACCACAGCAGTGCACGGCACTGTCAGACTGCACCTTAGTCAAACAAAGCAATAGCAGTGCTTGGTGCTGAACGGGCACTCATTAACATGGGGAAAGGATGCACAAATTTCAGTATAAAATGAATGTTACTACAAATTAAGTAGGTGTTTTATTAACGGAGAACCACAAAAACCTTTGAAGTGGGCTGAATGAGAGGAACATAAGTGTGGCAAGGCTGCAAAGTTAAAAAAATAAACTGCTTTTACTTATAGTTATTACCCTCCCCCCCACCTTTCAACTCCAAGATCTTAAGCTTGAATTGCTGCTCTGATGCCCTGAAGGAAGACATTCAACCTGTAAAATTTTCACAATAGACACTGGAAACTAGTCTACTTTCACAACAGACAAGGGGATTGTGGGGGGGGGAAAAAAAAAAAGGTTGACTCAGAGAAAAATAATTCTCAGACTTATATAGTAAACCCAAGTCAATTAGAAACACCTACATTTTAGAAGACAGAAAAGGATCTGTGACCATTTTGTAACTAGAAAACCTTGAAAAAGCTGATGAATAAACCGACATCTAATCTTCTGTGAAAGAAAGTCTCAGTTCACCAAGACAAACATGGGAGCTTTAATTCTTTTATTATCTTTTTTTCCCTCTTATGGAAAATAACAGATTACTAAGCATACACGCAGACATTGCTAAAGGATTTCTAAGAGGTTAAAAACGTGCTGTAAAGCAAGGTGACAGCAGTGCTGAGTACACTCATCATGGTGGAGAAAGGATGCCTTGAGAGGCAACACGTTTTAGCAAGCCTCAGTTCCTGGCCTGGGTTCTGCAAATAACAGGGGAACCTTGTATCTTTTTGCTCCCACTAGATGATGGATGAGTAGGCATATTTTCAGATGGTAGATTCCCAAGGTGCTTTAGCAAATGCAGATTTACTGGAAAATGAAGACAGCAGCTGGGGAGATCTTGTCCCCAAAGCCACTGCCCCACCTGAGTGCAGCGCATGAACTCCCAGGCAAAACGATGTGGATACACCCACGCACCTGAGCAGTCACCTGAATCTACACCAGGGAAACATCTGCCCCTGATTAGGAAGGGATAAAAATAATCAGAAATTCTGATTAAGAAAAACAACTGCTGCCGGGCACCCGAGGCACTATGTTGGAGGCATAACCCACCAGCGCAGCAGCCACGCTGCAGCCCGGCAGCAGCTCTGGCCGGGCAGGCAGCCCGCTGCTCCTGACTCCTGCCATTTCCGCCTTTTAAGTCCAGAAAACGCTGTGGGCAGGCTTGGGAGTTTCAGCAGGGATGAGATCCAACTAGCTAGAGCCAGATGAAGTCACCAAATGAATTTAGTTTTGACCTATCCGGGGTTTTGCCGCCCCCCTCCTTCCCCCTGACATATATACATTCGGAGGTGAAAGGCTAAAGTAACACACTGATTTACTCCAAGCGTAATGTAATGGCAAATGAGATTTTGTAATACTATACAGCCCTCCTGACGGGGGGCCTGAGCAGCCTCCGAGGGCCTCACGCCCCCGCCCAGAGCCAGGAGAGCGCGGCAGTGACTCAGCAGGAGACAGGCACTGAGCATCCACGAGGACAAGTCTGGGAAGAAGGGAAAATGGGAGGATTAAACAAGGGGAAATGCAATGCCTTTCTCCTAAGACGTAGCTGCCGTTTCCTGACAGGAGTTACTCACAGTACACTTAATAAAGCCCAGTTGCCCAAGGCATGCGAAGTTAGCCCAGGGAACACTCTCATGGGAAAGGTCTTGCACTAGCTAAAGAGGGACTACAATACACCCTTTCTACTCGCTGATGATGTAATATGATACAGAGAACAAGGACTTCGTCGTGCACCAACTTTCTCTCTTTTACATTAAAAACAAATGTAGATACACACTGATTTATGCATCGCAACATTTATTCTAACCTTAATATACATGTTAGAATCACAGAATATCCTGAGTTGGAAGGGACCCACAAGGGTCGAGTCCAACTCCCTGTTACTGCAGAAAGTAAAGCCCATTGAAAGTGGCCTTCTAAGTAGGCACTTTGAAGGTGCATGGTGTGACACCTGGGAAAGGACAAGAGACAGCACAGCGACCGCCCGTGCAACCATCCCAGGACCCGTGGGCAAAGGTGCCGGAGCGCAGCCTGCATGACAGAGCTGCCGAGCTGCCAGGCAGCCAGCCAGCCTCGCTCCGTCCCCGAACAAGTCATCATGGCAGGAAGGTGACGACACTGAGCAGGGGTATAAGACAACATTTATTTTAAGCCACCTTTTCCCTGCAGTTGTAAACAAGCATGTGACAACAGATGAAGCAACAGGCAACCATGCTAGCTGCTTTCACTGGTGCATCACTCTCTAAAACATGGCTGTGTATTTTTGTAACGCAAAATAAAAAGATCTAGCATGGTGGTCCGGGATTCCCACTGCTAGCACAGCTCTGCTGCCATTTGGGGTTCAAAGGACAAGTGTCAGGCTTTCTGATGAGTATGCAGGGCACTCGGTAGGCAGGTTTCTAGGGCCAAGCTCTCCAGCAGACGGTTGCGACATGAACCATGTGTAGATCCCCTGCCAGCACTGCCTCTGCAGAGCACTGGGCCAACACACTGTGTAGACTTCTGCTAGGCTCTGCACTCAACCTCTCTTCCACTTCTCCCTCCACCACTGGTGAAAGCTAGACCAAAAGTAATAATACGGAAATCTCAGAGTTTTGACATGGCCAAGTTTGTTGAAATAGGCCCAAATAAATACCCCTGTCTTTGGCTTGTACAGACTCCCTACAGATCATTATTAACATTAGAAGGACTTCAAGTGTTAACACTACCAGCCACAGCATTTAATTTTGGTTTTGGATACCAAAGTAACTTGACCTCTTCCATCATTCTCATGAGTTAATACTGTAACAGACAAGGCGACACTCTGAAATTATTCTGGTGCTCAAGATATTACCAGTAAATGACTTGCACTTAAGAAATTAATCCTACCAAGGACTATCTAGAATAGGGCTGAACTTCTAAGTGCAATTGCTTAACTGCTAAATTAATTTTGGAGCAACTAAAACTAGAACTCACTAATATCTTTCACGGAGTAAATTGCCCTTTATGAACATGTTAGCTCAACCATCTGTGATTTATGTAATGTATTATTCTTGCTGTGTGCCAGTAACCACAAACTTATTTTACCATTGTTGCACTACCAACGCAATTGCTGAGACTACCAGCATCAAGTAAAGCTTCCCCAAAACTGATTTTTTCAACCATGTTGGTCTTTGAAGGTCTGTGAAGTTGGTGTTTTCTTTTAGATTTTAGCTTTTAAAATCTCCTGCCTATCTAAAGGGGGAAATCCCCAAAGCTTTGTTTTCCTAAATAATGTTCTTTAGATGGTGCTTACTTCTTTGATGCAACTGTGATTGTAAGAAAAGAATTATTGGCAATTACAAGTGTCTTTATCTATGAGCCCCAGTAAAGCCTTGTACCATAAGCTAAGAGAAACATAGATGTCCTGTTTAATAGGATTTGGCCTCCTTTTGTGGAATATCTTGAGGTCAGTTCCTAAAGTGTATTGCGTCCAGCTGGTAAATAAATGGTGACATTACCAAGTTCAACTCCCACAATAAGCAAGGCAAAAAAAAAAAAAGTTTATTGCTTGAATTACCTTCAACTACTTATAAGTGCAGTTAAGAAGGTAATAATAACCTGTGCTGCAATGTGAATGTTTAGTTACTTCAACCCTCTAAATGTTGCTGTAGGTCATGTGACAAGACAGTTCTGCACCACTCCCTGTAAAAGCACATCAAACTAAGCACACATCTGACAGTTTAAGAGCTGTGCTTATACTTAAACATTTTCTGCAGATTAAACTTATCAATAATATTTTCTGCATGAAAAAATACACAATTCATTAAAAACAGAGGGAGTAATTTATCAGCTTTTAACTTCAAGACATAATCTTTAATTGCAATGTACATAATTTATTTTGTGATAGCAAAACTATCCCTTTGCTCTACTGTGTGTCTATGACCTTTTGGTCATCCCTGGGTACTAAATTGAAGAAGTTGCTCCCAGTGATTTAGAGAATGCAATATGAGGTAATTAATACACTGCAGCAGCAGTAGATATACACAGCTTTTGCAAGAATTAAGCTAGAAAACAGTTGAAATTGATGCAGTTGAACTGCATACATACATTTTTCTTTTCCCTTTGAAACCTTTGACGACAGGATGATTTCACCTTGGTGGCAGTACTAAACTTGCTGGCATATAATATTCCTTTCACTTTTAAAGCACCTGATTTCATGACTTTTCTTTGGGTGCTGTATTTTGAACTCAAGAGCTGTTTATGCCTATTAGAGTTACAGAATAGGATCATAAAGTGACTCGGGTAGGTGGGGAACCCCAGAGATATCTGTCCAATTTCCCATTCACAGCAGAGCCAGGAAGAGAAGGCTGCTGACAGTCCCATCTAGCTGAGTTTCGAGTCTCTCCAAGGACAGATATTCCACAGCCTTTCTGGGTAACCCCTTCCAGTCTTTGGAAGATACCTAGATATCTACTGTTGCAGCTGCTGACTGCCATTGCCTCTCATCCTCTGCCCATGCACCTCAGAGAAGAACCTGCCTTCATCTTCTCTACATCTCCCTGCCATTAGACAGCTAAAGACTGCAACGAGATCATCCCCTCTTCTGAGCTCTCTCTTCTCCAGGCTGGCCAAACCCAGCTCACGTGCTCCAACCCCCTGACCATTCTGGTGGCCCTCCACCCCACTCACTTCAGTATGTCACTGTCTTTCTCACATTGGAGAGGCCACGTTCAGACACAGTATGTGAGATGTGGTCTCAGAAGCACCAGAGGAGAATAATCACTTCCCCGGAGCTGCTGGCTACACGCCTGCCAACGCAGCCCAGCATGGGCTTGGCCTTCTTCCCCGCAGGAGCGCACTGCTGACTCATGTTCATCTTGTTCGCCAGCACCACCAGGTCCATATTGTATAGCACTTCAGGAACAATTACAGAGGGGGTGCCTGAGGTGGTAGTGGAAAAAAACACCTCACCATGTTAAAAATAGAGCTGCTTAAGAGACAGGGCAGTTCTACAGCATCCCTGTTGCTGTGAAACTCATTTCACACTTGGGGACTGCAGATTAAAAATGTACATTGAAAAGCCAAACTTCTGCAGGCAGAAATATATATTAAAGGGGAAAAAAAAAAAAAGAAAATGCTCTTTATGCCTCCTTGAGTCTGACAACCGGCACAACATGAACGTGCTGACTGAAAACAGTGTTTTTGGATGCTGATTCAAAATCTACATCTTGCATAACTTTGAAACATTAATATGGGCAAGGAGTGATATATTATATCACAATAATTCAGTAAAATATAATTAACGCCATTCTGCATAACAAGGTTTCCAACAGAACAGCTATTTACATGTCCTTTTAGGAAAATGTATCTCTTCAACCAATTATCATTTCACTGCCTCCATATTCTCAGCACTCCTACACACCATAGTCTTTCTGGATACGAAAGCTCCCGCAGGACTTTCCTATCACTGAGTTACATACTCCACTCCCATACAAACAATTACTCACAGATTCTATAGTTATTTTAATAAGCTATGATTTGTATAACACTGAATCCATAAGTACAGCAAATGCATATTCTACTTCAAATATTTCAGTGCTTCCTATTCATGATATTACTGGACTAGCTCCACAGAGATTAACCTTAAGAAGTGAAGCATAACAGCCATGTAAAATTTGCCTAAAATGAATTTTCATTCCCCCCAAATTGTTTAATACATATTGCCAGTGAGCCCTTCCGAGCATCAACACTGCATTCCAGAGTGACAGGCAAGAATTTGCATTCATGTGCATCTCTGAATAATTACAGCTGCTTGGGTAGGAAATCTGTACAGTGCTAAGAAACCCTGCTGTAGGGGGGATATTCACTTGAGTTACTCCTAAAAGATAAAACTGAAGTCCACAGATCTTGCTAACAAGCTCCCAGGGTTCCAAATTGCCAAGAAACATAATATTGAAAATAAAACCTCTGAAACAATGCACACAACCATATGGAAAAAGGGGACATACAGCATTTGCTTTACACTATACCATTAGAGCAAAATAAGCTATTCCTTAACTCTTGTCAACTGCCACACACTGGAGAAGCAGGGCCCATTTTGCACAGAAGAAATCCCAAACTCCAAACCAAGAATTTTTCAGTTTGCATAGCTGCTTTAAATATTGTTCCAGACCACTCTAAGTTTCTCTTTAAATTCACACGAGCTCACACCAATGTTTCTGTCCTTGCCCCTCCAACCATACAGGACCCAGATCACAGGCTCCATCTTCCATCACCTCACCCATATCTCAAACCCCTTCCCTCCCGCAGTCAACACAAGTAAGCAATGCAAGGCGGCCATATGCAAGGCCAGAAGATCAAGACCACAACCTGCATGGCATATTCCTCTCCAGGCAGAATGATTTGGCACAGTTGTAGGATTTCCTACGGAAGCTACATCCTCAAGTCTCGACTCACTGATGAATGTTTGCATTTCCTGTTTGGATAGCATAGCAAAAAACAGATTTAACACAAAAGCACCCTTCACTAAGCATGGGGCTCTATAGGAAACAAGAAATCATTTCAGAGTGGTTAAGCTGAGCCATTTAATGGGTGTGCTTTCAGTATACAGAGCCTTCTCTATTAAGTGTTTAATAACTTAGTATACCACCAGAAAACTAGACAAACTTCTGTCAAAATACCACAGGCAAGATTTTCATTTTGAATTAAATATGTGATAGCATGAAGACAACAGAGTTGTGTTAAAAATAAAAAGCCACCGCTTTTAAAACCCCAACAGCTAAATGCATGTTCAGTAAACTTTTAGAGCTGATATTGCCCTTCCCCTCCCACCTAATTACAATGAAACAATATGAAGAAGCTGCTTTATCGATGAGTCAGGCAGCAGAGATCTGAGCAAGATCCAAACAGCTACGCAGCGCTCAGCTAACACCATCCGCAGAAGAAACACGGATGTTTTCCATTTACGTTCCCTAGCACTGATACTGGAAGCGAGCTATCAGTGCTGCTAGCTGGAGGCCGGGATTCAGGCAGCGAGGAGGACGCAAGCATCCGAACGCCGTCCCAGTGCAGCACGAGCCTTGCTGCTGCCGCCACCACGCTTACGCCGCGCTACGGCCTTCGTGCCATCCCGCTCGGTGGTTTGCGTGATTGAGAACAGATGTGGCGAGACCACTCGTTTTCAATTATCAAACAAAGGCTGAAAGTTGCATCTCCAAAACGAAAAGCTGGCACACGAGTTATCTTCTTCCTTACCAAGCCTTTGCTATAATTAGCTTTGGGCATGAGGAAGGAGAAAAGACTGTCAAATTAAACTAGCCTCCTCCCGCAAGCCCCAAAGCCAAAACCTCTGAATATATTTTTAAAAAGTCACTCGTTCAAATGCCAAGGCTTGAAATGTAGACCTACTACACTTATTTTTACTTACTGCCTCCCAAAACAAATTTTACATCTCAAAAGGTTAGGCCAGGTATGTCACCTGGGAGAACATTCCTGTGGGCCAGCCTGCCTGTCATGAGGTAGCTGCATCTCCCTCAAACTAGCCATTCATGCAGCAAAGGAAAAACTCAAAGGAAAAACTCAAAGGAATGGCTTTAATCAGGCTCTCTTGGTCCACAGCCCCACCTCCAAATCACCTTTCTTTCACAATGCAGCGTATTTTTCAGTGCCTGTTTTCCAAGGAGGCTAGATTGAAGAAACTAGGCAGAAGCCAAAATGCCTATTTCTAAAAGTGACAGCATCAGGCTCAGTTCTCACAGATCCTAAACTTGCTCTTTTTTTTTTCTTAGTATGCCAGAAACACAGTGCTGTTGCTATGCAGCTCAACAAGGTAGTTTAAAAAAAACCCCACACCACGCAACAAAAACCAGAATGCAGCCTCCACCTACACGATGTTTCTAAAACCCACGGAGGCTGGGTGCAAATTAGGCGTACTCAGACCTTGTTGGCGAGAGCATTTGGGTGCAAGCTGAGAAGATGGTGCTGTCTTAAAGTTACTTTCATTTCCTTGCACAAACTGGGTCGTCAGCGGAGTGTTGTTTTCTTCCCCCCTGCCGCCTCCATAAAGCTACCTCTCACTTAGCCCCTGATTTTCACAAATACCCTCAAGTCCAAAAACATTGCGAAGATATTTCCTTCAAGGAAGATCTAAATCCAGGTCAAGAGAGGTAGCCCAGTAATGCAGGCACAGGCTATCTAGGCTTCAAACTACCAACGCAGTACTGAGCAGAGTCATCCTCATAACCCTCCGAGACATTTACGTGCACCCACATTGATTCCCAGTTCTCTTCAGTTTCACCACGTACTTTTCGAGAGGTGGACCTGCAGAAGATACTCACCAAAACAGCTCTCCCTAGCCAGAGTACTCCCTAATCGGAAAACAGGATTAAAGAAGAGCAGCAGCGGCAGGAAGCCAGCTTTATGAAAGTGAAAGAAGAGAAAATAGAGGGTACCTAAGCTCACAGGAACCGAGGAAAGATTTATGCATGGTACCTCTTATGCTGGCTAGTAGCTGCTGACTGTAAGTCACCAGGATGGTCTTCTCTTGGATAGCTAGTAACTATCTTGTTGCATGCTTGACAGGCAAGGGGGTAAATGACAAATACCACTTTTAGAAAAGATCAAGCCAAATTTACAGGGTGTGATTTATGGGGGTTTTTTGTTTGTTTGTTTTAAACAAACATTTATTATTGCCTTTCTCCTGCTTCCAGTGAAATCTAGGGCAAAATTCTCACAATCTGCAATAGGAGCAGTCAGGCCAAGAGTAACCGCCTCTGGAAATAATGTTTCAGTTACTAATATATTTAGTAGCATTTGCTTTGACTAGCATTTACAGTTTCAGAGGATGAGGAGAGTCATGCCCATCTGTGCTATGAAGCGAGAAGACAACTCACTGCTTTTGCTCTGTGTCTTCTTCCTAGGTCTCAGCAAGAAAAGTTTGGGCCTAAATCGATTAATTTTAACAACACAAATGATTATTTTTTTTTTTTTTTTTTTAGTTCAGTAGAATTACCTGCTTACCATATTCAATGGCACCTAATCTTAGAGCAAGAAATGCCTTCTGCCCGAGTAAGGCAAAGCAGTAAGTCTCTCTTTGCACCCTGAGTAAAGCTGCACACGCGTGGAAGGCACAGAGTTGCCAGAGACAGTGGCAGGGACGAATCCTGCGGGGGGAAGGATGCTCTGGGCCATGTGGGGCCAGCCTGCGTCTGGCAACTCATCCGGAGTTGGGAAGGCAAAGACTAAAACAGAATTTGCTCTAACGTAACTCTTGACTTTCAGCGTAGAAGGTAGCAGCTCCCACTGCAGTGAACTGAGACAGACAGATACACTCTGTAACACCCCACAGTTTATTTCAGCAGCGGGTGAGGAAATCACCGCTTCCGTCCAGCTTCCATTATTATGCGCTGCGGCGTTGCATATCAGTGGCTTAATGATTTCTAAAAGGAAGGCGACACTTAGGAAAACCAAATATTTAAAATAGATACCATTAGAAAGGCACATACTCATAGATAGGAAAAGGTGTTTCTGTTTTAGTTTCTTCTAGCTTAGCGATTTGAAGAAAAATAATCAGGAAGTTACACACACATCCCCCCCCTCGTGAAAGTTCTGGGTATAAAACTAAATACAGCCAGTGTACAAAGGACCAGAAAACCATTTGCACCATCAGCACACAGATAAACCAAAAGTTAGGCACGGTATCCTGCAAAGGAAGGTACAACCATTTGTCCCCTTTAGACTGGAGTGGTTTAGGCTATTCAAAACTGGAAATATTCAAACTCTTTGTACAGCTAGCTTTTAAAAACACGATGAGCTGACCAACCACACAAGATGCCCAGAGTCTGACAAAAAAGCCCTGCAGACATGCCCTGCTTAAACAAATTCTCCACACAGCTGTTGATTTGGTTTCTCATTGAATTTTTTCAGTCATCTTTGAAGATACAAGTAAAACTATAATTAAATGTAATGCTGTTCTCCGAAATGAGCCCAAATCTATTTTGGGCCCACAAAATGACACCTCAGTTCCAACCAAATTTTAAAGTCCATCTCCTGATCTCGAGCACCTGAAACATTAGCATTTCACTAAAGAAATACAGACTGATTACAGTTATTTACTCTGAAAGGTAACATCTCCCTGTGACTACATTTTATGCCAAAGTGCCTGGTTTCCATTTACCAGCTAAGCGAGGCTGGATGAGAAACTTAACACCTCGGGCCTGTATGGCCCAGTCTGCAAAATATAATATGTCCTTTGGAAGACTTGGGAAAACTATTTGTGGCTTTGCATACAGAGCACATGGTTGGGACTCACATCTTAACAGGTTCAATTCCCTGCTGTGTTCTCAGCTTGGTGGCTAACTCAGGGCAATTCCTTTCACATCAGCTTCCTAGTCTGCAAAATGGTATAAATGTCACCTCTCTTTAAATCTGCTTTGGGAACTGGATATCAAATCTTTGGTAGAGCTGGTATTCGAAACAGCAAACACAAATTTATTCTGATCAACAAACACTAATTTTTATGAAATGCAGTATGTGAAAGTAAAAATGAGAAAACATTTCTGATATTACAGGAGAGAGAAGCGAAAGGCGCATACTGAACCTCCACACATATGGTAGGCGCAGCCTAACTAAGAGCAAAGCTGCAGTGTGCGGAAGCGTATTGCGAGCAAAGTACGCACTTCTAGATCTGTACAACTGCTGATCTGATGTCATGCTTCAGGCTGTGTTTAATGACATATTTATTCCATATTTCTAGATGCAGATGGAACAAACCAGCCCGACAATCAAAGGCATAGCAACTTGATGTGTCATATGGTGAAGTTGTACAGGCTGCTCCATAAGTCTGCTTCAAAGTCAGTGTGGCACCAACAGTCCAGCGTGGCAGTAGGCATATTACTGATGGTATTAATCTGTTACATTTAGTGATCTTCTGCTTCAACTCAAACTTAACAAGGACCAAACTAGCCCAGCTATTAAATATTCTCACGGAAATTAAAAGCACACTATATTCCAGTATCAAGGAGAAGTTTCACCAGTTTTCACATTTTCTTTAAAGTTTCCTTCTGTTATGGTTGACATTTACTTCACAAAATATTTAGAGCTAAAGATTAAAGCAAACCATTCTCCCCACTGGAAAAAGGGGGAATCACCAGATTTGGGTGCCATGACTCTGTAGATAGGGTAGGTTTCCACATGGAAAAGAGAACCTAAATAAGATTCCCCAGTGGAGATTTTTACTTGTGCATTAAAGGTTTATTTCTGAAAAAAAATATAATTGGTTTATTTATTTACCGCCCCAAAATACCATGCAACGTTAGCATTAGTAGTTCTGCATTCCTTTATATTGCTCTAGCTATGGATATGAATGGATACAAAGCTCTACAAGACTAAGGAGGACTCTTCTGGATGAAAGGCTGTTCAGATGTAGAATAACTTCACATTTTCTGGAAAACTGGGCAAGTGATATAGTTATTACTGTCATCGTGTGCTTAACACAGCGGCCTCACAAAATGTCTTTTCTAGACATAGTTCAAAGTATGATATGACAGGCAGAAGGCCAAGAAAACTGACTTGTTGATGGCTGCAGAAAATTACATACAAACATATTGCAAAAGGATAATGGACATCCCCATTCAACAGAGGTTTTCCAAGAACCCTGCCGAAGGAAAGCAGTGAGATAGCAATCAGTAGCAGCTATGACATGTGTCAGAATAACTAAAGATAGATGCATGATAAGTCATTTCAAATCTATTCCATATTTCTGCTTAAGTGCATGATGGAAATGTAGCATTCCTCTAAAACAGAATTTTGTACTGCTCAGCTGAAATTCAGGTACAGGAAGCGAGAGCGCCAATCCGTCTGCAAGTAGAAATAGGTCTTTACAAAAGCAGTTCTGCTACTTTATGCTAAATGTACGCATCGGGGCTCCATTACAGAAAGCATCAAAAGATTCAGAGAGAGGGACAGACTAAACGTTGTGGTAAGCAAACCAACCACACACTTGGATCTCCGACACGTTTCACGATCACCCATCAGCGTGTGATCAACAATGAGATTCCCTTAAGATTAAGGTTATTAATGGTCAGCTATGCCAGTAGCAGCTCTGTTATTCCTCAGCAGAAGAGAAAAATATTGTGATTTTCTTCAGACAAGCGAGCCAAGTCATCCGCATTTGTCGTCATCTAATCGAGCACACAACTCGCCACTTTAGTCAGATATTTGAAAGCACATCATTTCCTGCTGTTTGAAAATCAGCTTTAAGGGGCGTGTTCTCTGCAGAGGCATTGCTTGCTGTCATCCAGGCAGTATTTAAAATAACTGTATATTAACATAAGGGGAGCTACCGGCCGAATTATCACCCTTCGAGTCGGCAGCAAGGAGCACATAAAACCAGTTGCGTTCCGGGCCGCGCCACGACCCTTATCAAGCAATGCAAACAATTTTAATGAGCTTATCTGCCGGAACATATTGTCGGAGATGTTAATGCAGAAGCGCTGCCAGCGGCGCATGCCAAGCGATTCATCAAAAATGCCTACAACTGCGACAAAGGACGTGCCCCCCCCCCCCCCCCCAAGACGAAAACCGATAAATAAATACAAGATGGGGCTGGCTCCCACCGCCGCGGCGGGCGGGGGTGGCGGATGGAGCCGCTCCCCCCCCCCCCCGCCACCAAGCACCGGGGGGGGGGGGGGGGCTGTCACCCCCGCCCCGGCGAGCGGGGTGTGGGGGTCGCTGTCACCCCCGGGCCGCTGTGCTGGGGAGGGGGGGCCGCCCCCCCGCGGGGCAGCGCCCGGTGCCCGCTGCGGTCTCCCGGGCGGGCAGGGGCTGCCCGCGCCCCGCCATCCCCGGCCGCCGCCTCCCGCACGGCGCCGCCTCCGAGATCCGCAGCGAGGTGCTGCGGCTCTTTCCAGGGGCAGCCGCCTGCCTGCGCGGGGCTCCTTCTTTCCTTCCTTTTTTTTTTTTTTTTTCCCCTCCCCTCCTTTTATCCTTTTGTTTTTGGTGCTGGGTTTGTTTTTTTTTTTTCCTTTTTTAATTTTATTATTTTTAACCGCCTTTCTCCCGCCCGGCAGCGGCGAGCCCCCGCAGACATCCCGCCTATTCACCAAACGCTTTCCAGCCGGACAATGCCAGCTCCCCCGCACGCCGCAGCCCCCCGGCCGCCCGTGCGGGCCGTGGCGGGCGTGGGGATTGGGGAGGGGGGGAGGCTGCAGCCCGCCCGCCTTATGCAACCGCCCCCCGCGCCGCAGCCCCCCCGGCCGCCGCCGCCGCCCCGCTCTCCGCCGCAGTACCTGTAGGAGCGCTCCCCCCGCACCGTGTGCTTCCTGAAGGGGATGATGGTCCCGTTATCCTGGATGATGTCGTTGTTGTTCTCGCCATTTGGGGAGAGGGCTTGGGTCGGTCCGGGCATTGGCGCTCGCCGCGGCTCCGCAGAGCCCCGCGCTGCTGGTGTGCGGAAGGTGGCGGCAGCCGACTCGCGCCCGCCCGCCCGCGCGCCCCGCCCCGCCCCGCACGTCAGCCCCGCCGCCGCCGCCCCACGTGACCGCCCCTCGCCATGGCAACCGGCCGACTCCGCGCCGCGCCCCGGGGGGGGGGGGGGGGGAGGGCCGCGCCGGGCCCGCCCCGCCCCGCGCCCCCCACACAAAGAGCCGCCCGCCCCGCCTGTGCGGGGGGCACCCCGGGCCGGCCCCGCGGGTTTTAGGCGGCCCCCCCTGGCTGCGGGCAGACAAAGCGCGAGGGGCAGCCCCACGCACCGCCCCCCCCCCCGCGGCGGCCACAGCGTTGTCCCGCCTCAGGGCGGCAGCGCCGTCCCCGCGCCTCTGCCTGCATTCGTGGGCGGCACAGAAACGCGCCCCCCCCCCCCCCCCCCCCGCGAGCGGGGAGGGGAACCACGCCGTTCCTCTGCCCACCCCCCCACCCCCCCCCGCGACAGCGGCAGCCGCGGCTGCGCCCTGGTTTCACGGGAGCCACCGGCACCCCGAAGCCCGACCCTTCACCGCCGCCCTCCTCTCCCCGACACCGAGGGAGCTGCCTGGGGCTCCGGCTTTTGGGACGAGCACGGCACGAGCCCGCGGGACGCGCTGCTCTGCGGCAGCGCGCAGATGGCAGCGGCATAATTCGAACCGGGAAACGCCGCCCGAACACCTTCCCCCTCTCTTTTTGGTGCGCCGGGGGTAGATGGCCACCTACCAGCGCACAAAGCTCGCCCTTGTCTGCCAGCTCCGCTGGCCGCAGCTGGCAAGAACGGGTTTTGTGTTTAATACGGCAGGCGCTTATTAACAAAAATTTGGATAAATCTTAAATGCTACGAGAACATGAGGATGTCAGAAATCATGGACTCCTAATCATTAAAAAAAAAAAAGCATCAGAAGGTCCAAGTTCATCGATGCTATTTTTTCTTCCCCCCTATTGCCGCATCCGCTACTCCGCCTGGATTTCCACCCACCCTCTCCTCCCACCCCCAGGCACCAGGATGTCCAGGTTACCAAGCTCTATGTCCCTGCCTACAGCTTCACTGAGGAGCACAGTAAAACACCTGGCAAGCTGCACGGCACATTTCCAGCTTTCTCCTGCTCTCAGGCTTACACGGAGACACCATCCGATGGCACGTCCTTCAAAATCTCGCTTGGGTCAGAAACAAGAAGGGAAAAAAACCTGCCAAGGCAGTAGCACCGAACTGCTGGCGCTGCTAGCTCTGTTAGCACCCCCACTCACACCACCCCTCATCTCTTCCTCCCGTTCATTTAAAAGGGTTTCGTATCCCCTCCCCCCCCCCCCAAGTCTATTTTCCTCTGCCTATCTGTACGATTTCTGCATATCTCCCCTTGCCTAAAAAGCAACGTCCTTCCAAGTTGGACGTTAACCACAGAGCAATGCTGGCCATCCTCAGAAGCAGATCTGAACTTCACTGCGGTAAAGCCTACCCTCATGTCCCAACAGTGGATCAAAACTGACACATTTACCACATTAGAAAAAACAAGCTATCCAACTGTTTACAAATTGTTTTCTCTAAACAGAAACCAGCAAGTGTGACTATGGGCACAGTCTCTAAACAGCTCTGTATGACCTCAAGGTTGTTAGATGCAACAGAGCAAAAAAATATTTGGGCAGATCTACAAACATCTTAAAAAAAAAAAGCTTCCCACAAATCCAACTCTCTTAAAATGAGTTTTAAGGTGGGAGGTCAAATGGAAGCAATATGAGTATTTCTAATATGTTTTCAGAGGCACA
The DNA here is from genome assembly GCF_030463565.1 of Pelecanus crispus. Lineage (NCBI taxonomy): Eukaryota > Metazoa > Chordata > Aves > Pelecaniformes > Pelecanidae > Pelecanus > Pelecanus crispus. Next base: position 127,931,756 of record NC_134644.1, on the reverse strand, counting down.
TGCTGATATTTTAATGAAACTCAAAAGTTCTGAAGCATGAGTTTGAGCAGGTTTAGACCTCAGAGTTTTTTTCTGCACAAAGTGATTTTATGAAATTTTAGCTATTCTTTATCTAACCTTTCAGACTGAAATGACGCTTTGCTGAAAGCTTAGTTCAGGTGATTATGCTCATGATATAGACTCTGGATTCACAGAGAGCTTGTAAGGTGAATACAGTCAATAACTAAACACCAACTGCCAGCACTTGGACCACTGAGAAACTACTTGGATTTAAATCAGTTGTATACATTCACACACACAGGGAGCAATCTCTAAAAAAACTCAAATTTGTCTGCCAATTTGCCACAGTCCTCTGAACACCAAGACAGGAGATTTTACCTATTTTCTGCCAGGTTTTCAAATATACTCAAATTTTGCTTTCAGGAACCAACCTATGGACATTTGCAGTTGACATACTTTATTGAAAAAATGTTCCACTCATCTGGCAACGGTAAACCCACTGGAAACAGTTGCCTTTGAGTCTTTCAAAACAAGCAGCAAAATACATTCTGCTAAAAAGGCCAGTAAGTGTCTTAGTTACACTCAAGAGCATGGAGAAGCCAGAAATGCTACATGGTGACAGAATATAAAAATAATCTATAGCAGGTCTTTAGCTGCCAAGACATAACCCTACCTGCTCTGCTAGGCAGCGAGCAGTAAAACACTCTGCTACCCTAACTTGTAGAAATATTTTTATTTCTTCACCAGTGGCAAAGAACAGAAGCTTCTTTATTGAAGTCTCCAAAACTGTTTAAAACATTTACTGGCAAAACTACAGGAGAGAAGTGCAGGTGAGGACAGCACAGCAGCCTCACTTCAGACCCCTTCTTGCCTCGGCATTAGGATTCAAGGTCAGAAAACACACGCTCCCTCAACGCAGTACCTTACCTTTTTATGGAGGCTGAGCCAGGCCTCGGCAAAAGAAGCTTGGTGTTGTTTTTCAGAAAGCACATGCTTCTTTGGTTGATCTAGCACAGCCTGGGGGGGCACAGGGTGCAATACGGATTCCATACGCGTGGCACTGCCTCCACTTACATCTCTGTTTCTGAGCACTGTGTGGCCCACAAACATGACTCTTATCTTTATGTGCAGGAAGCCACAAGTGCCTTCTTCCCACTTTCGTTGTTCTGAGCAAAGAGGTCTCAGATGCGGATCCAGCGACACAGAACAAGAAAGAGGAACCTGTTGCTGTTATTAGGTGCCTGTGCATCTATGCTGCCTTTATAGATTTTACCTGCAGTAGGCATACAAATAGAAGAGCAGCTTGAAGAATGAAAGGTCAGCATGGTGTTGATATAAAACCCCACCTATGGTATGTTGAAAGCACCGAAATCCAGTACTCGCAAGCGATACGCAGACTAAGCAAAGCAAAGAGCCAGGAAAGCAATTAATGCCGAAGGGCGGAGTTACAAAACCTGATGGAACAGATCTTCAAGCACTGAGAACCACAAAAGCAATGGCTGGAAGGGACCTATGGAGGTCATCCAGTCCAATCTCCCACTCAGAGCAGGATCATTACCAACACGAGATCAGGTCATGTCTGATGACACGATCGTAGTCTAGACAAATCTTGAAAATCTCCAAGGATGGAGATATCATGTCCTCTCAGGACAACCCACTCCTGTGCCATGTTAGCCTGCCATTCCCCACCCAACTCTGGCTACAAGGTGATCCCACACTTCCCCTGGAGAATACAGCAAGTCCCAGTTGAAAAAGCCACCACCTTACCCCAGCATGTGCATTCCAGTACTTTGATTTCTGCTGTGGTGAACCAGGTAGAGCGAACACCAGTGACCACTGCAACAGGCCTAAAAGTCATTCTACAAAATCTGGTTGCTCCTTCCTCCTCAGAGCTTTCATTTTCAGTTCCTCTCTCCTTACTTGCTCAAGGCCTCACTTACTGCACTAGGCCATGCAGTGTAATTTATAACGCCCGAGAGTGAAATCCCCTAAAAGCCCAAAATGCAGTGTTAGAAAGATGTCAGGCATGCTCAAGCCAGAATTTTATACTAGGCAGCTAATGTGGAAATAAATTATGAGTATTTTCACGCTGATAAGAAGTGACCAGTGCACAGCCTCCGAAAACAGAGGTGATGGCCACACCACAGACTTCTGATGATACATGTGTTAGAAGATTAAAAAACCAGAGTTTTAGGGAGATTTGTATGTGACATAGCCAAAGTATAAATACAATTAACCATTGCAGAAATTCCCCACTGCTTGCATAACTTCGGGGGAGGGGATAGGGAGCGAGATCAAGAAAAACGCATTTAACCCTAGAGTGGCCAACGAGTAACCCTCATCTCCGACATCTCTGTTCAAGTTCATAAAGGAATCACTGTGATATTCCTTGCACTGCTCTCAGAATACACCTCAGCTACAACTTCAATCCATAGCAAACACCATGCAAGCATAATTATTTTGGCCCGTGTACTTCACTTTTCAGAGAAGTTTCATGAACACTCCTGTCACAAGTGCAGTTTTTCCACTGGCAAAGAGAATGAGAAAAACAGATTTCAGGCAAACAAACAGTTAGAAGGTAGCAACAGCTTTTGTAAAGCAGCAGTCCTGATCAATGTAGTCTGCTTTTGTAATTTAACTATTCTCATAGCCTTCCTTTATTGGGATGAAGATCAACAGAATTCAGCAGAGCAACAGATTTACACACTGTAGAGCAAAATCAAAGTTATTTCTAGCACTCAAGTGTGTGTTTATCAGAAACCCGTGCAGAAACAGGCTCTCCCTGAAGGAGTTGGCCAGCAGTGTTTATATTTGAAAATAAGTGAATAAAGCAAATCAGGAAGAAAGTTCCGGAAGAGCTAAAAAAAGTTACTTTGTTAAGTCTTGGGCACATCTTGCTTGTTCAAGGAACCCCCAATTCATTAAGGTACATAGACATACTCTATTCCCACCATGAGTTGATTCAGTAAGATGGATATAACCATGATCATACTTAATTAGGCTGCGTCAGAATCAGCCTAATTTCTGATTGTATACACCATGAATAAAAGTTCCATTTAGCAAATTAAGAACAGAAGACTTCAGAAATCCAGATTTGCATGTTATCTACGGGAAGTACAAATGAGGTATCTGTAACCGCACGTCTATTAAAGAGGCTTGTGCCAGCCTAAATTAGTGCATGGTTCTAACCTGTAATGATAACGTATTACACAGAAAGGTCCATAAAGGAATTACCGAGAGCAACGTTACTAACACAGTGAACGTATATCAGATATGATGTGGTATATGATAAGTTTCAAGCGACCTGGGTTATGCAGAAGAACTCACATTTCCTGTTTCACTAACATACTGTCAACCGCACTGATCAGCCCAAAGGAAAGATCCCACTGTGGCGTAACATCACTTCAAGTGAAAATTCAAAACTATAGCTCAATAGACTTTCTTCGTTTACACAGCACTGAATAAATTCTCCCACCTCCATCCCGTCACTTCATTCTATGCCTTAAATTTCAGGGCGCCTTGCATTTAAACTCACCATACCAAACAGCAAATGATAATTTTGTCAGGACAAAGAAACACTGCATGAGTTTTAATAAACAGCTACTTATCACTCCAGACATCCTGTAGATAAAGAATGAGCTTCCCACCCTTGGGGATTATAGTGTTGCCACTTTAAGCAAAGTCTTGATTATTTGCCTTCCCTGGAGAGAGACAGATAAAGAGAAAGAAAGAGAGGGCTGTCCCAATTACACAATGTGCATGGACCACATCCCTTATGAGGTAATTCAACTCTATTTTTAAATATATGGACATATTTATATTTCAGAGGTCACATTTAGTATTTTAAGAAGTGTTCTGTGCCTGTGCGGAAGAGCAAAATAAAACTTGGGGTCTTTGTTAGCTAAGCATTCTTGAAAATTTAGCCTAGTAAGCTGCAAATCCAATCTGACCATTAGCATATGAATTCCTCACTAAAGAGAGAGGTCCTGAAGAGCCACAGCCTGTGAGTATTTTTCTTTAAAAAGGCAGCAGCTACCTTGTACAGTTACTGTATAAATCAAATAGAAATCAGAGGATTATTTCAAGATCCAAATACTGTCTACAAAGCCTGGATTTTTTTTGTTCACAGAAACAGGATTTCAGAAACCCCTGAACAGAAGAGGTATTTTAAGACTAGTTATATACTTTTAATATTAACGGTTAGATTAAAATTAATAAATAGGTTTAGTGGACATTTATTAGATCCAACCCTTTCAGGGTTTAGCTAAATCCAGCTTTTTTTTAAAGAAAAAAATTTCTTATTTAGAAAGAAGCACTCTCCAGTATACATCAAAGGATTCTGTACTTAAAATATAAGAAGTTCACACCCAATACCCAAAACATTTTTATCCAACACTTCCTACATAACAAAAAGCTCCAGTGAGAGCAGAAAACACTCAGCGAAGGATAGTTCCAAAGAGAATAAATTTTTACTTCCATTAACTCCAGACCAAGCCAAAATTCTGAATTCTTTAGTGTCTGTTACATCTGCATTCAGTGATATCCACCAGGCTATAGCAGAGTTTCAGGCACACCTTGGGCAGCTGCTTTCATCTGAAAACTTATAAATGAAGGCTGTGATCAATAAATGCTTGAAGTAACAACTCCTCTCTGTCTGCCTTTAATACTGACTGGAAGGAATTGAGGCAGGAGGCTGACTCATGGCTCATTCACATGCATTTACATGGAATTATTTGGCTGGAGCTGTTCTAGATTTGCCATCACCACTTCCATTTACAGTGAGGTGTTAACTACTTTTCTAGGTTTGTTTTGTCAGAGCTCAGATATAAAGACTATGAAGGGCCAATCCAAAAACTTTCAACATGGTTTTGAGTGGCAAGGTTTTGGTAGCGGGGGGGCTACAGGGGTGGCTTCTGTGAGAAGCTGCTAGAAGCTTTCCCTATGTCTGATAGAGCCAATGCCAGCTGACTCAAAGACGAACCCACTGCTGGCCAAGGCCGAGGCCATCAGCAACAGTGGTAGCACCTCTGTGATAACATATTTAAGAAGGGGGGGGGGCCCAAAACAAAACACCAGGATGCAAACTGCAGCTGGAGTGAGGAGTGAGAATATGTGAGAGGAACAACCCTGCAGACACCAAGGTCAGTCAAGAAGAAGGGGGAGGAGGTGCTCCAGGCACCGGAGCAGAGATTCCCCTGCAGCCTGTGATGAAGACCATGGTGAGGCAGGCTGTGCCCCTGCAGCCCATGGAGCTCCACAGGGGAGCAGATATCCACCTGCGGCCTGTGGAAGACCCCATGCCGGAGCAGACAGATGTGCCCATGAGAAGCCTATGCTGGAGCAGGCTCCTGGCAGGACCTGCGGACCCATGGAGAGAGAGGAGCCCATGCTGGAGCAGGTTTGCTGGCAGGACTTGTGACCCCTTGGGGGACCCACGCTGGAGCAGTCTGCTCCTGAAGGACTGTACCCCATGGAAGGGACCCACGCTGGAGCAGTTCGTGAAGAACTGTAGCCCGTGGGAAAGACCCACATTGGAGAAGTTTGTGGAGGACTGTCTCCTCCCATGGGTGGGACCCCACACTGGAGCAGGGGAAGGACTGCGAAGAGTCCTCCCCTGAAGAAGGAGCAGCAAAGACAACCCGTGAACTGACCACAACCCCCATTCCCCACCCCCCTGTGCTGCTTGTGGGGAGGAGGTAGAGAAAATCAGGAGTGAAGTTGAGCCCTGGAAGAAGGGAGGGGTGGGGGTAAGGTGTTTTGAGATTTGGTTTTATTTCTCATTACCCTACACATATTCTCACTCCTCTCTCCTACTCAGTTTTGACTGGCAATAAATTAAACTGATTTTCCCCAAGTTGAGCCTGTTTTGCCCATGACAGTAATTGGTGAGTGATCTCCCTGTCCTTATCTTGACCCATAAGCTTTTTAGTCATATTTTCTCTCCCCTGTCCAGTTGAGAAGGGGAGTGATAGAGCAGCTTTGCTGGGCACTTGGCATCCAGCCAGGGTCAACCCACCACATCAGGTAGTCTGGATTCCTAGACTTTTTCAGAGAAGGACAAAACCTTAATTAAATGAAAGTGAGATTCATGTTCTAGAATAGAGGGATTTGGGATTTTAGTTTCCATCCAGTACAGCTCACAACTGCTACCATTGGAAGAAGTCAGAGCTTCAGACATCCATATCCTAAACAAGACCAACGAAACGAGTTATAAAAGGTAAGAAAGTGGAAAGGTTTGGAAACGTGAGAAAGTAGAATCTAGCATTTCTTTATATATTTTCAGGTGTTCAGGAATCTTTGGCTTTCTTGGGGCTAAAGAGAGGTATATATTCAACATTACTTGTTACATTACTCTGCTGAAAACTTGACTTGGCACTGATATTACATACTAGGAATTCAAGAATAGTTAAAAATGGCTCTTGGGATCAATGATTCTCCGTTAGTATTGTACAACAAGAGATGTGAAGCTCATAGCCATTTGATTTGCACATGTTATCCAAGTAATTTAATTCCCCATATGACTATCCAATACCTGCATCTAACATAAGAAGTTTAAATGCTTTGGAATGATTATTGGCTAAGATCTGTTCAGCATTCAGCATTGCACCTCATCCAATATCACGATTATAGATACTGAACGCGTGAAGCTTGCACAGGGTTTATAACCCATCGTAAAGAACATTACATTTGTCAACATTTACCAAACTGTCCAAGCCACTCACCACTGCTAAAGAGGAAGGCAGAAGGCTGACACAAGAAAGTAATGGTTCCAGAAGATGGTCAATTGAGTTTTTGGGTACCTATTACTGAATCAAAAACGCTTCAACCAGCTGACAGAAAGGGCTGGATCATTACAAACCAAGATCTGAAGGGGTTAGTTTGTCCCAGGAAACTGTTAATTAAATGTTCATCCTCCCACACCCAGCAAAAAGCCAACATAAACATTATTACATACTCTAACTAATGTGAAAGAAATACAGAGCGTATTCATGCCTGACTGGGATCAAAATCGCACTGCCAAGTCATTCAGTAGTGTGTGAGCGTTTCCGCGATTGCAAACCCTGGCCCAAGAATTCGGTGCCTGGCTGCAAAATACTCTACAAATAGTTTCCTCATGTCCTTACAGTGTACTACAAATCATTCTCTTACAAAGCGAATGTGTTTCACATGCCCATCAAATTAGCAAATGCCAAGAAGTTACACAGAAATTGGTATGCTTTTTAGTTTGTATGCTGCCTGCCCCTTCTCTTGGTAACTGCTTTTTATCCAAGACATTCATAGTATTTTACAAAAACTAATTTCTACCAGCTTTCTGCATTTTACCAGTACAGAAACAGGCCCTGCTGTTATGACCAGCTTCCTCAAAACACTTACTGTCACAAGCCTCTGCAAGCTTCCTCTGCTTCACCCTCAGCCCCACTGTGGTGGGTCCCCATCCTTTCCTCCATGGTTCGCTTCCTGATCCATGCAGTACTTCCAGCTCTGCAGCTACACAAATCCTATCCCTTTTCTCCTAGGTGAGCTCCTCCCTTTTATCTTGGGATTTCTTCCACACCTGGGCTTTCCCCATTGTTCTTTCTCCCATTCTTTCTGCCCTTCCTCTGTCAGGCATAACCCTTTGTAGCCTTGGGCAATTTCCACTTTCCCTCATCAGCCACCTGCAGAGAACATGGGTCAGATTGGTTTCCTTCCCTCAGACAAAGTCTCTGGCATACCTACTGTCCAGCTAACATACTGTCATGAGCTAATTACGCCTCATTTCATCCAGGCGGAGAGGAATGTGCTATGGCACTTGCCTGCTAAGGTGCATGCACATCCACACGCAGCCGTCCCAAGAAGGGACACCTGTATTTAAGGGCTGCATTAACACCCAGGATTCGCACGCCTCATGTGACACGTTGCTACCATTGTCATACTAAAGAGCTGAAATCCCTGAGGCACCTCTGAAAAACTAGGTTGCAAGGATTTGCTTGTGATCAGTAGCTCACGGAGAAATCAAGGAGCGCTTCCTCTTTGGGCTAGAACAAATAGATGTATTGCACACAATTTTTTAACAGAAATTTGTCTTACCATTCAAATAGACTTGCTCTTAGTTATTTCACACTCATTACAGGCCAAATGCAAGCATCTGAGGCACTCTGTTCTGTACTTTCCAATAATTCCTTGCACACATGCTTTTTAACTTGCATTTAGATCTGTAACAGGCTTGTAAGTAATAGTTACTATTTGCAAATGTTAGAGCATTTGGGAGCAAGAAACTGTTCTTTAAGTACAATTTCATTGCTATTTTACACAATACCATTACTAATCGTAAAGTTGTAGTTTCCTCATTTATTGATAGAAAACAGACTTTTCCCAATGGCAAGTCAATGTTCATTATCGTCTTAGTGTTTATCCAAAGTCTTTTTTTAATAAAATAGCCTTCAGATGAAGAGGAAAACTAATTTTCACAGACAGCTTTAACCATGTTACACTTATGTTAGTACTCTGAATAAAAATAATAATAATAAAAGATTTGCAAACTGTGTCAGGAAATGTACATCACTGACATGTGAGATAAGAGTCCTAAGAGGACTTTTGGAGCTTGACATATTAGACCAAGTTTCTATGAATGTTTTAAGTCCTTTATTAACCTAGTGCTGCAAGTGCTTTATTTAGTCACTAGCACCCTACAGAAACCTTACCAAGCACTTTCTGAAATCCTGAAATTTCAAATTAGCCAAAAAATATCATTGCCTGATTGTTAAGAGGCAAAGCTAGTTGGGATAAAGCTACTGCTGGCCTGCTTTAGTGGAAGGTACATCTGCTAACAGCAACACAAACAAATACTGGGGTTTGGCAAGGAGATATGAAGAAGCAAGAAAATTTGCAAACAATGTACAACATTAAGTTTTCCTTATAAAGTCATATTAATGACTTTTTAAAATCATACTTAGTAATTAATAGTACCACAACTACTGCCATAAATTTGTGGATCAAATGCGATACCACCTGAAGTACTTCCATGACTTATTTGATTTAAATGTAGGGAACAGATGAAACGTAATATAAAGCTCACATCCCTACTCTAAAATAGAGGGAGTACCATTAAAAATGTACACATCTCCGTTCTGAGCAGACAAGAGCATACAGAAAGTGCGTGATCTTACTGAAAAGATAAACAGCTGGATTTACTTGCTTCTATTAACCAATGACCCACTTGTCAAACATAAGCTGTAGATTTAAAAGAGTGATTACATGTAGCCTCTTATAGTAGACAAAAAAGATCCTAGCTCTGAAATCAGACCAAGTCTGAAAATACTTGAGCGCAGTTAATATTGTTCTTTTATACAGACACAAGACAAGGACCAGTTATTCTTTTTAAAACTACAGTATAACGTAAGGGTGTTTCCTATAGTACTCTTCAGAAGGTGTTTATCCCGTGCAGCCCACTCAGGTCATTAGCAGTGAGCCAAATCCAGGCCTCGTATAAGAGGATGAAGCTCTAGTGGAAGCCACTGCATAAACCTTAACGTGGGGGCACTGCCAGCTTCTCTCTATGAGGAACAGGTATTCGTAGGGGAGTAAAACTGGCACTCCCCACACTAAATGATAACCATGACATGTGCCTGGCCTATCTAATCACTCAGAGAGGATTTTTCACAGGGGCTGCAGCTGTGCATGCTTTGGTGGCAGATCTCCAGCTGATGCTCTTAATGCTCGAGCCAGCTGCCATCGACTTTGCCCATGTGTAAGCACCTCCCACCACATGCCTGTTTCTGTGCCTACTCCAGGCTCAGGTAGGACCAAACGTGCAAAACAATATAGATGATTACAACATCTGAGCTTGAGTGCAAACCCTGAGTTAACAACAGGAAATGTATCACGGACAACAAACTACTAGGTCCGAAGACACCGAAAACCTCTAATTTTGCCACCTTGTATTGTAATGCAACAGCAGGGTACACAACAATGGCCTTCCTACACTATACCTAAGGCTAAACTAGTCTCTAAGAAGCCATTATTATAAGCAGCATTTTTACTCTAAGGACAACTTGTAAAATTAAATGCATGTTGCTTCCACCTGACCTCACTAGCGTGCTGTGCACTGCCAGCAACTCACGCTTTACTGTGACTCAGTATATAGGGTGATTTTCTGGAAGCTGCAGATCATGGAGCAACTTAACTATATAAGAATCTCAGCAGTCAGCTAATGAAAACCAAAGTTTCCAGCCTCAGTGACTACAGAGAAATATTGGAAAATGCTGATACTTGGATTAAGAAAAAAATAATAATAAAAAAACCCCCAAAACCACAAAAGCCAGCAACAACCAAAAAACCTCCTTAAAAGTAAGTGCAATATTTGAATTAGCTCTTTCAAGCCTTTCTTTACTCTTGGGCTCCTAGCAGGCACGGTGGGTTTCTGGAAGCCTGCCCACCCCCTGGATTTCACCCTGCCGCTGGAGACTCTTGAGCGCCGCAGCTCAGCATCCCAACGCCTGATGTGCAGACACAGACTTCAGCAGCAGCACTGGAGAGGAGGCACTGCCTACCACACCACAGAACAGGGACACGTGTAGTTCAGAGAGAAGGAAGTACAGATGGGAACACGGCCACGGTGCTCCGAGCTCCACACGCCTCCCACAACACCACACTCACAACAGCATTTTGGTTGCAGCTCAGTTCTTTGTCATGTTCCTTAGCAGCACTTGGGGGTCACCACTGTGCCAGCCCAACCTTCTCTTCCCATCTTCCTTTTACACTCCTCCATCTGCCTTCCTTTCTCCACCTCTCCTCCCTTTACCTTTCCTTCCCTAGATGAAGTCTAGAGCTACTTACCACTTTGCTCTTAGCACCTTCTGGACATTAAAGTGATCAGCAAGTGATGACACTCGCAGTCAGTATTGCAAACAGACTAGCAAGACACAGACCACTAGAAAAAGATCCTCTGTTTTCCTAAGATCCAGCCTGATAGCAGACTCAGGATGACTGCACAGAATCAGGATGACTGCACAGAATCAGGATAGGTCCTGTACACATTTGCAAGATTATATTTATAAAATCTAGAAACTGCTCTGAAAAAGGACACAGTTATTTTTACAGCATCTGGATGCACTACAAATACTTGACATATCTGACAAGGATTAGTATTTTTTAAGGTCCTTAAAAATTATTTTTTTTTTTTTTTTTCTCCTGCTGGAGCAAAACTCAAATCATTACTTGAATCATCCTTGAATAAACATTCTCCAAATTTTAAATGAAGCACCATTGATACGCAAAATGCAGAAGGCAACAAAATACTAGAAATAAGGGTATCATTCTTTTTTTATATTATTGTATATTGTCATGTCTTCAACAGTCATGGCACAAAGCAGCAATATTTTATAACCTCTGAACAGTTGTACTGTGTATAAAATAATAATAAAAAAGGCTTCTGTAACATTTTGAGCACAAAAGGTACTAGTGGCATGAAAACAGTATCTTTTCCTCATTACAGTAGAAAATGAGGCTTCTATTTAATAAAACCCCCAACCACAAGGCTATGTGTTTTTGTAACTGTGAATGTATGTCACTGCTGTTGACAGCTTCTGCGTTGGGAAGGCTCTCATTATTAACTTTGAACAAAACCACACGTTATCTTTTTGAAAAACAAAGTTATGTTCCTGATGAGTCAGCTGCTTTGCTGAGCTCCTGTGGGATAATTTTTGGTACTGGGCACTGAAAAAATAAATATCACCCCAAAGTTCAGAATATTTTCAGACAGCACCATAAAAGGCTATTCAAGCTACCCAATTCCTAAGTTAAGAAGGGAATGGGGGTGGTGAGCATGCAGCCATAAACAAACATTCCACTTTGGTTAACTTTGCTCTCTTAGGTTCAGGATTCAGGTCTCCAGTTTTCTCATATTGGATCAAAACCAGCTATAAAGCAGCTGTGTCCTATGCAGGAATGACTCCTAAACAAATGTCCTCCACTACATTTTGGGGGACCTTCTGGTGTTTCCACAGAATGAAAATATTTTCAAAGCACTCCACTCAGCCCAGAAGTTCACCTATTTCATACCTCTTCAGTCTTTTGGCTGAAGGTACAAAGCAGCCCTTAAGGAAGTCACGTCTTCTTTGGTGGACATTATAGGGACCAGTTTGGGGAAACAAGCAGTAGGGAACGGAGTGGGAAACGAAGTGCACTTATCTAGAAGTAGTATTTTATTCTGTACCAGTGCTGGTGCTGGAAGGTGGGGAGAAAGAAGTGAGGGGAAACCCTTCTTTAATGTGCCCAGTTAAGTAACTATTATGCACCTTGAGCATGAATGACCAGAGAACATTTGTTTCTGTGCAGGGAAGAGAAAAGCTCATACAGCCTTTTTGTTCAGATCTCCCCTGAACACTTCATGGGTTAGTAGTTCATCATACTAACATACTTTATATACATGCGTATATACACATATTTTTAATATATTTGCTTTCTCTTCCCCTATCTCAAAATTACTGAAATATAACAGGTAATTCCTGAGCTAATGTTCCAGCAGAAACCAGACTTGCTTTCTAAAATTAGGGTGTATTGTAAATGTTTTAGTGATAATACATCAAGCAAGGAATTGTAACTGCCAAAAGCCCCCTTATCTGCATCTCGCACACGAGAGCGTCTGATGTGAGAACTGTAAAATTCCTTGGATGTTCCAACATCCATCCCTCATGTTGTTGTCCATACAACTTAACTCCATGAAAAAATACACCCATTTGTCAGGCTCAAAGGCACTGAAACCTGACCAGAAGGTTTCCCGAGCGAAGACTAGTATATAATAGCATGTTACATGCATTTGGCTTTTGCAATTGTAATAGCTCAGCTAATTCTCTGGCAATATAACGAATCTCTGGTATTAGAAGGCTGATAGCTGGATCTTTATTTTGACATATAATAGGCCATAAGGACGAAGGGATTTGGAGAGGAAAGGCTACACAGTAAGCAGCAATCCATGGGGAATATGCTGGAAAGCTGTCTGTTGCTTCACAGAGAGGGTTACTCATTGCAGGAAATCTGCACGTGTCAGATAAGTTTCTATTAGACAGGTAGGATGCAGCCTGCTTTTCTAAATGTCCATTTGGTGGCTGTGCACTATCTCAATGTTCACAGTTTTCTTTAGATTTCCTGTTTCAAAGTATTTGTGACAACGCCAGCGTAACCACAGTGACGAAGCTTGACTTTAAGCAGCGGCACCTACTTTGTGCAAGAGTAGAGAGCAATAGATGAAACCCACCCTGGCTCAGCACAGGGCATTGCCCCGCTGCGCTTCCATCTGCAACACCTTCATGGGACGGAGCGTGTCCACAGGGGGAGGACTTCACATTTTCCTGGTTCTTGCTCTCAGCTGCCTCCTGTAGTTGGGAGCTATTGCTTCATCCTTGAGGCAATAGCCTCTTTCAGCTCTAAATTATCGACTGTTCTTCTCCTGAGAATCTCCAGGTACACTTGAGCCCTGCATATCTTCTGATTGCTGTGAAAGAAACTCTTCTCTCACGAACTGATGAATCTGAACTCTGTGGCTCCTCGTTTAACTCTCCCTCTCCCAGTGTCAGTCTTTTCTCCTTACCTGCGTCTGTGCCAGTGAACACAGGTAATTCTTGTATTTCCCATAGAACTTACCCTGAATAATTTCTCATGTCTATTATTTATCTAGAGAAAACTTTCTGCAAACATTTTTAAGCTTTTCTTCAGGGCATTAAATAACTTGGAGCAAATCCCTCATTTCACTGTGGAACAAGCCTTTAAAATAGCTCAGACAAACCTTTTTACTTTTAACTACAAAGCACAAAATATCACTGCAAACTAAGGTGCTTCCTACATCCAAAGCTAGCATTTATACAGTGTAACAGCTTTTCAAGCATTAGCAGAAGCGTAGTGGTACGGTTTTAAAATGAAAGCTCTTCATTACACAGCCCTAGCTTCGTTTCAGCGCTACGCGTATTTTCAGCACTAGCTATGAATAAAGAAACCCCACGCTGTATTGCAAACCACTAATGCTGCAGCACATGCCTTGCCAAGGGAAAAGGCACGTACAGTATTCAGCACAGCACGCTGAGCACCGTCAGTAGTGAATCGGTTCAAATAGGAGATTCATTACCAGGTATCCTATGCTCCATTTTGGCAACGGTGAAGACTTCTTGTTTAATAGCACAGATGCAGCAGCAATGATACAAGGGGAGCAAGCTATGGCAACTGCAGGAAGCCCAGATCTGTTCCAGGCGCATCCTTTCTGAAGGCTTTCTAAACATTGCCACCTTGTGGGGCTCCTATCTCCTGGTATCATCGATCTCACCACTCTTCGCACGTTACTCCCTGCGTGGATTTCACAGATGTCAAGCTGGAGGCTGGACAGTTTAAATTAACATCCAGACTCGGGTGGGATGGGATTTAAACTCCCACAGTTGAGGACTAAATAAGGGACAGGACCTTACAAATTCTATCTGACATTAATGACTAACCCTATACAGTGGTGTTTCATGTAGTTTGCCCTTCTTCCACATAACATTATGAAGGCAGCACTAATGATGTGCAGAAGAGCTAATGTTTAACAGAACAAAAGCAATAATAAAATTTCTCAAAGCTCCCAAACAGAAGGGAAGAGAGAAGTTAGATTCATTTTCCACCTTTAGTTTTCCTTTTTACTATTCCTTTCTGCCAGCATTTCCTTCTTACTCTAATCAAAACCCCAAATTATTTCCAAAAAGTGGCATCTAGTTTGGCTTTCATCAGTTCTGTTTCATGAATGAATAATTCCTGATGACTTGAATCTATTAATTACAGAGTCAAAGATGTTGCAAAGAAGTATCACTTATTATTGATACCAAACTTATCTAGCTACTGCCTTACAGACATCAAACACAAATTCTTGGGGACTTTCTCAGTCACTAGCACTCTAACACATACAAACACATAAACATACTTACTTTGAGCATCCAAACACTTTCCCTGGTTGCCGGCTTGAACTATTCCTTGCAGCGATTTGGTACTGGAAAGAAAACATGAAAACCTTTAGTTCAACAAGGAAACAGGGGTGGAAAAAAAAAAAAAAAAAGACAAAAAAAAAAAGACTCAGTGAATGGTCTTTGTCTGTGTTGGTTGGGCAGTGATGCAATAGCCGTATGCTAAAAATGAAACAAGAGGAGAAGTCCTTCATTATAATACCCTAATTCAGCTGTGCTCACAGTGGTGCAGTGTCTAACACATCTGCGCAACAATCAGATGTCCCTCTGATATAGTAGCAGATCTATGAGGTCCCTTATGCAGTGCTACATTCAGAGTTTATTCATAATTGCCAGGCACATTGCTGTTCCTTCATCTGACCAGGCTTCTTTGGAGCACAGGCAACCAGTTATGACTGTTGTGTCATGCAACTGGGGTCTTGCTGCACTTGCTCAAACAGCTTTTCAGAGAAAAAAAAAAAAAAAATCTACCATTGAGAAACACATGCACTGATACCCAGCAACTATGTTTTCGCTAATACAACACAAAAACACTGGTGATCCTTTGAAGTATCTCACTTAGCAATGAAGTCATGATGCAGCCCACTTGTAGCAACCACATTAAAGCCCATTCCCTTCCGTGTTCCTAGATGTGATTGCCTACAATTGCTAGATTTGTCCTCATATCCATTCTCTCAAGTGCTACATTACAGGCTACAGAAACATAAGCAGGAGCAGCCATATATGGATTTCAATTTGTGCCATGAATTACACACTAGGGTTACGTGGCTAAGTTTCTTAATTCGCCTTTGCAGTCAGCAGGGAATATCATTCCTAGCAGGTAAATAATGCTTTAAAGTCAGACCAGAGCTCTGGTTATTGCTTGTTTTGCATTCCTAGTCAACTAGTTGAGACAGCCCAGCAGGGAGGGGTATTCCAAAGGCATCTATCTCCGCATAACAGCACGAAACTACACCATACAGGATCCCAGTGGGGCTTGGGTTGAATCAGGACTGAGGGATGCAAGACGCTCTCTCAGGTAAATTTATATTAATCATAAACCCTGTTTTAAAAGGAGGAAAACATAAAGCAATTCTCACTCCAATTCATTATCATCTGGGAAAGGTAAACAGACCTTTAAAGATGGCTTGTCTAAAGGACTGGATCCCAGCTCCAGGAGCTGTGACTCATCCTGGCAGAGAACTTAGGAAGGCTGCTAACAAACTGGAAGGCTGAAGCTGCCTTAAAGCCAAACCAGAATGGGAATTAGCTATTAAACATGTTATTGTTTCATTTCTCTGAATCTCTCCAAGCCTCTTACGCTTTGCTTTTCAATGTACTCTTTTTTCCCTCCATTTGTTTAATGTGGAAAGTGATTCCAGCACAGCTGACAAACCTCAGGCATCCTATTGGCAAAGGAACAGCAAATCCATCATGGTACGTTGGCTTTTGCTCAAGTAGACCCCCCTGAACTTAAGCTGGGATCTAACAGCACTACTCGAATTACTTGTAAGGATGGGACACTCTTAAGACTATGGTTAGAAGAAGTAATTGTACATCAGAAGGTGTTGACCAGCACTTCTAACAGACAACAGCAGTGGAGAGACACAGCGATTCCCTTAGAAATGCAAGACTTAATTTGCTCATGAAACATTTTCTACATTATACTTTCTGAAGAGAGTGACATTTATGGCATATTGAAGACAGAGATAACTATTCCATTGTCTTCCCTAAGTAGGCCTCGGTTTGAGAGTGATTTGAATAACACCACCACACTGAACTTCATTTGTATAGTCTTAAAAAAGAACAAACAGAAGTCCTCATAGCAGAGGTTCCTAAGACTTGAAAAGTGATCATGACATACCTTTTTGGTTTGACCTGTACATACATCTCAGCAACACCTCCTGAATTTTGCCTGCATACAGGTAGTTACCTGAGCTACAGGGAGCAGTGTGATGGTTACGGCCAGATGAGATAATTGGCACTTGCTTGCTGCTGTGTGCAGTAGCACTGCCAGGTCTCCACCTGCTCCGTAAGCCATGCCAACACCTCGACCTGTACTTCTGGCTTGAGATGCTGGAGCAGCACCCGGGCAAGGGAGTGGTAGGAAACACTGGATCATTAGGGTGGAATTTAATTTAGGTGGACAAAGGAATGCAGTAGAGGTCCTAGTTAGTGGGTGTGAGGAAGGTAATGATGGGGAGCTGGAGTCTTTGGAAGGGTGGAGGGATAAACGTGTGCAGTGAAAACAAGGGGGAAGAAAGGATGCCATGTTTCCTCCCACTACATGCCAGGCCATGCACAGCTCTCAGCTGCAGGCACTGGCATCATATCACCGCTCGACATAAACCAGCAAATTCCTCAGAATTCCCTAACACACAGAGGCTGCACTGATTTTAAAATAGGTTCCCTAATAGGACTCTCATAGAGAGTCACCTACAAAGACTTCTAAAGAACTTACTCCTTCCACGCTGGTAAACATAGGAAAAAGGTCAAGGGCTAAAAAGCAAGAGGACAAAGATCTAGAGGATCTGGAAAATGGAAAAGACCTTAAAACAGGGGAAAAAAAAAATTATATTTCTTTAACAACAATTTAAAGCCAAATCCCAGAAAATCCCGCATAGTGAAACAGGTAAGAGAAAAGGATTATGCATTTTTCAAGACACAAAATTATGTTTTGTTCAATGTTTTAAAGTTAGTTACACATAGAGGCAAGTTCCCTGTATTATACTATCTGTTCCCCTGATGGGAGTGACTGTGTTGGGGGAAACAGGCCAATATTTACTAGAAAGTGTTACTAACAGAACTGGGCAGATTTTACTAACAGCTGATGACTATTCACACAGCGCATTCATTTATCCCCCTTCTACAGTCCACTCCTGCAACAACTCGTGTCACCCTGCTGGAGCAACAGTCAGGAGGCCAAGCCCAGCTAGGGAAGGTCGCACTGGTGGTCCACTGGTTTCCAGTTAGGTGTTCAAAAAGTCCCTCAGGGGGTCCCTTGCTCCACCAGGCTACAGCCCTGTAGCCTACTCTTGCCACTTTCTCAGATGCAGCTGAGTTACACAACCCCTGCCGTTGATCCTAGCGTGTGCTGGTGGTGGCCTTGGGTGGGTTTGCCAGATTCTTGCTGTTTGGAGTTTATGGGATCTTGGGATGTTCAGTGGACCACTGCTCTTCAGGGTTTATCTGCTCCTGGGAGGCTTTCACCTGCTCCCTCTCAGTGCATACTTTTCCACCCTGTGAACTTGTTTTCTGGTAGCTATTGCTACACCCAAGAACTTAGTCACCAGTTGAACCCATTCACACAAACTGACACAGAAGGGGCTTCTATGACAATATCCCTTGAAATGCTGTAAAATATTGATTTAATTCTGAATGAATACTGACCAAACCCCCCAAAAGCCCAAACAAAACAAGGATTGGGCAAGAGGGATATGAGAAAGCAAGCGGAAAGCCAAGCAACTAAGTGAAAAAAGACAGTAAATCAAATGCAATCTGCAGAAAACAAGATACAACAGCTTCTAGAAGCACAACACACAGTCATACTATGAAAAGTAGTACCCATAGCTGTTAGTTGGAAGGACCCAAGGAGGAAAAGTTAGGACAGAATGTTATTAAGGTGAATTAAATCAAATGCCTTCTACTACATTTGACAACATATTTTCAGAACTTTGTTGCAGGGAGCTGTATGTCCCATGTGGGCACAGAGCCCTGTCTTCTGCTACTGTGTCTCAGTGGACGGGATGCTTTCTACCATATTGCACAGATCTTTTTTCCTCACCCCCGCCAAGGGCTGGGAATGTGATGTTGCATGAAAACAATTTGTAATATAGGCTGACAGTCACCTATTATTGCTTCAAATATCCTCAGCAGTTATAGAAAACAACTTCAAAACCAACTTATTTTTAGCAACTGAAAGAATTCAAGCAAACCCGTCATGGCTGCTATCCAGGCATTTACTGAGTGGAGAATAGCTTGACAAATCACAGAAATGGACAAACTCGGAGTGTAAATCAGAAAACAGTGTATATCACTATTTACATATGCTTTCCCGTTGAAAAGATGAACTGAAAGATTAAGGCTTCTAGCATCAAAGGAAAGAACTGCTGTTTTTATGAGCTGTGCATGAATCACAAAAACCAAAACAAACCCCCCCATATACTTAGCAGTTGGGCAGATTTCTCAACTTACTGCTAACCAGCAGCCCAGCCCTATGCTGTCTCACTGTTCCTGGGTTAAGTCCTCTGCACCTACTGAGGGCCAGGCTCCGCAGCAGTACATGGAAGGCACAAAGACACAGACTCAAAGCAAAGAAATCAAGTAAGAGAACAGAGTTTAGTACTATCTCCAACTCCAAACCTGTGAGATATGCCCTAGTTTGACCCAGAGTGCTTCACAAGGAAGGCAGTCCCAGAAGACGCGAGAAGCTGCTACCGAGCGCATGACAGAACTTCCCACCTCTTTTGCTCTTGCCATTTCAGACACGGCTTTGTCCCAGGAGTTCTGCTTCTCTGCCAGTGCTCTGATTTCAAGTCATCTATTGGCGTGGAAAAGGTCCTAGAGACTTCTTATAAAACTCTGTTCCCTCCCCCTCATTTACAATGCAACCAATCTTTTTTTGGTCATTTACATATAAGGTAAATCCAAGCATGTCCTACTTTACAACTTAGTAAGAAAGAACATGCATCCTTTCTCAGGAAGACTTCTTCTAACCCTGCTTGGGAAGCCACGAGATTATTCTCCTCATAGGGCAGGAAACCAAATTCTGTCATTTCTGTTGTCCTCTCCCATCCCTCCTCAACCTTTTGTAAACTGGAGTTTCCAAGATGCAAGTGCCTTGGAGACAATACTGGGTTCAAAGCTCCAGCCAAGTGCAGTGTCACACCTATCTTTGCGCAGCAGCCTACCTGCCCTCCTCCTGTTAACAAATACCTTCCCTGCCTTCCTGCCTAGTAACTTTGAGATGCAGTAATTATCTTCCAACTTGAAAAGGGTGTAACAGAGCTCAGCTCATGTGATTTTAGTTAGTGTGACAGATTTGGCAAACTTTTTTTTTTTTTTGGCATAACAAGCGATGCCAAACCAGTATATCAAGCAGTAAGTGGCAGACCTAATAGGATGAACAGATGAGAATGTGTATTTATCATTCTTTGTATTTATCAGCAGGCTGCCACATTACACTTAGCTCCATTTCAACCAAAAAAAAGTTCCTCTCTTTGCTCTCTTTTTGAGAAAACAATCTTCCTTCAATTTTTTGGGGCATCCTTTTTTTTTTAAACTTTAGTTCAGTCATTGATGTCCGCATTTCAATTTCTATCACACTAACTAAAAATCTGTTCTGCTTGTATTGTCAGTGCCTATATCTGTTGGCTTCTACATCTAATACAATCACCAGTTTTGTTTGGCACCTGTCTGTGGTTTGCACATTTGACTGCAGTTTACAATTGATGCACTTCTGTACATACTAATGTATTATGCATTTTGATGTGTTTTTCTGGTAGGCATTATACCATCTGACAGAATGCACTTGGTTTAAGAATAACTAGAGTTGATCAGGTGCCTGCTTTGTTTCATATACTAGAAACACTTAACACATTTCTTTTTAATACTTTCCTCTTTATAAACATAAGGTTATGCTGCGGTGATGCATATGTTTTACAGTGAGGCAAGAAAAGCCAGTACTGACTAAGGTTTCACATTATGAAGAATTTGGCAATAATATTGCCTTAAGGCATTCCAGCCTTAACTGTTTGCTCCTTATTTATACCTCTGGGCTGCCCCTCAGTTTTTCTGGAACAACTCTGAATTCAATCCACTCTGAAGCAGATGCACAAAGGGATCTAATTTCAAAGTTACCTTTTTTTGCAGATTTAAAAAAATAAATCTGGGGCAGTTCCCTGTTTCAATAAACAGCATGGCCCCATCAACAGCTGGGTTGGCACAACTGGGAGGGCAGGAATTCGCTGGCTGGTATTGCTGACCAGAAATGGGTACAGGGAACAACTCCACTGAGTAGGCTGGAATATCAAGCTTTAAAAGCAGACATGAACTCCTCTTCAAATATGGCCTGGAGACTGGCGGGTACACAGAGCTGTGCAAGAACACACATCATCTTTTCCCTCTTCAATATGAAAGGAGTAAAAGACACATGGAGGCCAGCTAACAGCAACTGCTTTGGTCCAGGTCAACCCAACACAAGTTTCCAGTACATTTATAATTTCTTGTGCTTAGCTTTAGGCTTCATTTTGTGGCTGAATTTTTATAGTCTAATCAGCAACTTATAATTACAAAGAAGATTCAAGGAAAAAGCATTAAGTTATACATTCACATGTTAAAACCCAAAACCCTGTGACTGTGTTTTGACCCAAGACATATTTTCTGAAGTTCTTTTAAGACAGCAAAACCTGAAGTTTAACACAAGAAGTCCTGATGGCAAAATAACATGTTGAATTACCCAGGCTGACATTCTTTGAAAATAAGCCTGCTGAACAAGCGTGGTGGGAAAAGCCCAAAGATAACTTCCACAGAAGTGTTATACAGGCAGCTACAGCAACTGCAGGACTCTTAGAACTGCTTCAGGAGTCTAAGATGTACCAGATTTGGGACCAGCAAAGTATTTAGAAGAACAAATTGGTTTAAGAGCTTTAAAAGAGAGATGTGTAAACTCAAGAAGTAACTTAAATTTAAATAGCACCCTTCACTGTAACGCTTACACTTCTAGATATGTCTGAGAAAAACGCAGGTAGCTCAGTTAGGATGCCTGAGATTAGATGGGCTGAATTCCCCTCTATTGTGGTACTAGTTTTTTCAGATCTCTCTTTACAGTGAGTGAAAAAAATTAAGCATACCGGAGAATATTCAGCAAAAATCAGTTAGGTGGCCACACAGAAGGGGATAAATGCTCCTACCAACCTTCTGCTCTAACACACTGTTCTGCTATGAGCACACAGCCATGCCTGCAAGTTGTCTAGCTTACTGGCTGGTGATCTTTAAGTTACGGAATTCAGTAGCTTTCTTTAAAAAGTAAAAATTATCTCTAAAACAGTGCAAAATTCACTATCTATGCTTATTTCAGACCAGGAAAGAGGCAAGGACAGTCCTAGAAATCAAGTATGCAAACCCTTGCCCCTGGAAGGGAATGACCCTGTTGGGTGCCAGCTAGCTGGAGACCAACTTCAGAGAAAAAGACCTGGGGGTCTTGGTGGACAAGCAGGAAAAGACTCAGCAGTATGCCCTTGCAATAGAGAAGGACAACCCTACACTGGGCTGGGTTTGCGGATCCAGGACAGTAATTATTCCCCTGTATTCAGGGCTTGCGAAAGTGAAGCACCTGTGTAGTGGGGAGCCACAAACCAGTGACAGACATACTGGAGCCCAGTCTACTATACCAAGATGGTTAAGGAGCTGGAGCAGATCATGCAGGAGAGGCTGAGAGAGTTGGGTTTGTCCAGCCTGAAGAAGAGAAGGCTTAGGGTGTGTGGGATGTATCACTGCAGCCCACAGCTACCTAAGGGGAAGGTGTAGAGAATCCCTGCAGCCCACAGCTACCTAAGGGGAAGGTGTAGAGAAGATGGAGCTAGGATCTTCTCAAAGGCACACATTGACATTACAAGAGGCAACAGACAAGTTTCAACAGGGCATATCCTGATTACATGTTAGGAAAAGTGTTTTCGTCACAAGAGTGGTTGAACACTGGGTCCAGTGAAGCTGGGAAGTCTGAATGTCTTTGAGACATTCAGAGCTCAATGGGTTCCTGAGCAACCTGATCTGTTTGGGATGGCTTTGAACAGGGATTGGACAAGATGATCTCTTTCCACCTGTATCATCCAATGATTCTGTGTAAAATATTGTAACTGCAGGCTGCTTGTTGCCTGCTTGCCTTACCCAGGAAAGAGAGCCCTAGTTAAGGTATTGGACTGCCATCTCAGCCCTTTTAAACAGTTCTGGCATGTCTTTCTCTGCATCAAGTTGCTGAACAGGAAAATGGGATTAACTCAAGGATGTAAAGATAGTTTCAAGTATCTGTGGCAATGTAAAGACAGCTGAAGTCTTGTATCTTGATTTTTATTTCAGCCCTTAAGAATAATACATAAATACATTCATAATAAATAATATCCAATATATAAATCTAAAACACAAAGTTTTGCTCTTTACAGCACTGGTGAAGCAGATAAATCTTGGACTCCTCTCTTGGGTGAGTAGAATGGATTACTTGCAGTCAATTACAGATGTACAAACCTATGAAGGCTGTAAGGCTATAGTTTGTGGAAATCTCTTATGAACCTCTGATTAAATAAGGTGCTCACATGACAGCTGAAGATACACTGAAGGGTGTAGCATCACCTCATTTGTACCACACAGATCACCACATGTTCTCCAAGTCATAAACCAAAAGCCAAAAAAGTTTGAGTGTTTTCCTCTCTCATTTTCACCTAGTCAATCCCAACCATCCAGTTTTCCTAGGTGGCATGTAAGAGTCACTTTTCCATAGATCCACAGTGCGATAATCATCCCTGGGTGCCAGTCTCTGCTGAAAGGACTGTGTTAGTCTTTTACATTACTTAATCAGTGGAGAAAAGTGGTCAGGTGGTCCCAATGACATAATTACATCCAGGTGGTCATGAAACTATCTGGAGGAGCATGTTTTAAGCCTTCTCCAAGCTGCTGAAGGGCAGATCCCCTTTAGTATCTCAGGTTTTGAGTCAGTCTTTCAACTGTCCTCATCAACACAGTAGAGGAATGGAACACGGTCATGTCACACTCTTCTGCACATATTTTGACTGAAAGCAGTCAGTGATTGCTGTGTTTGGCATAGGTAACATGGTCTGTGTATGTTGATAGGATTGGATCCCTTGAGGGAGTAGGCAGAGTAATGTTATTTGGTATTTATTCATGTTTCAAAACAGTGAGTGCTGATTTGCTTACCCTACCCAGGTGGCAGTAGCTCTGATCACTAAGGGAAGAACTTCACTGACAAGTATAATAGCTACCTATATTCTCAGCAAGGATCAGAAGCCCAAACTTGTAAAAGGTCTATCAGAAACCAGGGGCAACCTTGCATCCTGCCTGCAAAATGACAAAGCTAAAATGGAGCTTGAGGACACTTGCATTGTGGTAATGACCCCACACAAGTAATTAGAGCTAAAATTGTAAAACCTGTATATTTGACAAAGGGACCACAGAGCCAAGTGAGCTTTTTGGATGTTGAGTCTTTATAGAGATGGAAACTAGAAATGGGTCTCTATATTAAGGGAAACGAAGAGTGTCATTGAGGGGGTTCTTCAGAGCAGGACTGTATTTGAAAGCTGCATAAATATCTTTTACTCCTTCAGTTACAATAACATTGCCACCTGATCACAGCTTGTGAGCTTCAAGTTGAAGAAAAACATTCCAGCCTGTGAGATAAGAGTGGCAGCTTGTTATCTCATTTAGGTACTCCATGATACTACACAATTAAAGCAAGTCATATGGGAGGGAGTTCAAAAGGTTGGCTGTCAAACTTCAACCCCTCAAGTTAATGTTGCTTTGTTCTAAAAGGATAGTTTGTATTTGAAGTCTACCAAATCAGAAGTTTCTGGGCTGGATTTCTGAGCTGCAGTATTTCCTCCCAGAGGCTGCAGTGCAAAGCTCACAGGAATTACCATTTCTTTACATTGTTCTGCAGACAAGAGGCACAGAAAACAGTGGGCAAGTATGCTAACTTGAAGGCACAGATATCACTTCTGTTCCTTAGAAAAAAGCTAGCTGGGAAGTTTCCAAGTTATTCTACAGTATCAGATTGAATTTAGACTTCCACAACATTCTGGTCTGGAAAGTTTTTCCTTCAGCACACTGCCTGTAAGTGCTGATTTGGAGGACCACTAAACTAAGTTCAGTAGTATACACAATTTAAGTGTAGATACTTCTCTCACTGCCTTTCCCAGACACTTAGGTTTTCTGTTTGCTGTCCAAACTAAGCAAGAAAAGTCACCACTTAGCTGGAGAAACAGATACTTTGGGTTGATTTGCCATTTACATACACACTATGTCGCTTATAGTTGACTAAACTTCTATATGGGTGAATGTTTCACATCTAGAAGACAGAGCCTGTTAGCTTAGACTGGGAAGCAAAACTCTGGCAGTTTTGGTGTTTGTTTTTTTGGTTTTGTTTCCCTCTTTCATAAACCTGCCAGTACAGCAAATCCTGTGCAGAAGAACCAGTCTTACTGTTTCTTCTCAGGCACATGCATTCTGCCCTAGGCAACCTAGCCCCTGTTAATGTTGCTAGATAAGCTTTCTTCAAACTGTGACACTTTCTGTTATGGCAGCCTCCTAGTAGCTGTTTTTCCTTGGAGCAACCAGAGTGTCCTTCAGCTGAGCCTGAAAGAGTGCTTGGCACACCTCTTGTCTTGCATAAGCTCACTTACTGTCTTTGCATCCAGGGCTCCCAGATGGCAACTATCAGGTATTTTCATGCAGAACTGCTTTAATAAACAGTGCAAGATATAAAATAAATGTGCAAAAGGTGAACATGCATTGTGGGGCTGTAAATAAAACTTCTGCAAATTAAATACTTATTTTCCAAGCATGCATTCATTTAACAAAGCCTTTCTTTTTTCAGCAAGATTAGTCAGCTATTGGAAGTCCCTGTAACAAGATATTACTGAACTGAACATGCCCAAGGTGAATCAAGGTAGTAACCTGTGGAACAAATGAGCAGCTGGATAGCATCTGCAGTTGAAGCATCCAACATCAGCTGAAAGCAGGTCTCTTTCTCACAATTCAATGAGCAGTTTATGTATGCTTGTGGTATAAGTCCAATTTTTCTCCCTTTTTGGTAGTCAGCTTGCTTGCTAACTCACATAGCAAAAATGCAAGATTCAACCTACGCTTTCCCATAAGATTGATTTCCCTGCAGGGCCTGTCTCAGACTGCTGCACTCTGCTGTGACTCCCTTACGCCCTTCCATTCCTGGTCAAAACATGCCACACCTTCCACATGAGTCAACAGAGCAGGGCAGCATCCCCCACAGCAAGCTGGGAAGCAGCCGAGAGGAGAGCCCTGCTGTGCTTCTGCAAGCACAGTCCTTCACTTCAGCACTGGGTAGGATGCTCAGAGAAACACAGTCTTGGTCAAAAATATTATCGGGAGACTGCAACAAGCTGCACTTGAGCTTGAATTAACCAGATCAAGCAAGGTCACTTCTGGTGAAATATTCACAGGGACAAATTCTAATTCACCCAGATATTTAGTTAGCATACACAAGACATCTGGAAGTCTTTGCAACGCTCTCAAATGACACTGTTTGGCAGCTTATCAAGCTAAATGCCTTTTGCCTGTTGAGAGCATGAGCACATCATTTTACTTTGGCATTATTCTGTTCTCCCTCAGCGTAATGTGTCGGTTTTGAGAAACTGCTATATCCCAGAGAAGACTGTCAGGGTTCAGCTTTCCTACTCCTTTTCAGTGACAAATTGATGTTGAAGTTTAATTTCCAGAATATGAAAATGATTGAGATAATATATTTTGACACACAAGATGTGTAAAGAATAATACAACTGAAGTTGTCTCAACTTTAACCAGGTGACACAGAAATACTCTTGCTTTCCTTAGCCAGTAGAGATGCTTACAACCTTTTCTTGTTTGAAACATTGTGATCTTCCCCCTACTATGCAGGAAGACAGGGTATGCAAGCCAGTGTAACAGTTTTCTGATACTAAGAACTCAATAAATTCAGGAACACAAGTTGCTGCTTCTTTTACAGCCGATTTGTTAATTTGGAATAAAGTCTGCATCCCAGAAGAGGTGGGCCTGTCTCTGCTTGATACCAGTGGAAAGGCATCTGGTACCACAGCAAGAGAATCCAACTCAAACAGAGTTTTTATGTTTGTACGCACACAGAGAGGTATTTATTTGACTGTTGTGGGGCTTAGCTGTGTGTGCATGCCATGCCATGGGGTGAGCCTGGAGTAAAACCCCTCCATGGTCAACATGACACACAAGTGGACAACAGGAGGTGCCCGAGCAAAGTACTGGGTTCGTACCAGGGACTAGAACCAAAAGGCAAGCCCAGCAAGAAGTGAAAATAAACTGTCCTGGGGACGGTGCAGAATTTCTTCAACTTAAGAAGCCAAAAAATTAGAGAACTACAAAAGATAGGAGGGAAGGACCCTACTGCACAGGATACATCAGACATGGAAAGTATATATTATTAAAGAGCTTTAATCTCACCTACCAGATAGCTCTCCTGTTGGTAAGTGCTTTTTCTTCTAACATGTATTTTTATGTTCTAATAAAATCAGCTTTGTGGGCTGGAAGCCTCTAACACCTCACTTATGCTCATATCATAGATAAGAGTGGGTGGTTCCCCCATAATGCTCAGGCCAGCTCCAGGCCCCACTGCAGCATTCTGGAAGCACACAGGCTGATACCCAGCTCCCATCGATTACTTCTGAGCAGGCTTGCCAGCACCTTCCAGGACCAGCCTGTACGCATAGGGCTATGAGAAAGGCAGAAATACCATTCAGTTTTACCTCAGATGTCACTCTGAACAAATCTTTTCCTGCAGTTTCAAGTTTTAGAAGCGAGTTATGAAATGTAAACAGGTCATCATGAAAAAAACCCTAGGTAAACACCATACTGCACAGCAGGACATATACAGGAAATAACTCAGAGGCAACTATACCCTACACCATCAGTCTTAGTGGATTTAAATGAATGCATTTAGGCTACTGCATAACATACACATTTTATTTATGTCTTATTGTGTATCACTGAATTCAATAAAACCTGGAACAAGATCTTCATGGTCAAAGAGCAGAAGGCAGCACTTCGAATTTCTTGCTGTAGCGCACAGTGAATGCTGTAACAAAGCAGCATCCACTCCTCTGTGCCACATTGTTTTAATGGACAGAACTGTACCAGTAGCTACGCGTTCCTTTCAAGGGAAGACGAGATATCACTGCCATCGGTCAGACAAATGTTTCTTGTTGGTCTGTCCCACAGCTACATAATAAGCTCCCTGTCGTTTGACAAGCCCATCGTAGGATTTCTCTATCTGGTTTTCTAACATGATTGCATGTTGCCTGTAGTCCCTGCACCCTAATGAAGGATTATTGTTGCAGCAGAGATGATACACCATCCTAAAGTCATACGCAGGATGCTAATCACATCCTTTACCTGATACGGCCTTCAAGCATCTTACAAACACACCTCAAAAACATTGTGACATCTGACTGGCAGTTATATCTCTTTCTCTGTTAGTCAGATGTCAGTTATCTAAGGAGAGTTTTCATTGTATACCGCATCCTTTGCAATTCCCCTTCCACCTTGCACAAAGGAGCTGAACTTCAGGCTTCTTCCTTGTGATGGAAATTGTTGCCTATATGCATGATTGGTGGACAAAAACTGAAAAAAATCAAGTCTATAAGACTTATTGTTTAAAGTCAGCAACTTGGTTTGACTTGAACTAAACTAGGGCAGCAAAAGCCAGCTGACTTTTTCCTCTGACAGCACTGCCCTGAGAAAAAAAAAATATTTTTTAAGGAAATCCAGTCATGTTAAAGAAACTGCAGTGATTTTAGGATCTGTGAAACCCTTCTGATTTCAGGATTCTACAAATCTAAATAAATGACAGCTGAACAGGAGAATCCATAGTGGTGTGCTGATTCATAAAGCAGTAAGGCACCCAGCTAAGCAGGGTCAGCTTGGGTCTTTTTGGTGGTACAGGTAAAACTGACTTTGGCTGACCCAGGAATGTAGGAAAAAAAAAAACATTTCTGTCCTCATCCAGAAGCCAAAAAACCCACTTTCTTGGTGGTAGCAGAAGAGACGATGAGAAACAAGGAGAGACACCGAAGACTGTGCAGGGCCAGCAAGGTTTAAAGTCTGGGCCAAGACTCAGAAGCTGCTGTTGTGACAGGGCCTCTCTCCTTCCACTCTGCTCTCCCCATCCTCCTGGGAACCTCCCTCCTCCCCTTGGACCCTCTCAGGCCACCCACACCAGCCCCTTCTCCATGACCACCCCTGCACCCACCCCAGCCAAACCTGCAAGACGCCCCACATCCCTCCCCCAGCTCAGCTCTGAACACACTTGTGTTGCCACGCATGAATTAAGGAGGGAGAATCCAGAGCAAGACTTAATTTTATCATCCACCCAAATATGCTGAAGTTTTATGCTTGAATATTCTGATAGAAAAAGTATTGAAATGTGAAGGGACTAACAGAATACCACATCAGAGTAATCTAGCTGTCAGTGTCCGTCTTCATACACCACCTCAAAGAAATAAGTTACTAAGAGATTGTCATTGGCCACCTGCCTCTTAATTACTCAGCTTGCCACCAAGAAGTCACATTTGCGGACTTTCTGCATTCAGTACATACGTGGCTCCAAAAATCAAATCAGGAGTGGAAGATGACACCCTAAGGTTTGTAGTGTCGCTACTCAAAAGTAGACTTTTGAAGATTTACCTAAATTTATGAAAGACAACAAGTAATTGGCTATAGGACAGTCAGTGTCCCTTGACTCATTTGTTTTGAATAGCAGGTTAGTGTCAGAGTTACTCTGGATAAGTATTTTATTCCCTAAATATTGCTTTTCAAGTCACAAAACGGCAGAAGTCGCTTTAATCCCTGCTTAGAGGGCTGACCAACTTTACAAACACATGTTAAGCTATGCAGCGATGTCAAAAAGTAACTCTACATTACCCAATTGAAAAAGCTCAAACTTTCTCCGTGATTCAGAAAACTCATCCAAAAGTATCCAAGAGCAGAGACACCTAAGATTCTCTGCCAGTATTGACAGTATTTTCCTCTTCCTTCATCTTTCCCATTTACTGTACTAATACAACAAAAGATAACAGAAAGTATTTTTTTAACACTTTGGTGTACATCAGGCACTTAAAAATACCTATGAACAATCTAACTGCAGCATGTCAACCTCCCGGAAGAATGGCAGCGGATAAAGCCAAGGGGACTCCCTTGCAGGAGGCAGCTATGCTGTCAAACAAGACTCCTCTCACCACAATCCAGCACAGCCACAATTTGTTACATATCAGTAAAAACACATGGTAAAAAGCAGAAATGGCCACACTGCTCAAGTTAAGCATCCTACAAGTTTAATATTGACAGGAAAAGCTCCAGAGAAAAAACACAGCATTATCAAGGTGGAAAATGTGTCTATTCAAATGCAGGATGCATTTATTTTCTCATGTCTACTAATCACATGAAGTCAAAATTCTCTGACAGCCTCTCCAACTTACATCATACAATTTTGCCCAAGAGGTCATCAGTCAGCTTTTTGCCAGCTACATTAATTCAGAGTTTTGCTTACAGCCTGAAAAAGAGAACCCATCAACACCACCATTTTTGTGGAAACCATTACTTTGGTTATTTTTGTAGCATGTGGTAGTTATCCTAGTGTACTCTGAAGAACAACTAATAGACTAGTGACCCTCAAATACTTCCCATGTTTTGGGTGCACTGAATAACAAAAATATTAGTAACTTTTACTCCTTCTAAATTGAAGGCTCACAAGAGAAAACTTATTACTCTTCTCCAATCTAGTTACGTACAGATAAAGTAATTGGAGGAAAAAGTTAACTTTTAAGAAACTTGTGTCTGGTTGCTTATTAAGTTTCCAAAGAAGTCTGGACTTTCTTCCATTTTCCCAGATGCCTGAAAGGAGCTCCTAAAAAGTATTGTCAAGGTTCATTCCCCTCTCTCCAATTCCTTACAATTCTACTTTACCATCGCAGCAGCAATAAGCCCAGAGCTAGGTAACCAGTGTAATGAGATAGGTATTTTTCTATGCTGACCAGCATTCTTGACATATCCATGCTACACACCTTACATTGTTGCAATCACTTTTTGATACAGTGCATTTGGCTTCAGTTGATGATGATGAAAGGTTTCACCCAGTCATCTTGTAAACTGATACAGACCTGTCTACAGAATTATTGTACCGACATGAACACCCGTGCTCAATAGCAATTAAACCTTTATAGTACCTAATGTCATTGTGGGATATCCACAGTAACTCACGAGACCTCTGCTGAACAGAGCAACTTATAAGCAGTTATTTGCATGTATACACAAGGAAACTGTGATACAGTATAAACCAAAAACTATGGTAGGATTCCTGGGTGTATCAAAAAGTCATGACTAAGTCACAGCAATTGTGCAATAAAGCATAGCATATCTTTTATTTGTATGCTTGAGAAATTAATATTGGTGTGACTTACAAACAACAGCCCAATTACAACAACCACGTTAACCTGAGTGTTGTGGACAGGTGGTGCAAATTAGCTCTCAAAGTCATCAGTCTTGAAAGCCTGACCACCCTATGACAAATAGCAACCTCTCCAAACCCTAATAAGTTTGGGGATGTTTTTTTAAGCTTGTTTTTTCTCCATTTGGGTTAGCATTACAGGAATACAAACCTACAGAGAACAAAACTCCAATTATACATAGCAGCAGAGAAAATACAGACCTTTAAAATTACAGTAATACTCAGCTCTCTATCAGAGAAATATTATGAGTAAAAATAAACTAAAATAGTAAAGCAGACTCCATGACTTACCTTACCTTGTTGTTTCAAAGATCCATTCAGAGGAGCATCCCCACTATGGGAACCTTTACGAGGCCTTGACATAGTGGGATTTTTTTTTTTTTTTTTTTTAAGAAAGATAAAACCCTGTCAAATAAAACTCCCAGTTGTCATAGACTGGTAGAAAAGAGCTTTTCCCCTGGAAAATTTCCTTTTATAAACCTCACCATGGGTGTGGCTAAATGACTAGCTCCACCCTTCATCTCATTTGGAAAGCCAGGGAGCCTATAAAAAACTTCTCTGGAGCAAGATGATAATTTTGTCTACTTGTCATATGCTCTGTTTTTAAAAAAAAAGTTATCTTATATCTATCAACTAGTTATCTAGCTACTTGATAGCTTCACAAGCTAATGGGAAAAATGTAGGTAAATAAAATTAAAGTTATTTCTAATATTTGCAGTTCCTGTGACATGGTTTACAAACATTTAGTGGGTGAGCTTGCTGGGTTGTTTGCTTTTTAAAAGCACTGCTGTAACAACCTGAGGGAAGTCTAACAGCTTTTAGCATTTATTTATATTAGAGGTGCATTATACTGAAAACCAACACATCTATGGACTCACAGTGCTTGCCACTTGCACCACCTCTTGATGAGCCTCCACCACCAGTGGAGGCTCCTGTTTTCATCACATCATGAAGATGATGCAAGATCAAAGCCCTTTGCATGCCTCATTAAATCACACACATGCCATCACTGTGGAGGAACTGCCACCAATAAAACCTTGAATCTGTTCTTTTGTTCTCTAACTACTCTACATCTTTAAAAAAAAAAAAAAAAAAGGTCAACTTTCTTTTTTTTTCTCAAGGCCTAATTCAAGAGAATGAGGAGAGGGACTAGGATGTTGCCACTAAGGCAATATGGCCTGCAGAGTTATATATTGCCTTGGTGTGTAATACAAACACATCCAGATGTCTGCGCTCTTGTTTCTTACACAAGTTTTTGTACTATCCCAACTGATAGTTTTTGTCTTTAAGAATACAAGTATAAGGAACTATAAGCATAGTGCTTAAGGTTTTTTTTTTTTTTTTTTCACTGAATAGTTGAGGTTATCCTGGCACTCCTGCAGGAACTTGGGTGTGAAATTGGAGTTCTTGAGGTGTTTGGCAGGAGCTCAACTATGCTTCTATCATCTGGGTTTGCTTTCAAGGGAGTGATTAGGAAATTATGTTCTTGTTAACAAGATCTGTGCAAGTAATGGCTATTATGCCCAATGTTTCCTGTATTTAAGCTGAAGTGATTATTCCATCTTGATATGAAGAGTTGAGGTATTTTCTTGAGAATTAGTGATTTGGGCCAAGTCTTAACTTTAGAAAGTATTACAAGAAGAACATCCATCCCTTTGCACAGTACCAGGCCATTTCTGTCTGAAAATGCTGACTGATCTTTAAAATATATGTATCCATGTGGAACTTTTACTATGAAATTAGAATATAAGCTTAATACTGCCTGTACTCCTCTTCTGCCACCCCTCAGAGTGTCAGATGGAGGAAAAAAGCCGCCTTAATTGCAAAAAGAAACTTTAAGAAACTACAGCATTCACTTTTCATTGCTTCTGTACTTCTGCAGGCAAGATAAAGCATCTTTTACTTTAACATCCATATTTAAAGGACAGATACCCATGTCCCTTTCTGTGGCTGAAAGTGTGTAATCTCATGCTCTACCATACGTGAATGCAAAAATTCTGCAGCGTTCTCCAAGGGCAATAAAACCATTCCACCCTTTACAGAAAGTCCGATGATTCTGGGAAAAAGATAACACTTTTGCAAGTTCACAAATTAAATATAGCACGGAAGAGTAAAGAAAGCGGTTCTATTTAAATGCAGAGTTGGGAGAAATAGAGACGAGCCCATTTTCTCTCCTACCACCGCAAGGTCCTCTAGCAGAAGTGCACACCATAGGCAGGTTTCCTCTCTATCCACTTCAGTGACAACTGACAAAATAGGTCAGCTCTGACATCCTTGATTGAATTCTCACTTCTTTTGAATTGATGTTCCCCAGGCATGGTGGGGGAATCCACAGGTGTGGATGAAAGGAGGAGGAATATCACAGGAGACGGGCAAGACCAGAAATCAGGATAAGAATATGAGTGTGTTGTGCTCTGTGCAGCCAACTGTACTGATGCAGTTCCTAGGCTAGGGCTTGAAACAATGCTCTGTTTAGAAATACAGGACTGGGAAGAGACCAGAGATGATGCTTTAACTTTTAAAGGATCTGCTGGTTTAGCTGGTAATAACTATACCCCAATACTAAAACATGAAATGGTGAAACTGAGTATGGTCTTGTCTGTAGCTGCTAGCAAATCAAATCAAGAGAGAAAATGCTCGGTGCCTGGGATTCACTCCTAATAAACCCTGCACATGGGAAAAAAAAAAAAAACCAAAAACCAAATCTTATTTTCTGAATATCACCAACACCTCTTGCACACCTGCACTGCCTGCCAGAACTACTTTATTACTGTCCTATTGGCAAGAACAGCATTAGGCAGGTGTAAGAGCAATCACACTTTTTGCCATCATAACCACAGGAAATTGCTGAAGCTTAGTTGACCAGATCATATTTTAGCAGGCAAAACTAGGAGAGGTGAGTACACAGCTGCAAGCAGGGGGCAAGTAGGTTAGTCCTCACTGAGAAGGCACTTCAGTCATACCCCTCTCTATCGATGTCATCTTGCTTTTGCGAGCTGCTGTCATGCGAAGGCAAGCCTTAAAACTGCATTTGCTTTCCTGTGCAAGGATGGCTGCAAGGGCTTCTCAAAATCCGCTCAGACTTAGCAAGGCATCGATGTTTAAAGTACAGAATTAGCCTGACTGCTGATACTTCAGGTCCAGGGGAAAACTTAGACTGAGTTTTAGTCCCATTTTGTTCCACTGTCCTCTCCCTCTTCACAGCCACCTGGATCAAAAGCTTTTGGTTTGATAAAACAACGTGTTCAACCCCTGAACACAATAACTGCTTCTTACTCCTCTTGGTAAGGCATGGCATTTTCTGGCTCTGCTGCATGGCTGGGGTATGGCTAACCTGAAAACCTCTGCTGTACCCCATTCCTGGTGCCGTGCCTTTCCTACCGAACCCCCGCTCAGACTGGAAAACAGGAAATAGTTGTCAAACGGCAACCAACGCTCCGCCTGGTAGAAGAAGGGTTTAAAGAGTCGGTGTTAAAGCATCATGGCCAGTCACAAGCAGGAACCCATGTCAGCAAGGCACACAGGAGAGGGAAAAGGGGGTCTCTGTGGTGCAATTGGTTAGCACGTTCAGCTGTTAACTGAAAAGTTGGTGGTTTGAGCCCACCCAGGGATGGGGATCCCTTTCTTGGCCCATGGCAGGGGGCTTGGCAGGAGATGGCCTTTTAGGGTCCCTTCCAATCCAAACCGTTCTATAAAACAGAGGCGGCTATCCAGCCCCCTGAGTAAAGACAGAGGGAGGAAAAAAGCAAACTGACAAAAATAAGTCCCTTTTCAGAGGCACTGTATGAGAAAGAACAGGGCCGCTCCAGAGGAGCAGCCGGAGCGGCAGCAGTGAATGGGTGCAGGGCCATTTCCAGGCAGAAAACCAACCACCCCAAAGTGGCTGAAAGCCCAGACCTTTTGTTTTCTTAACAGAGTTTTTTGTCATCATCTGGAATTATTTAATCTGCACTTCAAAAGTCTTCCAAGAGACAGCCAACCTAGAGCTGCTGTTCAAAACTTCAGCAAATGCAGTTTTCTTCTGACATTCCCCAGACTGTTCTGCTTCCCCTACAGAAATGTATATTCCTGGCAAATTTCCTGTGGCTTGCTAACAAGGCATAGAGACCTTCACAACCAATTGCCAATGTCTAGTCTCTTGTATCTCTAAATTTCCTGCTTTTTTTGTAAATATTTCTCATGACTATGATTGACACCAAAGCTCACTAGGGAGTTAAAGGGTTAATGGAGTTGAAAGAAGCAGAATAGAACTGACTGTGAGCAGTTATTGCAATTACTAATGGCTGAGAACCTGAGCTGCAGGAAAAAGATGTAGAAGTTTGGGGGAAAAAATAAATGAACAGTTGTAAGGCTTAGTCTGCATACTTTGCACACTTGATTTACATCAGGGTTTTTAAAGATCTGATTGTTTGGTAATAACTAAATTATTTAGCTTTACAGCATTTTACATTTACAGCAGCTTTACTGCAAACTAACCTGTTGAAGTGGAAGAGAGCTGCATGAGTGGGATGTCCTGCCCTGGCCACTAACCACTCCAGGGAAACCCCAAAGCATGCGATGCTGTATGAGGATCAAATGCCAAGGCAAGTATTTGCTCTGTTGGTGCAGTCTAGTTGAGGTTAAGCAGTAATCCTGATAAGATAGGAGCTCTCTCCTGCCTCTGTGATTAGCTTAATTACAAACAGAAGTCACCGGTTCTCCTTTTGTGTGTATAGGTCTATTAATACTAACGATGTGCTCATGCCATCTGCCAATGAGCTATTTCTAATTTTACAAAGCAAAGCAGACAATACTTGCAGGTATTTGGAAATGTATTTATTTGGCCACCAAATAAATAAGACCAAAACATTGCCAAACAAGATTTGTATTTGCAGGTACTCCTGCAAGACAGTGTCTT